>NC_054480.1:103843776-104570332 GCF_017639515.1 Carcharodon carcharias | reverse complement strand
TGTAGTTGACTCTTAAATGCCCTCTTAACATGGGCAATTCAGGAAAAACCATGAATGCTTCCCTAGGCAACAACATCCAATGAATAATTAAAAAAATATTTGGTCCTTTGAGCCTGCAAGATCACGGCAGACCTGATGGTAACCTCCAATCTGTATCCTGAAAACCTATCACCCCTTTGCTTACCAAGAATCTATCCACCTCTGCCTTAAAAATGTTCAAAGTCTCTTCTATAAACAGCATTTAAATGATTTGGTCTCTTTTTTTAAAACTAAATAATTCCAGTTGAAATGCAATTGTTGTCCTGTAGGCAGCCTAATTCTGTCATTAAATTGTCTCCTCACACGTTGCCTGTACAGTGGCCTTGGTAGTGGCATATCAATCTTCCACAGGGACCCTAAAGGCTGTGACAGCATTCAGCTGTGAGGACACAGGTGTGAGAGTGTTGGCATGGTGACAAGGAGCACCAGTTCCTGTTTCCCCTATCCTCACCTCCTATTCACACTGAGAGATGTGATTCCACTGGACACATATTGACTTTGTAATTACTGAAACCTTTTGTTCCATAATGGCCTGGACACCTTTCAGTCTTCAGCCAATACTGCTGGAAGCAGGGAAGACAGGTCAAAGCTGGGCAACATACAATTACTCTTCAGGCAATTACAATAATTTGTTGTTTTCATTCTTTCTTTCCTGGCATGTGAGCAGCACTGGCAAGGCCAGCATTTATTGTCCATCTCTAATTATCCTTGACGAGCTGATGGTGAGCCATGGCCGGACTGCAAGAGCAGGATGATCGTATGCCTGGAAGAACAAGCACACGCCAATTTTCCATTGATAGGAATGCTTGCTACTAAAACCATGACAGGTTGAGTTAGAGCTATTTACAACTGTTTAAAAGCGCAAAGTCTTGCCTTGATCCTGAATACTGAATAGCTGAGCCATATAGCCTGGGAAGGCCTAAGCGCCAAACAGGACCGATCCCATTGTTGTAGTTGTGGCTCTGGAGGGTAAAATTGGGCAGTCTTCCTGCTGGAAGATTGTGGGTGTGCTGTGTATGTTTCTATAGCAGAGAGGGCGCTGCTGGCAAGATGAGGGGTCAGAAGTAAGGGCACCTGGTGGGCTTCCTACGGGTGTTCACTTTCTGATGGTGGCTGGGTCCCTCAATTGGGAACACAGTGCCTGTGAACAAAGGATCTTCCCCCCATCCAAAATCTCCCAATAAAACTCCGGCAAATCCAATAGGGCTCCCTGGGCAACTTCCCCGAAGGCAAGTCCCCTGCCTGCTTGCTGGTTGAATACCAGCCATGGCGGGATTAGACCCTTAAGTTGTCCTTAGCTCAGTTGGACTCCAAACTTGGCCAGGGTATAAATTCTGCTCATGTTTCGCTCAGAAATATTGTACTATTGTATATTCTAAACTTACTATAGGCATTGTGCAGTACCCTGCTAGCACAGTGGGTAATATACCATATAGTATGCCATTGAGAATGAACTTCAGTACCTGCGAACCAGAGAGATGAGATGAAGTATGAACCAGAATGTTGCTCTTGACCCGCTACTCTGTTACACCGTCTGGCAGTTCATATTTGTGAATAACAAATGAGACAAAGGTTGGCTTTTTTTTTTGTCAATGTCTCCAAAAGGTACTGACTCACAATGGTACAATATCTGGCGTACTTGCCCAGTTGGCTATTTCGGATCCTCATTTCTCCATTTAATTTTTTTCTCTTCCCCGCTTCTGAAGACTCCTTGGGGCATAATGTTAGCTTGGCCTAATTGATAGCACAATTACTTCAGTAGCAGCAGTGTGTACCATCTAAAGCTGCACTGCAGAAATTCACCAAGGCTCCTTAGGCAGCACCTTCCAAAGCCACGACCACTATCATCTAGAAGGACAAGGGCAGCAGACACATGGGAACACCACCACCTGGAAGTTCCTTCTAAGCCACTCACCATACTGACTTGGAAATATATCACCATTCCTTCACTGCCGTTGGGTCAAAATCCTGGAATTCCCTTCCTAACAGCACTGCATGGACTGCAGCAGTTCAAGAAGGCAGCTCACCACCACCTTCTCAAGAGCAATTAGGGATTGGCAATCAATGCTGGACTAGCCAGCGATGCCCACGTCCCATAAATGAATAAAAAAAATTATGGGTTCAAGTCCCACTCCCAGACTTCAGCCAAGTCATTAGGCTGGTCCTTCAATGTATTACAGTGAGTGATTAAACCAAAGTCCTATGTTTCTCTTAATGTTACAGGATTACTATTCACAGTTCTGGTGTCGAGGACAACATGCAGCCTTCAAGCAAAATCCAGAACAACTAGCATTCATTTAGTTTGCTGTTGTGGGACTGATACAACAGTGACCTCACTCCAAAGGTAATGTATTAGCTGTGCAAGTGTTTTGGGATGTCTTGAGAATGTGAAAGATGTTACATAAGTGCACATTCTTTCCTTGCATATAGTTGTGTGAGCACCAGTTTCCCCTACAATCTTGCACCCAAGAGTGCAATCAGCTGAATCAAGCTGCCTTCTTTTAAATGATCCTGAAATATTCGAACCCTGAAAATCAAAAGACCCAATTTTCTTCTCTTCTCTCCTTACCTCATCTGGTATATTGATACAGAGGTCCTGGCTGTGTTCCAATACTTGATCTACAGGGCTGGTTCTTCATAAATAGCCTTCTATATGGAGTCCTGGCAGGCTATTCAACTGTGGGAACATCATAGCCAATCTTAGTTCTGTTATGTGCACAGATACGTTTTTACCCATACATATGAATGCATCTCCACCAGATATTTGACAATATTTTTGCAGGCGGAAGCTCAGTTTGTGAGTTTTTAGACTTGTGTTTAGGATTATTAATCATGGAAGCTTTCACATGGATTTCATATTCACAGTGAGTAGGCAGTTATGCTGATTTGAAATCTGACCCTCACAGAAATTATCTTTTTTTCAGTACTTCGGTTTCAATTGCCTGATTCCAAGGTACAGAATAATTTCATCTTTGAGTCAGTTATTCTGTAGTGATGACTTGGTAGCAGCCTCTCCTGCTTATCCGTGTCACTTCAGTGAATGCTAAATTTTCATCAACAGTGTTTCGCTTTAGTCAAGTTATACTGTATCATGCTATAAAAGAATAGACAACCACAGGGGAATAAAGACTGTCCAAGGGAACAATCTAATTTAATTTTCATGCTGTCATAATTTCATGCTTTCGCAACATTTACAAATAAGGGTGGGAGAGCTCATTAAGTCTATCTAATTCATCTTTCTGTGTATTCCGGAGTATCAATAACTGCCTTTGCTACCTTACCAGGACCAGGCTAAATGTATTTTGTGACATCAGTCCTAACAGCCTATTTTTTACCCCCCTTTCTGCCCTGGCTGTTTTCCATGGCTCTACGTAAAAGATTCTAAGGAGCATAGGGAATTCTTAAAACTTATGTGTGATGTAAGTTAGAATAATGAGCAGTAAGGATGAACTGTACATAAATGTAACTCCAAAGGCAGAATTTTTAGGTCGGCGGGTCTGGGATTAGCCTGGGAATGGATCGCTGACCGCAATCGGCCCCGACCGCGATTTCACGCAGGCTGGCCAATTAACAGCCAGCCAGCAAGAAGCGTGCACCAAGAAGCTCATTGCTGCCCAGGGTGAGGGCGGGAGGAGGGCAGAGAGCTGTCTCAGGGATCTGAAGGCCTGAACAGCATTAAATAAAGTTTTTAAAATCAGGAAAACATTGTCCAAGCATCACATTCAGTCATCTGAACATATACATGATAAAAATGCTGTCTATAGATTTTTTTTCTTTCATTTAATAACAGAAACCTACAGAGGTGAATATATAAGGGGATGCAAGGATAGACAACACAGACTTGGGCACAAACATAGACCATTGCCCAGACATGCACAGATTTCTCATCTTGTCTACATATATTAAAAAAAGACCAAGAAAGGAAGAAAATAAAATTGGTAATCCTTTCAAAAATCTACTCTTAATTACCATGACAAACAGAATATCTATCTAAAGGTAGTTTCTTTTTTTGTTGTTTGTGCACTCCAAATGAGAAAACTCAGCTACCAGGAGCAGATATCAGGAGATCACTGGCAGCTTGTGATTTTCTTCCAGTGGAAGATCATGGTCTGTGCGAGCTTGTTTGGAAAGTTACCCTCTCATCATGGATTCTTCGATGGGTAAGTGTACAAAATACAGATCAAGAAGATTCAGGTTCCGCACCTCTGTGTTGTTTTAGTGGATCACAGACAGGATAACAAAATGGGTCTTGGTGCCATAAGGGTGGGCTGTGGAATGGAAAAAGAACGCAGCCAGATTTTCCTCTCCTGATCTTTATCCGTCGCTTCTCCTGGAAACACTGCATGACTGGACGTCGTTGAATCGAATACCTGTTCACACTGTATATCCAGGTACCTTTGAACAAGCTGCTGGAGTACTGTCAGTGGGTTGGCACTGTGCCCAGTCTGAGTTGGCATTATCAGGAGAAAAGAATAAAAAGACAAATCTAAGCAGAATGGACATTTCATAATCACTGCCTCTGCTACAAAATTGGATGACAGCTGTATTATGAGCTCTGATGTACTAATCAACTGTGGGAGGAATGGAACAGAAGGAGGAGCAGTGTATAAAGCACACAGGAATCAAATTAACAGTATAGGGTGAAAGCTGTGAGCTGGAAGGACAAATAAGGCTCATGTTGTAATACCAATAAAGTGCAAGAACACCTCCTACAGGTCCATTTGTAACCTTTAATGCTCTCAGGAGTCACACCGATGGCCTCAGAGCCCAGTATACTGCCAAGTCTCATCAATGCGCCCCTTTCAAAACCTTAATATGATTGAAAAGTGGAACCTTTAGTAATCAGAAGATGATGTGCTCTTTTAATCATTAGCCATTCAGTTCTTTCTCTGGCTAGTCTCTGTGTTTCATAGATGAGCTTCTCTGTGTTAGATGATGTTTTTCATTTGAACCAGTCAGACTGAGATCATTGGCCTGCTTCTGTTTGGAAGACTAGTGATTTTGTTGTTTTTTGTCTACTGATTTGACAACAAGTCACGGTCTACCGTACAGCACCAGGCAGAACACCGTGACTACAAACAATGCCTTATACATTCTCAATATCACGGCTTTACAGTAGGAATTAACAGATCAAAGGCTATTGGATTTTATTCATTATAACTACATTTAAAGATTCCCAGTTTATCATCAAATGAGTTAGTTGGTACAGGTGAGAAATGTTATGCATTCAACCCCTAGTCTGTGCTCAATTAGCTGATCAAGGGTAGCCTGATCATCCCTATATTTCAGAAAAGTCAACCAGCCTTATCTTCCCTCCCTAAATGATATCTAGTGCAAGGTATGTGAATATTTTGCAATGATCAGGCTCATTTGTGATGGCCCATTGACACTCGGCTCAGGTTTCTGATGCCAAATCTCCTAATGTTGGGTGGTATAGTGAAGAAAGTTAAGATTAAGTTGAATGGAGAGGCTCATGGCTGCATTCCTATTCCGACCCATCCTCCAGCATTGAAGGTGCCAGTCACCCTTCATAACCCAGCCCCATGTAATTAATCTTGGGGGCGGGGGGCGCCAGGGGAGGCCCCAGCCAGCTAACTAGGCCGATTTTTCTACTTTTTGTTTACCATGAGACAAGGTCACACTTTGATGCGTGAGTACAAAATCTAGGCTGACACTTCAATGCAATACAGAAGGAGTGCTGAACTATCAAAGGTGCCTTTCAGATGAAACATTAAACCAAGATCCCATCTGCCCTTTCAGGTGCTCAACATATCCTATGCCCCTATTATGATTAAGAGTAGGGACATTTTCCCCTGTGCCCTGAACAATTTTATTCCTCAACCAATAGCACTAAATAGATGATCTATTCAATATCACATTGTTATTTGTGGGAGTTTGCTGTGCACAAATTGACACCCCCATTTGCTGCATTACAGCAGTGACTACAGTTTTAAAGTAATTCATTGGCTGTAAAGTGCTTTGAGACATCTTGAGGTCATGAAAGACACTATATAGATCCTACTCTTTTATAGTCCTTAATATTGCTGAAAAAAGACACATGCTGTTGAAGCTTTTCGTCTTGCACTCATCAGGACAAATTGCAAGAATACCAAATTGTAAAGGGAACAATAATTTATATTGCATGAGAAGATAATGCTGATTGGTTGCCAAGTGGACTCAGATAGAGGCTTTGCCATGGATAATGTACCAGTTATCTGACAACTGACAGTTAACTGCCAAACTTTGTTTGAATTCAAACCAAGCAGGTTGACTCCAATCAAGGCTTTGCCCTGAGGAATGAGCCAGGGGAATGGCTATTGCCTATTTTGTTTAGTTGAGAAAGGCACAATGTATATACATATTCCTTCTGTCTACAAAGGACAGGGGCCTGTGTGTGAATATATGTAGCTTCTAGCATGCATAAGTGTGCAATCTCCTCTACCACTCAGAGTCCACTTGCCAACCAACCAGCACTCTCTTCTCATGCAGTATAAGTTGTTGTTCCCTTTACAATTTGGTATTCTTATGAGTTGTCCTGATGAGTGCAAGATGCAAAGCCCACAGCTTCCAGTTCTGCTTCTCTTGGTATCTTCTGAAGGCTCATGGATGCACTCATCGCTGCCTCCTTATGAGCAACAACCCCAACATTTTTTTATTACCAGAGAGTAGGTTATATTAGACTTGGTATTGTGTAATATGACAGGATTAATTAATAACCTCAGTGTGAAGTTACCCCTAGGTAGCACCAACCACAATATGATTGAATTTTACATCCATTTTGAAAGGGAGAAGCATGGGTCTAAGGCTAGTATTTTAAAATTAAATAAGGGCAACTATGTGGGCATGAAAGCTGAGCTAACTGAGGTGAACTGGGATACTAGACTAGGGGATAGATCAACTGAGAAGCAGTGGCAGATATTTAAGGGGATATTTCAGAATACTCAATAAGTATATTCCTATTATAAAGAAAAATTCTAAAGGGAGGACCTACCATTCATAGTTAACTAAGGAAGTTAAGCAAATCATCGAACTTAAAGAAAAAGCATATAAGTGCACAAAGATGAGTGGCAGGTCAGATGATTAGTCAGAATATAAAGAATGGCAGAGAATGACTAAAAGGTTAATCAGGAGTAAGAAATTAGAGTATGAGAGGAAGCTAGCTAGAAATGTAAAAACAGATAGCAAGAGTTTCTACAGGTATTTAAAAAGGAAAAGAGTAAGTAAAGTGAGTGTTGGTCCTCTAGAGAGTGACAATGGGGAGTTAATAGTAGATAATAAGGAAATGGCAGATGAAATGAACAAATATTTTGCTTCTGTCTTCACTATAGAGGATACAAAAAACATTCCAGCAATAGCTGTAAATCAGGAGGTGGAAGGGAGAGGGGAACTTAGTGAAATTACAATCACTAGGGAAGTGGTACTGAGCAAACTGATGGAGCTGTGGGCTGACAAGTCTCCGGGTCCTAATGGACTTCACCCTAGAGTCTTAAAAGAGGTGGCTAATGAGTTAATAGATGAATTGGTGTTAATTTTCCAAAATTCACTAGATTCTGGAAAGGTTCCATCAAACTGGAAAGTAGCAAATATAACCCCTCTTCAAGAAAGTAGGGAGGCAGAAAACAGAAACCTATAGGCCAGTTAGCTTGCTGTCTGTCATGGGGAAAGTGTTAGAATTGATCATTAAAGAGGTTATAGCTGGGCACTTAGAGAAACTCAAAGTAATCGGGAAGAGTCAGCATAGTTTTGTGAAAGGGAAATCATGTTTAACCAATTTATTGTAGTTCTTTGAAGGAGTAACATGTGCTGTAGATAAAGGGGAGCCTGTAGACGTGCTGTACTTGAATCTCCAGAAGGCACTTAATAAGGTACCACATCAAAGGTTATTGTGGAAAATGTAAGCTTATGGTGTAGGGGGTAATGTATTAGCATGGAAAGAAGATTAGCTGGCTGGCTGGCAGAAAACAGAGTATGCATAAATGGGTCCTTTTCTGATTGACAGGATGTGACGAGTGGAGTCCCACAGGGGTCTATGCTGGGGCTTCAACTGTTTACAATTATATCAATGACTTGGATGCAGGGAGAGAAGGCATGATAGCTAAATTTGTAGATGACACAAAGATATGTTGTGAAGAGGACATAAGGAGTTGCAGACGGATATAAATAGGTTGAGTGGGCAAAAATCTGGTAGATGGAGTATAATGTGAGAAAATGTGAAGTTGTTCACTTTGGCAGGAAGAATAAAAAGGCAGAATATTACTTAAATGGAGAACAGCTGCAGAATTTTGAGCTGCAGAGGGATCAAGGTGTTCTAGGGCATGAGTCACAAAAAGTTAGTATGCAGGTACAGCAAGTAATTAATAAGGCTAATAGAATGCTATCCGTTATTATGAAAGGATTTGAACATAAAAGTATGGATGTTGTGCTTTGGTTATACAGGGCATTGGTGAGACCACATCTTGAATATTTTGTGTAGCTTTGGTCTCCTTATTTAAGGAGGGATGTAAATGTGTCGGAGGCTGTTCAGAGGAGGTTTACTAAATTGATATTTGGAATGAGTGGTTTGTCTTATGAGGATAGGTTAGACAGACTGGGCTTGTTTTCACTGGAGTTTAGAAGAATGAGGGTGGCTTGATTGAAGTCTATAAGATCCTGAATTGTATTGACATGGTGGACGTGGAAAGGATGTTTCCTCTTGTGGGTGAGTCCAGAACAAGGGGGCACTGTTTTAAAATTAGGGGGTTGTCCTTTTGGGACAGAGATGAGGAGGCATTTTTCTGAGGGTAGTGGATCTTTGGAACTCTCTGCCTCAGAAGGTGGTGGAGGAGGTAAATTCTTGTTATGCAAGGGAATCAAAGGTTATCGGGGATAGATGTGGAATTCAAAACACAAACAAATCAGCCATGACCTTATTAAATGGCAGAGCATGCTTGAGAGGCCAAATGCCTACTTCTGCTCCTATTTTGTATGTTCATATTTGTTCTTGGGGTGTGAACCTCACTGGCAAGCCGCATTTATTGTCCTTCCCTAATTTTCCTTGAGAGGATGGTGGTGAACCACCTTCTTAAAAAACTAGAGTGCTGTTAGAGAGTTCTAGGCTTTTGATGCAGCGGCAGTGAAGGATCAGTGATATGGTTCCAAGTCAGGATAGTGTGTGACTTGGAGGAGAAATTGCAGATGGTGGTTCTTCCAATGTCCTGCTGCCCTTGTTCTTCTAGGTGGTAAAGATTGTGAATTTGGAAAGTGCCATTGAAGAAGGCTTGCCAAATTATTATAGTGCATCTTGTAGATCGTTCATTCTGCTGTTGCTGTGGGTGGAATTTTATGCCGGTGGGATTTTACAGTCCTGCCAAAGTCAATGGAGTTTTGAACGGCTCGCTGCATTTTATGGCCCACCCCCACCACGACCAGGCTGTAAAATTCTGCCCTGTGAGCCAGTGCTTGAGGAAATGAATGACTAAGGTGGCAATTGGGGTGCCAATCAGGCAGGCTGCTTTGTCCTGGATCATGGAGCTGCACTCATCCAGGCAAGTGGAGAGTATGCTATCACACTTCTGACTGTGCCTTGTCGATGGTGACAGGCTTTGGGGAGTCAGAAGTTGAGTTAGTCACTGCAGAAAACTCAGCCTCTGACCTGCTCTTGTAGCTACAGGATTTATGTGGCTGATCTAGTTAAATACAGTTATCCCTCATGATGTTGATGGGAGATTGATAGTGTTACATTGAATATTAAGGAAAAGTTGTTAGAGTCTCTCTTTTGGAGATGATCATTGCCTGACACTTTGTGCAGTATGAATGTTTCTTGGCACTTATCAGCCCAATCCTGAATATTATCCTGGTCTTCATGCATATGGGCACAGACTGCTTCTGTATCTGAGACATTGCAAATGGAACTGCCCATCCTACTCTCTTGCTAACCTCCCTGCTCAGTGGAGGGGATGAGAGATTAGGACACAGTTTAAAAATCAGGAGTTGCTATTAAAGACGGTGAGGAGAATTTTTCTCTCTGAGGGTCATTAGTCTTCCTCAGAGCAGTGGAGACAAGGTCATTGAATATTTTTAAGGCTGAGTTGGATAGATTCTTTATTGACAAGGGACTCAAAGGTAATGAGATAGGAAAATGGAGTTGAGGTCACATTTAGATCAGCCATGATACTATCAAATGGTGGAGAAGACTTGAGGAGCTGAATGGTCTACTTTAAGTTCATTTGATCATATGTAATCATTCCTCTCCATTTTCATCCCACTCACCTTTTCCTAATGCTGGCTTTGTGGACTCTACCAGTGGATCAGCTCTCACTGCTTCTCTCTGCACCTCCTCTAGAATGTCCATTCACTTGTGAACAATCCCCTTGACATCTGTGAACTTACTGTTGATGATTGCATCAACATCATGTCCTTGATGAGAAGCTGCCTGAGAGTTGATGACACTTTGCTTGTCACATCTCCAAAGAACTCTAATTTGCTAGAGTTCTTTGAAGATGTGACAAGCAAAGTGGATAATGGGGATCCTGTAGATGTAGTATATCTGGACTTCCAGAAGGCCTTTGATAAGGTGCCACACAAAAGATTAATACACAAGGAGTTAGGAGTAATATATTATATTGGAGAGAGGATAGGCTAACCAACAGAAAGCAGGGAGTCGGGATAAAAGGCTCTTTTTCTGGATGGCAAGCTGTAACTAGTGGGGTTCAGTCCTTGGGCCCCAACTATTTACAAAATATATTAATGACTTGGATTCAGGGATAGAAGGTACTATAGCTAAATTTGCAGATGACATCAAAATAGGTGGGAAAGTAAGTTGCAATGAAGAAATAAGAAATTTACAAATGGATATGGGCAGGTTAGGTGAATGGGCCAAAATTTGGCAGATGGAGTTTTACATGGATAAGTGTGAGGTTATCCATTTTGGTCAGAAGAATAAAAAGACGACTTATTATTTAAATGGAGAGAAACTTCAGAATGCTTCAGTGCAGAGGGGTCTGAGTGTCCTCGTGCATGAATCACTGAAAGCTAGTATGCAGATACAGCAGGTAATAAGTAAGGCAAATGGAATTTCAGCATTTATTGCTAAAGGAATAGAGTATAAAAATAGGGAAGTGTTGTTGCAACTGTACAAGGCATTGGTGAGACCGCACCTGGAGTATTGTGCACAGTTTTGGTCCCCTTACTTGAGAAAGGATGTAGTTGCACAGGAGGCGATTCAGAGGAGGTTCACTAGATTGATTCCAGAGATGCGGGGCTTGTCTTATGAGGAGAGATTGAGCAGTTTAGGCCTATACTCGCTAGAGTTTAGAAGGGTGAGAGGAGATCTAATTGAGGTATATAACTTGGTAAAGGGGATAGACAAAGTAGACGTGGAGCAGATGTTTCCCCTTCTGGGGCATTCTGGAATGAGAGGCCATAGATTTAGGCTAAGGGATGGTAGATTTAAATCAGAGGTGAGGAAGAATTACTTTTCTCAAAGGCTCGTGAATCTGTGGAATTCACTACCTCACAGTACAGTGGATGCGGGGACGCTGAATAAATTTAAGAAGGAAATAGACAGATTTTTAATTAGTAACAGGTTGAAAGGTTATAGGGAGAGGGCAGGAGATTGGAGTTGAGGCCGAAATTAGATCAGCCATGATCGTATTGGATGGCGGGGCAGGCTCGAGGAGCTGAATTGCCTACTCCTGCTCCTAGTTCTTATGTTCTTATGTTCCCTTAACCAAGCTTCCCTGCCTGGCTATATCTTGCACCACTTGCTTTGTCAAGACTGTGGTGGTAGCAGGGTGGTTTCTTATCACCAATCGCACCTTCTCATCCTTTAAGCATCTTACTTTATTCCACCCCTCTCATCTGCATTTCAAATCCTTGTTCTCTACTGCCCATAAAAATACCATGCCAATTTTCTCATAAACTATCTTCAGTACTTTCCTCTGTCAGCCTCTGCAACAAGCAACTTCTCATCCTTGGTGATTTAAATCTCCATCTCAATACATCACAGGCTCTTTCTTTTCAGTTCACTGCCCTCCTGTCCTCCCTTAATTTCACCCTTCATGAAAACCCCCAATCCACATTCACAGCCACCTCTTGCTATCTCACGTGCCCTCTTTGCTCCCATAGTGTCAATCACAGATGAGACCATCTCTGATCTGGGCCTTGTTTCATTCTCCACTCACATCTCACTTCACCCTCCAAAACCTACATTCTTCTGTGTCCACCTCTGGAAAGAACTTTTCCCCAGTTAACTTGCAATTGTACTTTCAAAATCCCAATGTCTAACCTTTGGCCCTCCATTCACCAAAACATTTCTACAGCTACCCATCTGCTCAACAACACCCTACCTCCACCTTTGTTTATTACCTTCTCTCACTCTGCCATTCCCCTGAAACTGCTCACTTCAGGATTATCCTGAAATGCAAAGAAAACCTCCAGTTTCCTTTCTCTTCTTCAAACCATCTTCTACCCTGACAATTGTGAGAAGATCATGGCTTTCTTTGTCACTGAGTTTGAGACCATCCATTTAGCTGCTTCTGCTGTTTTTCTCCCTTCTCCTTGCCCATGGAACTACACTTCCTCTAAGGTTTCCCCCTGTTTTAACCCTTGCTCTAGTTTCCCTCCTATCTCCCTCATGCCCTCTCTGAGCTTATCTTGTCCATGAGACCCACCTCCCACTCCCTCAACCTTATTCCTACTAAACTGCTAATCACTCACCTTCCCTTCTTGGCTCCCATGTCAGATAATATTAATAACAGTTCTTTCTCCTCAAGCATTGCCCCTCACCCTTTCAAATCTGTCATCATCACCCTGCCCTCAAAAACCAACCCTCAGCCCCTCCAGCCTTGCAAACTACCATCCCATCTCCAATTTCCCTTTCCTCCCCAAAATCCTTGATTGTGCTATTGCCTCCCAAATGAACATCCATCTTTCCTGGAGCTGTATGTTGGAGTCCCTCCATTCAGGTTTCTACCCCTGCCCCAATACCAAAACAATTCTTATTAAGGTCACAAACAACATTCTATTTGACTGTGGCAAAAGTAAACCTTCCCTTCTCATCCTTCTCCACCTGTCTGCAAACTTTAAAAAGAGTGACCATCACATTGGCCTCTCTCATCTCTCCTCCATGATCCAGCTGGGTGGGACTGCACTTGCCTGGTTCAATTCACATCTATCCAGGTGTAACCAGAAAACCAACTGCAATAGTTTTTATTCTCACTCTCACACTATGAGCATTGTTGCCTCCCCAAGGATGTATTCTGGCCCTTATATTTCTCATCAACATGCTTGTCCCTCGGCGACATCATTGAAAAGCATTGCATCAGTTTCCACATGTAAACTGACAACAGCCAGCTCTACCTCACTGCCACCTCTCTCAAACCCCTTGCTCCCTCTAAATTGTCATATTGTTTATCTGATTTCCATTACTGGATGAGCAGAAATTTTCTTTAACTAAACATTTGGAAGACCAAAGCCATTGTCTTTGGTCACCTGAGGCTGAATCAGACTGTTTGCAGCCTAGGTATCATATTTGACTCTGAGCTACTGAACAATATCTGCACTATCTGTAAGACTGCCTATTTCTGCCTCTGTAATATCGGCCAACTCTGTCCTGTCTCAGCTCAGCTGCCGAGAAACCCTTTGTTACCCCTAGGCTTAACTATTCCAATGCTCTCTTGAATGGTTTCTCACATTCTGCTCTTCACAAGTTGAGATCATTCAAAACGTTGCTGCCATGTCCTAGCTCACATTAAATTCTGTTCACCCATCATCCCAGTGCTTGCTGACCTACATTGGCCACCAGGTAAGCAAATTTCTTAATTTCAAAATTTCTTGATTTTGAAATTGTCATCCTTGTTTTCAAATCTCTTCATGGTCTCGCCCCTCCTTATTTCTGTAGTATCCTCTTGCTGTACAACCCTCCAAGTTATCGGGGCTCTTCTAATTCTGGCCTCTTCACATCTGATTTTCATCGCTCCACCATTGATATTCATGCCTTCAGCTGCCCAGGCCTTCAGCTCTGGAATATCCTACCTAAACCTCTCTGCCTCTCTACCTCTCTCCTCCTTTAAGACTCTCCTTGAAACCCATCACTTTGACCAAGCTTTTGGTCATCTGCCCTAATATTTTCTTGTGTGGTTCCATGTTGAATTTTGCTTCATAATGTTCCTGTGAAGTATATTGGGATGTTTAACTATGTAAGTAATGATCTATAAATACAAGTTAGACAGAGCAGAACATCCAAAAAAAACAAGCTTTGTAATTTCATTTTTTTCTGTTTTATAAGAGAAACAGTGAAGATTCCAGACAAGTTGACTTGAGCAGCATTTAAAGGTTGGGATCAAGTCCCAAGAACATACGTACAAAATTGGAGCAGAAGTAGGCCAATCAGCCTCTTGAGACTACGCTACCATTCAATAAGATCATGGCTGAACTGTTTGTGTTTCAAGTTCCATATTCCCATCTACCCTCCGATAACCTTTGGTTTGCCTAAGAAGAATTTATCTACCTCTGCCTTAAAAATATTCAATGACCCCGCCTCCACCGCTTTCCGAGGCAGAGTTCCAAAGTCACACAACCCTCAGAGAAAAAATTTTCCTCATCTCTGTCCTAAAAGGGGACCCCTAATTTTGAAACAATGCCTCCGAGTTCTGGACTCACTCACAAGAGGAAATATCCTTTTCACATCCCACCTTGTCAAGACCATTCAGGACCTCATATACTTCAGTCAAGTCACCCCTCACTCTTCTAAACTCCAGTTGAGAATTAGTGATCTTTTACCCTTCTGTACTTTAAACAGCTGAAATCGACTTCAACTTGAGACTGAGTCTGGTTATATCTCAGCCAGCAGCTAGAATTCTGCTATAAATTGGCTTGATGGTGCAGCCAGTGTTAACATAGCATTCAGCACTGTGCAGGAGAAGTCTATATGCCCCCTTGAGCCTGTTCTGCCATTCAATATGATCATGATTGATCTTCTACCTTAACTCCACTTTCTTCCCTTATTTCCATATCTCTTGGTTCCCTTACTAGCCAAATTTTGATCAATCTCACTCTTGAATATACTGAACAACTGAGCAATGCAACCCTCTGGGTTGTCCAAAGTAGTAGTCCAAAGATTGACAACCGTCTGAGTGTGAATAAGTTTCTCCTTATCTCGGTTCTAAATGGATAACTCCTTATCCTGAGACTAGGACCCCCAACTTGATACTCTGCAGCCAAAGGAAACAACCCCTTGGCATCCATTCAGAACGCTGTGAGAAGGACCTCGCTATACAAAATTCATGGAAAAAGGGCATTATTTTTCATGTTTTAGAATCAACATATTAATGAACTTTTAGCTATTTCTGGTCTTCTATGCCTAAATTTTAAATTTAATAACTGAATTGAACATTCTACCATCCACAGTTCAGTAGTTCCAGTGCCATTTCACATAAAATTACAATATGAAACAAGATGCTCCGCACAGCCACTCCATGTTGGTATTTATCCTCCACCTGAACAATAGTCCGAATCCAGTGTTCCTACTCTGTTTACAGGTCATTATACCCTCCCAACTGTTTCCTTCAACCGCCTATCCAATCATTTTTTTAAATGTTGCCACATGCTGGGAATTCCTGCTGTGTGCTGTAACATTGCCAGAAGCACTGTGGAAACTTCATTTATATGGCTGAGTAAGATTTTCACTGATCTTCTGGAAAAGTTACACAAGCAGATTGGGAACAGCGCCAAGGAAACCCCAGCTATGGCCTTCACTTCAATCACTCTGAATTCCACAGCTACACAACACTTTGGGCTGGATTTTGTGGCAAAGCCTCAGGGCCTGGTGGTGAGACTGGAAGTGGGTTCCATTTATGTTCGGGTGTTTAGTGGCCAGCTGCACACTATCTGATGGTGGCCAGTTGACTTGGGAGGCACAAGGGCTATTCAACTGAACTACAAAGGCAGGAAATTAGGCAGAAGAGTTAGCACCAGGTGAAGCCACGGAAGGTGTTGGTGCCATATTTAAAAAGCTGCCAGCCGTGTATTCGCTGATGACTGCTGTCAAAGAGCCTCTGCCTGACAGCCTGACTACTGTGAAGGAGTCTTTGCCTGACTGCCTGTTATGAAGGAGCTGAATGGAAGCCTGAAGCCACAATGGCAGAAGGATGACCCCAGGTGGCTGCACAGTTCAGCAGTGCCTCTTCGTGGCTCTTCTCCAGGCTGCAAGGGTAAGGCGAGAGGTCCTTTCTCCAGAGATGTGAGGAGGAGACCTGCCTGGCTGACCAAGCAAGGAGCTCAGCAGACATGGTGTAATCCCTGGAACCTGCATCCAGTGCTGCAAACACATCAATCAGCACATTTGATTGATCAAGATGAATTCACCATACCTACTTTCCATTTATTGCATGTGGCAATGCAAGAGGGTGTGTTTGATGAAGGGTCAGTGACCACCCAGTTGATGGCAATGGGGTTCGGTAGCAGCATATCCTGTAAAAGGCATAGCTGCATCTTAGTGAGAGGCTGCTATCTGTAATTGCTGTCCGCACAAAGTCCTTTGAGAGTGGTCGCATAATGGAGGCATTTGTGTGCTCCATCACAGACAGCTGAGTTGCCACCAGCATAGGCATTGTGGTGTTTCTGTGGGGGAACTAATAGTCTTTTTTGTGCTTGCAGGAGAAGACAGCACAGAACAATAAAGAAAGAACCAAGACCAGTGGAGGGATGCTGTAATTGCACATCCTGATTCACATGGAGGGAGAAGCCTTGGAGATAGCAGGGCACCTGGCTGGCCTTGCTATTGCTGGTGGTGAAGTAGGATTGGCCACCCAAGAGTGTGAAAGGAGGGATGTAGGAGCACAAGGGTGCATCTGCTATACATGTGGCATAGTGCTCATATGTTGACCTGTTGATGAAAGCCAATGGCTGGTCAATGGGAGCCAATGACACTTTGCATCTGGGGAAATCCAGCAATGGCCCTGAACTCACCGGACCCCTCCACCTGACTGTCTGGATTGGAGCGGTAGGACACTTTTGAACAGGGCACTGGTCACTTCCTTGAGGCACTGATGAGCTGCAGACTGGGAGATTCCACAAGTCTCCTGTGGATTCCTTTGTTCAGCTCAGAGGCCGTAAAAGTTGAGAGTTATGGTTATTTTCAGCACCAAGAGCATTGGATGTCCAACAATGCCCTCCCCCCAGCCCCCCACCACCTCCCCACTACCCCATGTGTTTCGGCTCATCCTGTAGCATGGTGCAGAGATCAGTGACTGCCTTGCTAACACTGCCACTCAGACATTTGATGATACAGTCTACCATCTAAGGCTGATCTCTCTTGGGGATAGCCTCCTCCAATCAAGTGGCTGTTGGCATGCCCCTCCATACTCTTCTACTCCGAGACTGATCCTCTTGTTGAGAGTTGTTTTGATTGAAGTTTATTTTTTTATCTCCACATGGCTCCTGAGGTCTGCCCATGGTGGATACTGGATGAGTGGCTATGGAGGTGTCATGAAGGGTATGAAGGTCCATGGGGGGGGCAGTGTTCTGGGGGGCATGGAGTTGCATGGAGGGTATCAGAGGCCAGGGGTGGAGGGGTGGAGGCCTTGACTTGGCATTGAGCTGCATGGACGGCATGAGTGGCTATGTGGTGTGGATAGGGGTATGAAGGATGAGGGCTAGAAGGCCTAACAACTTCCAGAGCAACTGGCATGATGTCCCTGAGAACCTAAGCGGGCCTTCCAATCAGCCCACCTAGGTACTTGCCTACCCTCGTGGCCATCTTCAGAGGAGGCAGTGGCATAATGATATTGTCACTGGACTAATAATCCAGAGACCCAGGGTAATGCTCTGCAGTTCCGGGTTTGAATCCCACCATAGCAGATGGTGGAATTTGAATTCAATAAATATCTGGAATTAAAAAAGTCTAATGATGACCATGAAACCATTGTCGATTGTCATAAAAACCCATTTGGTTCACTAATGTCCTTCAGGGAAGGAAATCTGCTGTCCTCACCTGGTTTGGCCTACCTGTGACTCCAGACATAAAAATACCCTCTGAACTAGGGCAATTGGGGATGGGCAATAAGTGCTGGCCTAGCCAATGATGCCCACATCCCATGAATGAATAAAAAATAAACCTACGCTCTGCTTCTGGGGTCAGCAGGTCTGACTCTATCCCATACTTCAACCCCTGCAGTAAAAATTTCTTTTTTTGGGGGTACTTTTTACTTTTTGGCAGGCTGTGAAATTTCTTGACTCAAGCTGCCCACCTTGGCAGCCAAAATCCAGCCCTAAGAAGTAAGGAAATATTGAATTCTCTCCTCTACAAGGCTGAAGATACTGCATCAGTTGAAATTTTCAAGACTGAGGTTTACAGAATTTTATTTGATAAGGGTATCAATGATTGTATGGATCATAAGGGGATAAGTAGAGTTGAGGTAAGGATCAGCCTTGGTCTAATACAAACATATGAATTAGCAGCTGGAGTAGGCCACTCAGCCCTTCGGGCCTGCTGCACCATTGAATAAGATCACAATTGATATGATTGTAACCTCAACCCCACCTTCCTGCCTACCTCCAATAATCTTTTATCCCTTGCTTATCAAGAATCTATCTAGCTCTGCCTTAATGATATTCAAAGACTCTACTTCCACTGCCTTTTGAGGAAGAATTCCAAAGACTTGTGACCCTTTGAAAGAAAAAAAATCTCCTCATCTCTGTCTTAAATGAGCGACCCCTTATTTTTAAACTGTTCTAGATTCTCCCACAAGTGTTTTAGTAAGTAATAAATGTTTAAGGTTTATTCTATTCATAAGGTTTAAAATAAAGTAGCAACAGTACACTTTGGTAAGGTTTATTGAGTAGGGCCAACTAAAATAATTTTAATTGACTGCCACTGCTCTTCAAGAAATGCCTACCTCCTTGAAGAAGTTCTGTTCGTCTCTGCGACAAGATTTCCGTATCTCTCTTTTGCCTTGCTCACCTTTATTGCTTTCCATTTCTCTCCTGGTGTTTGACAAGGTGTTTACTAAAACCCGCTTTCACAGCCATATCTACTTTCTCAGTGACTGTCTCCGTCTCCGACTTACCCCACGTGGATTTCAACTGAAATTCCACCCCTCATGTTTCGAACCCACCCAGGATTACAGGTATCTCCGGGACATAAAACATTTCTCGGACTGCTGTTCCCATCACATTCTGAGATCCACACTCAGTGCCATGCGCCGCCATATGAACACACTCGACCTCTCCCTCCAGCAGCACCGCCATACCCTTTTTCAAAGCTGCGCGTGCCCCCAGTTTCATTTTATTCTTCATCTCATCCCACACCTCAACAAGCAACTTTTTCTCTCAAGTGCTAAGGAACGCAAGCTCCAACAACTCATCGACACCAACACCCATCTAGGACCCTCCACCCCTGCCTGTCCCTCTGTCCCCACCCCATCTTCCAATCCCAGCCCCAGCCGCGTATTCACTATACCCCCGACCTTCCCCTCTCCGATGCTGAATGTTCAGTGCTCAGCAAAGGACTTAGTTTCATACCCTTACGCCCTCACCTCAATGAATTTCGGGCTCGGCATGATGCTCAACTCTTCTTCCGCCGTCTTCGTCTCCGGGCTCACTTCTTTGGGCAGGAGTCCTCTCCCCATTCAACGGATCCTTTCACCCACCTCCAATATTCTCCCTCCACCTGGACCCCTCCCTCTGGATTCTTACCTTCTCTTGATCTTTTCATTGAGAACTGTCGGCGCGACATTAGTCGTCTCAATTTCTCTGCTCCTCTCACCCATTCTAATCTCTCTCTCTCTGAACTTATTGCACTCCATTCTCTCAGGTCCAATCCTGACATTGTCATCAAACCCGCTGACAAGGGTGGTGCTGTTGTTGTCTGGCACACTGACCTCTACCTCGCGGAGACTGAGCGTCAACTCGCAGACACTTCCTCCTACCTCTCCCTGGACCATGACCCCACCACTGAACATCAAGCCATTGTTTCCAGGACTGTCACTGACCTCATCTCCTCTGAGGATTTTCCTCCCACAGCTTCCAACCTGATAGTCGCCCAACCTCGGACGGCCCGCTTCTACCTCCTACCCAAAATCCACCAACAGAACTGTCCCGGTAGACCGATCATCTCAGCTTGCTCCTGCCCCACAGAACTCATTTCTCATTATCTTGACTCCCTTCTCTCTCCCCTTGTCCAGTCCCTTCCCACCTACATCCGTGATTCCTCTGACACCTTACGTCACATCAACAATTTCCAGTTCCCTGGCCCCAACCGCTTCCTCTTCACCATGGACGTCCAATCCCTCTACACCTCCATCCCCCACCAGGATGGTCTGAGGGCTCTTAGCTTCTTCCTGGAACAGAGGCCCGAACAATCCCCATCCACCACTACTCTCCACCGTCTGGCTGAACTTGTTCTCACACTGAACAATTTCTCCTTCAACTCCTCTCACTTCCTCCAAATAAAAGGTGTGGCTATGGGTACCCACATGGACCCCAGCTATGCCTGTCTCTTTATGGGGTATGTGGAACATTCCTTGTTCCAGTCCTACTCCGGCCCCCTTCCACAACTCTTTCTCCGGTACATCGATGATTACTTCGGTGCTGCTTCATGCCCCCTTCTGGACCTGGAAAAATTTATTAATTTTGCTTCCGATCTCCATGCCTCCATCATTTTCACGTGGTCCATCTCTGACACTTCCCTTCCCTTCCTTGACCTCTCTGTCTCAATCTCTGGTGATAGACTGTCCACCAATATCCATTACAAACCTACCGACTCCCACAGTTACCTCGAATACAGCTTCTCACACCCCGCTTCCTCACCCCACATCCCATTCTCTCAGTTCCTTCGCCTCTGTCGCATCTGTTCCGATGATGCTACCTTCAAAAACAGTTCCTCTGACATGTCCTCCTTCTTCCTTAACCGAGGTTTTCCACCCACGGTCGTTGACAGGGCCCTCAACCGTGTCCGGCCCATCTCCCGCGCATCCGCCCTCACGTCTTCTCCTCCCTCCCAGAAACATGATAGGGTCCCCCTTGTCCTCACTTATTACCCCACCAGCCTCCACATTCAAAGGATCATCCTCCGCCATTTCCGCCAACTCCAGCAAGATGCCACCACCAAGCACATCTTCCCTTCACCCCCCCTATCGGCTTTCCGTAGGGATCGTTCTCTCCAGGACAACCTGGTCCACTCCTCCATCACCCCCTACTCCTCAACCCCCTCCTATGGCACCACCCCATGCCCACGCAAAAGATGTAACACCTGCCCCTTCACTTCATCTCTCCTCACCAGCCAAGGGCCCAAACACTCCTTTCAAGTGAAGCAGCATTTCACTTGCATTTCCCCCAACTTAGTCTACTGCATTCGTTGCTCCCAATGTGGTCTCCTCTACATTGGAGAGACCAAATGTAAACTGGGCGACCACTTTGCAGAACACCTGCGGTCTGTCCGCAAGAATGACCCAAACCTCCCTGTCACTTGCCATTTTAACACTCCACCCTGCTCACTTGCCCACATGTCTGTCATTGGCTTGCTGCATTGTTCCAGTGAAGCCCAACGCAAACTGGAGGAACAACACCTCATCTTCCGACTAGGCACTTTACAGCCTTCCGGACTGAATATTGAATTCAACAACTTTAGGTCTTGAGCTCCCTCCTCCATCCCCACCCCATTCTGTTTCTTTCCCCTTCCTTTTGTTTTTTCCAATAAATTATATAGATTTTTCTTTTCCCACCTATTTCCATTATTTTAAAATATTTTTAAATTTTTTATGCTCCCCCCACCCCCACTAGAGCTATACCTTGAGTGCCCTACCATCCATTCTTAATTAGCACATTCATTTAGATAATATCACCAACTTTAACACCTATGTGTTCTTTTGTTTTGTTGTCTGTGACATCTTTTGATGATCTGCTTCTATTACTGCTTGTTTGTCCCTACAATCACACCAACCCCCTCCACTTCTCTCCCCCGACCCAAACCCACCCCCCCCCTCCCCCCCCCCACTGCCCCACACACCTTAAACCAGCTTATATTTCACCCCTTTCTTGGATTCACTCAAGTTCTGTCGAAGGGTCATGAGGACTCGAAACATCAACTCTTTTCTTCTCCGCCGATGCTGCCAGACCTGCTGAGTTTTTCCAGGTAATTCTGTTTTTGTTTTAAAATAATTTTCTACTTGGATAACACAGTGAGAGCTCAGGATATAAAATAGCGAGAGTTCAGGATATAGATAAGCGTGGGTTCAGGATATAGAACAGCGTGGATTCAGGATATAGAACAGCGTGGGTTCCAGATATAGAACAGTGAGGGTTCCGGATATAGAACAATGAGGGTTCCGGATATAGAACAGCGAGGGTTCCGGATATAGAACAGCGAGGGTTCAGGATATAGAGCAGCGAGAGTTCAGGGGATAAAAAAGCCGAGTGGAGAGACAGTTGGGAATTGAAAACAACGTGAGTACAGAAATGTAAATTTCTAAATAAGCACAGGGAAAGTAAGAATTTATAGGCACAGGAGAGGGAGCTGATTTGTGAGTAAGGGCAAAGAATTTCTACTTTCTACTAATCTCCAGTTTGTAGATAATGGTACAAGAGTATGTTAAAGTAAGTAAAAGTAACTTAAGTTTAAGCAAAAAAGTTCTTTAAAAGTTTAAGCTTTAGGCATGGCAGGACAGCTCAGCCAAGCGGAATGCCCATCCTGTGGCATGTGGGAAGTTGTGGACACTTATTGTGACCCAGACGTACCCATGTGCAGGAAGTGTCACCAGCTACACAAGCTTGAGCTCCATGTTTCAGAGCTTGACCAACGGCTGAAGTCACCGAGGTGCATCCATGAGGCAGAGAACTACATTCGGAAAGGTGGTCACACCACAAATTAGGGGCAAGCAGGCAGATAGGGAATGGGTGACCATCAGGCAGTCCAAGAGAAACAGGCAGGTAGTGCAGGAGTCCTCAGAGGTTCCACTCATTAACCGGTTTTCCATTCTGGATATCGGTGAGGGTGATGGAATCTTGGAGGTGAGCAGCAAAAGCTAAGCCCATGACACCATGGATGGCCCAGCTGCACAGGAGAGAAGGAAGAAAAGCGGAAGGTCAGTACTGATAGAGGAGCATTTCTACGGTTGTCAACGTGACTCCAGGATGGTTTGTTGCCTCCCTGGTGCTAGGGTCAAAGATGTCACAAAGTGGCTACAGGGCATTCTTGTGGGGGAGGGCAAACAGCCAGAGATCGTGGTCCACATTGGTACTAAAGACATAGGTAGGAAGGAGAATGTGGTCCTGCAATCAGAATTTAGGGAGCTACATAAAAAATGAGCAAGCAGGACCTCTGAAGTAGTAATTTCCAGATTACTCCCAGTGCCACCGGCATGTGAGTACAGAAATAGGAAGATAAGTCGGATGAATCTGTGGCTGGAAAGATGGTGCAGGAGGGCGGACTTTAGATTCCTGGGACACCGGGACTAGCTCTGGGGGAGATGGCACCTGTACAAACCGGACGGTTTACATCTGAACAGAGCCGGGACTGAGTTCCTTGCGGGTTGTTTTGCTAGTGTTGTTGGGGAGGGTTTAAGCTAATTCAGCAGGGGTATGGGAACCAGGAGAGAAGATTAGAATATCAGAGTGCACGGAATGCTGGGAGAAGCAGATAGCTCTAAAATAGAGAATGCTAAGTTAATAGATGGAGTTGGTGTAAGGGAGCAAGTAATGAAGTCTAAATCAGGGTTACACTACACGTATGTGAATGCACGGAGTATAGTTAATAAAATTGGGGAGTTACGGACATAGATTGCCTTGTGGGTTTATGATGTTGCGGCAATAACCGAGACCTGACTTAAGGAAGGGCAGATCTGGTTGTTAAATATTCCTGGTTACCAAGTGTACAGAAAAGATAGGAAAGGGAGAAAAGGAGGAGAGGTGGCGTTTTTGGTTAAGGAGAGTATTGTAGTACAGGAGAAAGAGGATTCAAGGACAGAATCAATTTGGCTAGGGCTAAGGAATAAGAAGGGTGTAATTACATTGCTCAGTGTAATATATAGACCACCAGCTAGTAGGAAGGACGTAGAGAAACAAAGCTGCAAGGAAATTGCAGAGAAGTGTAAACATCGTAGAGTAGATATAATGGGGGACTTTAATTACCCATATATAGACTGGGATAGTGGTAGTGTAAGGGGCAGTAAAGGACAAACATTCCTAGAATGTGTTCAGGAGAATTTCCTACAGCAGTATGTGGCCAGTCCAACAAGAAAGGAGGCACTGATAGACCTGTTTCTTGGGAATGCGGTGGGTCAGGTAGATCAAGTGACAGTGGGGGAACATTGAGGGGACAGTGATCATTTATCACTGGTTTAAAATGAAGGTGGAAAATGAAATTGGTCAATCCAGAGTAAGAATAATTGACTTCAATGAGGCAAGGATGGATCTGGGCCAGATGGACTAGAACCAAAGGTTGGGCGGGAGAAACTGTAGCTGAACAATGGGCTACCTTCAAAGAGGAGGTGGTTTGGGCACAGACAAGGTATGTTCCCTCAAAAGGGAAGGGTGGGACAAACAAATCCAGAACTCCCTGCATGCCAAAGGGGATAGAAATTAAGTTAAAGAAGAAAAAATATGCTTAAAACAGGTGTCAGGTAGCAAATAAAATTGAAAAGCAATCTGATTACGATCACAGAATCACAGAATTACATAGTGCAGAAGAGGCCTTTCGGCCTATCAAGTCTGCACCAACACGTGAGAAATACCTGACTTACCTACCTAACCCCATTTACCAGCACTTGGCTCATAGCCTTGAATGTTATGATGTGCCAAGTGCTCATCCAGGTACTTTTTAAAGGATGTGAGGCAACCCGCCTCCACCACCCTGCCAGGCAGTGTATTCCAGAATGTCACCACCCTCTGGGTAAAAAAGTTTTTCCTCACATTCCCCCTAAATCTCCTGCCCCTTACATTGAACTTATGTCCTCTTGTGACTGACCCTTCAACTAAGGGGAACAGCTGCTCCCTATCCACCCTGTCCATGCCCCTCATAATCTTGTACACCACGATCAGGTCGCCCCTCAGTCTTCTCTGCTCCAGCGAAAACAACCCAAGTCTATCCAACCTCTCTTCATAACTTAAATGTTTCATCCTAGGCAACACCCTGGTGAATCTCCTCTGCACCCCCTCCGGTGCAATCACATCTTTCCTATAATGTGGCAACCAGAACTGCACACAGTACTCCAGCTGTGGCCTCACCAAGGTTCTATACAACTCCAACATGACCTCCCTACTTTTGTAATCTATGCCTCGATTGATAAAGGCAAGTGTCCCGTATGCCTTTTTCACCACCCCACTAACATGCCCCTCCGCCTTCAGAGATCTATGGACACACACACCAAGGTCCCTTTGTTCCTCAGAACTTCCTAGTGTCATGCCGTTCATTGAATACTTCCATGTCATATTACTCCTTCCAAAATGTCTCACCTCACACTTTTCAGAGTTAAATTCCATCTGCCACTTATCTGCCCTTTTGACCATCCCGTCTATATCTTCCTGTAGCCCAAGACACTTAACCTCACTGTTAACCACCTGGCCAATCTTTGTGTCATCCGCAAACTTACTAATCCTACCCTCAACATAGTCATCTATGTCGTTTATATAAATGACAAATAATAGGGGACCCAGCACAGATCCCTGTGGTATGCCACTGGACACTGGCGTCCAGTCACTAAAGCATTCTTCTGTCATCACCCTCTGTCTCCTACAGCTAAGCCAATTTTGAATCCACCTTATCAAATTACCCTGTATCCCATGTGCATTTGCCTTCTTTATAAGTCTCCCATGTGGGACCTTGTCAAAGGCTTTGCTGAAATCCATTTAAACTACATCAACTGCACGACCCTCATCTACACACCTGTTCACCTCCCCGAAAAATTCAATCAAATTTGTTAGGCATGAGCTCCCTCTGACAAAGCCATGCTGACTATCCCTGATCAAACCTTGCCTCTCCAAGTGGAGATAGATTCTCTCCTTCAAAATTTTCTCCAATAGTTTCCCTACCACTGATGTGAGACTCACTGGTCTGTAGATCCCTGGCTTATCTCTACAACCCTTCTTAAATAGCGGAACCACATTAACTGTTCTTCAGTCCTCGGGCACCTCTCCCTTGGCCAGAGAAGAATAAAAAATTTGGGTCAGAGCCCCTGCGATCTCCTCCCTTGCCTCTCTCAGCAGTCTGGGACACAAATCATCTGGACCTGGAGATTTGTCCACTTTTAAGCCTGCCAACACCTCCAATACTTTGTTACTCACTATATCAATTCGCTCAAGAACCTCACAGTCTCTCTCCCCAAGATTGATACCTTCATCCTCATTCTCTTGGGTGAAGACGAAGGTGAAGTATTCATTCAACACTCTAGCGATGTTCTCTTGCTCCACCCATATATTGCCCCTTGGTCCCTTAAGGACCCTTCTCTTTCCTTGGTTATCCTCTTCCCATTGAAATACTTATAGAATATCTTGGAATTTTCCCCACTTTTACCAGCCAGAGCTTTCTCATATCCCCTCTTTGCTCTCCTAATTGCTTTCTTAAGCTCCACCCTGCACTTTCTGTACTTCACTAATGCCTCCGCTGATTTGCTTCCCTTGTACCTGCTAAATGCCTCTCTTTTCCTTCTCATTGTAACCTGAATATCTCTAGTCATCCATGGTTCTCTGGGCTTGTTACTCCTTCCTATCATCCTAGCGGGAACATGTTGAGCCTGTACCCTCTCCATTTCCTTTTTGAATGCCCCCCACTGCTCCTCTGTAGATTTCCCCACAAGCAGCTGTTCCCAGTTTACCTTGGCCAGATCCTGCCTTATTTTACTAAATTCCACTTTCCCCCAATCCAAAACATTTTTTTGCAACTTGTCTATTTCTTTGTCCACAACAAGCTTAAACTGTACCATCTCGTGGTCGCTATCACTAAAACGCTCCCTCACCAACACCTCAGCCACCTGTTCGGCTTCATTCCCCAGAATTAGGTCCAGCACTGCACCGTCCCTTGTTGGACCCGCTACATATTGACCTGAAAAGTTCTCCAGTACACATTTAAAGAAATCCACTCCATCCAAGCCCTTAACCCTATGTCGATCCCAAGTAATGTTGGGAAAGTTGAAATCACCTAATATAATTACCCTATTGTTGTTGCTTTTACACACCTCCGCAAATTGTGCACATATTTGCTCCTCAAATTCCCACTGACTATCCGGGGGTCTATTATAAACACCTAACAATGTGGCTGCTCCTTTTTTATTCCTAAGCTCTACCCACAAAGCTTCATTCGATGCCTCCTCCAAGATATTATCTCTCCTTACTGCAGTAACTGACTCCTTAACTAATAATGCAATGCCTCCTCCCCTTTTACCCCCTCCCTTGTCTCGCCTGATGATTCTATGTCCCAGAATGTTGAGCTGCCAATCCTGCCCCTCCCTCAACCACATCTCAGTGATGGCTACTACATCACAATTCCACATGTCAATCCTTGTCCTTAACTCATCTGTTTTACCTGTAATACTCCTGGCATTAAAGTAGAGGCCATCCAGCCTTGCCTTACTCCCTTGAAACTTAATGCAGCTATACTCCCTCTGAATTGATTGTTTTTTATGATGTGTCCCTATTTTGCTAACATTCTGTGTCCCCTCCCCTTGTCGAATTAGTTTAAACTCCTCCCAATAGCACTAACAAACCTGCCCGCAAGTGTATTAGTCCTGCTCTGGTTCAGATGTAGACGGTTCCGCTTGTACAGGTCCCACCTTCCCCAGAAACGGTCCCAGTGATCCAGGAATCTAAAACTCTCCTTCCTGAACAACTCTTAAACTACATAATCATCTGCGCTATTCTCCTATTTCTGAGCTCGCTAGCACGTGGCACTGGGAGCAATCCAGAGATTACAACCCGAGAGGTCTTGCTTTTTAGTCTACCGCCTAACTCCTTGAATTCTTGATGCTAGACCTCATCCCTCTTTCTACCTATGTCATTGGTACCAATGTGTACCATGACCTCTGCCTTATCACCCTCCCCCTTCAGGATGCCCTGCAGTCATTCAGTGACATGCAGAAGGTTCAGAACGGATGTGAAAAAGCAAATACAAGAAGCAAAGAGGGATTATGAAAAAAGACTGGCATCTCACATAAAAGGACATCCCAAAGTATTCTATAAGCATATCAATAGTAAAAGACAAGTAAAGAGAGGAGTAGGGCTGATTAGGGACTAAAAAGGGAATTTACACATAGAGGCTAAAGGCATGGCTGAGATGTTAAATGAATACTTTGCATCTGTCTTTATCTATGAAGTAGATGCTGCCCAGGCCATGGTGACAGAGGAGGAAACTCAGTCACTAGAAGGGTTTAAAATTGATAAGGAGAAGGTATTGGATCAGCTGTTGGTACTTAAAATTGAAAAGGAACCTGATGATATGCATCCAAGAATATTGATGGAAGTTGGAGCGGAAATTGCAGAAGCACTGGCAATAATCTTTCAATGTTCCCTGGATTCGAGGGAGGACTGGAGAATTGCAAACATTATGCCCTTGTTCAAAAAAGGTTGTAAAGATGTACCCTGCAATTACAGACCAGTCAGTTTAACTTTGGTGGTGAGGAAACTTCCAGAAATAATTATTCGGGATAGAATTAATCGTCACATGGAAAAATGTGGATTCATTTGGAAGAGTCATGGTGGATTTGTTAAAGGAACATTGTGTCGAACTAACTTGCTGGAGTTTTTTGAAAAGGTAACAGAGATAGTTGATGAGGGCAAGGCCGTTGATGTGGTGTATATGGCCTTCCAAAAGGTGTTTGATACAGTGCCACACAAAAAACTTTGTGAGGAAAGTTATAGATCATGGAATTAAAGGGACAGTAGCAACGTGGATACAAAATTGGCTGAGGGATAGGGAACAAAGAGTAATGGTTAATGGGTATTTTTCAGGCTGGAAAAATGTTTGTAGCGGATTTCCCCAGGGGTCGGTATTGGGATCCTTGTTTTTCCTGATATATATACAAATGTTCTAGATCTTGGGTGCAGGGGACAATTTCAAAGTTTGCGGATGACACAGAACTTGGGAGAATAGTAAACTGTGAGGACAGTGTAGAGCTTGAAAAGAATATTGACATATTGGTGGAGTGGGCTGGTAGGTGGCAGATGAAGTTCAATGCGAAGAAGTGTGAGGTGATACACTTTGGTACAAAGAACATGGAGAGACAGTATAAAATAAAGGATACTATTCTTAAGGATGTGCAGGAGCAGAGAGACCTGGGTGTATATGTACTAAGCCATTAATGGTAGCAGGAGAGGTAGAGAGGGCTGTTTTTGAAGCATACAGTATTCTGGGTTTCACTAACAGGAGCATAGAGTACAAGAGCAGGGAGGTTTTGATGAGCTTATGTGAGACACTGGTGAGACCTCAACTGGAGTATTGTGTAGTTCTGGACACCACACTATAGGAAGGATATGAACACATTGTAGAGAGTGCAGAAGAGGTTTACAAGAGTGGTTCCAGGGATGAGACACTTCAGTTATGACGAAAGATTGGAGAAGGTGGGATTGTTTTCCTTGGAGAGGAGAAGGCTAAGAGGAGACTTGATAGAAGTTTGCAAAATCATGAGGGGTCTGGACAGAGTAGATAGGGAGAAATTGTTCCTGCTCTTAAATGGATCGAGAACCAGAGGGCACAGTCTAAAGTGTTTTGCAAAAGAAGCAAATGCAAGGTGAGAAAAAGCTTTTTCACACAGTGAGTAGATAGGATTTGGAATACACTGCCTGGAAGTGTGGTGGAGGCAGGTTCAACTGAGGCATTCAAGAGGGCATTGGATGATTATTTAAATAGAAACAATGGGCAGGGTTACGGGGAAAAGGCAGGAGATTGGCATTAAGTTAAAATGCTCAGAGAGCCGGTGCAAACACAATGGACCGAATGGCCTCCTGCTCCACCGTAACAATTCTGTGATTCTGTAAAGAGGAAACATCATCTCTCAACATCCATCCTATCAAGACCTCTCAGGACCTTAAAGGTTTCAATCAAGTTGCCTCTTACTCTGCTAAACTCCCTTCCACATAAGACAACCCACCCATTCCTGGTATTCATCTAGTAAACCTTCTCTGACTGCTTCTAACGCATTTACATCTTTCCTTAACTAAGGAGGCCAATACCATACACAGTACTCCAGATATGGTCTCACCAGTGCCCTGTACAATAGGTGCATAACCTCCCTACTTTTGTGATCAATTCCCTCACAATAAAGGGTAACATTCTATCAGCCTAATTACTTGCTGTATGTGTGATAAAGTGGAGTACCATGTACCTTTAAGAGAATGCAAGTGGACTAACCATGTGACATTTTTGGCCAATCACTGTATAGCGTGGGCTACTGGTTAACTGTAAGTCTAGGTGGTTGTGAGAGCATGTAAGGATTTAGTGCTCTGTCTTCTGTTGCAATAAACAATCATAGTTCTTATGTTGGTCTCTCTCTGTTATTGATAGCAAGCATCAACTAACAAGTGTCTATGAAGGCGTGCAATTCAAGTTTACTCGAAGAGTGAACTCATAGACTCAAGACATAAAAATCTGCATGCTAGCCTTTTGTGATTCATGCACTAGGACACCCAGATCCCTCTGAATCTCAGAGCTCTGCAATTTCTCACCTTTTAGGTAATAATTGAATGGCAGAACAGGCTTTAGGGACTGAATAGCCTCTTCCCATTCCTATGTTCCTTCATATAGTGTGGAATTCAAAACCACACAGTGTACATTTTAATTGTATTCTCTGTTCCCACCTCATCCTGTTACCTCTGTAATATGCACCACATCCCTTTTCTGGTTGGCAAGTTGTAACGAGTGGTATGCCATGGAGATCACCAATGGGACCTCAACATTTTACAAATTATATAAATGACTTGGATGAAGGAACTGAAGATATGGTTGCCAAATTTGCTGATGACACAAAGGTAGGTAGGAAAGTAAGTTGCGAAGAGAACATAAGGACACTACAAAGGGACATAGGTTGAGTGGACAAGATCTGGCAAATGGAGTATAATGTGGGCAAATGTGAAATAGTCCATATTGGCAGGAAGAATAAAAACAAAGCATATTATGTAAATGGTGAGAGATTGCAGAGCTCTGAGATTCAGAGGGATGTGGGTATCCTGGTGCATGAATCACAAAAGGCTAGAATGCAGGTACAATATTAGGAAAGTGGATAGAATGTTATTGTTTATTACAAGGGCAATTGAATACAAAAGTAGGGAGGTTATGCTTCAGTTGTACAGGGCACCGGTGAGACCACATCTGGATACTGTGTACAGTATTGGTCTCCTTATTTAAAGAAAGGTGTAAATGCATTAGAAGCAGTTCAAAGAAGGTTTGCGACTAATACCAGGAATGGGCCGGTTGTCTTATCAGGAAATGTTGGACTGACTAGGCTTGTATCCACTGGAGCTTAGAAGAATAAGAGGTGACTTGATTGAAATCTTTAAGAGCCTGAGGGGACCTGACAGGGTGGATGTGGAAAGGATGTTTCCTCTTGTGGGTGAATCTAGAACTAGTCACAGTTTAAAAATAAGGGGTTGCCCATTTAAGACAGAGGAGAATTTTTTTCTTTGAGGGTAGTGAGTCTTTGGATCTCTCTTCCTCAAAAGCCATTGGAAGCAGAGACTTTGAATATTTTTAAGGCAGAGGTAGATTGATTCTTGATAAACAAGGGGGTGAAAGGTTTTTGTGGGTAGGCAGGGGGTTGCAATCAGATTAGCCATGATCTTATTGTATGGCGGAGCAAGCTCGAAGGCCAGGTGGCCTACTCCTGCTCCTAATTCGTATGTATGATTGATGATTCTTCAGTGTGGTTCTGGAGCTCAATCCACAAACCCTCCAGCTGTGGGATGTTGGACAAGTTGGGATTTGCTGCCCTCATTCTCTTGCTGTTTAATGAGTAAAGGTAAAGTGATGCTGGAAGAAGAAATCTGTATCAACCTCCAATCTGGCAAGTGAAATGCATCCATTAAAATTATAATTGAGCCAGTGATTTTATAGAATTATAATATTTTGCAGCACAGAAGGAAGCCATTCAGGCTATGTCAGCTTTGTTAAACACTAATCCACTTCATCCCATCCCCCTACCTGCACTCATCCAGGCAAGTGGGGAGTATTCCATCACAATCCTGACTTTGGGGAGTCAGGAGGGGAGTAACTCGTCACATGATTCCTAGCCTCTGACCTGCCCTTGTAGCCACACTATTTATATGGCTAGTCCAGTTCAATTTCTGGTCAATGGTAACCCCCAGGATGTTGATAGTGGGAGATTCAGTGATGTTAATGCCACTGAACATCAAGGGGCAATGGTTGGTTCTCGCTTGTTGGAGATGGTCATTGCCTGGCACTTGTGTGACACAAATGTTACTTGCCACTTGTCAACCTAAGCCTGGATGTTGTCCAGGTCTTGCTGCATTTGGACATGGACTGCTTCAGCGTCTGAGGAGTTGCGAATGGTGCTGAACATTATGTAATCATCAGCGAATATCCCCACTTCTGACCTTATGATGGAAGGAAGGTCATTGATGAAGCAGCTGAAGATAGTTGGACCGAGGACACTACCCTGAGTAACTCCCGCAGTGATGTCCTGGAACTGAGATGACTGACCTCCAACAGCCACAACCATCTTCCTTTGTGCTAGGTATGACTCCAACCAAAGGAGAGTTTTCCCCCAATTCCCATTGACCTCAGTTTTGCCAGGGCTGCTTGATGCCTCACTCGGTCAAATGCTGCCTTGATGTCAAGGGCAGTCATTCTCACCTCACCTCGGGAGTTTAGCTCTTTTGTCCATGTTTGAAACAAGATTGTAATGAGGTCAGGAGCTGAGTGGCCCTGGCGGAACCCAACTTGGGCATCAGTGAGCAGGTTATTGCTAAGCAAGTGCCGCTTGATAGCACTGTTGGTGACCCCTTCTATTACTGATGATGGAGAGTAGACTGATGGGGTGGTAATTGGCCAGGTTGGATTTATCCTGCTTTTTGTGTACAGTGGTTGCACAGGACTCAGAAAGGCCCTGCCACACACACACTTCTTCCAGAATCACTTCTGTAGCTGAACTGCTATTGAGGGGGTGCGGGGATGCAGTGGGAGGTCTCTTGAAGCCTGTAACTGAAGCTGAAAGACACCATTATACATTATTCAGTGAAAGTGAATATATTTCCTGATTGTAAAGTGACAAAATGTGTTCACCCATACCGAACTCACCGTCACCGCAGGCACGGTCCATGTCCTCACCGATCAGCGTGATGGCACACTCCTCAAAGTGAGTGAGGAGCCTGATGTGGGCCACTCCACCTCCGGTCTGGGACCTCTCCCTGCTATTGTGAGCCAGCTTCTCCTGCATGAAAACAGATGGAGAGAGTGTGAGCAGGACATATGGCACTGCATGGAGTTTTTGTGTGGTGAGCGGAGACATGGACAGGATGAGGACGTGAGCTCCAGAGGATATGAGCCTGATGGAGATGTGAGGGTGTGTGTGAGAGTTAGTGGTGTTGTCCCTTGAGGTGTGAGATCCCTGCGAATGTGTGATGGGCTTGTGAATGTGTGAGTTGAGAATGATGGGAAGAGTGACTTACCCTGGCGGAACGGAGGAGATCATTCATCCTCTTGTGGCTCTGGGTGGCTGCCCTCTTTTGCAGGGTGTTGATGCTGACCATTGCTGCCACTTCCTCCCAAGCCAGATTGGTAATGTTGCTGCCCATCCTGCGGCCACCTTGGGGTAGAGGACATCACGGCGAGCCTCCACTGCATCCAAAAGGCAGTTGAGGGATGCATCATTAAACCTGGGGGCTGCAGTCCTTTTGCCTTTCAGGGCCATGTCTTCCGTGCAGCAATCATGGGCTGGAAGCACTGAGAGATGTGTGTGCGGCTGCACTTTAAATATGGTGCCTGGTGTGATGAAGCGGCGAGGTGATGGCATGGCGGGCGAATGAAAGCCCATCCACCATGGAAACTGCGTGTTTCCCAGGAATGCATAATTAGTGCAGTGGATTTGGGACAATACAGTGTGAGAAGCCGCCATTGCAACCAGCAGGTAAAATGTCATTTTTCCCGCCTGCCACCACACTTAGTGCAAATCTGGGACGATTCCACCCCTTGTCTATTGCTCTGGGATCATAGGTTCAAATCCCACCATGACAGCAGTTGGTGGAATTTAAATTCAACTAATTAAAACAAAATCCAGAATTGAAAGCTGGTCTCATTAAAGGTGACCCACCAACGTTGATTTGTAAAAACCCATCTGGTTCATTAATGCAAGGGAATCTGCCATCCTTAGCTGATCTGGTCTACATGTGCCTCCAAACCCACAACATTGTGGTTGACTCTTAACTGCTTTCAAGGGCAATTAGGAATTGGCAACAAATGCTGGCCTCGCCAGCCACACCCCCATTCCATGAATGAATAAAAAAACAAATTCAACGGGCCACATAAACTACGCTGCAGTACAGGATTCTCCTTAGTATGAGTGACGAGGCCTACCCGTATGTTAAACACTAAAAACAACCGGCGAGACCTGGAGCTAAATGCTCCTGCAAACAATAGTGCAGAGCAAAACTCTGCATCCCAATCATTTCCTGTTAGGAATGATAGTAACAATCAGGCAACTAATGGAAGGAGGAGGCTGCATTAATATCCTCATCTTGACCCCATGATGGAGTCCAGAACGTGCATACAAGAGACAAAGCTGAAGTGATTTCAAGCACCATTTGTCAAAAATGCCAAAAACAATCCCAGTCACATATTTCTGAAGTTATCACCATATTACTTGCTAGTCCCCATGCCAATTTGGTTCACTTTATTAAGAAATAGCTGAGTACGCTGGATACAGTGAGGATTCTGGGCCCAAATTACATTCTGTCTATATGATGATGCCCTGTCCTCCAGAACAAGCAGCCCCCAGTGAAGAAACTCCAGCTATAACATTAGCATCTACTCAACAATTTGGGAAATTGTTCAATTTTATTTTAATCACAAAAAGCAAGACATATCTAAACTAGTCAATTGAAGCTTTATTAGATTTTTACTGATCATCATCAATTTGAAGAAAGGAGACAAAAATAGCACTATAAAGTAACACCTACTTACCACTATCCTGCTCACTACTCAGTTTGGGTTCTGTGGGAACTACTTGCTTCCAAAGCTCAATAAAGCCTTTTCCAGACTTTTCCGGCATGGAAATCATTGGGTCAATGAGTCTGTAGCATACATATAAGCTGAAAATCATTGGAAAAGTGTGAGTAAAAGTTCTTGACATTAAAGCAGAATTCGACCATGGATGGCATCAAGAAATGCTAGCAAGATTGACACTAATAGCGTCAAAGAGAATTGCCTCCACTAGCTGGAGTCAAGCACTTCATAAAGAAAGATTGTTGAAGGCAAAAGAATGAAGCCCCAGGACCTCAGTGCAAGGTTCCTCAAGGCAGCTTCCTTGGCCTAACCATCTTAACTGTTGCATCCGTGACTATCCCCAATCAGAAAAAGACTGACCACTTGCCCTGACTTTCAGCGTTACTGAATGTCCTACTGTCAACATCCGGGGGGTAACCATTGGCCAGAAGCTTAACTAAACCATTCATAGCAACAATATGGCCGCAAACGCAAAACAGTTGAGTGACTCACATCCTAACTGCTCTACCCCATCTACAAGTCTCAATTTGGGAGCGTGATGGAGGCCTATATGGGTGCAGCTGTAGAAATGCTCAAGAGATTCAACACCATCTAAGACACAGTTCCCTTGTCACTGGACCCAATTTCCACTCCTTTCACATTGGTAAATTGCAGCTGCGCAATATACCATCTACAGAATGCACTGCAGCAACTCACCAAACATGCTTCAACACCACCTCCCTTCCCTGTGACCACTACCACAAACAAGGACAAGGACATAAAGATCTTAAATCACTTTTAAGTTGCCTTCTGAGCAGCACACCATCCTGACTTGTATACATCTTGCTATACTTTGTCACTGGCTCAAAACTCTGGAGTTCCCCATTGAACACTATTGTGGTCCTAATTCTCATAGCTACTCTGGAGTCACCCGAGTTCTAATGCAACCAACTCTGCCATTCTTTTGCAAGATTTACTGCCAAACTCATTACTTGTTACCCGCAAACAGATCCCATAGTGGCTACCTGCTATGGAACTTCAAACAACTGACTGAATTAAGATGTAAAATGACAAGATTTAAGAATCGTCCAATGTCATATCTCATTTGCACAATGAAGAAACTTTAATGACTGTTAAACTTTGAACCCTGATAACATAAAGACTAACCTAATGATCAGTATGTTATTTTACTCTGGTCTTTCTAACACTTTTTGTATCTTTATATTTTACTTGGAATGAATGATTGTAAAACTTACCTCAGTTTTGCCTTTGGCCATGATGGAAGTTGATGCTTAAATAAATAGACCTTTGATCATCACCATCACAACAAGGATGGTACTGAGTTAAGGAGAAAGCCTAGCACCACCTTTCCCTAGGATGTGAGTGATATTGGCAAGGCCACTTCTCTTGTCCACCACTCTTTTAATGGTAAGCAAAGAATGTGGTCTTGCTGGCACTGCCCATAATACAAGAACAAGAGAAAATGTCCAGACAGGTCAATAAGTTTAACCTTGGTGGTGGGAAAGCTTTTAGAAATGATAACTCGGGACAACATTAACAGTCACTTGGGCAAATGAGGGTTAATTAATGAAAGCCAGCATGGATTTGTTAAGGGTAAATCATATTTAACTAACTTGCTTGGGAATTTGATGAAGATACAGAGAGGGTGGATGAGGGTAATGCAGTAGATGAGGTTAATGCGGTTGCAGTAGTGCACATCGACTTCCAAAAAGCATTTAATAAAGTGCCACGTGATAGGCCTGTCAGCAAAGTCAGAGCTCATGGAATAAAAGGGACAGTGGCAGCATGAATACATAATTGGCAGAGTGACTGCAAACAATAGTAGTGGTTAACAGTTGTTTTTTGGACTAGAGGAAGGTTTCTAGTGGAGTTCCTCAGGGGCTGGTGTTAGAACCATTTTCTTCATATATCTTAACAATCTAGACTTGGGCCTGTATAAAGCAGTGGTTCAGACGTACTTGGTGTATTGCATCGAGTTCTGGGCACAGCATTTTAGGAAGGATTTAAAGGCATTAAAGGGGATGCAGTAAAGATTCATGACAATGGTTCCAGGGATGAGGAACTTTAGTTACATAGATTGATTGGTGAAGCGGGGGCTGTACTGCTTGGAGAAGAGAAGGCTGAGAGGAGACATGATAGAGGTGTTCAAAACCATGAAGGGTCTGGACAGAGCATATATGGAGAAACAGTTCCCATTGGTGGATGGATTGAGAACCAGAGGACACTGAGTTAAGGTGGTTGACAAAAGAAGCAACGGTGCCAAGAGAAAAATCTTTTTTATGCAGCGAGTGCATTGGATCTGGAATGCACTGCCTGAGAGTGTGGTGGAGGCAGATTCAATCATAGCTGTCAAAGTAGATATTTATCTGCAGAGAAAAAATTTGCATGGGCACAAGGAAAAAGCAGGGGAATGGAACTAGGTGTGTTGCTCTTGCAGAGAGCTGGCGCAGACATGACTGGCTGAAAAGCTTCCTTCTGTGCTGTAACAATTCTATGATTCTTTGATATCGATTGGAACATGGGTCTCAGGAACACAAGAGGAGAGGTGTGTCACTAAGCCAGAAGGAGCTAACATTGGAAATAAATGAAACAGAGAAAATACATACGAACATATAAATTAGGAGCAGGAGTAGGCTGCTCAGTCCCTCAAGCCTGCTCCGCCATTCAATAAGATCATGGCTGATCCAATTGTAACCTCAAACCCATATTCCTGCCTACCCCCAATAACCTTTCACCCTCTTGTTAATCAAGAATCTATCTAGCTCTGCCTTAAAAATATTCAAAGACTCTGCTTCCATTGCCTTTTGAGGAAGAGTTCCAAACACTCAAAAAAATTCTCCTCATCTCTGTCTTAAATGAGCATCCCCTTATTTTTAAACAGTGACCCCTAGTTCTATTAAATTCTCCTTCAAGAAGAAACATCTTCTCCACATCCACCCTGTCAAGACCCATGAGGATCTTAAAGTTTTCAATTAAGTCACCCCTTACTCTTCTAAATTCCAGTGGATACAAGCCTAACCTGTCCAATCTTTCCTCATAAGACAACCTGCCCATTCCTGGTATTAGTCTAGTAAACCTTCTCTGAATTGCTTCTAATGCATTTACATCTTTAAATAAGGAGACCAATACTTTACACAGTACTCCAGAAGTGGTCTCACCAATGCCCTGTACAACTGAAGCATAACCTCCCTGCTTTTATAATCAATTCCCCTCACAATAACTTATAACATTTTATTATAATAGAATATTATAATAGAATAAATGATAACATTCTGTTAGCTTTCCTAATTACCTGCATCCTAACTTTAAAACCTTAAAAATCTTTGTCAACGTGTTTATGCTTTTCCCCAGATTACCACTTGCAAACAGAAAGTTAAAAAAATTGCAGCTCTCAGTGTTACTGTTATACTAAGATGAATGTTTCTTTTTTACAAGTTACGAATGGGATCACTGACTGTATTAATCTGTAAGGGGAAGTTTGACCTCCAGTTGTTATCATTAATGTGGGCAGCAGATGGTGCTATAGCTCACATAGTATAGACAAGCTCATGTGGCACATTAGCAAGCTGACCAAAAGCAACAGAGCCATGGATGTAGTTAGTACAGTTCCAAGACCAGCTCACTACATCCTCCTGTATATACTGTGTATCCAACGTGCATGTGTAAACTAGTGCAAAAATCGGAAATAACAACTTGAAGTGTAAATAAACTACAAATGGCAGTCCACAACAGATCTAAGTGTCATAATTTCTATCCAAAGCTTTATTTTATTAGCAATTAACATCTTTGTTTAACTTTAAACTGATCAGCATCACATGGTCTCTTACTGGAGTGACAAAAACTACTCAAGTGGAATAACACTTAAAAACCAATTATGATGTTGTAAAGTTTATAAACCCCTTGTGACTGCACACCCTTGGACCCCTTGGGCAGAATTTCACCCTTGTCGGGTGGGCTCAGCGGGGGCGGTCGGGAAGCCGACTGCCACCCGCGATCGAGGGTGATAGGAGGTGATTTCACGCTGGCGGGCCAATTAAGGCCTGCCCAGCATAAAAGGTGAGCGGCAGCGCTCAGTGCTGCCAGTGAGGGTGGGGGCGAGACAGAACTTCGCACATGTGCGCAAGTGAGCACTTGAAAATCTTCCTGAGGCACGGAGCTGCCTCAAGGAGATGAAGTGTTTAAAAAAAAAGAAATAAATTAAAAATGTAATAAAACATGTCCCTTCATGTGACTCTGTCATGAGCAGGGATATGTTATTAACTAAGTTTTAAAATTTTTATTTTATTTTTATTTGCTTTAGGAAACCTCATCCTGCCCGTGGATGAGGGTTCCTAAAAAGTGAAAAGGCCGCTTGGCCTTTTCTCCTGCCCACCAACCGTAAGGTTGGGCGGGCAGTGAAAAATTAATTTCTATTACCTTGTTAATGGCCTTAATAGGTCCTTTAATTGTCGGCGGGCACATGCCTGCCAACTGAAATATTGTGCGACCGTGCATTGACATCGGGATGCTCACCCAACGTCAACACGCGTAATTTTACGCTTGAACGGGTCAGGCGCGCACCCACCGAGCTAAAAATTTTGCCCCTTGTCTCCCATTTTGTCCTTCCCATTTTCACGTAGAAGCTTGCAATTTCAAACCATTTTCCTTGTTGTACTTTTCTTTGTGAAGGAGGTGACAACTTTTCAGCTGCTGCCTCCTTCTAAACTGGCCCAGGAATTGGCTGAGACTGCAGGCAATGTGCTGTGTTAGACAGGTGGTGATGTGTGGCAGGGCCCAGTCTCCATTCCCACTGAATACTGGATTTTCAGGATACCCACTGTCTTTATCACAAGTTCAAGGATCAAGAAATACAAAGACCTCCAATTCATAATTTGTATTAATAAATACTCTAATATATTGTGGTATTAGTGTTTCCAACTGTGATTAAACATATTCCTGGAGCTCTCATCACATGAATTGCCCCCACATTCCAGCCATTATTCAGCTAAGACATCCATCCTTGTGATGCACTATCTTCCAACACCAAAATGAGCAAAAGACTCATTACCCATTTGGACGATGTTTGACTGTCAGCCAAACAGCACTTTTTTCCCCCATTTTCAATATTTTATAGTTGGTAAAGAGAAATGTTTGAAGAAAATGACAAAAAAGCAATCTTTTTTTTAATGTTCTAATGATTTTTCTTTAGGGTTCCACACAGCAGTGTCCTGGAGATGGATCCTCAATTCCTGAAGTCTCTAGGCCAATTCTGGAGAGCTGGCAACCCTATGTAGTAATGATGAGATTGCCTGGTTTCTCTCCACCACCCATGGTTGTCAAGGGTTAGAGTCCTACTACAGGGAATTCTATAGCTACACATTAACAACTAGGCCCTAAGTTCTAGAATTTACTCCATGCATCTGGTCATGTTTCTACCTCTCTCTATCCTCCTTAAAATTGACCTTTTTGACCAAGCTTTTGTTTACAGGTATAGGATAAGGTCATTTTGGCCCTTCAGCATATTCCATCTTTTAACGAGTTTATGGGTGATTTGTGACTGAACTCCGAATACCTGCCTTTGCCCTGCATTCCTGAATACTTTTAACAACAATCTATCAATCTCAGTTTTAAAATTTACAATTGACTTTGCATCAATTGCCGTTTGCGGAAGAGAGTTCCAACTTCTACCGCCGTTTGTGTGTAGAAGTGTTTCCTAATTTCCCATCTGAAAGGTCTAATTTTTAGACTATTGCCCCCTAATCCTAGACTCTCCAACCGCTGAAAATATTTTCTCTCTGTCCTGCTTTTGTTCAGACCCACCATGAGGGAGATGTTAGGTCGACCAGTCAGGGTCTTGCACATGCCTAAAATGGAATGTGGAGAGGGTGGGGATTGAAGGTTATTGGGGAGGTAGGAATTTCCCCACTCCCCACTCCTCCAGAGTCAATTTTCATTTTGGTGCTGTGGGAGGCTTCAAACTTCTGGATCCTCCTTGGCTCCCCACAGCCATCGACCCCCACCCCCCAACCCCTGCCTGTCAAGAAGATAATAATAATATCTACAATGTTATTGGAAATTATTTTAAAATAGAGTTTAGTGGTGTCTGTGTCTATGTATGTATGTGTGGTTCTTAATTGGATTAAAGCCAGCTGGGCTGGAGGCTTTGATGTATAGAAGAGAAGTAGGTTTGAAATGGTAATTATGTAAACATAGGGAAGTTACAAGGTGAAATGAAAAGGGGGCAGTTTACATTTTTAAATAAACCGTTCAAAAGAATGGGTGAAATATCACACCTAGCCAGAAGAAGCTAAATAATGTGTTTATTTTTTACATTACTAATAAAATTGATGCTATGAAGGGGTTTTATTGTTAGAAGAGGTGAAGTTCAAAAGACCTAGTGATACAATGAGAATATGCATTCAAAGAGGAAAATATGTATAAAGGAAGAAAAGGCTGTTGGTAAAGGGAGGGGGATTCTAATTTTTAAAGCCTCCAGCCTGTAAGCTTCGAGCCGCTGTCTGCAAGGACCCAGAGCTGAAAGAAACTCATTTTGAATTTGAATGTCCAGAGTGTGCTTTGCCAGGGGTCTGTTTAAATCTGTGTTTTACTGTTGCCTTAACGGAGGTGTAACTATAGGAGTCAGATTAATTAGGGGATTTTTGTAGTTATTATAGTAGTAATTTTGTAGACATATGTATGTGTTTACAATCTTTCTTGTATTAATAAATGTTTAATTCAGTTTTATAAAAACCTCTTGAGATTCTTTTTACTGCTGGTCTTATAATAAATGGTCTTGTTACGACTGTATCCAAAACCTGCATCTCGAAATGAACAAATTGCAAAATAGGTTATGACAATTATTTCAAATTCTCCTCTGGGATTTGAACAGCTCAACATTTACCATCGGCTGTGTCATAATATTGCCACCCCACCAGCATTTCACCAGCATCGGAAGGGGCTGCCTCTGTGTCATGGGGAGGCTGCCAGATAGAGACAGCCTCCCAGTGGGTTCTGGATTCAGGGTCCCTCCTCAATGTTCACTCCATGGCCCAGAGAGGGGTTTGCCACCCTTGCGGCTGCCTGGCCCCAGCATTTTAAATTTAACCTCACCATGGAGACACCTTTTTCCTCATTCTGCATCCTCAGAACTGTCCATCTCTAATGGTGGCTCCATCAATTCCGATAGGTGAGCCACAGCAGTCTCAGCTATAACCTGTTAATTGGCTTAGTCAATGTCGATAAAAATTCAGCCCAATGTTTTATTCCGGTTCCTCAGAACCTCCTTGCTTTTGTACTCCATACCTCTGTTCATAAATATCAGGATCCTATATGCTTTTTTAACCATTTTCTCAACCTGCCCTGCCATCTTCAAAGATTTGTGCATATATAACCCTATATCTCTCTGCTCCGACATCCCTTTAGAATTGTACTCTTTATTTTATATTGCCTCTCCTTGTTCTTCCTACAACATGTTTCACTTCACACCTCTCTGCATTAAATTTCATCTGCCACGTGTCAGCCCAAATTAGTTTAAACCCTATCAAACAGCACTAGTAAGCTGTCCCACAAGGACATTGGTCCCAGCTCTGCTCAGGCCGTGCAAGCCATCTGACTTGTACAGGTACCATCTCTTCCAGATATGATCCTAATGCCCCAGGAATCTAAAGCTCTCTCTCTTGCACCATCTCTCCAGCCAACATTCATCCCTCTACAACCCTATTTCTATACTAACTATCACAAGGTACCGGGAGCAGTCTGGAGATTACTACTTTTGAGGACCTTGTTAATCTTTTTCCTAACTCCCTAAAATCTGCCTACAGGATCTCAGCCCTTTTTCTACCAATGTCATTGACAATAATATGGATCAGGTCCTCTGGATCAGGTCCTCTGGCTATTCTACCTCCTCCCTCAAAATGTTTTGCAACTGCTCAGTGACATCTGAACCCTGGGACCAGTGTGGCCACATACCATCTTGGAATTATGTCTGTGGCTGTAAAAAGTCTGTTCCCCTATCATGATCTTACTCCCCTGACCAACATCCCCACTGTCTCCCCACCCTTGTACAGCTGAGCCACCTTGGTGTTATGGACTTGGCTCTGGCTGCATTGCCCAGAAGAACAATCAGTCTCATTAGTATTCAGAATTGAATACTGTTTGGAAAGTGAGATGCCCTCAGGGGACTCCCACGTTACCTGCCTGGTCCTCCTTGTCTGTCTGGGGGTCACCCATTTCCTATCTGCCCACACTGTCTTAAGCTGCAGTGTCACCCTCTCTTGAACAGTGCTATCCACATAGCTTCAGCTTCATGGATACCCCTCAGTTACACCAAGTCCTGCTCAAGGTCCAAGACCTGGAGCTCGAGCTCCTCCAGCTGATGACACTTGCTGCACCTGTGGTTGTCCAGTAATTGAGAAGTTTCCAGGAGTTCCTACATGGCACAGGATGTGATTTTGATGGGACTGAGGTGCCTTGCCACATATTTCTATTTATTAGGCTACTAATTAAACTTATCAGAAATAAAACATAAGACTTAAAAATAAAAACACTCACCAGGTATTCACCATTAAGCATCTTCCCTTGTATTGACAATACTTTAATTTCTTTATATCTCTCCTGATGTGTGTGTGCTCTCCAGGCTCCAGTTGCTCTGTCCTCAAACTCCTTCAGGAGCATTGGAGATAAAAGGAAAAGCAGCACTTCCTTCTCCCTCAACACTGAATCCACACTTGCACCAGATTCCCAATTTCAGCATTCTGTTAATGCTGCACTTTTTTCATAACCATTCTGTGCTCTACACTCTATAAATCAGCAGATACAGTGTACTTATATAGACCACTGTGTGGCACTGCCAAGTTACAACTGCTAATTTAGCTTCCCGCTCACAATAAAGTTTACATCTGATTGACAGATGACTGCCACTGAGCTCACAGTTTCTGCTACAGTTTTAAAGCTCTAAGTCAAGTTCTAAACATTAAACTCAATTTTAGGTTGAGAAATATTTACCAGAATTTCCATTTGTATTAAATTACCAATTCTGTCAATGCTGCACTTTTCTCACAACCATCTTTCCTTATTTGGCTTGGTGTTCAGATTTTGTTTGAGAATGCTGCAGTGAAGCACTTTGGAATATTTTGCTATGTTTAAAGGTGCTATATAAATGCAAGTTGTTGTTGAGCCCAAAAGGTCTGCGCACACACTGAGGTACATTACCTTGTTTAATGGTTAGCTGCTATCACTTGTTGCACACATTCTTTAATGTCTATATAAAAACAAAAAACTGCGGATGCTGGAAATCCAAAACAAAAACAGAATTACCTGGAAAAACTCAGCAGGTCTGGCAGCATCGGCGGAGAAGAAAAGAGTTGACATTTTGAGTCCTCATGACCCTTCAACAGAACTAGGTGAATCCAAGAAAAGGGGTGAAATATAAGCTGGTGTAAGGTTGGGGGGGTGGGGGGGGGGTGCGGCTGGTTGGGTGGGGGGAGAGAAGTGGAAGGGGTGGTGTGGTTGTAGGGACAAGCAAGCAGTGATAAAAGCAGATCATCAAAAGATGTCACAAAGAAAAGAACAAAAGAACACATAGGTGTTGAAGTTGGTGATATTATCTAAATGAATGTGCTAATTAAGAATGGATGGAAGGGCACTCAAGGTATAGCTCTAGTGGGGGTGGGGGGAGCATAAAAGATTTAAATATATTTAAAAATAATGGAAGTAGGTGGGAAAAGAAAAATCTATATAATTTATTGGAAAAAACAAAAGGAAGGGGGAAGAAACAGAAAGGGGGTGGGGATGAGGAGGGAGTTCAAGACCTAAAGTTGTTGAATTCAATATTCAGTCCGGAAGGCTGTAAAGTGCCTGGTCGGAAGATGAGGTGCTGTTCCTCCAGTTTGCATTGGGCTTCACTGGAACAATGCAGCAAGCCAATGACAGACATGTGGGCAAGTGAGCAAGGTGGAGTGTTAAAATGGCAAGCAACAGGGAGGTTTGGGTCATTCTTGCGGCAGACCACAGGTGTTCTGCAAAGCGGTCGCCCAGTTTACGTTTGGTCTCTCCAATGTAGAGGAGACCGCATTGGGAGCAATGAATACAGTAGACTAAGTTAGGGGAAATGCAAGTGAAATGCTGCTTCATTTGAAAGGAGTGTTTGGGCCCTTGGCCGGTGAGGAGAGAGGAAGTGAAGGGGCAGGTGTTGCATCTTTTGCGTGGGCATGGGGAGGTGCCATAGGTGGGGGTTGAGGAGTAGGGGGTGATGGAGGAGTGGACCAGGGTGTCCCGGAGGGAACAATCCCTACGGAATGCCGACAGGGGGGGGGTGAAGGGAAGATGTGTTTGGTGGTGGCATCATGCTGGAGTGGGCGGAAATGGCGGAGGATGATCCTTTGAATGCGGAGGCTGGTGGGGTGATAAGTGAGGACAAGGGGGACCCTATCATGTTTCTGGGAGGGAAGAGAAGGCGTGAGGGCGGATGTGCGGGAGATGGGCCAGACACGGTTGAGGGCCCTGTCAACCACCATGGGTGGAAAACCTCGGTTAAGGAAGAAGGAGGACATGTCAGAGGAACTGTTTTTGAAGGAACAGATGCGACGGAGGCAAAGGAACTGAGAGAATGGGATGGAGTCCTTACAGGAAGCGGGGTGTGAGGACCTGTAGTCGAGGTAGATGTGGGAGTCAGTAGGCTTGTAATGGATATTGGTGGACAGTCTAACACCAGAGATTGAGACAGAGAGGTCAAGGAAGGGAAGGGAAGTATCAGAGATGGACCACATGAAAATGATGGAGGGGTGGAGATTGGAAGCAAAATTAATTAATTTTTCCAAGTCCCGATGAGAGCATGAAGCAGCACCGAAGTAATCATCGATGTACCGGAGAAAGAGTTGTGGAAGGGGGCCGGAGTAGGACTGGAACAAGGAATGTTCCACATACCCCATAAAGAGACAGGCATAGCTGGGGCCCATGCGGGTACCCATAGCCACACCTTTTATTTGGAGGAAGTGAGAGGAGTTGAAGGAGAAATTGTTCAGTGTGAGAACAAGTTCAGCCAGATGGAGGAGAGTAGTGGTGGATGGAGACATGTGACATGTCCTCCTTCTTCCTTAACCGAGGTTTTCCACCCACGGTCGTTGACAGGGCCCTCAACCGTGTCCGGCCCATCTCCCGCGCATCCGCCCTCATGCCTTCTCCTCCCTCCTAGAACCATGATAGGGTCCCCCTTGTCCTCACTTATCACCCCACCAGCCTCCGCATTCAAAGGATCATCCTCCGCCATTTCCGCCAACTCCAGCATGATGCCACCACCAAACACATCTGCCTTTCACCCCCCTGGCGGCGTTCCGTAGGGATCGTTCCCTCCGTGACACCCCAGTCCACTCTCCCATCACCCCCTACTCCTCAACCCCCATCTATGGCACCTCCCCATGCATACCCAAAAGATGCAACACCTGCCCCTTCACCTCCCCTCTCCTCACCGGCCAAGGGCCCAAACACTCCTTTCAAGTGAAGCAGCATTTCACTTGCATTTCCCCCAATTTAGTCTACTGCATTCGTTGCTCCCAATGCGGTCTCTCTACATTGGAGAGACCAAACGCGGACTGGGCAACCGCTTTGCAGAACTCCTTCGGTCTGTCCGCAAGAATGACCCAGACCTCCCTTTCGCTTGCCATTTTAACACTCCACCCTGCTCTCATGCCCACATGTCTGTCCTTGGCTTGCTGCATTGTTCCAGTGAAGCTCAACGCAAACTGGAGGAACAGCACCTCATCTTCCGACCAGGCATTTTACAGCCTTCCGGACTGAATATTGAGTTCAACAACTTTAGATCTTGAACTCCCTCCTCCATCCCCATCCCCTTTCTGTTTCTTCCCCCTCCCTTTTGTTTTTTCCAATAATTTATATAGATTTTTCTTTTCCCACCTATTTCCATTATTTTTAAATCTATACCTTTTATGCCCTTTTATTCTTATTTCACCCCACCCCACTAGAGCTACCTGTACCTTGCATGTCCTGCCATCCATTCTTAATTAGCACATTCTTTTAGATAATATCACCACCTTCAACACTTCTTTGTTCTTCTGTCTGTGACATATTTTGATTATCTGCTCCTATCACTGCTTGCTTGTCCCTACAACCACCCCCCACGCACCACTTCTCTCCCCCCACCGCGCCCCCCCCCCCAACCCCCACCTTAAACCAGCTTATATTTCACCCCTCTCCTATTTTTACTTAGTTCTGTGGGAGGGTCATGAGAACTCGAAACGTCAACTTTGTTCTTCTCCGCTGATGCTGCCAGACCTGCTGAGTTTTTTCAGGTATTTCTGTTTTTGTTTTGGATTTCCAGCATCCGCAGTCTTTTGTTTTTATCTCTGACTCCTAGGGAACTCCAGGAGTACCTTCCTTCCTCCGGTCTTTAAAATAACTGTTCATCACTACTCTCTGTTTCCTGACTGCCAATTTTGTGTCCATGCTGCCAGTGTCCCCTTTATTCTATTGGCTCTAACTATGATGACAAACCTGTGAAACGGCGCTTTCAGGAATGAATTGCTCTCGTCAACCCTCTTTTACCTTTCATGACCACCAGATGTCCCAAAGTGTTTTCCAGCCAATGAAGTACTTTTAAAATACAGTCAATGTTGTAAGGTAGGAAGTACAATAGCCAATTTGCACACAGCAAGCTATACAAACTGTAATATGACAATGACCAGATAATTTGTTTTGGTGATGTTGATTGAGGGATAAGTATTAGCCATGTTACTGGGGATAATCCCACGGTCTTCTTTGAAATAGTACCATGGCCATTTTACATCAATCTGAGAGGGTAGATGGGGGCTTGGTTTAATTTAAAGGAGGCAGCACCTCCAAAACCACAAGCCTTGACTGCAGTGTCTTTTGTGCTTAAGTCCCAGACTGGTATTTGAACACACAACCTTCTATCTCAGGGATGAGAGTGCTATCAAGCAAGCCATGGCTGACATTTAAAATGGGGGAATGCAGCACTGACATAGATGTCATGACTTGGTTGAGGTGTAAACATCCATTCTCTCTTGTGGATGTGAAAGTCCCCTGGGCGCTATTTGATGAAGAACGAGGGAGTTCTCAGTGTCCTGGTTAATATTGATCTCCCAGCCAACAATTGATGATCTGGTGATTTATTTCATTGCATTTAGCTGCCATGTTTCCATACAAGTGACTGCACTACATTGGCAGTGAAGTGCTTTGGTACATCCTGGGTTCAGGAAATGAGCTATATAAACCCAAGTTCTTCCTTTTACTCCTTTTCCTATGTATCTAAAGCCATTAACAGAGGCAGGTTCTGTGCATCGGGGGAGGGATTGTCAGATCCAAGGAACTTTATCTTTGCCATTTCTACTTCACTAGAAAGGCAGTCATGGGACATTGCCATCTCCTGTAGCCAAAACCCCCGTTGTAACTGGGACAGCTCTGGTGGTGGTTGTGATAGTCAATCCTCCCTTCAACCACTTTCAGACTGCATCAGGTCATTGTTTACTAGGGCCATGAATCCTATTCCTTTCCCTGAACTAGATGGCTGTTAACAAAAGAAATTGTTTCCAATGGCTGAAAGGTCAATAACCAGAGCACATGGTTTTAAGGCAATTGACAAAAGAACCAGAGGTGATATGCACAAAACTCTTTTTACTCAATTAACGGTGAGGATTTGGAATGCAGCTGCCTGACAGGTTGGTGAACACAGGTTAAATATTATGTTTCAAAAGGGAGTTGGATAAATATTTGAAGGAATATAGTACAGAACTGGGATATGGAACACTAAGATAAAGGCAAAAAACTGTGGACGCTGGAAATCGAAAACAAAAACAAAAATAGCTGGAAAAACTCAGCAGGTCTGGCAGCATCTGTGGAAGGGAGCACAGTTAACATTTTGAGTCTGCATGACTCTTCAACAGAAATAAGGAAAAATAGAAAAGGGGTGAAGTATAAGCTGGTTTAAGGGGGTGGTTGGGACAAGAGAGCTGGATAGAGGGCCAGTGATAGGTGGAGATAACCAAAAGATGTCACAGACGAAAGGACAAAGAGGTGTTGAAGGTGGTGGTATTATCTAAAGGAATGTGCTAATTAAGGGTAGAAAGCAGGACAAGCAAGGTACAGGTAGTTCTAGTGGGTGTGGGGTGGGGTGAAGGAATCGAAAAAGGCTAAAAGGTAGAGATAAAACAATGGATGGAAATACATTTAAAAATAATGGAAATAGGTGGGAAAAGAAAAATCTATGCAAATTATTGGAATAAACAAAGAGGAGGGGGAAAAATCAGAAAGGGGGTGTGGATGGAGGAGAGAGTTCATGATCTAAATTTGTTGAACTCAATATTCAGTCTGAAAGGCTGTAAAGTGCCGAGTCGGAAGATGAGGTGTTGTTCCTCCAGTTTGCGTTGAGCTTCACTGGAACAATGCAGCAGGGCAAGGACGGACATGTGGGCATGAGAGCAGGACGGAGTGTTGAAATGGCAAGCAACAGGGAGGTCTGGGTAATGCTTGCGGACAGACCGAAGGTGTTCTGCAAAGTGGTCACCCAGTTTGCGTTTGGTCTCTCCAATGTAGAGGAAACCGCATTGGGAGCAATGAATGCAGTAGACTAAATTGAGGGAAGTACAGGTGAAATGCTGCTTTACTTGAAATGAGTGTTTGGGCCCTTGGACAGTGAGGAGAGGGGAAGTAAGGGGGCAGGTGTTGCACCTTCTGCTGTTGCAATGGGAAGGTGCTGTGGGAGGGGTTTGAGGTGTAGGGGGTGATGGAGGAGTGGACGAGGGTGTCACAGAGGGAACGATCCCTGCAGAATGCCGCCGGGGGGGTAAAGGGAAGATGTGTTTGGTGGTGGTATCATGCTGGAGTAGGCGGAAGTGGCAGAGGATGATCCTTTGAATGCGGAGGCTGGTGGGGTGATAAGTGAGGACAATGGGGACCCTATCATGTTTCTGGGAGGGAGAAGAAGGTGTGAGGGTGGTTGCGCAGGAGATGGGCCGGACACGGTTGAGGGCCCTGTCAACCACCGTGGGTGGAAAACCTCGGTTAAGGAAGAAGGAGGACATGTCAGAGGAACTGTTTTTGAAAGTGGCATCATCAGATCAGATGCGACGGAGGCGAAGGAACTGAAAGAATGGGATGGAGTCCTTACAGGAAGCGGGGTGTGAGGAGCTGTAGTCGAGGTAGCTTTGGGAGTCGGTAGGCTTGTAATGGATATTGGTGGACAGACTGTCTTCAGAAATTGAGACAGAGAGGTCAAGGAAGGGAAGGGAAGTGTCAGAGATAGACCATGTGAAAATGATGGAGGGGTGGAAATTGGAAGCAAAGTTAATAAAATTTTCCAGGTCCAGACAAGAGCATGAAGCAGCACCGAAGTAATCATTGATGTACCGGAGAAAGAGTTGTAGGAGGTGGCCGGAGTAGGACTGGAACAAGGAATGTTCCACATACCCCATAAAGAGACAGGCATAGCTGGGGCCCATGCGGGTACCCATAGCCACACCTTTTATTTGGAGGAAGTGAGAGGAGTTGAAGGAGAAATTGTTCAGTGTGAGAACAAGTTCAGCCAGACAGAGGAGAGTAGTGGTGGATGGGGATTGTTTGGGCCTCTGTTTGAGGAAGAAGCAGAGAGCCATCAGACCATTCCGGTGGGGGATGGAGGTGTTGAGGGATTGGACGTCCATGGTGAAGAGGACACAGTTGGGGCCAGGGAATTGGAAATTGTTGATATGATGTAGGGTGTCAGAGGAATCACGGATGTAGGTGGGAAGGGACTGGACAAGGGGAAAGAGAATGGAGTCAAGATAGTGAGAAATGAGTTCTGTGGGGCAGGAACAGGCTGACACAATCGGTCTGCCGGGACAGTCCTGTTTGTGGATTTTGGGTAGGAGGTAGAAGCGGGCCGTCCGAGGTTGGGAGACTCTCAGGTTGGAAGCTGTGGAAGGAAGATCTCCAGAGGATATGAGGTCAGTAACAGTCCTGGAAACAATGGCTTGATGTTCAGTCGTGGGGTCATGGTCCAGGGAGAGGTAGGAGGAAGTGTCTGTGAGTTGAAGCTCAACCTCCGTGACACCCTGGTCCACTCCTCCATCAACCCCTACACCTCAACCCCCTCCCACGGCACCTTCCCATGCAACCGCAGAAGATGCAATATCTGGCCCTTTACTTCCCCTCTCCTCACCCCTTAAAGCAGCTTATATTTCACCCCTTTTCTATTTTTCCTTAGTTCTGTTGAAGAGTCATGCGGACTCGAAACATTAACTGTGCTCTTCTCCACAGATGCTGCCAGACCTGCTGAGTTTTTCCAGGTATTTTTGTTTTTGTTTGGGTATGGAACAATTGCTTTGTTCTTCGACAGAGCTGTCATAGACCTGATGGCCTTCTATCATATGCTAGTTGAAGAATGCTTTACTTTTACCAAGTGTCCCTTTTCCTAAAAGTCTGATCAGTGGAACGTATTTGGTCATATTGGCTCCTTAAATTAATGCCATGGTACTTTATTAACAGGGTGTTCCATTCCATCAGTGAGCAGATTGGAGGTGTCAGGTACCCTGCAGACTTTCATTATGCATTTATTCTGCCCCAACATACAGTCCAACCATTGGATTAAGAATTGGGGATGTGGTATTTAGTGTACTTAGAATAGTTACAGCACAGAAGGAGACTATTCAGCCCTTCAATGCTATGTTGGCTCTTTGCGAGAGTAATTTAGCTTGTCCCACTCCCTCACCCTTTCCCTGTAGCCCTGCAATTTTTTTTCCTTCAGGTGCTTATCCAATTCCCCTTTGAAAGCCAGGATTGAATCTGTTTCCACCACACTCTCCAGATTCCAGATCCTAACCACCAGTTGTGTAAAAAAGCTTTTCCTCATGTTGGTTCTTTTGCCAAACACTTTAAGTCTGTGTCCTCTGGTTCTCGACATTCCACCAATGGGAAGCTTCTCTCTATCTCCTCTGTCTAGACCTTTAATGATTTTGAACAACTCTAGCAAATTTTCTCTCAATTCTCTCTTTGCGAAAGAGGACAGCACCAGCTTCTATCTATCCTGACTGAAGTCCATTATCCCTGGAACCATTCTCGTAAATCTTGTCTGTACTGTCTTTAAGGCCTTCCCATCCTTCCTAAAGTGTGGTGCCCAGAACTGGACAGAATGGGCAAAATATTTAGCTCAGCGGGTGGGTGCACGCCCAACCCGACTGATTGTAAAATGATGCGCGATGACATTGAGCAAGCGTCCTGACGTCATCGCACACTCGCATGAAATTTTGATCAGTGGGCATGCGCCAGAGTCGGCAGCGCGCCCGCCGACAATTAAAAGGCCTATTAAGGCCATGAAAAAGATAATTAAAAGAGATCTTTCGCTGCCCGTCCAAACTTATGTGGCCCTGAAATCGCCTCCGAGCCCTGATCACAGGTGGTGGTCGGCTTCCCGACCGCCCCACCGAGCCAACCTGACGTGGGTGAAATTTTGCCCAATACTCCAGTTAAGGCCATACCAGTGTTTTGTAAAGGTTCATAATAACTTCCTTACAGTCTATGCCTCTATTGATAAAGCCCAGGATCCCTCATGCCTTTTTAACCACTTAGTCAACATGTCCTGCCATCTTCATGACATCTAGTAATTTCCTTCAGTCTGAAAAACAACCATTCACCACTAATTTCTGTTTCCTGTCGGCCAATCCATGTCCATTCTGCCAATGTCCCTTTCATTCTGGGGTCTTCAACTTTGCTGACAGGCCTATTATGTGGCATTTTATCACACGCCTTTTGGAAGTCCATGTATACCACATCAACTAAATCACCCTCAACAACCCTCAAATAAAACTCATTCAAGTTAATTAAACACAATTTGCTTTTAGCAAATCCATTCTGGCTTTTAATCAATCTTTCCAAGGGCAACATTTTCCCCCTGTTGGGGAGGATTGCGGGAGCGGGCACAGGCAGGTGGGTTCCCGATCTGCGCCCCCAGTTGGGGGCGCACTGCCATTTTACATGGGCAGGCCAATTAATTATGCACTCCCTGTGTGGGCAGTGGGAGGATTCCCTGAGCCGGCATGCGCATGAAAGAGCGCACAGATCTCCCTGAGGCAAAGTGCTTTTAATACACTCATGAAAACTCATCCTGCCCGTGGATGAGGTTTCATGTTTTTTCAGGAGCCCACCTGGGCTCCTGGCCTGCCCGCCAACCTTAAGATTGGATGGGCAAGTCCATTAATCATGTTAATTACTTTTATAATGGCCTTAATAAGCCTTTGACAGTTCAGCTGGCGCGCAGCCAATTTGGCTGCACATCCGCCGAACTGAAAATCTAAATGACGCAGGATGTGATTGCACTAGAGAAAATGCAGAGGAGATTTACCAGGATGTTGCCTGGGCTGGAGAGATTTAGTTATGAGGGGAGATTGGTTAGACTGGGGTTATTTTCCCTGGAACAGAAGAGATTGAGGGGGGACATGGTTGAGGTGTATAAAATATAGGAACATAGATACGGTAGACAGAAAGGAACTTTTCCCCTTGGTGGAGGGATCAATAACCAGGGGGCATAGATTTATGGTTAGGGGCAAGAGGTTAAGAGGAGATGTGAGCAAGAACTTTTTCACCCAGAGGATGGTGGGAATCTGGAACTCACTGCCTGAAAGGGTGGTAGAGGCAGAAACCCTCATAACATTTCAGAAGTATTTGGATGTGGTCTTGCGATGCCATGGCATACAAAGCTATGGGCCTAGTGCTGGAAAATGGGATTAGAATAGTTAGGTAATTGTTTGATAGGCACAGACTCGATGAGCTGTAGGGTCTTTTTCTGTGCTGTAGACCTCTATGACGTCAGGACGCATGCCTGAAGTCACCCCACGTCATTTTACGTGTCGGCTCCCCGAACAGAAAACTGCCCAAGGTATCTTTTTTTTTATGGATTATCCTTTCTAAAAGCTTTCCGGCCATCGAGGTTAAACTGACGGGCCTGTGGTTGCTGGGTTTATCCTTATGCCCTTTTTTAAAAATACATTGGCAATTCTCCAGTCCTCTGGCACCATCCCGGTGTCTGAGGAGGATTGGAAGATTAGAACCAATTTCCACCCTTGAACCTTCAGTGCCCTGCGATCCATCCATCCGATCCTGGTGACTTATCAACTTCAAATGGAGCGAAAAACAAAAATAGCTGGAAAAACTCAGCAAGTCTGACAGCATCTGCAGAGAGGAAAACAGTTAATGTTTCGAGTCCGAATGACTCTTCATCAGAACTAAGGAAATATAGAAATGAGGTGAAATATAAGCTGGTCGAGGGGGGTGGAGTCAAGTGGAGTCAACCTTTCTAACCCCTCTTTAGTAATTTTCAGTCCTTCTAGACCCAGCTGTCTCGCAGAAAGGAGTCACTTTTAAATGGAATAGTAAACGAGCCCAAGCCAACCTCAAGGCTCCCGACTGAATATAGAAAGTTCATCCTCCCAGCGGCGGGAGGCGTTATGGGTATTCCGGGGTGGCGGCGGCGGCGGCTGGGGAGAGTGCGGCGGCAATGGTTGGGGGTGGGGCGCTGTGAGTCCTCCGGGGCGGCAGGGGGCGCTGTGGGTCCTCCGGGGCGGCGGGAGGCGCTGTGGGTCCTCCGGGGCGGCGGGAGGCGCCCCCTCTCTGCGAAGCGAGGATGTTCCTGCGGCCGCGGCTGCCTTGTCGCGGGATGAAAGGCCGAGCTTGCGGCACTGTGGCTTCCTGGCGCCGAGTAACGCTGTCGATTTGAATGAAGCCGGAGGAAGAGCTCGCGGTATCTCCTGAACGTGCAGAAGGTGAGGAGCGGGGGCTTGAGGGAAACTGGGGCGATGCCCTTGCGGCGGCTTGGGCCTGGGGACCGGTGTTTTTGAGACAATGAGTCAGGCTGAGCCTGGGGCCCGGCGATGTAGCAGGCCCTTGAGGCTGGGAGTTGTGGAGAATTATCCCGCGGTTGCACCGGTGGCCCAGCCAGAGGGGGTGTGTGTGGACCAGGCCCTGCTACAGCTGCAGCCCCGTTGCCCACAGTTCTCGGGCTATGGAGCTGCGGTTAAATTGAACCGTGAAATGGCTGGGCCCCTGCGGCAGTGGGGGGAGGTGGGGTTACGCTCTGGGCTGGGCCGCTGGCTCTGTCCTTGCAGCTCCTTGGATCCCCCCAGTATCTCTCCCCCTCGCCAGTATCTCTCTCCCCCCCGCCAGTATCTCTCTTCCCCCCCGCCAGTATCTCTCTTCCCCCCCGCCAGTATCTCTCTTCCCCCCCGCCAGTATCTCTCTTCCCCCCCGCCAGTATCTCTCTTCCCCCCCGCCAGTATCTCTCTTCCCCCCCGCCAGTATCTCTCTTCCCCCCCGCCAGTATCTCTCTTCCCCCCCGCCAGTATCTCTCTTCCCCCCCGCCAGTATCTCTCTTCCCCCCCGCCAGTATCTCTCTTCCCCCCCGCCAGTATCTCTCTTCCCCCCCGCCAGTATCTCTCTTCCCCCCCGCCAGTATCTCTCTTCCCCCCCGCCAGTATCTCTCTTCCCCCCCGCCAGTATCTCTCTTCCCCCCCGCCAGTATCTCTCTTCCCCCCCGCCAGTATCTCTCTTCCCCCCCGCCAGTATCTCTCTTCCCCCCCGCCAGTATCTCTCTTCCCCCCCGCCAGTATCTCTCTTCCCCCCCGCCAGTATCTCTCTTCCCCCCCACCCAGTATCTCTCTTCCCCCCCACCCAGTATCTCTCTTCCCCCCCACCCAGTATCTCTCTTCCCCCCCCACCCAGTATCTCTCTTCCCCCCCACCCAGTATCTCTCTTCCCCCCCCCACCAGTATCTCTCTTCCCCCCCCCACCAGTATCTCTCTTCCCCCCCCACCAGTATCTCTCTTCTCCCCCCCACCAGTATCTCTCTTCTCCCCCCCACCAGTATCTCTCTTCTCCCCCCCCCAGTATCTCTCTTCTCCCCCCCCCCAGTATCTCTCTTCTCCCCCCCCCCCAGTATCTCTCTTCTCCCCCCCCCCAGTATCTCTCTTCTTCCCCCCCCAGTATCTCTCTTCTCCCCCCCCAGTATCTCTCTTCTCCCCCCCCCAGTATCTCTCTTCTCCCCCCCCCCAGTATCTCTCTTCTCCCCCCCCCCAGTATCTCTCTTCTCCCCCCCCCCCAGTATCTCTATTCTCCCCCCCCCAGTATCTCTCTTCTCCCCCCCCCCAGTATCTCTCTTCCCCCCCACCCAGTATCTCTCTTCCCCCCCACCCAGTATCTCTCTTCCACCCCCCAGTATCTCTCTTCCCCCCCCCACCAGTATCTCTCTTCCCCCCCCCACCAGTATCTCTCTTCCCCCCCCCACCAGTATCTCTCTTCCCCCCCCCACCAGTATCTCTCTTCTCCCCCCCACCAGTATCTCTCTTCTCCCCCCCCCAGTATCTCTCTTCTCCCCCCCCCCCAGTATCTCTCTTCTCCCCCCCCCCAGTATCTCTCTTCTCCCCCCCCCCAGTATCTCTCTTCTCCCCCCCCCAGTATCTCTCTTCTCCCCCCCCCAGTATCTCTCTTCTCCCCCCCCCAGTATCTCTCTTCTCCCCCCCCAGTATCTCTCCTCCCCCCCCAGTATCTCTCCTCCCCCCCCCAGTATCTCTCTCTCCCCCCCCAGTATCTCTCTTCCTACCCCCCAGTATCTCTCTTCCTCCACCCCCAGTATCTCTCTTCCTCCCCCCCAGTATCCTCTCTTCCTCCCCCCCAGTATTCTCTCTTCCTCCCCCCCAGTATCTCTCTTCCTCCCCCCCAGTATCTCTATTCCTCCCCTCCCCAGTATCTCTCTTCCTTCCTCCCCCCAGTATCTCTCTTCTCCCCCCCAGTATCTCTCTTCTCCCCCCCAGTATCTCTCTTCCTCCCCCCCAGTTCTCTCTTCCTCCCCCCCAGTATCTCTCTTCCTCCCCCCCCAGTATCTCTCTTCCTCCCCCCTCAGTATCTCTCTTCCTTCCCACCCAGTATTCTCTCTTCTCCCCCCCAGTATCTCTCTTCCTCCCCCCCAGTATCTCTCTTCCATCCCCCCCAGTATTCTCTCTTCCTCCCCCCCAGTATCTCTCTTCCTCCCCCCCCAGTATCTCTCTTCCTCCCCCCAGTATCTCTCTTCCTCCCCCCCAGTAATCTCTCTTCCTCCCCCCCAGTATCTCTCTTCCTCCCCCCCAGTATCTCTCTTCCTCCCCCCCAGTATCTCTCTTCCTCCCCCCCAGTATCTCTCTTCCTCCCCCCCAGTATCTCTCTTCCTCCCCCCCAGTATCTCTCTTCCTCCCCCCCAGTATCTCTCTTCCTCCCCCCCAGTATCTCTCTTCCTCCCCCCCAGTATCTCTCTTCCTCCCCCCCAGTATCTCTCTTCTCCCCCCCCAGTATCTCTCTTCTCCCCCCCAGTATCTCTCTTCTCCCCCCCAGTATCTCTCTTCTCCCCCCCAGTATCTCTCTTCTCCCCCCCAGTATCTCTCTTCTCCCCCCCAGTATCTCTCTTCCTCCCCCCCAGTATCTCTCTTCCTCCCCCCCAGTATCTCTCTTCCTCCCCCCCAGTATCTCTCTTCCTCCCCCCCAGTATCTCTCTTCCTCCCCCCCAGTATCTCTCTTCCTCCCCCCCAGTATCTCTCTTCCTCCCCCCCAGTATCTCTCTTCCTCCCCCCCAGTATCTCTCTTCCTCCCCCCCAGTATCTCTCTTCCTCCCCCCCAGTATCTCTCTTCCTCCCCCCCAGTATCTCTCTTCCTCCCCCCCAGTATCTCTCTTCCTCCCCCCCAGTATCTCTCTTCCTCCCCCCCAGTATCTCTCTTCCTCCCCCCCAGTATCTCTCTTCCTCCCCCCCAGTATCTCTCTTCCTCCCCCCCAGTATCTCTCTTCCTCCCCCCCAGTATCTCTCTTCCTCCCCCCCAGTATCTCTCTTCCTCCCCCCCAGTATCTCTCTTCCTCCCCCCCAGTATCTCTCTTCCTCCCCCCCAGTATCTCTCTTCCTCCCCCCCAGTATCTCTCTTCCTCCCCCCCAGTATCTCTCTTCCTCCCCCCCAGTATCTCTCTTCCTCCCCCCCAGTATCTCTCTTCCTCCCCCCCAGTATCTCTCTTCCTCCCCCCCAGTATCTCTCTTCCTCCCCCCCAGTATCTCTCTTCCTCCCCCCCAGTATCTCTCTTCCTCCCCCCCAGTATCTCTCTTCCTCCCCCCCAGTATTCTCTTCCTCCCCCCAGTATCTCTCTTCCTCCCCCCCAGTATCTCTCTTCCTCCCCCCCAGTATCTCTCTTCCCCCCCCCAGTATCTCTCTTCCTCCCCCCCAGTATCTCTCTTCCTCCCCCCCAGTATCTCCTTCTCTCCCCCCCAGTATCTCTCTTCCTCCCCCCCAGTATCTCTCTTCCTCCCCCCCAGTATCTCTCTTCTCCCCCCCAGTATCTCTCTCCCTCCCCCACCAAGTATCTCTCTCCTCCGCCCCCAGTATCTCTCTTCCTCCCGCCCCAGTATCTCTCTTTCCTCCCCCGCCCCAGTATCTCTCTTCCTCCCCGCCCAGTATCTCTCTTCCCTCCCCCCGCCCAGTATCTCTCTTCCTCCCCCGCCCAGTATCTCTCTCCTCCTCCGCCCCCAGTATCTCTCTTCCCTCCCCGCCCCCAGTATCTCTCTCCTCCCTCACCCGCCCCCAGTATCTCTCTCCCTCCCCGCCCCCAGTATCTCTCTCCTCCCCCCGCCCCCAGTATCTCTCTCCCTCCCCCGCCCCCAGTATCTCTCTCCCTCCCCCCGCCCCCAGTATCTCTCTCCCTCCCCCCGCCCCCAGTATCTCTCTCCCTCCCCCCGCCCCCAGTATCTCTCTCCCTCCCCCCGCCCCCAGTATCTCTCTCCCTCCCCCCGCCCCCAGTATCTCTCTCCCTCCCCCCGCCCCCAGTATCTCTCTCCCTCCCCCCGCCCCCAGTATCTCTCTCCCTCCCCCCGCCCCCAGTATCTCTCTCCCTCCCCCCGCCCCCAGTATCTCTCTCCCTCCCCCCGCCCCCAGTATCTCTCTCCCTCCCCCCGCCCCCAGTATCTCTCTCCCTCCCCCCGCCCCCAGTATCTCTCTCCCTCCCCCCGCCCCCAGTATCTCTCTCCCTCCCCCCGCCCCCAGTATCTCTCTCCCTCCCCCCGCCCCCAGTATCTCTCTCCCTCCCCCCGCCCCCAGTATCTCTCTCCCTCCCCCCGCCCCCAGTATCTCTCTCCCTCCCCCCGCCCCCAGTATCTCTCTCCCTCCCCCCGCCCCCAGTATCTCTCTCCCTCCCCCCGCCCCCAGTATCTCTCTCCCTCCCCCCGCCCCCAGTATCTCTCTCCCTCCCCCCGCCCCCAGTATCTCTCTCCCTCCCCCCGCCCCCAGTATCTCTCTCCCTCCCCCCGCCCCCAGTATCTCTCTCCCTCCCCCCGCCCCCAGTATCTCTCTCCCTCCCCCCGCCCCCAGTATCTCTCTCCCTCCCCCCGCCCCCAGTATCTCTCTCCCTCCCCCCGCCCCCAGTATCTCTCTCCCTCCCCCCGCCCCCAGTATCTCTCTCCCTCCCCCCGCCCCCAGTATCTCTCTCCCTCCCCCCGCCCCCAGTATCTCTCTCCCTCCCCCCGCCCCCAGTATCTCTCTCCCTCCCCCCGCCCCCAGTATCTCTCTCCCTCCCCCCGCCCCCAGTATCTCTCTCCCTCCCCCCGCCCCCAGTATCTCTCTCCCTCCCCCCGCCCCCAGTATCTCTCTCCCTCCCCCCGCCCCCAGTATCTCTCTCCCTCCCCCCGCCCCCAGTATCTCTCTCCCTCCCCCCGCCCCCAGTATCTCTCTCCCTCCCCCCGCCCCCAGTATCTCTCTCCCTCCCCCCGCCCCCAGTATCTCTCTCCCTCCCCCCGCCCCCAGTATCTCTCTCCCTCCCCCCGCCCCCAGTATCTCTCTCCCTCCCCCCGCCCCCAGTATCTCTCTCCCTCCCCCCGCCCCCAGTATCTCTCTCCCTCCCCCCGCCCCCAGTATCTCTCTCCCTCCCCCCGCCCCCAGTATCTCTCTCCCTCCCCCCGCCCCCAGTATCTCTCTCCCTCCCCCCGCCCCCAGTATCTCTCTCCCTCCCCCCGCCCCCAGTATCTCTCTCCCTCCCCCCGCCCCCAGTATCTCTCTCCCTCCCCCCGCCCCCAGTATCTCTCTCCCTCCCCCCGCCCCCAGTATCTCTCTCCCTCCCCCCGCCCCCAGTATCTCTCTCCCTCCCCCCGCCCCCAGTATCTCTCTCCCTCCCCCCGCCCCCAGTATCTCTCTCCCTCCCCCCGCCCCCAGTATCTCTCTCCCTCCCCCCGCCCCCAGTATCTCTCTCCCTCCCCCCGCCCCCAGTATCTCTCTCCCTCCCCCCCGCCCCCAGTATCTCTCTCCCTCCCCCCGCCCCCAGTATCTCTCTCCCTCCCCCCGCCCCCAGTATCTCTCTCCCTCCCCCCGCCCCCAGTATCTCTCTCCCTCCCCCCGCCCCCAGTATCTCTCTCCCTCCCCCCGCCCCCAGTATCTCTCTCCCTCCCCCCGCCCCCAGTATCTCTCTCCCTCCCCCCGCCCCCAGTATCTCTCTCCCTCCCCCCGCCCCCAGTATCTCTCTCCCTCCCCCCGCCCCCAGTATCTCTCTCCCTCCCCCCGCCCCCAGTATCTCTCTCCCTCCCCCCGCCCCCAGTATCTCTCTCCCTCCCCCCGCCCCCAGTATCTCTCTCCCTCCCCCCGCCCCCAGTATCTCTCTCCCTCCCCCCGCCCCCAGTATCTCTCTCCCTCCCCCCGCCCCCAGTATCTCTCTCCCTCCCCCCGCCCCCAGTATCTCTCTCCCTCCCCCCGCCCCCAGTATCTCTCTCCCTCCCCCCGCCCCCAGTATCTCTCTCCCTCCCCCCGCCCCCAGTATCTCTCTCCCTCCCCCCGCCCCCAGTATCTCTCTCCCTCCCCCCGCCCCCAGTATCTCTCTCCCTCCCCCCGCCCCCAGTATCTCTCTCCCTCCCCCCGCCCCCAGTATCTCTCTCCCTCCCCCCGCCCCCAGTATCTCTCTCCCTCCCCCCGCCCCCAGTATCTCTCTCCCTCCCCCCGCCCCCAGTATCTCTCTCCCTCCCCCCCGCCCCCAGTATCTCTCTCCCTCCCCCCGCCCCCAGTATCTCTCTCCCTCCCCCCGCCCCCAGTATCTCTCTCCCTCCCCCCGCCCCCAGTATCTCTCTCCCTCCCCCCCGCCCCCAGTATCTCTCTCCCTCCCCCCGCCCCCAGTATCTCTCTCCCTCCCCCCGCCCCCAGTATCTCTCTCCCTCCCCCCCGCCCCCAGTATCTCTCTCCCTCCCCCCCCCCCAGTATCTCTCTCCCTCCCCCCCCCCCAGTATCTCTCTCCCTCCCCCCCCCCCAGTATCTCTCTCCCTCCCTCCCCCCCCCCAGTATCTCTCTCCCTCCCTCCCCCCCCCAGTATCTCTCTCCCTCCCTCCCCCCCCCAGTATCTCTCTCCTCCCCCCCCCCAGTATCTCTCTCCCTCCCCCCCCCAGTATCTCTCTCCCTCCCCCCCCCCCCAGTATCTCTCTCCCTCCCTCCCCCCCCCAGTATCTCTCTCCCTCCCCTCCCCCCCCCAGTATCTCTCTCCCTCCCCGCCCCCCCCAGTATCTCTCTCCTCCCCGCCCCCAGTATCTCTCTCCCGCCCCGCCCCCAGTATCTCTCTCCTCCCGCCCCGCCCCCAGTATCTCTCTCCCTCCCTCCCTCCCCCCCCCCAGTATCTCTCTCCTCCCTCCCCCCCCCAGTATCTCTCTCCTCCCTCCCCCCCCCAGTATCTCTCTCCCTCCCCCCCCCCAGTATCTCTCTCCTCTCCCCCAGGTTCTCTCCCCCCCCCCCCCCCCCCAGTATCTCTCTCCCTCCCTCCCCCCCCCCAGTATCTCTCTCCCTCCCTCCCCCCCCCCAGTATCTCTCTCCCTCCCCCCCCCCCCCAGTATCTCTCTCCTCCCCCCCCCCCCCCGGTATCTCTCCCCCCCCCCCCCCCCCCCCCCCCCCCCCCGTATCTCCCCCCCCCCCCCCCCCCCCCCCCGGTATCTCTCCCCCCCCCCCCCCCCCCCCCCCCCCGTATCTCTCTCCTCTCCCCCCCCCCCCCCCCCCCCCCCCCCAGTATCTCTCTTCCCCCCCCCCCCCCCAGTATCTCTCTCCCGCCCCCCCCCCAGTATCTCTCTCCCGCCCCGCCCCCAGTATCTCTCTCCCGCCCCGCCCCCAGTATCTCTCTCCCGCCCCGCCCCCCAGTATCTCTCTCCCGCCCCGCCCCCAGTATCTCTCTCCCGCCCCGCCCCCAGTATCTCTCTCCCGCCCCGCCCCCAGTATCTCTCTCCCGCCCCGCCCCCAGTATCTCTCTCCCGCCCCGCCCCCAGTATCTCTCTCCCGCCCCGCCCCCAGTATCTCTCTCCCGCCCCGCCCCCAGTATCTCTCTCCCGCCCCGCCCCCAGTATCTCTCTCCCGCCCCGCCCCCAGTATCTCTCTCCCGCCCCGCCCCCAGTATCTCTCTCCCGCCCCGCCCCCAGTATCTCTCTCCCGCCCCGCCCCCAGTATCTCTCTCCCGCCCCGCCCCCAGTATCTCTCTCCCGCCCCGCCCCCAGTATCTCTCTCCCGCCCCGCCCCCAGTATCTCTCTCCCGCCCCGCCCCCAGTATCTCTCTCCCGCCCCGCCCCCAGTATCTCTCTCCCGCCCCGCCCCCAGTATCTCTCTCCCGCCCCGCCCCCAGTATCTCTCTCCCGCCCCGCCCCCAGTATCTCTCTCCCGCCCCGCCCCCAGTATCTCTCTCCCGCCCCGCCCCCAGTATCTCTCTCCCGCCCCGCCCCCAGTATCTCTCTCCCGCCCCGCCCCCAGTATCTCTCTCCCGCCCCGCCCCCAGTATCTCTCTCCCGCCCCGCCCCCAGTATCTCTCTCCCGCCCCGCCCCCAGTATCTCTCTCCCGCCCCGCCCCCAGTATCTCTCTCCCGCCCCGCCCCCAGTATCTCTCTCCCGCCCCGCCCCCAGTATCTCTCTCCCGCCCCGCCCCCAGTACCTCTCTCCCGCCCCGCCCCCAGTACCTCTCTCCCGCCCCGCCCCCAGTACCTCTCTCCCGCCCCGCCCCCAGTACCTCTCTCCCGCCCCGCCCCCAGTACCTCTCTCCCGCCCCGCCCCCAGTACCTCTCTCCCGCCCCGCCCCCAGTACCTCTCTCCCGCCCCGCCCCCAGTACCTCTCTCCCGCCCCGCCCCCAGTACCTCTCTCCCGCCCCGCCCCCAGTACCTCTCTCCCGCCCCGCCCCCAGTACCTCTCTCCCGCCCCGCCCCCAGTACCTCTCTCCCGCCCCGCCCCCAGTACCTCTCTCCCGCCCCGCCCCCAGTACCTCTCTCCCGCCCCGCCCCCAGTACCTCTCTCCCGCCCCGCCCCCAGTACCTCTCTCCCGCCCCGCCCCCAGTACCTCTCTCCCGCCCCGCCCCCAGTACCTCTCTCCCGCCCCGCCCCCAGTACCTCTCTCCCGCCCCGCCCCCAGTACCTCTCTCCCGCCCCGCCCCCAGTACCTCTCTCCCGCCCCGCCCCCAGTACCTCTCTCTCCCCCCGCCCCCAGTACCTCTCTCTCCCCCCGTCCCCTGCATGAGCGGGGTGTTTGTCGGCGATGTGGGGGGCTCGGCCTTTTCCAGCAGGGGGAGAGGGGGAGAGGCAGCTTCATGTTTCGGGTGGCGATGATTTCCCCGAGACCGAGCGGAGAACCGGTTCTCGCCTTGGAAAAAGACCCCCCCCCACCCGGATTTTGATCAAACCCATGGATATTTTCCTTTGGGAGGGGAAAGCAAATGTTAAGAATCCTATTTTTTTGTTTAGCTCCACAGAATATGAGGGCTTGTTAAGTTTTTTTGGGGAGGGGACTCGATACAAACCCTGGGTCTCTAGCTGCATCTCAAACCTTTCATTGGAAAATTTTTCCTTTGGCCGGAAGGTGTGTTTATTATTCCCAAAGTTGTAGGTTTTACCTTTAAAGTACAATCTTGGGTACTTTATCAATCTTGCAGTTGTGAAATGCTTGTCACCTTCACATCATCCCGTTTGTAAATTAAAGATGACTTTTGTGCCATCCCCTGATGGTTTGAGTAAATGATGTGGTGCTAAACAATGTAGAGCAGGAAGGCCCCAAATGTGAACATTCCTACAGATTATCTGAATGTGGGTAACTGTAGAATTATAGTTTCCTTCAGTGCCTATGGATTGGGGGAAGAGAAAATTATACTCTTGATGGCTTTTTGGAGACATGTTGGGAAGTGCAGTTGACAAAGGATTGGGGTTCACAGCTAATCCAGTGGACCAATAGTCTGTTCACTCACTGCCTAATCTTACTCACAATCAAGGGATTTAAGGAAGACTTTTTATGTCAAGGGTCTTGTGATTCCATATGCCTGTGCTCATGATTACCAGCAGGCCTGTCATAGATAGAAGTACTACGTTTTAAGACGTTAGGCCAAACACCACTTAAGTGACACAATCTATGATTTGAAGTAACAGCAATTGCTATTTATAGAGCACCATTAAGGTAATGAAATGTCCCAAGGTGCTTCATAGGAACATTATAAAACAAAGTATGACACTGAACCATGCAAGAGTTAGGTCAGATTTTTAAAATTTATTCTTTCATGGGATGTGGGTATTGCTGGCAAGACCAGCATTTGTTCCCCATCCCTAATTGCCCTTGAACTGAGTGGCTTGCTGGGCATTCCAGATGGCAGTTATGAGTCTACCACATTGTTATGGGTCAGGAGTCACATGTAGGTCAGACCAGGTAAGGATGGCAGATTTCCTTCCCTAAAGGGCATTAATGAACCAGATGAGCTTTTACAACAATTGATGATGGTTTCATGGCATCTTTACTGAGACTAGCTTCATATTCCAGATTTATTGATTGAATGCATGGTGGGATTTGAATCTAGGCCTCTGGAATGCTAGTTCACTAACATTACTACTATGCCACCATCTCCTCTGACCAAAATCTTGGGAAGAGAGGTGAAAATTAGATAGAAAGGAGGTAGGGAATTTCCAGAGCTTGGGGCCTGGCTAACCGAAGGCATGGCCACCAATGGTGGAGTAATTAAAATCATGGATGCACAAGAGGCCAGAGTTAGACGAGCACAGATATCTTGGAGGGTTGTGGGCTGGAGGAAATTACAGAGAAAGGTAGGGGTGAGGCCAAGGAGGGATTTGAAAAGAAGGGTATGAATTTTAAAATAAGACACTGCTTGAACCAGAAGCTGATGTCAGTCAGAGCACAGGGGTGATTGAATGAGACTTGCTGCAAGTTAAGACAAGGCAGCAGGAAAGCATGATCTTTCCATTCACAATGTTTAGATTGATGAGCTCTTATGTGTATGATTCACAAAAGTTTGGGACACCTTCAAAAGGTTAAATTGTGTAAAAGTTATGCGAATACCTTATCTGTACGGTCAATGTGCATTGATTTTCCAGCTTGTGTAAGGGAGAGCAACTGAAGTTAGTTGTTACAAATGGCAAATATTCGGATGATGATTAGGAGATATGCAGTGTCCGTTTTTGACATCAATAATACAGATCGGCCACATGGGGTTTTATACTTGTCCACCCATTTCTTCCATTTATTATATTCTGTAGTCATCCTTGTGTAACCACTGAATTTGATAGTTTCAGTAATTTGCACACTAACCAGCTTTAAGGTCGGATTTGGGAAGGTTTCTTTTGTAGGGTCTGTACCTCTCAGTTCTTTGACTGGAACTTAGGCAGAGAATATGGGCCAGCATACTGATCTAGTGAACAGACTGGCTTGTTAGCGTTTTTGGTAATTTAGTCATGAGTGATAAGTTATGTTTACTGCATGTTTTAGTGTTTTGGATAAATGTTGTGTCTGGAAGCACTGACTCTCTTTGTTTCTGTCAATGTATTCTTGAAAAGTTTACAACTACTGTACTTTGTAACACAAACATAGTGTCAAGCAGAGAATTTGTACAAAGGAAGATGGAAAGAGTTTGCCTTGTAGCAGTCTGATCACTTATCGCTTGGCATGTAAATACTATCACGGTCACACAAGGCCATGTGTGTAAATTGGTACTATTTGTCCATTGGATTCATCAGTGTTTTAATTCCAATTATGGATATAAAGGTAAGAGACTGACTTGGGTGTCAACAGTCCTCAGCTCCTTTGGTTTAGTAAATTCAAAAATTTAAAGCTCGACCATTCAGCCATAGAGGGCCATTTGGTCCATTGTGCTGTACTCGCTTTTCAATGAGCTATCAACCGTGTCATTTCCCAATTTTCCATTATCTTTTATATTTTCCAAATATGTATATAATTCCCTCTTCAGTTTTGGCCTATAGAGTGATGTGGAATTTCCTTTCTAAATTGCGCTGTGTCTCCACTTCCTACTCTTTATGCAATCTCTTCGTGCAAGACCCTTAAAGCCAATTTTTTGACCACCCATTCTAATCAGTTTGGCATCCATTTTTATCTAATTACACTCTTGTGAAGCACCGTAGCCTATTTTTCTCCATGAAAAGTTGCTGTATAAACAGTGTTTAATTGCATCTGGGAATGTTTGTATAATTGACAGCTGCTTGCAGCTTGCTGCAGTGGCTGATGAATACCTGCTCCTCACTGGGGGGCCATGCATCAGAAAGCAGGACAGGAGACAGCAGTGTACCTAGAGGCCTCAAGAGACCTGGAACTGCTGTCCTGGCCCCTTGCATCATGGCCTTCAGGCTGCTGCTCTGCAGTAGCAGCATCAACTTCAGTGAGAAGCCCATGATCACAAATCTGTTGGATAAGAATTCCTTTAGTTATCAGCCGTGGTTCAGTGGGAGCACTCTTGCCTGAGAGTCAGAAGGTTGTGGGTTCAAGTCCCATTTTAAAGACTTGAGCACATAATCCAGACTGACACTCCCAGTGGTGTACTGTTGGAGATGCTGTTTTTTGGATGAGTCATCAAACCAAGGACCCTTCTGCCCACCCAGCTGGGTGCTAAAGATCCCATGGCCCTATATTGAAATAGAGCAGAGGAGTTTCCTCTAATGCCTTGGCCAATGTTTACCCATCAACCAACATTACTTCAAAAACAAAACAGATTCAGATTATATGGTTATTATCCAATTACATTCTGTGATGTCTTACTGGCTGCAAATTGGCCACTACATCCTACATTATAACATTAACTATACTTCAAAATTCACCTAAGGAAGTCCTGAGCTTATGAAATGCAAGACTTTCTTTAGTTGTGATTTGTTTTGACAAATATATAAACATAAACACTTTAAGGTTGTCCCGCCGAATATCTCTGTTTTTTGCTTGGCATCTGTTTCTTCTCTGATTATGTCTCTTTGAAGCAACTTGAGATGTCTTTCTGCATTAAAGTAGAAACACAAGTTATTATAAAGCTTTCCACATTTCAGTAAATCTGACATTTTTATTTTTTCACCAACCAAAAGGAAGAGAACCTTTGAGTGGTAGCATTCTCACTAAGTCAGAAGGTTTGAATCCCACTCTAGTTAACCACAGGGAGTGGAAACCAGAGTTCCAATTCTGAATTCAGCATGATACTCATGTCCGGTGGGTGTATGGGTCTGGGAGTCCATAAAACCTTCCTGCCATATAGAATTAACTCTTTATAGTACAAACATACACACAAAGAGCAGGAGTAGGCCATTCAGCCCCTCGAACCTGCTCCGCCATATAATATCATGGCTGGTCTGATAGTGACTTGAAATCTGCATCTCACCTACCTTCAATAACCTATCACCCCCTCGCTTACCAAGAATCTATCCACCTCTGCCTTAAAAATATTCAAAGACTCTGCTTCCACCACCTTTTCAGGAAGAGTGTTCCCAAGGCTGACGAACCGGAGTGAAAAAATTTCACCTTATCTCTTTTTAATGAGTGACCCCTTACTTTTAAACTGTGACCCTTAGTTCTAGATACTCCAACAAGAGGAAACATCCTCTCCACATCCACCCTGTCAAGACCTCTCAAGATCTTGTACATTTCAATCAAGTCATCTCTTCCCTTTCTAAACTCCAGCAGATACAAGCCCAGTCTATCCAACCTTTCCTTATAAGGCAACCCACCCATTCCAGGTATTAGTCTGCTAAATGCTTCCAACGCATTTATATCCTCCCTTAAAGTGACCAATACTGTACACAACACTCCAAATGTGGTCTCATTAGTGCCCTGTACAAATGAAGCATAACCTCCCTACTTTTGTATTCAATTCTCCTCACAAATGATTAAATTCTATTGACTTTCCTAATTACTTGCTGTACCTGCATACTAACCTTTTGTGATTCATACACTAGGATACCCAGATCCCTCTGCACATCAGAGCTCTGCAATCTCTCACCATTTAGATAATATAGGCTTCTCCTTTATTCTTCCTGCCAAAATTGACAATTTCACATCTTCCCACATTATAATCCATTTGCCAGATCTTTGTCCACTCATTTAAACTATCTATATCTGTTTGTAGCCCTCTTATGTCCTCTTCACAAATTACTTTCCTACCTATGAAGTATCACTTTACCAATGGAAGGAGGGCTTTCATCATGAGCTACCAGACTGTTATTTGAGCTGCAAAACCTTCCATATAAATGTTGAAGGAAAGTGAGAAAAAGTGAAAACAGACAGTGGGGAGCAGTCTTTTGCTATTTATTCTCAATACCTTCCTAATTTGGGAAACTTCTCCGGTTCTCCTTTATTTACGTTTTTTAAAAAAATTGCATTCTAGTTTAATCTTTTTGTATCTTTACCATGGCTGTAATATCCTTCCTACAGTGAACTCCAGCTGGTGCCTAATCATTATCTTTTATAAATAACAGATTACTTTGTTTTGCTATTGAATACCCCTGTGTAATAAATCATGAATCCCAATTGTCTTTTGATAGCCTTTTCTTCATGCACCCTAGCATTTAACGGTGTAAGTATCTATATGCTTGAGTTTCCCTCTCCCTTCACTCCATTAAGGATGTGACAATTTGGATAAACTTCCATTTAGTTGTAACCTAAAAGTAAGCTACATCTGCCTTCTGTCTGCCTATACCACTAACCTGCAGCCTTCTGGGTTCTTACTCACTGCCTGTTTGATTTGGGCCTATTCCTAAAAAAACCATTAAAAATGGGAAACAGCTTGAAGAAAAGTCCTGCCCTCTAGTAGTTTGATAGTAATTGTTGTGCACCCTAATCTTACAAGAAAGAGTAAACTTTATGCAAGATCTTAATCACATGCTCAGAGCATCTCAGCACCATACAGCGACTGGAATTATGTATAAAGTGTAGTCATCATTGTAATGTAACAGCTTTTCATATCTGTACTTCTGTAACAGCTGCAAGGATTTGGTAATAGCGCTTAAAATGAGAACTTGTATCTGGGTTCTGTTTGCTGTCTCTGCTGAGCAATACTAAGTGGGAGCCCTACGATTAGCCTGAACCCTTTGGACTAGGGAGGAGATCAATCTTCTATGGTACCCATCGTGGAAATTATCCAGTGCCCATCTGGAAGGTACTTGTGGATTAGGGCTGGGCTAATGTCTGGATTAGGCTCTGCTGTGATGTCCTGCCTATAACTGACTATTCTGTCCTGATTCACTTTCTTACATAGAGATTGCACAGAAACAAGTCATTCAAACCCAATGTATTGCTTTTGAAGTCACTGTTGTTTGTAGGGAACTGGTGGACAGTTTGCTCACGGTTTGCACTCAGCAAATAAATTGACCAGTTATCAATGACCACCACTGGCAGCTGTGCCTTCAGCTGACTAGGCCCTATGTTCTGGGATTCCATCTCTGCTTCTCCACCCCTCTTAACTATATTTTTAACTATGCTTTTGATCACTTGTCCTAATACCTCCTCAAGTGTCTTGGAGTCAAATTTTATTTGTTAACTCCCCTGTGAATAGCCTTGGGATGTTTTAGTATGTTAAAGGTGCTATATAAAAATTTCCTTTCAACAGCTGTTGAGAAAAATAGCAGGCACCAAACTGCCTGCCGCTCTTCAAGAAGTGTGCTCTGGATCCTTTATCCAAACAGGAAGACAGACCACCCAGCTAAACTCATCCAAAAGATAGCTTCTCTGATATTGTAGCACGTACTTGGTACTGTCCTCTAGTGTCAGCCTAGATTATGTCTCCAAATTCTGGAGTGGGGCTTGTACTCGATTTCTGATTTTCCAGTGAGAAACCTACCACTGAACTAAACTGGAACTTTGAATGAACCTCAGAGAATTATTTTAGGAATGGGAATTTTTTTTTTTTGAGGTTTTGTAGCTAATTACAGGTGACGTATATAGTTCAAGGACTAAATCTTGCTCCTCTGTGCAGATTCCATTAGCCAACTGACCAGGTTGGCATGAGCACAAGAGAATAATTTCCCTACCATTCCCAAAGGGAGTCTTAGCAAGACTGGCAGTTGGCCTACAGTTGTTAATGGGAATGTATTCAACTACTGGTATCACACTCAGAAGTAAAGAAAAGAAACAACTTGCATTTATCTGGCATCTTTCGCAAACTCTGGAATTCCTAAAAGGCTTTACATCCAGTGAGGTACTTTTGAGGTATAGTCACTTGTGCATTGTAGGGAATGTGACAGCCAAAGTGCACACATGCAAGGTCCCACAAACCGAACACACTAATGTACAGATAACCTGTTTTTAGTGAAGATGGGTGTCTTAGCCAAGATACTGGGGGGAGCGCCCCAGCTGTTGTGCAAATAGGTTTGTATCATAGGAGATTTGTAACCACCTGAGTGGGCAGCCAGGTCCTCAATTTAATGTTTCACCTGAAAGGCAACACCTTCAACAGCGCAGCACTCCCTCAGTACTACACAGGAGTGTCGGCCTAGATTTTGTGCTCAGTCTTTTGAATACACATTGAATCCACAAAACTTTGACTGAACCAACTGAACCACAGCTAAATAGTATTGGGCTATTCTGGTGAAAGTGACTTGACTCTAAAGTGATAGGGTCTGGGTGCAGTTATCGGACTGGAGTGGCAACCCATAGATGGAGTTTACATCAACCATGTCATATTAACTTGAACAAATCTTGGAATTTGTGGGTTGGCACCATGGAACTGCCTGAAATACCCCAACTGTCCTTCAAGAAAGGGAGCCTGCGGTGCCTGCTCAGTCTGGCCTCCACATGACTTGGTCCCCTGCTCTGTAGTTGATTAGCTCACTAAAGTGACCTACCAAGTCATTCAGTTGTAAAAACAATCGCTCAGGAAGGACCATCACCAGCATCTCTGTAGCTTGGAATTGGCATTAATTGAAACCTTGTCAGTGCTCATAACCTGAGTTGTTAAAAAATAGACTGCTGAATGTACTATCAGGCCTTGAGGTTTGAATTTATTAAATTCCAAATGTGAAGCTCCTAAGTAGTCTTTTATGTGTTCCTCTGTAGATCATATTTGCTTTTCTAGCGGGGAGAATGATCAGACAGCATCAGTATTGCTGCTTGATGACTTTTTTATCCTTTCATGAGATGTGGGTGTCACTGGTTGGGCCACTCTTTATTGCCTATCCCTAATTGCCCTTAAGGTGGTGATGAGCTGCCTTCTTGAATCGCTGCAGCCCATGTGATGTAGGTACACTCACAGTGCTGTTAGGGAGAGAGTTCCAGGATTTTGATTCAATGGCAGTGAAGGAATGACGATATAGTTCCAAGTAAGAAAAGTGTGTGACTTGGAGGGGAACTTGCAGGCAGTGGTGTTCCCATGTGTCTGCTGCCCTTGTCCTTCTAGATGGTAGTGGTTGTGGGTTTGGAAGGTGCTGTGACTTGTCAGGAGGAGTCCTAAAAATGGGAAGGAATCGGCAGCGGGTCAATTTTTATTTCCTCCAGATAGAACCTAGATCTTATGGGAAGTAAAGGCTGTAATTCCAGCCATAGGGATCTGTTGTGTACTGTCCTCTTGCAGTGCTGTAGTTCTTCTAAAAGAGTAAACTCCCGGACCCTGTTAAGAGACTTTCATGGTTATAGGCTAGTCCATGTAATCTTTACGTTCCAGCACTAATGCCTGCAGGGCTCAGAGTAGATTATAGCTCTGCTAATTTTTATTCAGTGACTGCCTTTGTCCTTAGATACATATTTATGATCATGCTGTTAAAAAAGATAAAAGATGGGAACAATTTGGTAAGTGTGCTGTTATCAGATATGAGTTGCTAGATTGATAGCAATATTGGCTGAATCCCCTGAACAGATTACGTTCAAACATGTGAGACTTGAGGAGTAAGGGAGAAAATTTAGATTCTTTATCACAGTTTGGCATTAATTGACGCTGCTTTTAACTTGAATACGTGTGAGATGTATTGATCTCGAACCAGCATTTCGTTGTCTAAATTATTCATGTGAAAGCATTACATTTAGATGTTTTCTTATAAACAATGTTTTCTTTGACCTTTCTGTAAACAATTTTTTGAATTTCCTTTAGCTCTTCACAAAATTTACTTCAGGTACTCTGGAAGCACCCATGTAATGATTTAGATTGGAATGTGTTGCACAGTAATTTTTAAAAGGGCTGAGAATTGTATGGATGAAAGTGGAGGCTAGTAAATTATGTGCAGCTGAATCAGCCATTAGGATCCTTTCTGATAAAGGAGACTTTGGTACCAAAGCTGCTTGACTGCTAACTGGGATGTTTTCAACAACTTGCACTTAAGTGTTTAAGAGCTCTTTGTGTTTCAAAGCACTGTAGCTCAAGGAAAAATCAGTAGAGATTCGCAGGAAGGGAAAACACTGGGTCCAGGATTGAAGGAGTATGTTTGACAAAGGCTTCTGCAAGCAGGGAGGGAAGTGGAAAGGGGACAGCAAGAAGCTTGTGATGGAGTGAAGGCTGGGTGCAGGGATATAAGACTGGATATCACTGATGTAGGGTGTGAAAAAGCTATGGAAAGCTTAGAAAGTATGGACAATCTTAAAACCAACTTGTTTGGCATGGAGACCCAGTGGGGGTTGGAGGAGATGCATGTCTGAGACATCATGTGAGGGTATATGATATAGCATTTTGAATAAGTTGTAAATGGTAGCAGATTAAAGCAGTAGACAGCCTAGAAAAACATTGGAGAAGTGGAACCTTGAAAGGTGGATTAGGGGGCACAGCCAGCAGCAATTGGTGAAAATTTGGAGTAGTGGTTGAAGAAAGCTGGATAGGCAATTAGAGGGTGTTGTAACAACCCTTGGGTTAATGGAAGAAATAGAACTGAGCATCACTAGTGTACATGTGGAAGCTGACTAAGCTTCCAGATATTGCTGAAAGGAGGAGAAGAATTAAGGATGGACCCTTGGGCCACAGCAGAGATGGTTATTGGACAAAAGAGGAGAAACCATTAGAGTCCGTATAGTCCCTAGTACTGTGTACGTTAGTGAGAATGGAATAGGGAAGTGTCACAAGATGGACTTCAGACAAGCAAAGTTAGAGATGGGGAGTTTGGTCAATGGTGTCAAAGACAGCAAAGTGAAGAGACAGAGATACAGTCACACACAGTATCATTTGTAATGCCAGTGCTGTGCTCCGGGAATAAGCCAAGCTGAAGGGTTTGAAACAAGAAATGGTTGGAATCCTTCAGGAATGCCTGTTCCTCAGTCATTTGTGACAATGAATGAAGTTTTATTAACCAGATGGGATGTGATAGTTAAAAGATAAGGTTTTTTTGTGGATAGGAATGGGAAGAACATGATCTTTTTTGAAATGTCCAGTTTTAGCTGCTTTCTGCTGACTTGTTTTAGGGTAGGGGGGATTTTCATTACATTAGGAGCAAGTGTTGGCCATATGGCCCCTTGAGCTTACTGTGTTTTTGATAAGATCATGTCTGATCTGATCTTGGCCTCAGTTCCATTTTCCTGCTGATTCCCTGTAACCCAGACTCTTAAAGTTCAAGAATTTATGTCTCAGCCTTAAATATATGCAATGACCCAGCCTCCATAGCTGTCTGGGTAAGAGAATTCCAAAGAGTCATAACCCTCTGAGAGAAGAAACTTCTCATCTCCGTCTTAAATGGAGACCCTTATTTTAAGACTATGCCACCTAGTTCTCGATCCACCCACAAGGGGAAGCATCCACTCAGCATCTACCTTGTCAAGCTGCCCTCAGAATCTTATATTTCAATGAGATCACCTTTCATTCTCCTAAACTCCTTAAGTATAGGCCCAACCTGCTCAACCTTTCCTCATGAGAGTAACTATGGCAAAGTTTATTGGGTCAGACTTCCTGCCTTCTTGATTCATGGGAGAGAATGAACAGGAAGGAGAGAAAGGGATCATATCTTCTGGGCTGTACAGCAATGTTATTTATGGCTTAGGCCAGAAAGCCATGGAGTTAACTCTATTCTAGCTCTTTATCCGCCTCCTTTTTTTCCCTCTCATTCCCCACACCCCTCCAGAGGTTCTGACTCTTGTTCAGGTACACAGTTAGAGATGCTGACATCTTTATCACAGTTTGGCACTTCACCGTGTTGATGGGCTATCCATATGTGAGTCCAGTTGGTGAATTTTGACAGGCTTTTTCACCACATGGGCATCCCAGATAACCCACTTCCAGCCATCCCACATATTCCAACAGGAGTCGCTGCATTTTAAAGTCGGGCACTTGGCTGGTGTTTTTTCTGCCTTCTCAGTCTAGGTGCACTGCCAGTTGGAGCACTCCTGCTGTTCTCATCAACAGATCAGCGATTGGTGCCAACAGTCCAGGAGTACATTAAGATTGAAAATGGTACAAGTGAAGGCCGGCTGTCAGGAAACACTGAATAGGTGACGCTTAATTATGGGTTTTAAAAAGCTGAATAAAGGTTTTGAGATCCTGTGAAAGGATATGGAAAGTAGAAAACTCTCTTGATTTTTGTGCAGCAAGTCTTGTAAATGAGAGTGGGAAGTATGTGTGGGACATAACCAAAACACCATATGATATGGTAATGTAGGTATTGGACAGTTCCTTCTTTTCGGTGTAGATACAAAATGCTATCCTGCTTATACTGAGACTGAAAAGGCAGATTGAGAAAATGCAACTTGATTATATTGCTTCCATGTAATAGTGGTATTTTTGTTAATGTGCTGGCACCATATCACTGTAATCAAGGGTTGACTCTGCCTTTAGCTCATACAAGTCTGAATCAGTCCCGCATGCCGGCTGATGAGGAGTGGGTTTACTTTAAAATTGCACAGATTTAATTGACAGCTTCTGTGTTCAATGCCATTTTGAGCTTTGGATGCAATCTCCTTCCATATACCAGTTTAAACAAGATGTTTGAGCCCTGGGCCACTGCAAGGAGACTGAATCTTCTCATGAAATTCCAATTAACGATTTCAGTAATTTATTGTAACCCAGTATGTGACATTCCATGAAGATGATGAACCAATTTCTATAGTGTGTCCTGTCCATACCAGGAATCTGGGACTTTTTAAATAAATTTGATCTGATTAAAACTGCAATGCCCCACCCAGTGCATTTTATACTGGTATTCGCAATAAAGAACACACAGAATAGGAGCAGGACTAAATCGTTTGGCCTGTCGAGCCTGCTCAGCCACTCAATACAATCATGGTTGATCTTGGGCTTCAACTCCATTTTCCCACCTGCTCCCCATATTCCTTAACTCTCTGAACAAGAACACAAGAATGTTTACTATAATAATTTATAGTTTTTCAATGCTTATATCCATACATGTTACTTCAGATGAAGCTATCACAGGATAATACAAACCTTCTTAATATATCACACCATGTTTAAATCTGTACTGCCAAGCGATTCTTAGCGTTCACGTCCAAGGATCATTCTGTTCCTTAGTGTGTGTTTTTATGGAGACCTGTAGCAGTTTGTCCTCCTGGTTAACCTGTTTAATCTTGTGGGTGCAGGATGCACCAGAATGTCTTGCCCATGTGACTATTCTGCATTCAGACTGTGGATGGTTTACGTTCTGCTCTCTCTCTCTCTCTCACACACGCACACACTCTATAACCACTGCACTGACTGGAGTATGCTCAATCATCACAGACTACGATAAATGTATATGGCTCAGTCCTGTACCATGTGAAACAACTTGCGCACAGTGTTGATTATGTTTAGATTGAAAAATTGTGTATTTCTGTGTAGGGTTTTAACTGAGAAAAGAGCCACACACACCAGGTGGTTAGAACCACACACAGCTTTTGTACGTACAGAGCTATGTATTCCTGGAAAGGGTCAAATTCCAAGGATTCACAAGCCAGAAACTTCTGTTTGTAGGTGCAGATCAGCAGGCAATGTTCCTTTGAAGTCCTGGACTTTGAGCAGACTAATATTCTGGCTGGGTGGCGAATTTTAATCTCTATGTTCTGATGACATGGCTCAAGATTAGTTGTAATAAATCCAAGCAAAACATAAAAAGGTTTGAAAATATTTAACAGTAAGAAAATAATTGCAGCAGTAATCCAGGTCACTAGATCATTATTTTCTTTGCTGTATTTGGGCGAGTGGCAGACTTTCAAAATTTATTGATCCTGGATCATAATTTTTAACCCCTTAAAGATGTGGAGAGTTTGAAACACCAAGCTAGGTCAAGAAATACTGAGATACTGGTAACTGGAGACCTGCAGGTCCTTATTCAAGGCAAGAGGGTTCAGAGTTGGGGTTCCGTGCTGCAAATGGGAAGGGACAGAGGACATTTGCAAATATACAACTGGGCAGCCTTGTTTGGGGTGCAAATGAAGGATAATTTGGAGATTGGCCTCCTTGAGATGAGAATAACAAAGAAATTCTTGTCAAAGAATACCAGCTCTAATAAGAAGGAGCAAAACCTAATAGTAAAAAGAGGCTGACTAAATGGAGATCACCGCTAGAATCAGTGAATGTGCCCTTGTATATCTGGTTTCCACAATGGTCACATAAGTTCTTGTGTTGGCACAGTGATGTTGCATGGACTCTTAGCAATTTGATGAAAATGATACCTTGAGATGCTGATGTGACTGGGTGGGAATAAAGGAGTTGGCGGGAGCTTTGTTTCACATTAGTTAAATAGCTGGAGGCATTTTCTGCAGTGTAACCAAAAGCCAGCCATGGCATAGTGGTTTTGGCTGCTCCAGGGTGACATTTCCATTTGTACAATTGTTCAATAACAGGTATAGAAATTATGTAAAATCTGTGTAGGTAGAGTTGAGGAACCGCAGAAGGTAAAAAAAAACCGTAATGGGAGTTATGTACAGGCCTCCAAACAGTAGTCAGGATGTGGGGCACAAGATACACCAGGAGATAGGAAAGGTGTGTAAGAAAGGCAAGGTTACAGTGATCATGGAGGATTTCAATATGCAGGTAGACTGGGAAAATCAGGTTGGTAGTGGATCCCAAGAAAAGGAATTTGTGGAATGTCTACGAGATGGCTTTTTGGAGCAGCTTGTGGTGGAGCCAACTAGGGAATAGGCAATTCTAGATTTAGTGATGTGTAATGAGGCAGATTTGATAACAGAGCTTAAGGTGAAGGAACCCTTAGGAGGAAGTGACCATAATATGATAGAATTTACCCTGCAATTTGAGAGGGAAAAGCTGGATTCAGATGTAACGGTATTACAGTTGAATAAAGGCAACTACAGAGGCATGAGGGAGGAGCTGGCCAGAATTGACTGGGAGATGAGCCTAGCAGGAAAGACAGTGGAACAGCAATGGCAGGAGTTTCTGGGAGTAATTTGGGAGAAACAGCAAAAATTCATCCTTAGGAAGAAGAAGATACTAAAGGGAGGACGAGGCAACCATGGCTGACAAGGGAAGTCAGGGACAACATAAAAGCTAAAGAGAAAGCATGCAATGTGGCGAAGAGCAGTGGGAAACCAAGGGATTGGGAAGCCTACAAAGACCAACAGAGGACAACTAAAAAAGAAATAAGGAGGGAGAAGATTAAATATGAGGGTAAACTAGCCAGTAATATAAAAGAAGATTGCAAGAGTTTTTTTAGATATATAAAGGGTAAGAGAGAGGCAAAAGTGGACTTTGGGCTGCTGGAAAATGATGCTGGAGAAATAGTAGTGGGGAACAAAGAAATGGCAGAGGAACTGAATAGGTACTTTGTGTCAGTCTTCACAGTGGAAGACACAAGTGACATCCCGAAAGTTCAAGAGAGTCAGGGGGCAGAGGTGAGTATGGTAGCAATTACCAAGGAGAAGGTGCTAGGAAAACTGAAAGGTCTGATGGTGGATAAATCATCCGGACCAGATGGATAACACCCCAGAGTTGTGAAGGAGATAGCTGAAGAGATAGTAGAGGTGTTAGTGGTGATCTTTCAGGAATCACTGGAGTCAGGGAGGGTCCCAGAGCACTGGAAAATCGCTTATGTAACCCCCATGTTTAAGAAGGGAGTGAGGCAAAAGACGGGAAAATACAGTCTGATTAGCCTGACCTCGGTCGTTGATAAGATTTTAGAGTCCATTATTAAGGATGAGATTTCAGAATACTTGGAAGTGCATGGTAAAATCGGGCAAAGTCAGCATGGTTTCATCAATGGGAGGTCATGGCTGACAAATCTGTTAGAATTCTTTGAGAAGGTAACAAGTAGGTTAGACAAAGAAGAGCCAATGGATGTTATCTGCTTGGACTTCCAGAAGGCCTTTGACAAGGTGCAGCACAGGAGGCTGCTCAGTAAGATAAGAGCCCATGGTGTTAGAGGCAAGATACTAGCATGGATAGAAGATGGGCTGTCTGGCAGGAGGCAGAGAGTGGGGATAAGGCGGTCTTTCTCAGGATGGCGGCCGGTGACGAGTGGAGTTCCGCAGGGGTCAGTGTTGGGACCACAACTTTTCACTTTATACATTAATGATCTAGATGAAGGAACTGAGGGCATCCTGGCTAAGTTTGCAGATGATACAAAGATAGTTGGAGGGACAGGTAGTATTGAGGAGGCGGGGAGGCTGCAGAAAGATTTGGACAGGTTAGGAGAATGGGCAAAGAAGTGGCAGATGGAATACAACATGGGGAAGTGTGAGGTCATGCACTTTGGTAGGAAGAATAGAGGCATAGACTATTTTCTAAATGGGGAGAGAATTCAGAAATCTGGAGTGCAAAGGGACTTGGGAGTCCTAATCCAGGATTCTCTTCAGGTTAACTTGCAGATTGAGTCCGTAGTTAGGAAGACAAATGCAATGTTGGCATTTATTTCAAGAGGGCTAGAATATAAAAGCAGGGATGTGTTGCTGAGGCTTTATAAGGCTCTGGTCAGACCACATTTAGAATATTGTGAGCAATTTTGAACCCCGTATCTCAGGAAGGATGTGCTAGCCCTGGAGAGGGTCCAGAGGAGGTTCATGAGAATGATCCCAGGAATGAAAGGCTTAACATATGAGGAACGTTTGAGGACCCTGGGTCTATACTCGAGGGAGTTTAGAAGGATGAGGGGGGATCTGATTGAAACTTACAGAATACTGAAAGGCCTGGATAGAGTAGTCGTGGAGAAGATGTTTCCATTAGTAGGAGAGACTAGGATCCGAGGGCACAGCCTCAGAGTAAAGGGAAGACCTTTTAGAACAGAGATGAGGAGAATCTTCTTTAGCCAGAGAGTGGTGAATCTATGGAATTCATTGGCACAGAAGGCTGTGGAGGCCAGGTCATTGAGTGTATTTAAGACCGAGATAGATAGGTTCTTGATTGGTATGGGGATCAAAGGTTACAGGGAGAAGGCAGGAGAATGGGGTTGAGAAACTTTTCAGCCATGATTGAATGGCGGAGCAGACTCAATGGGCCGAATGGCCTAATTTCTGCTCCTTTGTCTTATGGTCTTATATTCTGCTCTTGCACACATGATCTGTAAAGTATTTGTGTTTGGCAGCACCATCACTGGAACTGACTTGTTCAGTGTTCCCAGTAGATTTTTAGTTTGACTGTTTTGCCTTGGCCTTGCTGTAGTTTTATACAGAGTTCAGAGAGGGTGCCTGCCAGAAGAACTTGATTGCAAAATTTTCTGCCGATATCATCTGTTAAAATGGTACAATATCTGAAGCATATTGAAAAATAATCCAGGAAAGCCCCGAGAAATTCTGTTTATAAATTTTGCCCCATTTTCGGCTGGTTGCTTATATACATGCCCTGTAACTTTTTTTAAAAAAATTGATGTTGGGATGTGGATGACACTAAGCAAGACTGAAATTGTTGCCCATCATTCGTTTCCACGAGAAGGTGATGGGCTGCCTTGAACTGCTGCAGTGGCTCTAGTTTTGTGTCCCCATGCTGGTGATGGGTAGTGGATCCCAGGATTTTGACTCAGCAACAATATAGCAACAGCAGTACACGTCCAAGTCAGCGTGAAGTGCAACTTGGAGGTGATTGTGTTTCTGTTTTTGTTCAGGGTGGTAAAGATTATGGGTTGGGGTTTCTGTTAAAGTAATACAAAACAAACTGCACCAGGCATTCCATGTAAGGACAAAGCAGTGTCCTGTACAGGTTTAACATCTCATTGTATGATTTGTATTCTAGTCCTTGCCACGCAATAAAACCTAACTGAACTTCATATTTTTGTCAAGCCCACCCTGAATCATTTCCAAATATATGAATACAGGCGCAGCCTAAGGATTGCAGTATTTCTCATAACTAAGGAATTTCTGTGTATCTTGTGTGGCCTATTATCGATCATGTAACTTTTCTAAGTAGGAATCCCCGATGAATACAATATTGCAGCTGATGAGGATTAATGATATGCAAAGAGACATTTTTTTTTAAAAAGTCTTGCTTGCAGTTGACCCAAAACCCGAGAGGCAACAAGACAAAATTAGGCTGCACTCTTGCCCTCCAGTTTAATTTGAAAAGTAAATGTACTGCTTTGAAAAGTTCTTGGGATGGTGGGAGGAGGGGAGAAATGAAACTTGCGATAAGAGATGGAGAGAAGTGTTTTTACAAATTCTCAGTCCTCTTAGTCACTTGGAATTCCAGAACACTCCAGGGGATAAGTACAGTCATGGAGTTAACGGTTTCCATTTTGCATCCATATGGTGGAGATGTCAGGTCTCCTTGTGCTTTGAAATGAGAAGACGGCAGGGAGACTACTTTTTTTTAAGAGGTTTTGTTGCTGTCGTCAGGTGGATAAATGTTGTGTACCTTGTCTGAGTGCAACGCTGGTGGGCCAACTGCTCCCCAAACTTTGCCACTCCTTTCAACTTGAATCTGTCCCAAGCCAAGTGAAATTTGAGTGTTAAAGGGAAGCAGAAGTTGAAGTCAGTTTGGACTTAATTTGTCTGTGTTTTGCATTTCAGATGAATAATTTTAAAATAAAACGTAGTTGATGTGAAGTTGTGATTTCACTGGTGACTTAAAAGAAACTATACTTGCAAACTGGCTACTGTGGGAGATTGAGAAACAGCCCAGAGGTGTTCTTGCGGAATTTCACTCCTGCCTTCTAAGGAAATGCTCCACTCTTTAGCATCTCAGTCAAGGTTAATAAATTGCTTGGGATTAGGAATAGGCCATTTGGCCCTTCAGACCTGTTCTGCCACTCAATAAGATCATGACTGATCTGGTTGTGTCCTCAATTCCACTTTGCTGTCTGCCCTCCTTAACCCTTGACTCCTTAGTCTATCAAAAATTGTCCAACTTGAATAAATTTAGTGACCCAGCCTCCAGTGGTCTCTGGGGAAGAGAATTCCACATACTAATGACCCTCTTGAGGGGAAAAAAACTCTCATCTCCGTCTTAAGAGGGAGACCTCTTATTCTTAAACAGTGCCCCCTGATTCTAGTCTCCCCCACGAGTGGAAGCATCCTGTCAGTATCCATCCTATTAAGTCCTCTTTAAAACTGTTACAAAGTTAAAGCTCTCAATGACTTAATCTCAAGTGGTGGATTCTAATGCAATTTGGCGTTCAGGTTTAAAGGTTGCTCGACCCAGGCGGCACCAGCCATCAAAAACATTTCCTTCCAACTCCCAGTCCTACACAACTGTGTGTGTGGGCTGCCTGTAGCCCACAAGCTATTGTTTGTACATCTCTGCTGTAACCCATCATTCTGCAGTGCTGCAGGGTGAAGGTTCTATCAATCGTTCGATGGATTTATGATGAGGAAAGTGCAGTCTCTGTATGTGTAAGAGTGATGCTTGGGGTTGGGGGGAGCTCAGTATAACCCTAACCAATCCTTGTACAGAAAAACCATTGCTCACTGATTCATTGTGATTTATGGCCCACTCTGTCAGTTTAAGTTTCATTTAGCTGAAAAGTATGTACCATCCATCATTCTGAATTTAGTAATTGTAATAAGTCAGTACAGGAGAGGCATGTTTGTACAAATTTGATCTGAATTAAAAGTTAAATAAAAAGTTGCTTGATTCAAATTATCAAGGCAAAGGACCGTGAACCAGAATGACTAGGAAAAGCAAAATCCTGAAATAAAACAGGAAATCCTGCCATCATCCTGAAAGGTTGACCCTGTCTTCCTCTCTCCACAGATGCTGTCAGATCTGTTGAGCATTTCCACATATGATTAACAAACTTTTTTCTTGTGACCAGGAAATGCATGGCAAATTAATTAGCATCATAAGGAGAAGGATCAGATAATATGGATGGAGCCTGTCGTTAGACACCGTTGTCCAGATACCGACTGACTTGTGTGTTTCCTGAATTGTTTTTTTGATTGCCTATGGTTGCAAGGGATGTAAGGGGTTAATATTACTAGGACTGTTTGCAAGATCAGAATGCAATAAGGTGAAAACTGGAATGTTGGTGGCATCATTTGAATATAAAATTAAAATGAAGGCATTCGTGATATGATTCATTTGTACAAGGAGGTGTGCTGGAAAGCTGAGTCAGTGTCCTTTTGGCATCCTTGCCGCTGTCAATGCAGCAATATAAGTGTTCAGCCGATCGTAACACAGAACCCAGTTCAAACCAGCATGCATGTCCTGTACTATGGGATTGCTGTCATACGACTGGCTATTTTTGAATGTACAGTATTACATGAGCTTCAATTTACAAATCTAACCACCCGTTTCTTTAAGGTAGCTTTGTGCTAAATTGTGAACTGACTGCACCCAGTATGGGATAAAATCTTGAGAAATAAGAGTAAATTATGCAGCCCATCCTGTCCAATCTACCATTTACTAAACGTTATGGCTGAATTGTGCCATCAAATCCACTTCCTCGCTCCATTCCCATTTCCTTTAATTCACTTAGTGCCCAAAAATCTATCATATCAGTTTTGAATATACTCATAGTCAATGCAACCACAGCCCTCTGGGTAGAGTATTCAAAGATTCAGAACCATTTGAGTTAGTAAATTTCTTCTGCTCCTTAATCATAAATGAATCACCCCTTATCCTGAATCTGGTGCCAGTTCTGGACTGCCCAGCCAGGAGAATTATCCTTTCAGCATCAACTCTGTCAAGTCCTCAAAAATTTTATGTTCAATGAGACCATGTTTTATTCTCCTTAACTCCAGGGTATTGCCCTCTTCATAGGAGCACCCTCTCATCTCAGGAATCAATCTAGTAAACCTTCAGTACAAATTCTCTCTAAAGCAGCTAAAACCTTGCTTGGGTAGGGAGACAAAAACTGTACAGTTTGAGTAGGTTAGGCCTGTACTCATTGGAGTTTAGAAAAATAAGAGGTGACCTTATTGCAACATATAAAATTCTTAGGGGGCTTGACAGGGTAGATGTTGAGAGGTGGTTTCCCATTCTAGGACCAGAGGGCATAATCTGAGTAAGGGGTCACCCATTTAAGACAGAGATGAAGGGGAATTTCTTCTCTTAAGAGGGTAGTTATTTTGTGGAATTCTTTATCACAGAGTGCAGTGGAAGCTGGGTCGTTAAGTATATTCAAGGCTGAGATAGATTTTTAATCAGTAAGGGAATCAAGGGTTATGGAGAAAAGGCAAAAAAGTGGAGTTGAGGATTATCAGATCAGCCATGATCTAATTGAATGGCGGAGAAGATACTATGGGCCGAATGGCCTACTTCTGCTCCTATGTCTTATAGTCTACACAGTGCTTCAGGTGTGGTCTCACCCAAGCCCTATATAATTCCAGCAAGTCTGCCCTTACGATTACACTCCAAATCCCTTGAAATAAAGGCTAAAGTGCTAATTGGTTTCCTAATTACTTGCTGTACCTGCAAGCTAACTTCCTGTGATTTATGTATAAGGATGTACAAACCCCTCAGTATACCAGCATTTACTAGTCGCTCAGCTTTTCAAGAAATACTCCAATCTTCCTAAGTTAGAGAATATTTTCGCATCTCCCCATGTTATACTCTCATCTACCACTACCTTGTCCAACCCCATTACTGATCTGTATTCTTGTGCAGCCTCATTGCATCCTCCTTGCAGTTTACTTTTCCACCTAGCCGTGTATTGCCAGCAAATTAGGATATGTTGCCCTCTGTCCCCTCTTCCAAGTCATTGATGTAGATTATAAATAGCTGAGGTCAAGCACTGATTCTTCTGGCACTCCACCAGTTATACCCTGCCAGTCTGAAAATGATCTATTTGTTCCTACTCAATGGGTTGGATGTGAAGAGGCAGTGGAGGAATATACTTATACTGAGTAACCAAGATATTTGGTGCATTAAATTGCAGAACACCAGGATTTATGCTGAATCAGCACTGTAAATAAATCTCCTTTCAAAGCAAGGTTTTGAATTTTTTTTTAATTCTTTGCATTTCAAATCAAATTATGAAGAATATAGTTTAACACCTTAATCGTACTGTTTTTTGGCAATTGAATGCTGACCTTTCAGGAGTGACACTTAACCAATCTTGTGGTCACATGGCCTCGTGTCTTTGTAAAAATGCTGCTGCCACAGTGCCCTCATTTAAGAAGTTTTTTCTTGCGTGGGAGAACAAATTTGCAATTTTTTCTTTAATCAATGAAGGCCAGGCAGAAAGCCTGCAGTGTTGCTGCTCGATTGGTATGCGGAGGACTTCAAGCCCAAGAATACAGCTACTTGGAATAACATTCCTTCGCTTCTATCCAGCCTTGCTACATGAACAATTCTTGACTGCCATTTCCCCAGGAAGTCCTTGGCTCAACTGGCATAAATTCTGCAAATTCCTCTCCACTAAAGGAATTTTATACATTTTTTCCCTTGGCATGCAAATGCTAATTAGAATCTAGGATGGAGGCTTCCTATAGCAGGTTGTCCTTGGCAACAGTACCATTTAGTTTCTTCTAAGCTGTAGCTGTTCATGCAAAGTAGAGATAATTTTCAAAAATTGCAAATACTGGAAGTCTCGAAATTAGAAGTGCTGGCAGTACAATTTAGGTTTCACTAATTTCTACTCAATCCCTCCCAATTTTTCTCTTCTAAAGGAGCACCCTCACAGTGGCTGCACATTCCAGCTGTTCTGGGAAAGGTGACCCTGTGTGACTTTGTGCCCTGCTGCTGCCTACTTTTCTAGGATGACCACCAATGCAGATCAGATTTTGTTGAATTTGAGGCATTCTTGATTTGTGTTTTTGAGAGTTTTTAAATTATTCATCCTCTGAATATGCGCTGGCAAGGCTGGCATTTGCCCATCCTAGTTTCCCTGAGAAGGCAGTTTGATACAACTGAGTGATTCAAAGGGCAGTTTGGAGTCAACCACATTAATCTGGGTCTAGTCATGTATAGGCCACACTGGGTAAAGATAGTAAGCCTCTTTCCCTCAAGGATATCAGTGAACTGATTGGATATTTCATGAATCTAGTGCTTCCAGGTCACTTTTATTGCCAATTTTTTTAAAAACTGAATTGAAATTCTCAATCAGCCATGATGGAATATGTACTTGCGTGATCTGGCATCTGAACAACTAACCACTAACTAAAGTAAGCACTACATTACCATATCACACCGGTTTCATCTTTACCCAGCTCCTTTAGTTCTATCTGAAAAAGGGAGGGGAAAGAAAATTAAATAGAATATGAAAATAACAAAGGGATATGTTATATTGATGGGCTTTAAGCATATGTTGTTTTCCCTGATTGCCTCTACTTTGATAAACAAAATACTAGCCACTCACAATGTCAAGCTTCTGTTCAATTCCTTCATCGCCAGGGAGATTTGCGCAGAATAATAGAATAGTCACTAATAGTCACAGAAAGAAAAGAGAGAATTGCTGACCGTCCTGGAGGAAACATGTTTCCTGTTATTCATGGTGTGCTTAGCAACACCCACTAACATTTAAAATCCCTGCAGGCTGTGCAGCTTTCAGAAGTTCATAAAGATAGCACATTCTTCCTGAGCAAATACCTATTGGAACTGCTGAGCAAAATGCAGCTTTTCTGCATTGCCTCCTTCATTCAGCTAGAGTAATAGCCAGCTGAGTGGCCTGTGTCCCACAGTCAGCACCTTTATTGTTGTAACAGGGCATTTACAGTTTTTTCGGGGTTGTTTTATTGTTGCAGATTCTGTCCAAGAAACCTAATTGTACCATGGGCTGTGCTGTCCGGTTGTTTTTTGACTATGACGTAGAAGACATCGTTTCAGCTCAGTTATTTCATGCTTGAAAGTAGTTGCTGGTAAGCACTGCATGTTTTCTTTTGTACTGTTAACAAGTTTGTTATTTCTAGCCTTGGTTGAAATAGGAACCTCTCATGGTTTCTAAGAGCACAATAAGTGGCCAGTGGCATCATTGGATGAGTAGTCACCATGTGTGTGGGGGGAAAAAGCTTTTATTCTCATGCATCTCAACTCTCACTTATGTCATCGGAGATATTTTCCCAGAGACCATTGGAAATTGAGAGATCAGCTTCAAGCAATTATGTGGTGGCAGCTGTAACTGTAATAATTGCCACCTAATTTTTTTTCAGGGCACCCTAAAGTCTTTGAAGGTCAGTGCTTTCTGTGAAGTACTGCAGTGATTCTTTAACCCAGCTATCTTGTTAGTAGAGCTTATGGGCCTTTAAGGTCTTAAAGGGCTTCTCTTAGCACTATTGCCTAAAAGGTGGATAAGTCTCTTAAAGTTCTCAAGAATTGGGAACCTGAGCTATGCAAATTAATGGTAATATGGATTTAAATTCATATGTGGCTCTGTGCCATCATGGTACATCCATATGATCCACAAAAGATTAAAATATAGTGCCTACCCTTGTAGTGCTGAGCCATTGAGGAGAAGAACTTACATTTGTAAGGTTTTATCACATCTCACGCATTCCAAATTGCTTTACCTTGTGCAAATATAATGGGTAACCATGATAGCTATTTTGTGCAGAGCAATTTCTCACAAATAACAATGAAATATCTGACCATCTATCTGGTTTTGGTGGCTGAGAGGGGAATATTGATTAGAACACTGAGAAAGTTCCCTGTTCTTCCAAACATGTCTGGGACATACCAGTGTCCATCAGGGCATGGAGTTAAAACCTCAGTTTAACTTATCCGAAAAAAAAACCACTCTTCTTGCCAGAAAATGTCAATTTTGTGAGGGCATTGTGATGCAACTGGCCTCTGGCTCTGAGATAGGGATGCACAAAATTGGATGCCCAGAAGTAAGAGAAGTTTTCAAAGTCTATGAACAAAAGTATGCTTTTCAGAGGTTTTAAGGCAAAGTAGAAAGTCTTAGGGGTAGAGTTTGAGTGTGGGGCTAATACGCATTCTAAGAGCTGTCACAGAAGATGGCATAGAATAAGAGATGCAAAAGAGGAAATAGAGCATGTCCTGGATGTAGGACTTGAAGAATTTGGAACAGTGTGGTGGAGTGCGACCATGGAGAGATTCTGTGCCAATGGAAGTTGGCGAGCAGCAGAACTTTGATGTCAGCTTGGAGCTCAGGAGACTGATGAAGTGAACATTGCAGATATCAAGCTGATTGAGGAGTGGGGTAATGACATTAGGAAAAAGCAGTTAGCATTTAGATATCATCTTATCCTAAGATTTCCAAAAGTCATCTTTGAAAAGAGAATTCAGTATGATCACTGTTAAGTTCTAGGCAGTTATGAATAGCAAGGCCCCAAAAGTAGTCCATGAAATGAATGACCAGTTAATTTGTTTTTTGAGGTGATTTCGGGAGAACTTCTTTTTTGAAGCACATAGTGCCATTGAGTCATACACGTTTATCTGAATAAACAATGGAGACCTTGCTTTGTTATCTGGGGAAATATGTCATTTCTGACAATGTTGTATTCCCTCAGTGCACCGAAATGGCAACCCAGCTTATATGTTCAAGTCCTGGTGTTGTCTTGCAATGAAACCTTCTGACCCAGTGGTTAGTGCTGCCAGCTGAACCAAGCTGACATTCTATTCATTGCCAAGATTTCCAAAGTAGGAAATTGAAATTAATCTTGAAGAATAGGTTGTGGGGTTGTGTTCTTTCAAGATCATGCAGAAAACCTAAGGCTGAAATGAGCAGCTGGAGAGAAGGCTGGAATCATGTACGACGATATTGAATGGTGAGAAATGAATCAGTTGGTTTTGATCTTGTCAATATTGAGGTAATGAAGTGCTCTCTTTTTTAGATTGCTGACTTGGAGGCTTGTTAGCCTGTTAATGCATAGAGTAAAGAAAGTTAAACTTGAAGACGATACCACAGAAAGTTGGAAAAGGTAAGTGATTTGAAATGTTACCCTATCCCTGTTTAATATTGATCTCTTGACTTTTGAAGTTGATGAAATTTTAACAGAATTGCAATATTTTTTGAGGTGCTAGAGCACTCTAGTAGTCTGAGTTTGTACTAGGTTGCTGATATCCAATGGCTTATCACCTTTATCATAAGAAATTTCACGTGTTAAGTAAAGGGAAGGAATATTTGCTTTATAGTCAGCAACTTGATTTTTTTTAAACCTTTGTTTAGAGCTGCCTCATACTGTAAGCATTACAGAAGCACTCTAACCATTGCTTTCATGTGCTAATTGGTGTAAGGTTGTAAATAATGGATGCCTGATTGTGATTAAAAGGTAATCAATCTTTGGTATCAGGGTGATGTAAAAAACCATAACAGTAACACTCAATTGGTTTACAATCATTCTGAGCTCTTAAAAATTGAAATCAAACCCGTACATCCATTTAAAAAAAAAAATTGTGATGTTTATTTTTGTTGTGGGAATCATGACCTCTGCAAAAGCAGACATTCTGCAGACTTGATGCATTATGTCCACGCAAAGGGGTTATCAAACTTTGAACCACATTGATTGTAATGTACACTGGGAAAGCAGTCAGCAAATAGTGTAATGCATTTGTTTTTTTTCTGGACAAGAATAGTCGCTGCCACAGCAAGTGAAGACAGCAACTTTTCATTTTTTAGCAAAAGTACATGGAGAATGTAGTAATTTGAGAACCCAGTTCTTGCATTCTCTTCCAGAGCGGAGCAGTAAATCACGATGTTGCATGTAACGTGCATGTGATGATTGCACACGTGGATCCGATTGGCATGGCCTGATAAGCGAGGGGAAAAGGTCGGAGGGTTGGAAGCTGGCTAGCCATGTGTCCGGAAAAGATAGGCAGACCCTTCAGCAGCAACGTCAGAAGTTAGGCTATCACATGTATTCAGGAATCGCAGGCAAAGGTGCACCAGGTGCGCGATAATCATATAGTTAAGTGCCGTGACTTTAAAAATCTGAAAATAGTCAATACAGTTATGTAAACAATGGTTTATTTGCAGCTTACATTATTATTAAATCCTGTTACCGAAATATAGAATAAGACTTGCATGCATAAGTCTTTCTTTAGTGAAGCAGTGTGATATATGCATAGTGATAAATCTGAAGTAAATCCCAGCAGTATTTTGTATTATTTTTGGGGAACTTGGTGAAATGCAGGGGTCCATTAGTGTGCTTCAACTTCTGAAGTCATTGGATATAGATTATTCCTCCTCTAATTATCAGATTTTTTTGGGTGGTGGGGGCAGGTAGAATCTAGATGTAGCAGGGTCTTGAGGCAGGGAAAATAGAAACTCTTTAACTATTGAGAGCCTAGCGGCTAAATTCTATAACTAGGCTGTGACATCCTTGGCAGAGTTATGGGCACAGAGCCAGTGTTATCACTAGGATATCAGTGAAGTGAAATGCTAGCATGTGGAAATGTTTGGCATCTCTACTTGAATTCTGAAAAACAGTGTTGTCACATATTTTGCTGAACCTGAATTGATTCTGTAGGGCCCATTTTGTATTATATAATAACGAGGTGAACTGCTGGTGGTCACAGATCTGTCATTGGGTGGTACAAATCTGAAATGTTGAACCAAGTGTTGGTGTATTTTGGCAAGTAGTTAAATGTATTGAGTTTAAATGAGATACATCATCTTTTTGCGATATTGGGCCCTGGAATGTTGCAGGGGCAGGTGAAAACACTGGATATTTAAGCTGAGTTGATGGGGCACACATTTTTTTAAAATCAATTCCTTGGTTTGAAATTTGATTTTTAAATGCATTTCTCCCCAGTTATTTCCCAAAATTGAATTCAATTTTCTCAGTATAATTTGTTGCAGTTCCGTGGTTAAGAGGCTTTCTTTCCTTTAACAAGAGGCTTTTTGAGGCCTGATCTCAATACTTGGAGAAAGCAATGTAACATCCTGTGAAGGATGTGGTACCTATTTCATTTTTTTAAAAGTCTGTAACAAGCTATTCAGTTTTTGGGTCACCAATACACAGGAAACGCCCCTTGGACAGAACAACAGAAGTAAAATACTGCGGGTGCTATAAAACTGGAATAGAAATAAAGTATTTGAAACACTCGGGTCATGCTGCCTCAGTGGAGTGAGCAAAAGAATTAATGTCCGATCAGTAACATAATCGGAACTGGAAGATGTGCAGGTTTAAGCAAGTACATGGAAAAGCAGACAGGAAGGGAACAAAAAGGAGAAGTCAGTGAAGAGTGGAGGACAGGTGATTAAGTGATATATGTAATAAAAAAATAAAATGATAATGAGAGAGGTATAGATAAAAAGATGGACTCAGAGGAGGTCTAAATAGTTGCAGTGCAATAGCATAGAAGGAAAGCATGGAAAATATTGAAAGAGAGGAAGGCTTCTTGGCCTAGACATGCAGTGGATGAAAGGCAGGTAGACCCCAGATGTAATTTATTATGGATAATTCTGATACACATTGGGAGAAACAACAGAAGTAGTAAAATCTAAATGGTACCATTTTGACTTGGGTGCAAGAGCAGAGGAACCTGAAGGGGGTGCACTTTCACAAAACCTTGAAGGTAACAAGTTGAAAGGGCAGCTAAATTAAGAGTATGGAATACCTTGGCTTTGTAATTAGGGGCATTGAATGCAAAAACAAGGAAGTAATGCCGAACCTTTATGAATCACTAGCATGGCCTCAGTTGAAGTACTATATACAATTTTTGGCAACGCACCTTAGGAATGAAGTCAAGCTGCTGGAGAGGGTGCAAAAGAGGTTTGCCATGATACTGAGAAGGAGGGGCTTCAATTATGTGAATAGATTGGAGAAGCTGGAATTCTTCTCCATGGAGCAAGAATGTTAAGAGGAGACCTGATAGAGATATTCCAAATTATGGAGGGGTTTGGTAGAGCAAGTAGGGAGAAACTTTATTTGCTCTGGCAAGTGTATTGGTAACCATAAACCATAGATTTAAAATATTTGGCAAAAGAACTAGAGGGGGGTTGAGAAATTTCTTCCAAGAGGATTGTTAAGATCTGGAATACACTGAAAGGTTTCTGGAATTGGATTCCGTTGTGCCTTTCAAAAGGCAATGAGGCATGCATTTGAAGAGGATTAATTCTCATGCTTTTCGGGGGGAAAAAATGGGAAATGAAACGTTTCAATGTGCTGACACAGGCACAATGTACCAAATGACAATCTGTGCTGCAAGATTCTGATTCTGACTTGAAATCATTTGGCATTAACTTGGTGCAATTCTAGTTTCAATGGACAAATTGTTATTGTGATAATAATGAAAGCAAACTTGCTCCAATTTACACACACAAATATATATAATATATTTGGGTATATGTTTGTGTATGTATTATATATATATATATATATATAATTTTTTTATTTATGAGTGTCAATCACTCCATGTCTACCAGCTGTAAGAAATTTTACTGGTACATTGCTACAGCCCTGTCTGGCCTAAAGCTTTTATTTGCCTTAATGGAATAGACACTTAGGTCAGATACTGCCATGGAACCAGTGCGGGAAAACACTTAAGGAGAAGGTGTGGGTGGATGTCTAAGTAGACCACTGAAATAATTTTCATCGCCCCATCTGTACATTTTGATCTGCCAGCAGGAATCCCTCTAAGGTTTTGACTGAAGCAGAAATAAAGAGACCTTTATCTTAGTATTTTAAATGCTACAATGAATTTCTGCTTCTGTTCAGAGTGCAACCACTGCCTCATTTTTTCCTAATTGCTTTCTCTAGCTGTGAGTTAAACCCACTATGGAGAGCTATATTCTTGAAAGATGAGCAGTGTACCTTCTTTAAATGCTGCTTAGAGTAGCTTGGTTACATTAACACATGACCTCAAGTGGTATACAGTTTACTCCTCTTAATCCAAAATGATTTAACTCAAACATATTTTAGCATTAATTTCTCATTTTCAAATTGATAATTGAAAAATTGTTAGCAGACTGTTGTCAAAAAGCAGGGGAAAGAAGGGGTACAAAAGACAGACTTGCATTTATATAATACCTTTTGTGATCTCAGGATATCCCAAAGCATTTTGCCAATGACGTATTTTTGAAGTGTAGTCACTATTATAATGTATGTTATGTCACAGTAACCAGGATTTGCCCACTTGATGGTTGCGTTCTTTTGATTGCACCATTATTTGTATGAATGATCTGTGGGCCAACACCACCTTGAAGAGCAAATCCTATTAATTTAGTTCCTGTGATAGCCATTTAGTTATTGCTGATGTTCTTTGCACCGTTGTTTTAAGTGGGTGTGACCAATATTTTGATTGACTTTTATATGCGAGGGTGCATTCATATCTCGAATGGTTGACATGAAGTGTGGCTTCACCTTTCACTAAAGCTGCAGTTAGCTCAAATGAAGCGCAAATTCAGTATTGGGCCTGACCTGACTGGCCCACTTTCCCTTGGCATTAATGCACAGATTTAAAATTAATCACTGTTTCATACATTTCAATCAATTTGCACTCATTCTGACCTCCTAACATTTCTATGATCTAGTAGCTCTGCCTGTGAGCATGAAACTTTTTCTCAAGAAAGATTTCTGTTTTATGCAGAGTGGGGTCAGTGTTCGACATCAGTTTTGTATTGTAGAGGGTGGTTCTGACAAGTTGAGAACATCTTGGGCTTGATCCCTGGTCTGTGCTGCATTGGTTAAACTCTGCAGGTTAGTAATTGATGTGCAACTGTTGGCCTCAACACCCCAGGATTAGAAACCGGGATAACATCAATCCAGATTCCCGCTCCTGTTTGCTATCTAATGGTTCTTGATGAAAAGTCTGGGCCAGAGCAAGTAAAATATAAAAATGGTGTATTTATCAAGCATATATTTCCTGTCCACCAAAATTTGTGTGTTGTACTTAAAAATATACAGAGAAACAGGAAACTAAGTTGGTATATCTGCAGTTGCTTTCTTGATCCCTTATGATCTCAGCCAATGTTTACTAACTACATCAAAAATATATTATGTATGGCATACAGCTTTCTTTTAAAAATAGTTCACCTTGTTACAAATAGTAAGCAGTGTTATTGGAAATTTGCTGATAGACCTATTTATACTATGAACTATTTTGCATCTAGGAGGCATCCATCATACTCCTGGTAGATGTGTCACACTTCATTATAGAAGCATTAACCTGAAATTTACAACTGTGATTGCTCTCATAAATTTACAAGCAAATGACATGACTTGGATTTCCACAGAAAGTACGTAAGTAGTGCCCTTATATGGGTAGGGTAGATTAAGCATTGTTCTTAAATGGACAAGCTAGGTTAACAACTAAAACAGCATAACCCCGGCTCCACATTTCAGATTACCTGTGTGCAAAATATGGAAGATGAGTTGTTCGCTCTCCTGGCTCTGGGTATCAAATGTTTGAGTGAGTTATCAGTGGGTTGCTGGCATTTATGAAAATATTACAGCAGCAAAAGTTGGCATTTTCAGAAATGGGAGAATTGAGAAGAGAGAAGATATTTCAGATTTTGGATGAGGACTGACAGCATTAAGGATGTGGTAGTGTTTAAACCTTGTTTTGCAGTCACATGTTTGAAACAAAAACTATACATAATGCTGCCTTTAATTGTGCATTTTTTTTTGTATTGAGGGATGGAGGTTCCCATGACTGTAACTATTTATTTAAATGTTGACTTTATAGGGAAGTGTACGTGCAAAGTTCCTGCACTTAAAATTGTCCCTGACAATCATCTGCTGAGGCACTGAAAGAAACATTGAGCATCTGTCAATGTAATTTTGGTACATCAATAGAAAGTTGTGCACTTGCTGCATTTGACAGGTGCCAAATTGGTAAGAAACTTGGTCCTGGCACTAAAAAACCAATAATTTTATGTGGTAATGTTTTTTATTGAAGGTCCCAAGACTAATGAGAGAATATATGAGAAATTGCTTGTTTCCTAGACTTAAATTGTTGAAGACCCCAGTTCCTAACTCTTTCATGTTGCTCTATACATGCATGTAAACAGGTCAGTCTTTGCATTTCCAATTTCAGTACCTTGAGTTACCTTAAAGATCCCGTTAACTGTCTTAATGCAGGATATATGCAACAGATACGTTTTCTAGTAAACTGATAGAACTGAGCTAAGTTCCAAGTATTGCCTAGGCATAGGTTTTGTGTGCATGAGCAAGTACTTTTCTCCCCTTTAGTGATAGGCTGCTTTATTCCATTCCACCTTTGAAGGTGTTAGCCTCAGAGTCAGAAGATTGTGTTCAAGTCTCAGTCCAGAGACTTGAGCTAGGCAGATACTTCATTGCAGTACTAAGGGTTTATTTTGGATGGTAAAAAATAAGTGACATTTGTTCTTTCAGCTGACTAAAAGCTTTTATGGCAATATTCAAAGAATAGGGGAAGTATTTTGGTGTCCTGGTTATGATTTATCCCTCAATCAACATCATTTTTTAAAAAAAATTACCTTAGCCATAGTTTCATTAACATTTTGGAATCTTTCTGTGCACAAACTGACTGCTGAATTTCCTCTTTAGAACAGTGGCTCGAGTTCAAAAGTGCTTGATTGGCTGTAAAGCACCATGGGATATCCTGAGTTCATATTTTGTTTTTTAATGCTTCGGTGAAGCACCTTGGGACATTTTATGTTAAAGGTGTTATATAAATACATGTTGAGGTCGTGAAAAGCTTTTCTTTCAAGTCTCCAGCTCATCCTTAGTTTGACAAGTTTCGGACTGTCAGGCTTGTGTCTATTATTATTTATAAATTTGTGATGGCTTTTTATATTTTGAGTCACGATTGTTCCCAGCTTCTGAAGAACAATCTGAATACCCTCCTGACCAGAATTTATTGATTAATGTTGCATTGAGACTGTGCCTTTGACACAGAGACTTACTGAAAGGTTCATGTATCACACGATTAAAAGTGCGTTGTGGCTGGTTTGCTGTTGAGAGGTTTATTCATTCATGCTGTTGACCAGGATGTTCTGCTTTACTAACCCATGTAGATTTTCAGTTGAGATGGAGTATTTACGTAACCCACAAAAATCGGTTCACCTTTAAAACTCACCGTAAATACCTGATTTTTATTTCCACTGTACTCATGTTGTGTAAAATAAAAGTGTGATGAATTTTTTCAGCTGACTCTGCAAGGAGAGTAGAGGAATCTATATAGTAACTGTATGTATTTCTTGTTTCTGTCTACAATTGTATATATCTTTAAATATGTGACATTGAAAGGACATGTTTTTGTTTTTGCTGCAGCTGTGTAGCAAGGGCTGAGGAGATGGCTACCGTGGAAGCGCTATCTGAAAGCACAGAGGTGGTGGATATGGAGGATGCACCCTCCCCATTCTACGTTGAGAAGCACACATGGGATGGATTGAGAGAGATTATTCACAGCAGCAGGAAGTATCCTGGCATTATCATTAACAAAGCACCTCATGATTTCCAGTTCATTCCAAAAAACGATGAGTCTGGGCACCATTCCCACCGTGTCTATTACTTGGGTAAGTATAAAGTTGTAATAGAATGCCAAACTACACAAACAAGAATTCAAACCACAGAAAAATCATCTCAAGTTATGCATCTTGAGCATGGCATCCAGTTCTAATTACCAAGACATGAGACACCTAATACCTGGAGGCAGTTCAGAGAGGAGCCATGAGGCTGATCCCGAGAATCAGAAAGCTTGGGGAATGATTTAGAAATGAATGGACTTTTGAAGAAGGTGATTGTGAGATTGACCTTATAGGAATAGAGTAGTGGGATGCAAGTCTCATTCCAATTTTAAGAATCTCAAGTGAAATGAATTTGAAATGGTTTTGAGTTTCCAGTGGCCTCTGATTCTCCTAGACTCATTAGGAGGGGGAAAAGTGTCTATAAGTTGAGACAAATGTTAGTTGGTGCAGGCACCTTGCTGACTGAACTGTTCTCTGACTTGCCTGTGTACATGGAGTCAAAAGCTGTGCTTATAACATATTTAAATGTTCAGAGCATCATATTGCTGCAATAATATAATATATTCATCATGCGTGACAAATCCTCTCAAGAATCAGTTGAGTCAATAAGTTTCTAGCGTTGTAAAGATGCGTTGGTAAAGGAAATGTATGGATAAGTACATTGAGGGTGTGAGTGAGGTGGAGGAGCCTATTGTTGTTGATGACTTGGAAATTGGAAGGCAACATGAGTGGAAAGTTTATTTTTGTTTAGAATCCAGGGATGAGGAACTTGTATGTGGAAGGGCTAAAGAGTCTGACATTCTGCTCCTTAGTGGGAGCTGTAATAGCACTGTTCAAAAATGTGAAGGATTAGGATAAAATAGGGCAAAACTGTTTCCACTGTCAGGGGGGGTCATTAACCAAAGGACTCTGATATAAGGTAATTTGCTAGAGCTAGAGGGAACATGAGAAATTATTAATGCATTTTGATTTATAATCTGGAATGCATTGCTCGAAAGGTTGGTGAAAGCAGATGCAGTAATAATATTTAAAAAGGGAATTGAATATATACTTAAAAAGGAAAAAAATTGTGCGACTCTAGGGGAAGATCTGGGGAATGGAACAAATTGGATAGCTCTTTGAAAAAGCCCATTGGGCATGACGGGCTCAATGACCTCTTTAGATGCTGTATGATTCTATGAATCCAGAAAGCCAATTTTGTAATCCTTAGCTGGCTGGCTGAGTCAGGAACATGCAGGGATATTGCAAGAGGCAGAAAGGAATTTTCGTCCCCAGGTCTTGTCCTATGAGTATGTAATAGAGCCTCTGTCCTATTACAGATATCCCATGTAAATGGAGTGACTCACTTGCTGCAAAGTTCAGTTATCCACTTCAGTGTCAGTCCACCTGAAAGCTGACTGAGACAGTCACTGTTTAGTAGATGACTAATCTGGAGCAGCTATAATGAGCAGTGTGAACATGCCTGGCATGACTCTGTAGAAGATCTCTTGCACTTCAAGATGAGGAACTTAATTATTTAATGAATTTATTATTTAATGAATTTGGTGGGAATCATGATTTCAGTTCCTTTACATAAGATGTATGATTATATTTCCCTCTTTAAAACTGGAATAAGCCTTTGCCATTATTTTAGTCTAATTTTAATGTGAAGATATTAACTTAAATTTTCATTTGAATATATTGAATACCAAATTCCCACTCTCTTTACATTTTTGGTTAAATTATTGGAGAACTCATTGTTTTAGTGCTGTAAAGTTCACTTCATATTGGAAAGACTGGATTGTATGGCTGCAACTTAGGAAACGCTACTTTTTCTAATTTATTTTTGATTTTTCTGTATTGTGTCTCTGGTACTGTTCCAAACGTTTTTACAAAATAGGCTAGAGCTGACCACTTAAGTGACAGGATGGGCAGACCCTCCTGGAAATTTTTAGTACAAACTTGTGTTTTTAAGTCACTAGTTGTCACAGCCTGGCCAAAGTTGTTTGATGAATTGAATTGCTTGGATTGTAGTATTGCCACTGATTAACACTGGGAACTCTTTTCTATAGGGATGCCCTACGGGAGTAGAGAGAACTCTCTGTTGTACTCTGAGATCCCAAAAAAGGTCCGGAAGGATTCTCTTTTGCTGCTTTCTTGGAAACAAATGCTTGATCACTTCCAGGTGAGAATTGTATTCTGCAATGCCTTTTAGCTTTGAATGACATGACCGTGTAATGCTTTAATGAGCAGTGTTGAGTGCTGTGGAGTAGATAGGCAAGGATTTATCTCCACAATTGAGTGCTGTGCTGTCAGCCTTTGCTATGTCGTAGGGATCTCTTCAGTGGGAGGGAATATTAACATCCCAGTAACCTTGGCTGCTCTCACTTCTTACTACCAAATGGGAATAGAAACCAAAACCATGCAGTTGCAAACTCATGCTAAATTTTTGTAGTTTCTCTCAGACCATATCTCCCTGTCTAGGCTGAGAGGAAGAGATTGACAATTTTATCAGTGATGTCTGTGTTCTGTTTCTGGAATGTGTGCAAGCAACCCAAGGTGAGAACTGGATTTTTTCCCCCATCATCGAGTCATAGAGTGGTTTACAGCACAGAAGGAGGCCATTTGACTCATCATGTCATTGCTGGTTCTCTGCAAGAGCAGCTTATCTAGTCCCATTTCCCTGTCTTTTCTCAGTAATTTTCTCCCTTGAATATCTTGTGAAGCCTCAAGTGGACCTGCCTTCACCACTCTCAGGCCATGCATTCCAGGTCCTAACTATTTGCTGTATTGAAAAAAAATTTTGTGTTGACCTTGTTTTCCCATTCACCTTAAATCTTTGCGCTCTGGTCCTTGACCCTTCTGCCAATGGGAACAGTTTCTCCCTATCTAATCTGTCCGAACCCCTCCTGATTTTGAACACCTCTATTAAATCTCTTCCCAACCTTCTCCTCCCTAAAGAGAACAGCCCCAGCTTCTCCAATTCATCCATGTAATTGAAATCCCTCATCCCGGAACCATTCTCGTAAATCTTTTCTGCACCGTCTCTTATGCCTTCACATCCTTACTAAAGTGTGGTGCCCTGAATTGCGCACAGTTCATTTGAAGTGTTGTATAAAAACTTATCATAACTTCCTTGCTTTTATACACTCTGCCTCTATATAAAAAGTCCAGGACCTCGATTGACTTATTAACTGCTTTCTCAGTCTGCCCTGCCACTTTCAATGATTTGTGTACATACACCTCCTGCCCTTGTACCCACTATAGATTGTATCCTTTATTTTATGTTGCCTATCGTTGTTCTTCCTACTTGTACTTCTCTACATTAATTTCATTTGTCGTGTCTCCAGCAATTTTATCAGCCTGTATGTTTTCTTAAAGTCTATCACTACTCTCTCTTCACAATACTTCCAAGGCCTATGCTCAACCCTTTCCCTTGAACAAATGGGTAAAGGTGGAGCAGTGGGCCAAACACTTAATTCCATACAACGATAGCATTATTTTAACCTTGCTCAACCATTTTGCACGTTTGAGCAATATGTGCAGTGCACTACTTATACATTCAAGGCTCAAGCATTGGGTGTTTATGTGGGCTACATTGCTGTTACTTCATTAAAGAAATTGATTAGCTCAAATTTTGTATTTGAAATAGCAGCCAATCACAGCTGGATATGACATGTACCAATCAGCAACAAACATGCAGGAATGAAAACCACCAATAATAAGATTTTGGAGAGAAAAACAAGTTTACAAAAATGGACAGTCAGCACCCCACTATCTTTGGAGAATGAGACAAAAAAAAACTTGTCCTAAGTAGTTTCTGGATATAATTTACATCCAGCAAGTTGAGTAAATTACTACTGGAAATAATGTCCCAGCCCTGAGCTACCTGTTGGCCGAGATTATCCAGTTTTACACATTTTCTCTTTTAGTTTTTAACTTGAATTATGATCTGTAATTTAAAATAATTTGTCTTCCAACTATGTTTTTAATCACTACCTTGGGGTAGGGGGGGCTCCCAGTGTTGCTCTGATCTGCGCTAAAGGTGCGGTATATTTTTAATGGGCTGGGACCTAATGGCACAAGCAGATCCTGTAACTACCTTCATTTTATTGAACTGAAAGCATGTGAAGTGTGAGTGACATCTGGTTTTTTTAGGCACTTAGGGCATCACCTGTGCAATGTGACCTGTAACTTGATCTAACATCACTTCAGCTTTTAAAGCACTCCAGTGCTACAATGTGACACCATGTTTTTGATTTGGAGTTTTTAATGTAGTGAAGAGTTGACAGGAATGTAAAAATATCCATGAACACAGACTATTTGAAATACACAGCAGGCCCACCAGCACCTAGAGTGCTGACAAAGGGATTGCACTAAGCCACTGATGACCTCTTAGTTTAAATGGATTTTTGTTGTATTTACTGCATTTGTTCTTTTTTCCCTATCTAACTCTGTAAAAATACGCTTGCTCTGTGAATTCAACCTTTTCACTTTGTATTAATCTAAGAGCATTGTGCGCAATTTGCAAATGTAAAAATGCAAAGAGCCATATTCAAATCACTTGTCAAAATGGTTCAGGTGTTAAAAATGACCAAGATCAATATAGTCAAGGAAAATTTTAGCTTCTCATTGCCAGATATGGTCAATATTATATCCTACCACTTCCCACAAACATTGTACCTTAAACCTGTTAAATGTCACTAGTTTGTAATGAAAAATCTCAATCTGGTTCCTTAACCAGTCAGCATTATCCACTATTCTGTGATTCACCAAAGCTGCAATGTTACTATATAAGTTACTGAAGTGTCAATGCTGAAGCTATGTTAAAATATTGCTTTCTTTTCCTTAAATTGATGAAGACAGCATTGACTCTGATAAGTTAAAATTTTGAATAATGCTGATTTGCAATACCTTATCATTCAGGTGTTGCAGAATTGCTTTTTTGTCATTAGATTTTAAAAATCGTTTTATTGCAAGGTAATAAATCTCCCAGTAATAAATGTTAATTAATGTATTGAGTGAGAGTTGATGTTGCTTTGTGACTTGGTATTTTCTGCAAGTGAGTTGTATCTTGAACCCTATTATGTTGGCAGGAGGCCAGTTGAGTAGGGTGGGAGAAACCAATGTAATAAAATAGCGGAGAACATTGGCTTTTGACATTTAAAGATGTTATTTATAAATTGCCAACTTCATTTTTTAAGAATTCCACTGAGGGGTTTGGGTTGCTGTGTACAAAGAAGTAGCTTTATTGGCATTTCCACTGTTAATTCATGATACCCCCTAAGCCTTTAGTGCATTTCACCTTCCTAAGAGGCACTAATCACAAAACATACTTCTGCCTCTTGTTTTTCAGGAGCTTTATTTCCCTTTAGGAGCTCCTGTTTTGAACATCATTTTGTGGTTGAGGGGTAGGAAACCTGCTGCAGGCCCTCTCCAATGCAGTTCTTGAATGAGCCATTAAGGGCATCGCTGTCTGAGCTGACTAATATCCTGTTTTATACCAGCAGCCAGACAAAGAGACTGATCAAATATTTACTTAAGCTGGTTTCTGGTTATTGGTACACTTTCTAACTTCTGCATAAAATGTGACACTAAAACATGATCTTTAGATATGTTTACTGCCTAGGATTTTTTGTTCTCTGGCAAAATGACATTTATTGCTCCTTCTCATTTCCTCAGATTACTGGGTTACCTACCAGTTGTGCTAGCCCACTACAGAACAAATTAAAATTCAATTGAGAAGTGTGGTACTGGAGTTACAGTTCTCAAGGTTATTAACGAATCAGCTGAACTTTAACATTAGTCAGATAGCTTTGATGCTCGTTTGATACCAGGTCCATTGAATTCAGTTTCACAACTTGTGGTGGAATTTGAACTCAACCTCTAGCTTGCTAGTCCAGTAACACAACCACTCTGCTACCTTATTCTAGTTCTGGAAGTAAAATGTTGACAGCTTCCCAAATCACCCAATCCACTCCTTGCACCCTGTTCATGGTTTTAATTCGTGCAATTAGTTTTGAGCATGTGCATACTGATAAAGGAGACTACAGTGCCCCAGGTGAGAATTTTTGGGATGTTTTTGCATAACATCCAAGAGTTCTGTTAATAATTGCTCATGATTATTGTTTTGTTCTTGTGGTTATCTTTATAGGCGACTCCACACCATGGGATGTACTCGCGGGAAGAGGAGCTCCTGCGTGAGAGAAAGCGCCTTGGGACATTTGGAATTACCTCATATGACTATCACAGGGATAGTGGACTTTTTCTCTTCCAAGCTAGCAATAGTCTTTTCTATTGCAAGGATGGAGGGACAAATGGGTTTAATGTAAGTACAAAGTTGATGTGGTCGTCAGGCCCTTGTATGTCTTGATCAGATTTCTTGCTGTTTCCAGCTACTTCTATTAGGACTGCGTACACTGCTTGCATTATTTGCAGCCTTGCAGTGATTAACTGCACTTAAAAGATATTTGACTCAATTTGTTAATGGGGACCTGAACAGCTTGATTTAGGAACAAGTTAGAAACTCGATTTTGGAAAAAAAACAAAAAATCCTTTGGTTTAGGAACGAAGATGAACTTGGGAACATGTGCAATTATAATTTAGTCAAGAAATCCAAGAGTACTTGAACTTTAATGTTGACATTTTAACAGTTAAGTGGGATTTGGGATGCAAAAGATTAGTCTTAAAAGGTTATTATCTGATAGCCTCTTAACACATCCAAATGAGTTTGCGGCTAATTGCCATGAGCGAGTGCAGAGTACCACTCTGGCTGAATATTGTGCTTTGAGTTTGGGCTTTATTCCCAGCTAACCAGAGTTCTCAGGCTCTCTGGTGAACCTTTGTGTTGAAAAAGAGCTCTCCTAAGGACAGTTGGGAGCGTGATCGATAATAGCTCAATTCAATAATTATCTCAAAACTAAGATCATCTTTTCTGCTGCCTAGGATGGGGAAAAAGTATTTAGTTTTGATACTGAAACTTAATCAAAAATGATTCCAGTTCTTAACTGTTCTGAACCAGTGCAGCAATGGGGATGCTACGACACGTTCTAAACTTCTGGGTTTAGAAGTAATAACAGCTTCTCTTTGCTATCCAGCAGTCCCTTTTCAGGGGATGGAGCTGAATATGCTGGCAACACTAAATGTACAGGTTCAACCATGAAGAATAACATTTGATTAAGCTGAGAGAGGAGAATATTGGGTGAAACAAAGATGCAATCTTAGGAGATGTAGTATCTCTAACAAAGTGGAATGGACCCAAGTGGGAACCTTAAATATTTCTTAGTCTTGTGTATCTTACTAATTAAAGTTACGATTAGATTTGTATTAACCACACTTGATCTGTGGCCAACGCCATTTTTCTCAGTCATAATGAATGCAATTTGTTCCATTTTCTTTACTAGCTAGATATCTGCTCTTTTACAGATATCGCCAATGAAGCCAGTAGAGATTAAGACAAATTGTTCAGGCCCTCGGATGGATCCTAAGATATGTCCTGGAGACCCATCCTTCATCTCATTTGTAAATAACAATGACTTGTGGATATCAAACATTGGATCTGGCGAGGAGAAGCGATTAACATTTTGCCATAAAGGTAAGGTAATTTAGTATTGGATGGTAAAAGTCTGCTATAGTATATTAATGTTGTAGATTGGCCTCGAGAAATGGTTTTGTAAGGCCCTCTTTGATCCCAGGAGCAGTACAGTTCACCCCATCAACATAGCAAAGCAGTTTCTGCAGGAACTGATTTAACTTTAAACCAAATGCTAGCAGAAAATAGAGCTAACATTCTAATGGAGCTATTTTATACAAATAATTGTATTTATATTGAAACCAGATTCAAACTATTTTTTAGGGCAGTTGCTAGGTGGAATTATGAAAAAAGAGAATTTTTTGCCCCAAGTTTTCTTCTCCTTCCTGCTCAAAGGTAGAGTTCTGTGGGTAAAAACCAAAATACATTAAAGAGGACACCTTTCATAATGTACCTTGTCTGCATGTTTGTAGTCTTGGGGGTGAGAATTACTATTAATTTGCTGATCCTATCCTCATTAATAATAATTTACGAGGTCAAGAGCAGGAGCCCTACCTATTTAATGCATTTGAAGGCCATTATAAGATCACCGCTGCAGTTGCAGCTAAGATATTATTACATATTATTTACAGCAGAGAAAGAGGCCATTTAGCCCAATAGGTCCCTGCTGATGTTTCTATTCCACATGATCCTCCTCCCACTCTACTTCATCTAACCCTCAGCTTACCCCTAAATTCATCTGTGCTAGTTTTTTCAATTACCTGTAGTGAGTTCCACATCCTAACTATCTCTGGGTAAAGAAGTTTCTCCAGAGTTCCCTATTTATGTACACCTCTGATATCAAAGCTCTTTGGACATGAATTAGTTTAATGGCTCTGCCTGCTGTTATGTAGCCATTCTGCACCAGCAGTATTCCACACGGATAAATGGCCAGTTGATTTGCTAATGGCATTAGTTGAGGGAGACACTTTAACCAAGAAACTTGAAGACACCTTTTATGCCTTTCAAATGGAGTTCTTTAATTATGTCCCCAAAAATGCAAGGAAAGGGTAGCACCTCAGACAATTTATCACTCAGCACTTAATAGCATTTGAACATCAAACTGAACTTGATCAAGTCATGACATGGAACACAACCCCAGTACTTTCTAACTCAGCTCAGTTAGTGATGTACCTACTTATTCTAACTTGAAGCCAAATCAACCAGGAATTAAGTCTGGTCTATTGGGTCGACAACAAAATAAGTGCAGTTACTGTCTGAGCTGCCTGGAGGGCCTTGAGTCAAATTAAGTCTATTGCATATAAGTTTTAGATTCTGTTCCATATAATATTTAGACTTAGTGCCTTAAAATTAGTCTTCTCAAGTGCTTCAGGTAATTAATTTTGATTTTGAATTGTCATGGCTCTTAACCTGGCTTTGATCCAGTTTATCTGTCTATGGTTAAGACGCGGCAAACATTGATGTAGGATAGCGACCAAGAAACATATTGTACATTTGCCTTAATGTTGTTTTATATTGTTATGGACAGGGGAGAATTGGTATGGATAATTCCCTTTTTCCCACCTCTCGACTGGCCAAAGACAGATAGACATGTTTTAAAAGAAAAAAACTGTTTTAACCCCATGAGTGATGTAACTGTCAGAGAGAAAAAAATGACAGGTTTTTTAAAAAGAAAGGTAAATGTGTAACATTCAAATGTTAAATGAATTTGCAGCCACACCCACTCTCAGAACAGCATTTGAATATCAAACTAAACTTGATCAAGTCATAATATGGAACACAACCCCAGTACTTTCTAACTCAGCTCAGTTAGTGATGTACCTACTTATTCTAACTTGAAGCCAAATCAACCAGGGATTAAGTTTGGTTTATTGGGTCGACAACAAAATAAGTGCAGTTACTGTCTGAGCTGCCTGGAGGGCCTCGAGTCAAATTAAATCTATTGCATATAAGTTTTGGATTCTGTTCCATATAATATTTATGGAGCAAGAAAATATTATGATTACAAAAAAATGTCACATGCACCTAGGTTTTAAAATTTCACAGTTCTCTGTCACACTAGCTTTTTCTGAGATGAACTCTTAAAGCGTCGCAGACCTGTAGTCCCTTTTGCAATCCACTGAAAAATAGAGTTTGGTAGTTTGAGACAAATGTTTCTGTGCTTTATTGCTTGCAATAGCTGGTTTCTCTTGATCCACTCCAATTGAGGCGCTATCGAACCCCTGTAGCAAATACCTGGTTCGGTTCTTCAACTAGATAGGTAAAGGCCAATCTGAATTCTCTATGCTGATGGTTCTTAGGCAGGGTCCTGTTCCTTCACTGCTCTGGATCTTTCTCTCCCTTGCTGCTCTAAAAATGTACCTTATTAAATGCCCTTATCTGAAAACCTAGTTTCGGCCATGTGACCAAAGTGTTCTGTCTATTGTCCTCCAAAATGTCTTGGAAGTTCGTTTGCATTTTAATGATTCTTCCAGATATTAAGAGTAGCTCAAGAGCCATGTGTAGTTCCGTGTATATTGGCAGGAATGAAAAAGGTCACCTGACCTCTCAACTCCATTTTGTTTGTCCATTCTCCACTTTATTTTAAGGTTAATCCATTAATCCATGTCTCCAAATTGCATGAGCTTGACAATATTAAATTGCACAGAAGAATGTAATGTAACCAGGATGTTCTCTTTTTCAGGTTTGCCTAATGTAGTAGAAGATCCTAAATCTGCAGGAGTAGCAACTTTTGTAATACAGGAAGAGTTTGATAGGTTTACCGGTTACTGGTGGTGTCCTACAGGAACGGAAGGTATGATCTTGGCTGCAGTACTCTGTTCATGCAATCAGTGAAAGGTTAAGCTCCACAGGGAGTAAGTTCTTATTAGTTTCTTAGCTTCACATTTGTAACTGGAGGTCTCCTAACAGCTTTGCTCTTGAACAGTGTAGTGTTTCATTCAAACTGCTTGCCTAGCTCCAATCTGTGCTCCAATTCAGTCAGTATACCAATTCAAAGTTACACTACCTTCACATTAGCACATTGATTCACCTGATTTTGAATCTAGTCTAAACCAGTGGGATGTTTTCCTGCTCCAACATAATCCTCTTGCTGTATTTTATTTGAGAGAACTAAACCCAGGACTGCCTCCTTCCTCACTGGGCTACTAAACTACAAGAAATGCAGTCTTTTAAAGAGTATTCATTCACGAGATGCAAATGTTGCTGGCATAGTCAGCATTTATTGCCCAGCCCAAATTGGCCTTGTGAAGATGGTGGTGAGCCGCTGGATTCAGTGTGGTGAAGGTGCTCCTGTAGTGCTGTTAGGTAATGTTCCAAGATTTTTACCCTCCAACAATGGAGGAATGGTGGTTTATTTACAAGTCATTGTGATATGTTTCTTGGAGGTAATGGTGTTTCCATGAGCTTACTGCCTTGTCTGTGTTGGTAGATAGGGTTGGGGTGTGTGGGGTGGGGTTGCTGTGGAAGAAGCCTTGGCAAGTTACTGCAGTGTATCTTGTAGATGATACACACTATAGCCATCTTGTGCTGCTTGGGGGCGTGGAGTGAATGTTTAGTATGGTAATGTTTAATGCGGTAAATGGGTGTCAATCAAGTTGGCTGCATGACATTTCACTTTTTTTGAAGCTGCACTTATCTGGGTAGGTAGAGTGTATTTCATCATGCTTTTGTAGGTGATGGACAGGCTTTGGAGAGTTGGGAATGTATGCTACTAACCTCCTTGCACCTAATTTATTTATGTGATTGGTCCAGTTAGGTTTCTGTTCACTGTTGACCAGCATGTTAATGGAGAGATTTGAGGATGGCAATGTCATTGAATGTCAGAGTGGAGGTCGTTAGACACACTCATTAGAAATCGTCATAGCCTGTTCCTTGCCATTTATAAGTCCAAGCTTGGGTGCTGTCCATGTCTAGCTGAATGTAGGCATGAACTGCTCTGCTATCAGGGGAACTGAGCAGTGCAATCATCAATTAACATCCTGCTTCTGATCTAATGGTGGAGAAAAGGCCCTTAATGTAACTACAGATGTTCTGGATAGCCAGCCTTGTTTTAATGCTTATAGTTAATGGGCAATTATCCTGCACTGGGGTGCAGATTTTGGATCGTTACAAATGTCTTACAGGAATAGTTACCCAGGAAAAGTTAGAATTAAAACCACTTCTAACTCCTGGGTGATTAATGTACTGGCTGCACCTGACCAAACCATCCCCGTCCCTGACTACCCTCCCGGCCCCTTTGTCTACCCTCCCCTGACTACTCCCCCATCATGCCCCAGCCTCAATATCCCACTGCTCTCCCGAACCCCACGGGGCTGCCACGACGATCTGCAATTATTGTACTTGGTGAGCCCCGAGGGCTTTCTTGATGTCATCAGAGTCACTAATTCCCTATTACCTTTGTTTAAAAAGGTCCCATTGCACTATTTTGAAGAGCAGGAGAATTATCGATGGTGCCCTGGCCAATATTTATCCCTTGATCATTGACATCATATTATGTGGCCCTTATCACATTGTTCGTTGTGCGCAACTTGTCTGCTGTTTCCTACATTACAACAGTGACTATGCTTTCAAAGTACTTCATTGGCTATTAAATGCTTTGAGACATCAGGTGGTCATAAAAAGCACTAGATAAATGCAAGTCTTTTTTTCTTTACATAATTTTGCACAGTCTCTTTCTCACCCTTGCTCCAGTGGTAATGTGTTCCACAGTTAAATAACCCTGTTAAGAAATGCTGCCAAATTTATTTTTTAAGTTGCCTGCTAGTCCTTGAATTCTTCATCTGATGAGGACCGTAATGGATCCAGCTTCTCCATATGAGATATCTCTCTCAAGTCCCCCATTATCCACATTTCTTGACAGTAAACTCCTGGAGTAGACATCCTTTTCTCACAACTCAGACCTCGTGATTCAGTCTCACAGCTCCATTCTATACTCCTTTCAATAATTCTGTTTTCTTATCCCCATCTAACACTGAGATGACATGTTATACCATCGTACTGTCTGTTTTTTCAGGTGGACTTAAAAGTTCCGATGCCATAATTGAAGAAGCAGGCCTGTAGGGGTCAATATTTACCCCTCAACCAACATCACTAAGACAAATTACCTGGTCGTTATCTCTCTGCTGTTTATAGGAGCATGCTCTGCGTAAATTAGAAATAGGCATCCTAGAGGATTCCCTCTAGGCCCAGCTCTTACTAACATCTTTGTTGGCTTCCATGAGAAACATGTCTTTGATGGAATGAAGCCTAAACTCCTGCCCAATGCATATTTCCAATATGTAGATGTGCGTTTGCTATATTTAAATCCCCAACTGCGTGTCATAATTTCCTTGCATGTCTTAACGGGCTTCATCCTGCACGCAAATTCACCTTTGAAATGGAGGAGTCAGATGAGCTCCCTTTTCTTGATGTACTAGTTGAGAAATCTGCCAGGGGGTTCTCTACCAAGGTCTACCACAAGCCTGCCTTCACTATATATGTGTTGGGCTTCTTACAGTTCCACGCACTATAAGATTGACCTCATCGGTAACCTCGTAAATAAGGCCTGAGCCATATGCTCACCTTGCAAGCTTGATGCTGAAATGGGGTGCATCAAAAGCATCCTACAGGCTAATGGCTACCCTGATCAGATCATTTTGCACTATATACTGTGCAAACTCATGAATGGGTCGAAGGCCATTACTTTCGGCCCTGAAAAGTGTCCAGTCTACCTCAGATTACCCTGGAATGGCAAGGTATTTCAAAAATTTGAGCAACAGGTGGAGCTAACTATTTCATGCTGCTACTATGCAGGAGTAGCACAAGTGTTATTCGCCACTAACAGGATGCTGCCATCAAGTCGGAAAGATGTTCTGTCTACTCCAAAAATGAGTAATGTATATGATTTTAAGTGTCAGCGTGTTGCTAGGTATGTGGGCCATACGCCCCAAAGACTGGCGGATTGCATCAAACAGCATGTCCCTTCCGTTGTCACGACAGGCAAGGTACAGGCTGTACCCAACCAGCCCATGCTTGGAAAACTCAAAGCAGTGTCCAACACTAGATGTGATTCCGCGATTGGACAATATTTGCTAAATGATCCTCTGTGTGCTAAGAATTACATTGTCAACCAATTTAGGATTCAGTCAGGCTCGCATTGTGGCACATTTACGTGTACTGGAAGCTACATAAATTAATGTACGGGGCCCTGTTCTTCACAGACAGAACATGTACACACGTTGCACCTGTTTCACGTAAACAAAATAAGTGACAGCTATTCGCTGGTTCATTCCTCAGGGCTATGTCTTGCCAATCAGAGTTAAGCTGCCTGGTTTAAATTTCAAAGAATACTTGGCAATTAACTGCCATTCTCCATGGCAGCGCCTCTGCCAATCAGTCAGCATGCTCTTCTCACACAGTATAAATTTGTTATTTTTCCTTATATTGTATTCTCGTGAATTGTCCTGATGAATGCAAGACAAAAAGCTTTGACCAAATGTCTCCCTTTTTTTCAACAATACACAAGCCCTATACTACCAAATGACTATAAGTTGGTATTTCTTGAATTACATCAGTGACTGTACTTTATTGGCTGTAAAATGCTTTGTGACATCCTGAAGTTGTGAAAGGCATTATGTAAATGCAAGTTCTCCCTTTCTTTCGATCGGAACACAGTACTGCAGCTGACCAAGGCTAGCAAAGTTTGGCATAATCTTGACTTGTACAAAAACATTTTTGCCTTGCTTGCAGGTCCAGATGGTGCAAAGACTTATTATCTTTTGTACGAGGAAGTGGATGAGTCTGAGGTAGAGATTATTCATGTGCCCTCCCCTGCACTGGAAGAGAGGAAAGCTGACACCTACAGATACCCAAGAACAGGTTAGAAGTAAAGTCCATGACCTGAGGTATCCTGGATTAATAAGATGATAATCAATGTGAAAGCTTTATTATTCATACAAGACACAGCTATTTATTTTTAACTTGGCTATTTCCTAGATCAGGGAATGAAGTGTTTGAAAATCAGTGGCAATTGTATTGTTACCTTCCCATTTGAAATTGATTTGGTTTAAAGCTATGGTCTCAAATCTGGAACTATATACCCACCCAGAAGAGCGGCCTAACATTGTAAGTCTGCTGTTCATAGAATATGTGAGGAGTGACTACAACAGAGGTTTTGACAGCACTGTTTTCGGTTTAGTGACACCCTGATGTATGCCACAGTTCAACTCTTTCTATAACTAAAGGTATATGCAGGATGCGCTTGGAGTGATTAAAAACCCCTCAACCTGTCATGAGTGCTGAACCTTACAGAATGAAGAAGTTGTGACAGAGACCTGAGCTCAGAGACTTTTCCATGTGCTCTGGTAATCATGGGAGAGAAACTTGAACAGAAACCCAATGAAGTGTCGGGCACCTTTTCACTGCACAGAAAAAGTACAGCTGCTGTTTGAGATGCAAGGACAAATAAGCTGCTGCTGTGGGGAAGCAGGTGAACTGTTCTTTGTAAAGGATGCTTGCGAGAGTTTGTGTTCTGTAAATAAGGAGCAGAACAGCCAGGACTCTTGAAGACTTAAGGAACGAGGAATCGCCAAGGTGTGCCTTGCTGGTGATAATCACATCCAGAAAACTCAAACGGGGAGTGGAACATTTGTTGAAGGACACTGGAAGTTTAAACCTGGCATGGTGGAGAGAAGTGAACCTGCTGGAGAGCTGCAAGTGACTGTGGGATGGTTTGTGTAATGCTCCATATCTGCAAGTGTGGTGTGCAATGAAAGGGTTTGTAAGACATGCTAAGGATATGCTTAGTTAATGTGAAAGTACTTTTTCTTTAGTTTGGTGCATTAGTTGCCTGTGTTTTGATCTATGTTGATTTTTGTTTTTATTTAAACAGTAGAAGTCTTAAAATATGGAATCTAGCCCTTTGGTTCTTTCCATCGGTCACTAGGAAATTCATTTCTTAGTTATTGGTCTCGACGGGGATTGGAACAAATCGGTGCTCTTGCAGGATCAAACAGAGGCTGCAAAATGTGTGTACTGGAATTTTCCAGAGTGTAAACAAACAAGGTTTCACATTTACTTTCACTGTGTTTAGTGAAAAGTCAACTTGGCTGCTTCTATTGCTCAGGCCTTCTCTTTCCAAAAACCCCAATCTATTAGCACCTTGCAACAGTTAATGGAGGTTAATTTGAAGGCTATGGCAGAGAAATTAGGTGCTGGGGGGAAGGGGGTTGGTGGGGACACCTGAAAGTAAAGGGTTAAAAGATTGTTCAAGTATTGGCTCAGCATTCAAACCTCGGAGGAAACAGATGACCCCAATAGCACTCAAGTAGACTTAGCTAGACTTCAATTACAAATGAAACAATTGAAATTCCAAAGAGCAAGAGAAAAAATTATGAAGGGAAAATAAAAGAAAAACCTTGAAGTCCAAAGGGGAAAGGAGCAAGAAAATTGAACTGTACAGAGGCTTCGATTACCCAAGATGGAGTCGTGATAAAGCTTGAGGACGACAGGAAATTTGTTCCTCTTTGGATTTGGCAAGGAGTATTTGCTTGTGCCTAAATTCAGTGAAGGAGTGAGGAGTTGAAATGTACTGTTTCATTTGAGAAGATTACCAAGAGGCTGCAGTGAACCAAAGAAAATGGGACTATTTTACTGCAGAGTGTTTGTAGGAAAAGCTTTGGAGGTGTGGTCATGTCTTTCAAACAAAACTGCCTGGTGACTATAATGTAGTGAAAACTGCTGCTCGTAATGCTTATGAGTTGCTATTGAAGGTTATAGACAGAAATTTAGAAATTTAAGGAAGAAACAGACTTGTGGTAAAAGCAAAATATGGTGGATGCTTGAAATCTAAAATAAAAACAGAAAATGCTGGAAAATCTGAGCAGGTCTGGCAACATCTGTGGAGAGAGAAACAGAGTCCATATAACTCCTCTTCAAAAAAGAGTCATATGGACTCAAAACGTTAACTCTGTTTCTCTCTCCACAGATGCTGCCAGCCCTGTTGAGTTTTTCCAGCATTTTCTGTTTTAAGACTTTTTGAGATACTTGCTACAGAAAAGGAAATGGTGGTAGGTAGTGTAGGTGTATGAAGGTTGAACAAGACTTTGAAAACAATGTAGAGCTGATGTTGATGGAAGAATTTTTAAGAAGTGTCCCTTTTGGAATAAGGTCCCATGTTGAAGAGCATAAAGTTAAGATAAGGGAGGTTGCAGTCATGGCAGACAACTACGACTTGTCTCACAAGCATGTTACTAACAAGTCTTTGTTTGGAAGCACTCAGAAATTAAAAAGGTAAGAAATCTGATCATAGTGGGGAAAATGGCCCATGGAAAGAAACAGACCCTACTCAGTAGTAAGAGAGATAGTCTGGAGGATAAATTTGATTCAAAAAGACTGATATTATGTTTGTCATAAAAAGGGCATGTGAAAGCTGAATGTTGGATATTAAAAAGCAAGACTAGCATTTGTAAGGTTGCACAGCGTTCCTACGGGAAGTACTGCCCCAGCGGGTTAAGCTTATGTCAAGCCAGTAGGCTCTCCTGAATTTACTACTGAGTGGATCAAGGTGCAGGAAATTGATGGTTTCCAGTTTTCTATGTCTTCATTCTTGTCTGGTGAGGTAGAGAAGCCAGCTATTCTTAGATGTACAGGATCAGCACAGTCCCTGATATTGGCAGCTGACAATGAATTTTCTGGAGAAAAATTTCTAAATACAAACATTGAATTGGGGTATTGATGGAAATTGTTTACCCATTCCTTTATTTTGAGTTAACTTAAAATGTGCCCACCTTAATTACTGGTTCTGGAATTGTTGGTGTTCACAATTTGCTTATTGACAGTGTGGATTTTTTTTTATTAAGAAATGACTTGGCTGAGGATAAGGTACTGCCATCTCCACTGATTTTGGGAAAGCCATTGAGGCTGTTAAAACTGAAGTTGTACAGGAGAAACTGAGTGACTTGAAAAAATTAATGAATTTCAGTAAACCTGCTGGAAGAATTAATGTTTCAACTAAAGATGTGTCCAAAGATTGAGAAACTCAGCCTAATAATTTTAAAAGAACATTAGAGCATCAGGCTGAAAAGAAAGAGTTAATGGTAGTTGGAGACAGTTATAAATGTTTGAACTAAAAATGTAGGGAAAACGTGAGCAAGGTGTGGTGAGCAATGTGTGGCAAAGCAGGTATCAACAATAGTCAAAGCTAATAGAATGCTTTGAAAGAGTTGGAAAGCTGACGCGATAGAGCTGCAAGGAAGAACACCTGTTCTTAAAAGTATTTTAAAAACTGAAATAGCAACACAGTTGCCCTTGCTAGAAAGAATTGGGCAAAGCTCAAATTCAATGGACGGACAAAAAGGAAAAAGAAAATTTAAAACTTTGTGAACAGAATAAAAAACACTTTCTTAGCTGAACAGCGCCACAACCTCAAAATTCTTAAAGCTGTTGAAGAGGATTTTACTCAACAGAAAAATGAATTGCTTGCGCATAAGGAGGCAGTGTTAAATCTCTGTTTCCTGGGAAAGAAAACCGAAGGATTAAATCTTGGAAAAGAAATTTTAAAATCTTGAATTTGAACAGAATAAGGTGAATTCAGTTGCCCTTCATGACAGTTCAAGATGTTGGGCTGTTTGAAACTTTCTTTAGACTTGGAAAAAATGCAGATGTGGAAGAATATGGAGATGAGAAGGTAAAACATGAATGGGGTGATTTAGAATCTGGTTTGAAAAGTGAAAACCCTGATGACTATTTAGCACCTGACTTTAAAAAGCAACACAAAGGAAATTGCTGAATTCAGGGAGTTAGATGTGCTATGACAGGGGATTTCACCTTAGATTCCAATTCAAAGCTGCCAGTACCCAAAAGCCAGATGGTTTGCCAGCAGTCAGCAATGTTGTTCTTGACAGTTAAACTAGACCAAACAAATTGTGAAGCCTTTGGGCCTGTCATGAATACTACCCAGGGTTCAGATTGTACACAATCCAATACAGATTTTAAAAAGCATCATGAATGCAAAACCAAGATGTAACCTTTTAACGGAGGAAATGGAAAAGCTGTGCAGACTACACAAAATAGAGGAGGACATCTTTTGCAGAGATTAGAAGAAAGTGATTGACCAGTGGTAAAAGAAACACTTGTTTGCAGGAGTCAAGAACTCATGCAAACTGGGCTTTAAATCCCAATTACCACATGCAGTTTATTGTTACAGATTAAGCCAGATTAATGTTGTCAAGACAATGGTGAAATTTGACAAAAAGCAGAAGGAATGTTAATTATACTATGTTGTAATTTGTTGATTTTGATGGCATTATGGAAAAATTACTACGATAGTGCATTTAACATTTTTATGGGGAAGAGGTGTCATGAATGCTGAACTTCACAGGACAGTTACTTGATTCCTGTATTGCTTCATATCCGCTAGAAGCATGGCACGCAGCGAAAGGTTATCGTAAGACATATTTTGGTTGTGTTACTGCGAAAGTTCCTTTTCTTTGATGTATTAATTACCTGTTAATTAATGTTTGATCTATGATTTGTTTTTTACAGTAAAAGTCATAAAGCATGGAACCTTGTCCTTCAGTTCCTTCCGTTAGTTGTTAGGACATTCACCTTTCTTTAAAAGTTATCAGTCTCTACGAGATCATAAGTCATTGTCAGCCTTGTAATAGGCTCTATGAAAGCAGAGCAAGTATTTATATTCCACTAGAAGATGGGGTATAAATGATGGTACTCAGTGAGAATGCACTACAATAAAAGCCATGATGCAGACTATTTTCATTGTTCCACAAAGTTGGTTACTACCTTATTTCAAAGTGTGAAGTAGTTCATATTTCATATGGGATAATTTAGTGCTTAAGTTATTTAGATCTAATTTTGTTGAGCTTCCATACAGATCATTGTTTTGCACAGTTTTATCAAGGGGAGCGAATTGCTTTTAATTGTCCACAAAATTTTCATTGAAGATTGCATCAAAAAAACTTTGAAAACTAATCTTTGCTCAAACCTTTGGGCTATTTACCTGTTATATTCTGGAAATTAATCTTTCAAAATTGCCATTAATTAGATTTATTTTACTTTCAGTTGCGTATTTTCCCATTTGTTTAGTCTGCCCCTGATTAGTGCAGCTGCTACGTTATTGTTTGCTGCTCTGCATAGAATGATTTCTATCTACAATTTCTGACAGGTCCAGTCAACGTTTCTGAAAATGAGCTGCTGGTTTTGAGACGTGTTATTTTCAAAAGTGACATTTTAATGCATTTGGGAAATTGGTAAGCAATGCTGGGGAATGGAATTGAACGAGTCTCAACTGTTGGTAATTTGTTTAAATGGTTGAAATTACACAGTGGTAGGAAGGTTTTAAGTTCCATTAGGACTTATCTGTTGCAAAGCTAACATTGTGACTTTTTAATATCTCACACTTACAGGGAGTAAGAATCCCAAGATAACGCTTAAACTATCTGAGTTCAGAGCAGACAGCCACGGGACGGTGAGTGTTACTTAAAACATGAAGTATTGGATACCTACGAGTGATGAGTAATATTTATTCACATTGAGACGTTCAGATTATGGTAAATTGTGGAATTTTTGTTTGTACCTGTCGACTTTGGTGCTCCTTGGATAGATTTTTGAAAGAAGAATATGAAAAAGAAATGTACGCAAAATGGTAAAAATGTAAAAAGATTGGAAGAGCAGAGTAAGTTGAAATTGAGATTTATACATCTCCGTGATAGGCAAGTTGCTAAAACATTACACTTTTTGTTTAGAAATGTTATTAAGTTTTATGAATAATATATTGTGCAAACATTAATAAATAATGCCGAAATTATTTAAATCATTGGTTAGATCACAGAGTATTGTCCAGTATTGGGTATCCTAGTTCAGGAAGGATACCAAGGCTGTAGAGTTGGAAGAGATTTACGAAGATGATAGATGAGATTTGAGGCTTTGTTTATGAGAAGGGCTAGAGAAACTGAGGTGGTTCTTGCTAGAAAATTAAAGGTTAGGTGAAGATCTGTTGGGATGCTCAAAACTGAAAGATTTTAGTAAATTAAATGGGAGCAGGAAACAATTCTCACTAATCATAATCAGTCAGTAGAAGGTATTAATTTAACAACATTTTTTAGAGCAATCTTAAGACATCAAATGCCCAGAAACAGTCGTAGAAGCAGAACTGTTCTTTTTTATCCATTTCCTTTTAAATGCTATGGAGAAAAGTTAAAAGAATGGGATTAAGTGGCCTTCTTTTAAGCTACAAAATTTTAATTCTTTAATATTGAGTAATCATGCCAGTAGCATTAAAGTTTTACAAAACAAACTGATTTCTCACCACCCTTGACAATATGTGGTGGAAGAAATCCCTCTCGTGCTGTGTCTTATTCATCACTATGTTGATACAGCACTGTACAGTGTTAATCCTAACTCAAACGTTTTTTTCCTTTGGTAGATCCTGAGTGCACAAGACAAAGAGCTGGTTCAGCCATTTGAGATTCTTTTCCCCGGCATTGAGTACATAGCACGAGCTGGATGGACAAAAGATGGAAATTTGTACGTGTTCCCCCTTGTGGGTTACCATGTAGTTGACACTGAACGTATTTTTAAACAAACCCATTAAGAAATAAAATAGAATGTTTGATAAGCTTGTTTGATCACGTATAGTTACATCTATGTACCCCCAAAATTCAAAATTACCATTGCATTCTATCTCTTAACCCTCAACTGCTTCCCCCCACCAATATTATTCACATTCTTCTTGAATTTGCAAGAACTATCCATTGCCACTGTTCCCCTGGCCTAATGTCAATGTATAGGTTTAGGCCTAGTGTTTTACCCAGTCCTCCATTGGATTGTAACAGGTCAGTCATATGTGTTGGCATGAGAGCGCAAGACAAGAAGCAGCAGAATTGGGTATTTTTAAGAAATGTTACAGTTTGGAATGGATGGTTCATTTTTGGAATGGCTTACCAAGGAGGAAGGAACTTCAATCTCCATGGTAAAGTTGGGCACGTATCACGCATAACAACCAGGGTAGTAGGGTGGTGGACTCGGACCGATGGTATCTTCCAGCCACGAGATTTTCTATTTGTACGTAGACAGTACATTGTATTTCTGTTTCATCATATGAATACAGTTGTTTAGTTGAGTGCATTAGAAATTGAAAAATCGGTAGAAAATAACATGCAAATTTTGGATTGATGCTCAAAGTTAGATGACTAAGTACGGAAGAAACCCTAACATAACCTCATCAATGTAACAAACTCTACAAATCTTTGAAGTTAACCAGTTGAGTTAAATCTAAATCCCATGAATTGTTTTTGTCCTTTAGACCCCTGTACTAAATTAGCATCCTTTCATGGAAGAAGTTCAAAGATTCTCCAATATCTGAGTAGACAGCCCAGCTATGTACTTCAACTGCACTAAGTGTCAAGGACCCAACCCACAGGAACATATGGCGTTGGTGACTCAGTATGGCTCTGTGAATCTGTAGTCAGATTTAAGGGCCCCTGAATAGGGAAATTAGCCTGGGCCCTAGTCCCATGCAGTGCTATGTTTGGATTCTTAAGCAATGGGGTCTACATTGGAGCCCATGCAGACAGGTGTCTCAGAGAGAACAGAGCATGTAAATTGAACTCTTGACAGAAAGATCTAATAAGCCTATTGCCTCTTGTTCCGGAGACCGTCACTGGAGAGCCCAAATTACAGCAGTGAATAACTTGTTTTTCTCTCTCTCTCTCTTATAGTGCCTGGGCAGTGTTACTCGATCGTCCTCAACAGAGACTTCGTTTGGTTTTGATCCCAACGTCGCTATTTATTCCTGTAACTAAGGATGAAAATGAACGGGTTAAGTTTGTAGAGGCTGTGCCAGAAACTGTTCATCCACACATTATTTATGAAGAAGTAACAGATATATGGATAAATGTAAGTACAGATCATCATTGAGGAGCAAAAGATTTTTTTCTTGGAAATTTTGTTTTTCTCATTTGGAGACAATTGGTGCCAGGGAATCGGATGCTTTCTGTTACAGGACTTCCAATTTTGACATTAAACCAATTAGTATCAGCAACTTTTTTCAGCTCCCTGACAGCTAGGGACTAGACTTAGACTGTCAGACTCATTATGTGGTGTCCAACAGCTAGTGGACACTAGAGACTTTGATTCCATTTCTGGAAGATTATCTTAAGAAAAAAATTTGCAGGGCTCTGTGAAAAAGTTGAGGAGCAGGACTTTATTCTTTTGTGGGACGTGGGTGTTGTTGGGATGGGAGTTCAGGATTTTGATCCAGCAGCATGGCTTTAGTTTCAAGACAGGATGGTGTGTGGCTTGGAGGGGAACTCTCAAGTGATGGCGTTGTTGCAATAGTAATCCTCCTCAGTATAAGGGGGGGCTAGGTAAGTTGCTCTTGCAGAGACCTGATCGAGTGAATGGCGGCCTCCTGTATTACAACCGTTTTATAATTCTGACTCTATATGGATTAGTCAGTATTTGATCAGAACTCTAGTTATCCGGGCAATAGACTGGATGCTAGATGGTTACAGGTTTCAATTCCCAAATTGCTTCTCGAGTTCACTGTTCCTGCAATTTTGTGTTGGACCACTCTACAGAGGGCTGAAGGATAAGCAAAAATGTTGGGTTGATTTCAATGCACCTTGTGCCTATTAATCTCAATTAATTAAAGCCAGCTAACTGGATAAAACATGACTTAGTAGCAGGAAGCAAAGGTTAATGATGTGGGGTGGGAGGTAACAATTTTGGGTTAGTAACTAGTCAAGTCCCTTAGTGATCTGTTCACTACTGATAATTGGAAGAATAATTCTTGGCTGTTGTAATGTTTGTTGTGTGGTCAGTTGGCAAATGAGAGACTGATGAGTAGCATGGAGAGTGAACTGACCAAATTAAGTGGATGATCTAAGGAACAGAATTTTAGAATCTCTCCTAGAACATTTTGGAACTGAATCATATCCATGATAATAGGATTCTCATTACCGTGGAGGGGAAGATAAGGGTTTTGGTCATGAAAACATATGAATTAGGAGCAGGAGTTAGGCCACTCAGCCCTTCAAACCTACTCAGTCATTCAATAAGATGAAAGTTGATCTGATTGTAACATCAACCCCACATTCCTGCCTACCCCAATAACCTTTCATCCTCTTGTTAATCAAGAATCTATCAACTCTGCCTTAAAAATATTCAAAGACTCTGCTTCCACTGCCTTTTTGGGAGTTCCAAAAACTCATGACCCTCTGAGAAAAAATTTCTCCGCATCTGTCTTAAATGAATGACCCCTTATTTTTAAACATGGACCCCTAGTTCTAGATTCTCCCACATGAGGAAATATCCTTTCCACATCCACTCTGTCAAGACCCTTCAGGATCTTTAAAAGGTTTCAATCAAGTCACCTCTTACTCTTCTAAACTTCAGTGGATGTAAGCCTAGCCAGTCCAATGTTTCCTCATAAGATAACCCGCCCATTCCTGGTAATAGTCCAGTAAACCTCTCTGAACTGCTAATGTATTTACACCTTTCCTTCAATAACGAGACCAATACTGTACACAGTACTCCAGGTGAGGTCCTGCCAATGCCCTGTACAACCGAAGCATAATCTGATTACTTTTGTAATCAATTCCCCCTCAAATAAACTATTACATTGTATTAGCTTTTCTAATTACTTATACCTGCATACTAGCCTTTTGTGATTCACACACTAGGACATCCAGATCCCTCTGAATCTGAGCTCTGCAATCTCTCACCATTTAGATAATGCTTTTTTTAGCCCCCCCTGCCAAATGGACAATTTCACATTTGCCCACATTATGCTCCATTTGCCAGATCTTCCCCACTCACTTAACCTTATGTCCCTTTTGTAGCCTCCTCATGTCCCTTTCACAACTTGTTTTCCTATATCTTTGTGACATCAGCAAATTTAGCAACCATACCTTCTGTTCCTTCATCCAAGTTATTTATATGAATTGTAAAAAGTTGAAACCCTAGCACTGATACCTGTGGCATATCACTCATTATACCCTACCAACCAGTAAAAGACCCATTTATACCAACGGTTTCCTGTTAGCTAGCCAATATTCTATCCATGCCAATATGTTATCCCCTATACCATGAGCTTTTATTTTCTGCAATAACTTTTGGTGTGGTACCTTCTGCAAATCTAAGTACAGTACATCCACTGGTTCCCCTTTATCCAAAGCACATGTGATTCCGTCATAGGACTCCAATAAATTGTTTAACCATGATTTCCCTTGCACAAAACCATGTTGACTCTACCTGATTATTGTCATTGTAGAGCTGTTACTAACAAAGCTAAGAGCAGTCAACTCGAGCTAATTTAATTTTCGTGAACCGAGTTTTTCCTGCAGTGTACGTTACATAGGATTGCATTGGGTGGGGAGGCAATGATGTGGTGGTATTGTCACTGGACTAGTAATCCAGAAATCCAGCGTAATGCTCCAGGGATCCAGGTTCGAATCTCACCACAGCAGATAGTGAAATTTGAATTCAATAAAAAATCTTTAAATAAATTAAAGGTCTTAATGACCATGAAACCATTGTCGATTGTCCTAAAAACCCATCTGGTTCACTGATGTCCTCTAGGGAAGGAAACCTGTCCTTACCTGGCCTGGCCTACATATGACTACAAGCAATGTGGTTCTTGAATGATTAAGTGCCCTCTGAAATGGCCTAGCAAGCCACTGAATAAAAAAAATACAGCAGAAATAGACAGTTCTGACCTACCAGTCCATGCTGGTGTTATTGCTCCACCTGAGCCACCTCCCATCTTTCCTCATCCAAATCTGTTTTTTCCTAAATCTAACAGCATAGCCCGTTATTCCTGCCTTCCCTTAAATGCATCTGTACTATTTGTTTCAACCACCCCCTATGGTAGCAAGTTCCACACTCTCACCATTCTTTGGGTAAACAAGTTTCTTCTGAATTCCCTATTAGATTTCTTGGTGAATATATATTTTAAGGGCTCTAGCTCTGCTCTCCCCAGCCACATTGCTACATTTGGAATATTGGCGATTGCACTGCAAATGATCAGTGCTTTAGCTGATGTTCAGGGGAAAGCACCAAGCAGTTTGAGAAAGAATGAGAGCACTGAACTTGATCTCCATAGTGTAAAAGAGGATTGAGGGCCTTTATGATTATGCCTATTAAATAGGAGGCATGTAAAAGTAAGGAGGCTGTTTAATCTAAACAGAGGCAGAATTGGAGTTTTCAGATTATAAAATCATTTGGCTACAAGGCTAAGTCTCTCTCGCTGTGGGTATTTAAAACAACTTTAGGCAACAGTTGTTAAAAAGCAGTTGGATAACTAGGGCATTGCCCTTTTGAGAGCAGCAGACTAGGGCAGGATAGGGAGAATAAGGGTGGGTACATGAAAATTTTGAAAATTTGATTACATTTGAGAATCGAGGAATGCTAATGCAAAATTTTCAGGAGGTTAAAAAGGTGAATAGAATCTGCATTGAGATATTTGTACAGTCTGTGGGAATTGGGGGAGGTATGTGAGGAGGGTGGCTGACAACCTTTCCCGTTCCATGTTTTCTTGCTTATTATCACGGTAGTGGCTGCACCATGATTGTTTACTCTTTTGAACCATGCTAATCAATGTTTTTATCCCCCCCCCCCGCCCCTTTTCTTTCTTTCTCAGGTTCATGACATATTTTATCCCTTTGTACAAACTAGAGATGATGAAGTATCTTTTATCTGGGCTAATGAATCTCAGACAGGGTTTTGCCATTTATATAGAATTACTTCAATTTTAAAACCAGGCTGCTACCCGTGGGCAAAGCAATTTAGTCCAAATGCAGGTGAGCTATTGTTCTTTCCTATTACCTACCTCGATATCTGCACTGCATGGGGGAATGCTGAGTGTGCAGAGAATGAGGATAAAAATCACACGGTTACTAGTTTACATATTGCAGGCAAATTATATATTAAGATATATAATAATGGCATTGGCTATTATGTATTTTGGTGCTTTTTGCGTCAAGTGCTTGTAGTTAAAATGGCATAGCCAGGTGCAGGGTAAAACTCTTCAGTCCAGTACACCACACTCCAGTATGCAATGGTTTTCTATTCTGCTCAAAAAACATTCTTATGAAGCCATTGATCGAACTGTCAAATTATGGGTGATTTGGTGTTGAAAGGTGACCATTAGGAAACTAATTAAAAATGGTCAGAACTATTGCACATTAGATCTTGACAGCTGGAGACTTTAATCTGATCTAGATTTGATTCAAACCTGTTCAAGTCCCAGAGATGGAGGGAATTTTTTTTTGTATGGTTATGACTAACCATTACTGTAATAAATAAATGATGTCCCTAAATTGGCTGTAATTTTAATGCTGTGATCATTGTGCCAGAGTTGTCTGAAGTCAATAGTGAAATAAAATTGCTCCTTTGGGTGCATTTAGGATGCTGACGTAGGGGGACAAACCTTGCTTGCTGTGGTGACCTTTTTCCTGTGTATGTCACCCTGTGTATGTCACGTCAGTGAACCCTGATGCATGTGTAATAAACTATCAGCAATTTGACTGCAGCTGATTTAAGGGAAACTATTGTGAAGGGTAGGATTGCGTCTGAGATTTTAAATATATTTAAGGATTGTCTTTGCAATTGTCTTTTATTAACGGACCTATGCTTTATGGCAAAAGAGTAAGTCAAATCTGATTTATTTTATACAATTATGGGGTTTTCCAAGATTTTTATGGTGTTTATGACTTGTATTTGGAGAAAATATTGCAGATTAGTGGTCATAACTGCCACACCTAACAACTGAATTTTTTCGTTTTTCTCTCCGTAGCTTGTCTAGTGTAATCCTACATTTACTGTAATGATGTGTTGGACTAATTACTGGCTTTTTGTTTAACAGATGATTTTAAATGCCCAATCAAAGAGGAGGTTGCACTAACTAGTGGTGAGTGGGAAGTACTGGCAAGACATGGCTCGAGGGTAAGCTTACAGTGGATGAGTTTTGAAAATTGGTGGTTTTGCTTATGAGCTAATTGGGAATGATGGCAAGGCTGTGAATTAATCAAGTTTGAAAACCAAGTGAATAGTGTTCATGATTAGACAAGAGCCTGAAATTTTCTTCTCCTGTCTTGAAGGTGTTGGTAGTTCGCTCCGGTACCATTCTATGGATGCAGGTTGCCCATTGATAACAACTATTTCAAGTACACATTATTCAGTTAAAATCTTTGAGTATTAACTATTCAACCACAGGACCCTAATTGTCAGTGACTGATCTCGCATCCAGCAGCTGACACCACCCCCAACCACTGAACCTTAGCCCAACCTGTGCGCACACATCCTCTTGTGGACTTTTGGTGTTTGAGATTGTGAATAAATATGAAGTAATACATTTTTGAAGGAAAAGCAAGGAATGCAGTATCATTGTACTGAAAAGGCACCCACTAAAGGTTTATGGGTGAACAGAGAACTAGGAGTTCAAATGGATAACTCCCTGAAACTGCAAATTATAGGTACACAATGCCATAAATAGCAAAATAAACATTTTTGGGTTTTATAAGTGTAAAGAATTGGTAATTTGTCCAAAGCTGTGGATAAACTGCAATTTTCTTCCAATGTCAGAAGAATATTAGGCACAATGTAGATTCACCACCATGTTGCCAGAGGGGAGAAATGTGATGCATTCAATTGCAATGATCTTATTGCCACCCCAATTGAGGACAGCTAACTCTGCTCATCTAGAAATCATATAGAGCCTGATCAGGTCATCAAAATGTCTTCAGTGCTTCACACAATGAATCACTTTTCAGGCTGCGGTGTTCTCATGTGCTGACAAATCAATTGGGGTGTATGACTGTTACAAACTGCTTTTAACACCAGAATGGTCAGGGGTGTCTCTTGGGTTTATCAAAAAATAATACCTGGTTGATTGGCCAGTCATAGGAATTGCTCAATGAGGGTTTTAAATGGCTATGCCTGTGTACAAACAGCATCCATCATAATTGCAAATGTGCAATTATTTATTCTTGTTTCAAACCAAAGTTTTACTATTGAGACCATTTTTCTTCTGTGTTGAAGGAGTTTCACTGCTTGCTGAAACAATCCCTCAGGCAGTGGTCACCCCTTAAAGCTATGATTAATGTGAGCCATGTAGGGGGGGGGCATTTCGCTGCAGGAAGCTAATCATTCTCCCCCCCCAACTGAGTGATCTTGCACTCCATAAGTCATCACTTTCAACAGGTGTTACTGGGTAGTGATCTAGAACTGAAGCCCTCAACTTTGTTCATGTGAATCTCGACAGTGGGTGATGACAAGCAGTTGCTTTGGTAGGTGGCACAGCCCAACTTCTCCTGACTTCCTCCTTAGTTAGCAATCCCTGGACATTGGTTTTAGTGGAGTGCAATGGCGGGCATGTGAAATGTACAGTATTTTTTGAATTGTGCAAAGTGCTGTAGGAGCATGGACTTTGTACTTCCAAAGTCACATTCTGCCTGGAGAGAGCATCTTGCACTCACCCACTAGGGTGCAGTACTGGTCAGTACAAATCTATTGCTGGTAATGATAGTGATGGAAGCAATGAGCTTTTGAATTAAGAATGTCACATAAGGATAACACAATTTTAAAATGCACTGTGAGATTTTGGGGTTTTTTTCCTGTTATTTTAAGGTAAAACTTTGTTTCAAGCAGCGTTGTATCCTGTCATGCGATGTTTTAGGACTTAGAACCATTTGTGCTAATGTTTTTCAGATCTGGGTGAATGAAGCAACAAAGTTGGTCTATTTCCAAGCCACTAAAGACACTCCACTAGAACATCATCTCTATGTGGTAAATTATGAATTTCCAGGGGAAATAGTTCAACTAACAAAAGCTGGCTTCTCGCATAGCTGCTCAGTGAGCCAGGTGAGTAAATTCACTGGAATTTGGCAAGTAGTGAAGAAAATTTGATGTAATTAAGAGCTTAGTCAATGAATTGCAAGAGAAAGTGATCCCTTACCAGCCATCTCAATACAATCCTGCTTTCCTCTTCTCGAGTTGTTTACAGTTTTTAAACCCAAATTGCCTAACCACTTCCTGAACTATCTACTCTTTTCAGTTTTGTCTGTACTATGGATCTTCGAGGTTTCTCAATTCAAAAGAAGTAATTGTAGTCTTCATAAATCTATTTTATATTCTATATTCATATGTCAAAATTTTTTTTATTTGCTACTTCCTGATCAGTAGAATAATTAGATTCACTAACATGGTTTCAGAGAGTGAGGGAGTTCACCGTGCATTCTTGCAATCAGCTGCACTCTTTCAAGGTGGCATTTATCATTTCCTCAAGGAAACTCAGGTTGGCAGTAGTGTAGGATCAAATTTTACTGATTCTGCCTCTAAAAAAAAATCCAATTATTGAATTAGTTTAAAAGAAAAATGGCTTTCTCTTGCGCGTCAATCCCATTGTCTGAAATTTCCCAATGTTTTCTTAGGAAAGTCGGACCTTGAGCTGTGTAGGACCAGGAGAAGCCCATTCAGCTCTTTGAACCTACTTCATCATTCAGTTAGGTTGTGGACAATCTGTAAATTAACTCTATCTACTCACCTTGGCTGAGTGTAATTCTTGATTCTCTTACTTAACAGAAATCATGTTTTCAAAGTTTCAGTTGACTCCTATCTCAGCTTTCTGAGGGAGCAAGTTTTCAATTTGCATTACCTTTTGTGAGAAGAAACGCTTTCTGGCATCACCCTTGAATGGCCTAGCTCTATCTGGACACTCTCCCTCTCTTTATCTGCCTTGTCAAATCCTTAATCATAAGCATCATCATTACTTTTATATTGAAAAGAATACAAGCCTAGACTATACAGCCTGTTCTCATAATTTTTAGCCCCAGCATCATTCTAATGAATTTTTTTCTACACACATCCTCAAGGCCAATATATCCTTCCTGAGGCATGGTGCCCAGAACTGAGCTGCTCAGGAACAATGAAGGAGGAGGCCATTTAGCCCATCTTGTTTGCACTACCCTCTCCCTGTAGCCCTGCACATTCTTCCTTTTCAGATAATTTAATTCCCGCTTGAATACCCTGATTGAATCTGCTTCCAACCACATTCTCTGGCAGTGCATTCCAGATCCCAACTACTCGCTACGTAAAGTTTCTCCTCATGTCTCAATTGCTTCTTTGGCCAATTACCTTAAATCTGTGCCCTCAACCTGTCTATGTCCTTTTGAAGCTCTACACCCCTGCGCAAAGCCTTAACACACTGGCCTGGCTCCAAATCACCCCTCTTACGGAGGCAGCATCCGCTTAAGATCTCACTGGGATTGAGATCCCATCGCAGATTGGGAACTAGAATGAATAATCAGACTACAAAGGATACTACAGTGAAATTGATTCAGATTGAGCATGTTCCAAACTCCTGCCACTGACCAGAAAGGTATCAGGAACAGTCACACATGCGGCAGAAACAGTGTGGGCTGACTGCACTTGCGCACTGTTCCTAATGCCTTTCCAGTCGGTGGCAGGGATTAGTGAAAATGAAACTTTCACCCCTTTGTATTCCAACCTCTTGAGATAAAGTCCAACATTCCGTTAACCTTTTAATTTTATTTGTATCTTTCCATCAACATTTAGTGATTTCTGTACTTGGACCTTTAAATTTCTGCTCCTCTGCACTTCCTAACTTCTCCTCATTTAGAAAATGCTCTGATCTATTTTTCTTGGGTCTGAAATGAATGATTCACTTTCCCAAATTGGGCAAAACTGTGGCAGATGGATTTCAATCGCTTAATCTATCAGTTTGCAACTTCCTGTTCCTATCTACATTGTTTACTGTGCTAACAAACTTAGCGTCGTTAAAAAACTTGGATGCAGTCTCTATTCCTTCATCCAAGTCACTGAGAGCTATAGCAAAAAGCTGATGCTCAATACTAAGGGACACCACTAGTTGTTTTCTGACAATTTCAGTACATACCTATTTTCCTTATTCTGTCACCTACCTCCTTTCTATTTCCCTATTCAAGCTAATAGGTTGTCTCCAATTCTATACATGCTAATTTTTAAGTTTTTTATTTGGAAGCTTGTTGTATGCCTTCTCGAGGCCCTTAAAAGTAACATTCATAGACATTCCCCTATCCAGTTAATTAGCTCCTTAAAAAAAATTCAACTAGGTTTGTTGGACATAACTCGCCCTTTACAAATCTATGGTGTGTCTCTTATCAGCTTATATTTATCCAAATGCTGTTTTTGCGAAAGGACAATGGTGTATCATTAATTTGAGATTTTTTTGAACAAGTACCAAGCAATGTGGATAAAAGAAAACCTGTAGATGTGGTATACATAGATCTCTAAAAGGCATTTGATAAGGTGACACATCAAAGGTTACTACACAAGATAAGAGCACTTGGTCAGAAATTAGCATGGATAAAGTATTCATTAGCTAACAGGAAGCAGAGATTAGAGATAAGTGGGTTTTTTCCTAGTTGGCGAGCCGTAGCTGGTGGAGTGCTAAAGGGATCAGTGCTGGAGCTTCAACTATTTACGATATATATAAATGACTTGGATGAAGGGATCAAATGTATGGTAGCTAAATTTGCTGATGACACCAAGATAGGTAGGAAAGTAAGTTGTCAAGAGGGGGTAGAGAGTCTGCAAAGGGGTATAAACAGCTTAAGTGAGTGGGCAAAACTTTGACGGAGTATAATGTGAGAAAATATGAACTTCCTCACTTAGGCAGGAAAAGCTATTTAAATGGAGCGAGATTGCAGAACTCGGCAGAGGGAGCTGGGTGCCCTAGTACATGAATCACAAGTTAGTGTACAGGTACTTCAAGTGATTAGAAAGGAAAATGGAATGTTGGTGTTTATTGCAAGAGAAATGGCATATAAGAGCTGGGAAGTTTTATCAAAGCTGTGCAGAGCCTTGGTGAGACTACATCTGGAGTGCTGTGTACAGTTTTGGTCTCCTTATTTAAAAAATGATATAAGTGTTAGAAGTAGTTCAGAGAATGTTCATTCTAATCATTCCTGGGATGAAGGGCTTACCTTATGAAGAAAGGTTGAACAGGTAGGGCCTATACCCATTGAAGTTTAAAAGAATGAGAGGTGATCTTGTTGAAACATAAGGTCCTGAGGGAACTAAATACCTGGAGGATGTTTCCTTTTATGTGGGAGACTAGAACTAAGAATAAAAGATCTCCCTTTAAGGTGGAGATGAGGAGAAATTTTTCCTGAGAATCATTAATTTGTGGAATTCTCTTCCCGAGAAAGCAGTGAGCTGGGTCATTGATTTTATTCAAGGCTGAGTTAGATAGATTTTTTGATAGATAAGGGAGTAAGAAATTATGGGCAGCAGACAGAAAAGTCGAATTGAGACCACAACCAGACCAACCACGATCTTATTGAATGGCAGAGCAGGCTCGAAGGGCCTACTCTTGTTCCTAAGCCCTAAGTTCCTATGCTCAGTCACCCTATCCCTAATAGATTCTAGTAACTTTCTCTCAGCCAACGTTAAACTAATGGGCCTGTGATTTCCTCATTTGTCTCCCCTCCCCTACTTAAATAAAGGAGTGACAAGAGTAGTTTTCCAATCCCAGGGACGTTTCTTGAATCAAAAGTTTTGGAAGATTTCCTCATACTTTTAATACCCTGGGTGAAAAGGACAAATCCATGAGGTTTATCTATCATTAATCTCATTAGTTACTCCATTGCTGTTTTTGTTAAACTCGTAAATATAGTTAGAAAACTAAAAATAAATCAAAGGACCTATCAGCATGCTGAAAGCACTGGATACTGCAAAGACTATGGGCCCTGACATTCTGGCAATAGGACTGAAGACTTGTGCTCCAGAACTTGCTGCGCCCCTAGCCAAGCTGTTCCAGTACAGCCACAACACTGGCATCTACCCAGCTATGTAGAAAATTGCCCAGGTATATCCTGTACACAAAAAACAGGACAAATCCAACCTGGCCAATTACCACCCCAACAGTGTACTCTCTATCATCAATAAAGTAATGGAAGGGGTCATCAACAGTGCTATCAAGCGGCACTTGCTTAGCAATAATCTGTTCACTGACGCCCAGTTTGAGTTCCGCCAGGGCCACTCAGCTCCTGACCTCATTACAGCCCTGGTTCAAACATGGACAAAAGAGCTGAACTCTTGAAATGAGAGAGACTGCCCGTGACATCAAGGCCGCATTTGACAGAGTGTGGCATCAAGGAGCCCTAGCAAAACTGGAGTGAATGGGAATCTGGGGAAAGTTCTCCACTGGTTGGAGTCATACCTAGCACAAAGGAAGATGGTTGTGGTTGTTGGAGGTCAGTGATCTCAGTTCCAGGACATCACTGCAGGAGTTCCTCGAGGTAGTGTCCTCAGCCCAGCCATCTTCAGCTGTTTCATTCATGACCTTCCTTCCTTCCTTCATAAGGTCAGAAGTGGGGATGTTTGCTGATGATTGCACGATGTTCAGCACCATTCTCAACTCACCAGATACTGAAGCAGTCATTGTCCAAATGCAGCAAGACCTGGACAACTGAAGCAGTCATTGTCCAAATGCAGCAAGACCTGGACAATATCCAGGCTTGGGCTAACAAATTGAAAGTAACATTCACGACACATAAGTATCAGGCAATGACCATCTCCAACAAAAGAGAATCCAACCATCGCCCCTTGATGTTCAGTGACATTACCATCACTGAATCCCCCACTATCAATATCCCTGGGGTTACCATTGACCAGAACCTGAACTGGACTAGCCATATAAATACTGCGACTACAAGAGCAGGTCAGAGGCTAGGAATTGTACGACAAGTAACCCACCCCCTGACTCCCCAAAGCCTGTCCACCATCTACAAGGCACAAGTCAGGAGTGTGATGGAATACACCCCACTTGCCTGGATGAGTGCAGCTCCAATAACAATCAAGAAGCTTGACATCATCAAAGGACAAAGCAGCCCGCTTGATTGGCACCAAACTCCTTCCACCACCAACACACAGTAGCAGCAGTGTGTACCATCTACAAGATGCATTGCAGGAATTCACCAAGCCTCCTTCGACAGCACCTTCCAAACCCATGACCATTACTATCTAGAAGGACAAGGGCAGCGGATAGATGGGAACACCACCACCTGGAAGTTCCCCTCCAAATCACTCACCATCCTGACTTGGAAATATATCGCTGTTCCTTCACTGTCGCTGGGTCAAAACCCTGGAACTCCCTTGCTAACAGCACTGTCTGTGCCTACACCACATAGACTGCAGTGGTTTAAGAAGGCAGCTCCCCACCACTTCTTAAGGGCAGTTAAAGATGGGCAATTAATGCTGGCCCAGCCAGCGAAGTCCACACCCCATGAATGTGTGAAAAAAAAATTGCATGCAGTGCTGGCCACTGATATATTCCAAATGTATCTCTGGAACAGGTTCTTCAGTAAGAAATGGAACTAAGGCTACACAATGTGGATTTATTCTAAGAGGACAATAAACTGACAGTAAAAATGACACCGATTCTCACCCACTGGCTCATATTGTGCTTCCCGACAGGGAGTAGCAGTAGGCTATAAAACAGGAAGAAACTGGCTACTAGGCTCGTTTGTGGGAAGAAGAGTAAAGATGAACACTCAAACATAAAACTGCTCTGTTTGGCAACTTATCGGGGCATCTCCAACACTGTTAACTGAGTCTTGGATCTGCAAAGATTTCACTTCGGGTCGCTTTGTGTAAAATCACGATTTAATATATTAATGTGCATGAGCCTGTACTTTTCACAGCTGAGGAATTTAGTGATCTTATAAAACAGCAATGCACTCTCTTAAATTTTCCTCAGAACTTTGACATGTTCATCAGCCATTACAGTAATGTCAGCACGCCTCCCTGTGTCCACATATACAAACTGACAGGCCCTGAAGACGACCACTTGCACAAAATGCCAGAATTCTGTGCCAGCATGATGGAAGCTGCAGGTGAGTGTCCTGATAGAATTTGCTATTGCATCGAATAAGCAAATACTTCCTATGGGCTTAAATGTAGCTATCTTTTCAGTATTTCCATTGATAAAGGCAGAGACCAGACAATTATAGTCTCATTGCCTCGTTGGTGCAGCTGTAATCTCCACCAAAGTGGCCACAGGAGCACTACAATTTGCTTCATTGCCCCTGGGCAAATTAAAATGGGGTGGGGTAGGGAGGGGATGGAATGTAGCTAGTATTCCTGCTATCCAGTGCCTTCAGCATTTTTTTATTTATTCTCTCATTGGATGAGAGTGTCACTGGTAGAGCTAGCATTTGTTGCCCATCCCTAATTTCCTTGAATGGAGTGACTTGCTTGGCCATTTCAGAGGGCTGCTCAGAGTCAGTCACTTGCTGTGCATCTGGAGTCACACGGCCAGGTAAGGATGACAGATTTTCTTCCCTAAAGGACATCAGTGAATTGGATGGGTTTTTACAATTGATAGTTGTCATGGTCACCATTACTGAGACTAGCTTTTAATTCCAGATCTCTTATTTATTGAATTTAAAGCCTATCAGCTGCTGAGGCAGGATTTGAACCCACGTCTCCAGAGCATTAGTCTGGAATGCAGGATCACTAGTCCAATGATATTACCAGTACCATCTCCCCATAGCATGTGGGTGGATGTCTGGTAAGGACAGGACTGGGCTGACTGTGATGACTTTCACAGTGGAATGCCCCCACTGTCACTCACTGTCCAAGCTCATGAGAAGAATTTCCACTTCAGGGAAGTGCTGGAGATGGTTAAATGCCTGACTTTCTTCACACCAGCAAGAAATTAATGCAAGGAGAAAATTGGGGGAGGAAAGTATTATAGTTGTATGATCTTTTGTTTTTAGAATCTAGTATAATGGGGAGTTCTTTGTGGGCATGTTTTTAGTCTTCAGAATTTGTTGGTTAACAGTAAAATGGACTGTTTTCACCAAGTTCCAATTCCTCTGTAATCAGAGTAAGAAGACATGGAAAAACTGCAGAAATGCATGCACACACCATTCACTGGTAGATAAGTAATACAACTGAATTTTCTGAACATATTTACTTTGGTTCAGTTCCTAATCATGCAAAGAAAAGTCATGGTGTGGAACATGTGCCTACTTGGAAATTACTGCAGGAAACTTCAAAAAGGGATATGCACTTTATCCTAGTGTTCTGTGTAGAAACCAACTTGATTCACCAATTTTGCAAATCATGGCCTGCAAATAATATTTCTGGTGAATACAAATAGCTTTATTGTAATTATATGAATATAAAATCTCTTTATTTTGTGATTTAAACATTGGTAGATTCCTATTATATTGTTTGGATGGATAGGTGCCAGTCGAGAGAATATATTAAAAAATCTTCCCAAAGAATGAAATATGTTGTCCCTGAAATTAGGTGCCATTGTCAAAAGCCCTAAAATTAGTGGATTATTTGCTGAATAACCACCTTCCACCGTTGTTACTGTCTTTGCAACTATGACTGGGATTCTGCAATATCTCAGCTAATTAAGGTGAGAAAATTCCCGAAGGTGATGTTAACTGCAATTCCAGGTTAATGCTGAATTACCTGAGCAAAAGGAACAAATGGGTTAACCTTGGTTAGCCTGACTAGAGAGGGGAAAATCATCTTGTTATCCTGCTCTTGATTATGGTTAGCTAACTCCTCTGTGAATTACAGATTTGTCAATTGAGGACAGAGTAGGCTCGGCTCTGATGGCCCCAATGTTTCAAAAACTTACAAGTGTTTGCTGTTGAGACACATGAAAATGGTCTCCATAGAGATGTACCGGTGTGCAGTTGGTATCCACAGAGTTGTATCCCAATAAAAGTCAAAGCCTCTAGAAAGATGAAGTGTTGGTTTAATAAGTAATGAAGAAAGTGACTGCAGCCATTAAACAAAGTTAACAAGTTTTGTGCCCTGTAACTGAAATTCAAAAGAAATAAAACTAAAAGGTTCCTTGATCAACCACTAGGTGGAGGTCCACCATAGAGCAAGGAGTTTTGCATTCTGTTGCTCATCATAGGGTGGCTTACATTGGAAACCCTGGCATCCAGAACACAGGTATGCAGACTAAGGCTTGTCAGCCCCGACATTCTAGGTCCTCAAAGCCGATGCAGCTTAGTTCTATTTGTGTTCACTTCTTACTGCTGTGTCGTGCTCAAAGTTTGAGAGCCTGGGCTTTGCAAAGGGTTCTTTTTAGCATTCCTGTTCATTGGATTGTTGAAATCAGCACATCAAAATCATGTTCAAATCCACAAGTTAAAATTCTTACAGTTTAACGGGAACATTAATTTAATGTTTCATGTGGCCTTAACGCACATAAATGGCCTGTGCAGACTAAAGCACTTGTGCTCCAGTAGACAGCTTCAAGCAGTCTAAATAGGAAGAGGGGCAATATTAAAATAAATGATCATAGAGCATGACTGACTGGGCTTTTTCCCTCTGAAGATAATGACTGTTGCTTGGTGCAGCCCCGTATGCCAGCTGCTTGACGCATTTAACCCTAGTGAAGATGATTCTTATATAAACCTAAACGATAAGTGTTGGTAGACCATACTACCAAGCATGATGCTGTTTTTTGTGCCAATTCAGGTAGCCGGCAAATGATTAGGGGCAAGGGCCCTGACTAATATTTTTCTTGCCTGGCGTAAGGGCATTGAGATCATTTTTAGAGCCCTACTTGTCCTGATGGCTGAGATCAACTAGTTCAGCAAAGACTCAGGATCAAAATGTTGCCCTGCGGTCTCTTTTAATGCTAGACTCTATGTACTATCTTTTTGGTCTCTGGAGGAGCTTCAACTGAGCTTTGAACAGTGCTAATGCCACTAGTTTCAGTACAGACTGGGCAAAACTTTGATAAACTGACCTGAATCGTTGTCACTTTGTAGAGTAAGTTCTAACTTTTCTCCCTTCTCTTGAACAGGTTGTCCCCCTGATTATGTGCCACCTGAAATTTTCAACTTCCCTAGTAAATCTGGTTTCAAGCTGTACGGCATGTTATATAAACCTCACAGCCTGCAGCCAGCTCGCAAGCACCCCACTATCCTCTTTGTTTATGGGGGACCACAGGTAAGGCTACCAGGCGATATGGTTTCTCATTTTAATTTAGTGTCTGGGTCATTTTTTCAATTAAACAGCCAGCAAGTTTTTATAAGTGCAAGAGGAGCTTTTGAAGAAAAAATATTATTTTGATGTTCCTGAAGCTTTTTTTTCCCCTATCTTTGCATTTTTGCCACAGCCAGCATGCATTGCCTATCCGTAATTACCTTTGAGAACATGGTGATGAGCTACCACCTCAAGTTGCTACATGGTTTGTGGTGAATGTACTCCCGTGGTAGTGTCAGGTAGAGAATTCCAGGATTTTGCCTAACCAGATTGAAGGAACAGTAATCTATTTCCAATTTGGGTTAGCATGTGAATTCAATTTTTTAAAAATCTAAACTATACCCTTAAAGGATGGTGTCTCGTGCCTATTGCCTATTAGTGGCTAGTGATTGTTCTGTTTGGGATGAAACCAAGTTGGGAGCCTCTTTAGAGTTGAGAAGTTCCAAGACTACATACTTGGCAGTAGAGATTCATAAACAAACCATATGTCATTTACTGGCTAATCTGAGTAACGCAGGTATACAGTATTCTGCATTTTTGATTGTCTAAACAATAACCTTAATGAGCCAGACTAAGTAGCCCTATCACTGGGAGCTTATCTTCCTACTTTGCATCAGGTAAACCTACAAACCAATGCCCTAATAAGACAGGCTGAACAAGCAAAAAGATATTTTCTGTTGTTAAGGCACATGATGTTAGCTCAGTAAAATGTATGAGTACCTCTACACAGCTGAGCTTCTAAGCCTTGGCTCTGCTGACCTACATTTCTGCTATTTGAACTTGTATAGGGGGAAAGAGTGGAATGGGAAGTGTGCACACTATTATTTGACAGCAGCAAAAGCAAAACAGTATGGATGCTGGATATCTGAAATAAAAACAAAAGGCTGGAAATACTGACCAGGTCTGGCAACTGCTGTGGAGAAAGAAAGAGGTATCGTTCTGAAACATTAACACTTTCTCTCTATGCAGATGCTGCTAGACCTTCTGAGTATTTACAGCATTTTATATTTTTACATCTGGTTCGATGACTTTTAATCATGAAGGTAGATTTCTCTGCCTGTCAACACCAAGTGAACTAAAAGAGGATCTTGTCTTACTTTTTTTTTGTTCTACACTTTACCCTCTAGTTTTTCCTTTTACTTTTTACACACTGCAGCTGATTCATGGAGGCAAGTAGTCATGTAGGCTTGAATGGTTTTGAGTACTTCCCCAAAGCAACAGCTTTTTAAACATGTGCAAGAACTGTGTGTAGGCAGTTAGTGTTGGAGAGATCTCCCACAAGATGAGGTTTTGGATGAAAGCCTTTTGACCTATTTAATGGCATTTTTCCAAATGCCTTGCTGCCTAATCCACCATTACCCTATGAAGTTGTCAGTTTACATCAAATTATTAGCAAGTTTTCCCATCTGGAATTATAACGCATTGGTGCAACATATATTTGCAAATATGGAGGAGGAGCTTTAGCACATGGCTGTAAATAGCACTACCACATGCCTTAAATAGCACTATAGTGTTTGTGGAAGGAAACCTCAATGGATACAAATTTTTAACAAGTCCCAGTTTGGTTAAACACGGGGGCAGCCATTACAAATTTCACAAGTGCACTTTTAAACTCCCAATCATCTAGCCTATGGCCTGCCATTTTTCTGCAGTCATTAGTTTTCTCAGTCATTCCTTTGCCTTCATGTCATGAGCACTTTTCCCCTATCAAATCACCCAATTGTGTTCCTCCTGATATATGGTCTCCATCTAGATCCCTCAAGCCTAAGGTGCTAAGACTTGTAACTCTTTCGAGTCCAAACACGTTTCCATCTGTTCCTATTCAGATGAAGTTACATTGTTTCATAGTTTGCCATCGTGAGATTTGAACTCTTGATCTTGGTGTTGCAAGCCCAGTACCATAACCACTTGGCTACTTAGGCCAAGCTCAATATATGTACTGCCGAAGCGAGCACTAAATGAGTGAAATCTATCAATGTATCAGTCACTACATTGTTTCATAGTTTGCCATTGTGAGATTTGAACTCTTGATACTCTTTTGAGTAAACCTGTTTCAGATGAAGTTACATTGTTTCATAGTTTGCCATTGTGAGATTTGAACTCTTGATCTGGGGGTTACAAACCCAGTACCATAACCACTTGGCTATTTAGGCCAAGCTATGAAGTTACATAGTTTGCTATTGTGAGATTTGATCTCTTGATACTCTTTTGAGTAAACCTGTTTCCATCTGTTTCAGATGAAGTTACATTGTTTCATAGTTTGCCATTGTGAGATTTGAACTCTTGATCTTGGGGTTACAAACACAGTACCATAACCACTTGGCTATTTAGGCCAAGCAAAGTAACTCTTTCAAGTACAAACCCATTTCCATCTGTTTCAGATGAAGTTACATTGCTTTGCCATTGTGAGATTCAAACTCTTGATAATCTTTTGAGTAAACCTGTTTCCATCTGTTTCAGATGAAGTTACATTGTTTCATAGTTTGCCATTGTGAGATTTGAACTCTTGATCTTAGGGTTACAAACCCAGTACCATAACCACTTGGTCATTTAGGCCAAACACATTTCCATCTGTTTCAGATGAAGTTACAATGTTTCATAGTTTGCCATTGTGAGATTTGAACTCTTGATACTCTTTTGAGTAAACCTGTTTCCATCTGTTTCAGATGAAGTTACATTGTTTCATAGTTTGCCATTGTGAGATTTGAACTCTTGATCTTGGGGTTGCAAGCCCAGTACCATAACCACTTGGCTATTCAGGCCAAGCAAAGCAGCTCTGTAACTCTTTCAAGTACAAACATGTTTCCATCTGTTACCTATTCAGATGAAGTTACATTGTTCAATAGTTTGCCATTATGAGATTTGAACTCTTGATTTTGGGGTTACAAACCCAGTACCATAACCACTTGGCTATTTAGGCCAAGCTTAGTGCTAATACTTGTATCTTTCACAATTGGTTTAACGATAGTAACTAGATCTTGTTAGTCCACATAAAGCATTATCGGGCTTCTCCTTTTCCAAAACAGCCCATCATCCTGGAAAGCCACAACTAACTCTGGTGTTTTTCTCTATAAGAAGCCATCTCCTTGAGCTGCTTTCACCTATCCCTGCACAGCCCTCAGTGGCATAAGAGTCAATAAGCAGAGGGTTTATGTGAGGTAATTGGCAAAAGAGCCAGAGACAAAATGAGGAAAAAGTTATTTTTTGCAGGGCGTTATGATCAGGAATGCACTGCTGGAAAGAACAGAGCAAGGAGATTCAAAAATAACTTCTGAATACTGGGTGAATACTTAAAAAGGAAACATTTGCATGGCTATGGGGAAAGAACCCTAACCCCTCCCACGTACAAACCAACTGACGTGGAGGAAATGATGTGAAGACGGCAAACATGAAGTTTGCCACTTTGTGACTTAACCCATCATAAAGCTAGTGAGATATATTGGCTGTGGCTTAAATACAGCAGTGTTCCAACAAATGCATACACCTTCTGTACAAGCATAAAAAGTCGAGTCTGCTGCATTTGCTCCTGGCATATACTGAGGAATGCATTGCAAAATTGCACATTTGTGGTCTGTAATCTTGTGTCCATAAAAAATAACGAGAAGTAAATCACAGGTTGGAAATGTGGAGTTCTGCAGAATGTGATCCTGACTCGCATCAGTATCGGGAGCTGTGGAAGTTTTAACATAATAAAAATTGAAAGTAAATGAAAGTGATTATAATGCATTGCCACTTAATTTAGCATTAATGGGGATGTGTATATGCAAAAAGATGATTTTTAGGTCTCGAAAATTGGAGTCGTCATATATGTCATGATTTACAGTATTTACATTTATGTAAATTGTTAAATTGACTATAAATGTGTGATCACAGCCAGTATAACACCTCTCTGAAAGTGCTAAGTTGTACCATTTGCATGCTAGCCGTTTAAAATTCTTCAGGATTAAAACATTTCCGCCAGATTATGTTCTCCACTTCTAAAGTAGCTCAGCCAGATAGAGGTACTCTGCATACTATTGTAGCTGTTCAGTGATTGTCAGGACGCTTTTCATTCATAGTAATTTATAATTGATCCCTGTTTGACATCCACATATACATTTTTAAGCAGGTTACTGTAAAGCTGCCAAGTTAGGAATCTAGAGCCCATATGCGAAGTTATTTGAAACTGGACAGTGCGCTTAACAGTGGAGAATTTGGTGGAGCCCCTGCATTTTCTATTAACACCTTCACTCACCTGATCACTAAGAATATTGACTGTAGAATTTGTTTCCTTGTTCATGTAGGTCCAGTTGGTGAACAACTCGTTCAAGGGAATAAAGTACCTGAGGCTGAATACTCTGGCGTCTCTTGGTTATGCAGTGGTGGTGATCGATGGCAGGGGGTCCTGTCAGCGAGGCCTTTTGTTCGAAGGTGCCCTCAAAAACAAAATGGTATTTTCCCTTTTACCGCAGTGGTTTTAATTGACTCTTAACTAAATGTGTCCATTCTCACCATGTTCTTATAGCCTGAAGAACTCTACATATTAAAAAAATCCAAACTACTTTCCCTTCTCTTAGGAAGACATGGATAATGGCACTAGGGTGCAGATTTCATCGATGTGGTTGTTCATGTGTGCTCCTTAATGTTATGCTGGTGGGCTAATTAACCCTGGAAATCAGCCTTTGTTTTACTTTAAAAATGACAGGTTCTGACACATCAAATCATGTTCAAATGGTTCTGTGCTCTGCTTCACTCACTGTAATCATAAATATTGATCTTTTAATTTCTCTGCCAATAGCTCTTCCTATGACCTCTAAGCTACTTGCTGAGATATGATCTGTAGCTTTCTGGAACCAAGTTTTCTCTCTGGTACCTTCAGTGTTGAGCTGCTGGTTATGGCATGTTAATCGGTTCCAATTGCTAGAAATCATCAGATCTGTCTTTTTTCCCAAACTGTGAACAGGTGAGCGAATGAGGGTATTATTGGAGAGGAGTTATAGTCCCAGGCACGATAGGTTGAATGGCCTCTTTCTGTGGTGTAACTTTTCTATGGTTCTGAGAGCCCTGCTGTGACTGCCTCCTGGAACAAAATGTCCAAGTAACACTCTTCCACCGCCATCCCCACCCCAATGACCCACAATCTCTGCAGCACAGACACCAGCTCCGCAATTCTGTTGAAGCTGCAGATGCTTACCACAGATATGGTTGCCCAAGACTGCAACTCGTTCAGCAAACTCCTGCACGTTGCAGTCACAGCACCTGCCCTACCATGCCTATCTAACCTTATTTATTTGATTACTTCACTTCAATTATTAACTAGTTAACTAAAATAGCAGGTTATAGCCTCCTAACTTGGAGACAAAAGAAGGGCACTCTGCAGCTACTGGAGGTAAAATACAGAATATAAAGCTGCACTTCTTCCCAACCCCACCATCGCATCGAATTCCCACTTGCACCAAATGCCTGACTTAGCATTTCAGTTTATGAAACGCTATTCCCGGAACACAATGTGCTCTACACTCTGGAGCTTATGGCTCACATCCAAGTTACAACTGCTAAGCCATTAACACTTATTCAGGCAACCACTTTTAGTTTGGCAGTTAACTACCACTGCAGACAGTTTGTTAACTACGCATCTTAACTAGCTTGTAGTTTCTTTTGCAGTTTTAAAGTTCTAGTCAAATTCTATTAATCTAAATTACATCTTGAGAAGCACTTACCATTTGCACCAAATTCCTGCCTTAGCATTCTGCTTGCGAAGTATTTTGTTCCCGTTTACCCCGTGCTGCACATCCTATGACTCTCTGCAATTGCAAATTAATTTCAAATTGGGAGCTAGTTTTAAATTTTGGGGCCATGTTATTAGAAACTGTACTGACACGACCCCAAATTTACATTTGTGACTTAAAGCTAGGGTACAGATGATTTTCATCTCATCAGATGAGCATACATTTCAATCTGTGTTCTAATTTTTCCACTTTATTGAGTTATGTCTCCCAAAGTTAGCTGTGTGATCTCTTGGGCCTCTGACACTTTGTAACCACCCACCGTCAATTGAGTGGACTTGGAGTTTCTACCCCCTGCCTACTGGCAAGCATTATTGCCTGAAGGCATGATTGTGACAAATCACGTAAAAAATCAGTAACACTGATTGGCAACATGAATGTACTAACTTTACTTTGCTAGATCCAAAATGCTGTTTTCCCAAATCAGAAGCAGTGACATTAACTTGATGTGTTATAATTGAAGTTTATAAGATTGATACTTGGCATGGTAACTTTAATTTTAGGGTAAATGAAGGGGGTCATGTGAGCCATTCTGCAGTCTTTCCAATAATAAGCCTGGGTGGGTTTGATTGTTAGAGATCAAAGGAAGGCTTAGCTTGTTTTACTGAGAAGAAGGTACAAGGTATTTACGTATGGAGACAATGGTAGCAGTCTCTGGATTTACAATGAGTAGCCTGAGAATCTCAGGTCCCAAAAGGTGTTGAAGTTACAGGTAGAGTACCTCAAATCCGACTATCCAAATACCAGGCATTTTTATTAACGTTCCATGAATAGTGAGTAAAATTTTAAAGAATTAACTTACCTGGACAATTTGGTTAGGCACTGCATTGGCACAGTGTAATTCCAGACAAATTACCAGCTTCCCCACTTCAAGCGATCCTTGACCCTACCCAAGCTGCCCATGGCCCAAACCATTCGACCTGAAATCTGACCTCGGTCTCAAGGGCGTCAGATTTGAGGCACTGTACATGTACTGGGTTATAACCAGTTGTGCTGTAACCTGTCCATATATTTATAAGATGAATGAGAATTGGGGTCAAGGATAGATAATTAGCATTTCTACCTGAATGCAAGGCAAATCTGTTTCATGTCCTCATGGGGAAGAGAGCAAGGGAAGCCATTTTGCAAGGTCTGGTTACAGGCTTCCCTATAAATCAATGAATCTCAAGCAGTATTGTGGCCAGCAGAAGAAAAGGCTGTTTGACTTTGCAAGCAACCAGAGCTGGGTGCGGGATTGAGGGCTGCATCCTGCAGCTATCTAAGGATTCTAGGAGATTTCATTCTGGCATGATCAGAGGGAAGAAGAAACATTGAAACAGGCTTTACTGTTGGTAGTGGATTAAAGAAGCTTGCCGAAAACTGAGGAAAGCACCTGGAGGCAGTCACTCAAAGTTACTACTCAGCAAAACAGGAATACAGAAATTCATTGGAAGCTGGGAGCAACTGTAAGCTGTTTGCTAAAAGGACTGTAATTCCATGGAGAGTGTGATGGGTAATTATACAAGGGGGAACATCACTTTCTGTAGCTTAAAGTAAAAGTTGCCTTTTATTGGAAAATGGTGTTTAGTCAATTGTGATTTCTTAGCTCACCACTGCCATCTCAGGGGCAATTCGGGATGGTCAATAAATTCTGGCCTAGCCATCAAAGCCTACATCCCTTGAATAAAAAAAACTTATTACAGTAAAAGTTTTAAAACAGGAAATCATGTCGTATTATGATTCTTTCAGCTAGCAAGTGGAAGTTCAAATCCCTTTAAAAGTTATTGGTTTCTTCGGCGATTATAATAGTTGAAAAAGTCAAAGAAGAGCAAGTAGTCTTCAGCCAATCAAGCTTGTACAACTCACCAGCTTGACATTCAGTGAACATTTTGAACTCTCCTAATGATAAAAGATAATTAGAAATGAGAGATGTGATTCGGCCTGTCTAGTTTAACCTTCCATAGAATTCTGAGGTCCTGCCCTCACCAAGTAGGTAATTCTAAGCATTCATCACTACCTGAATAATTTTTTAGGTCTGCTTTGAATTAATATTTCATTTATTCAGGTTAATACCTTTAATCCCACAGGTCTGACTTTAATTTTGGAATAAAAATGGAAAATGCTGGAAAAACTCAGTAGGTCTGGCAGCATCTGTGGAGAGATAAAGAGTTAACATTTTGAGTCCGTGTGACTCTTGCTTCAGAGCCATATGGACTCAAAATGTTAACTCTGTTTCTCTTTCCACGGATGGTGCCAGACCTGCTGAGTTTTTCCAGCATTTTCTGTTTTAATTGCCAATTTCCAGCATCTGCAGTGTTTTGCTTTTATCTTAGTGTTTAATTCTGGAACGTTGTATTTACAATTTCCTGATATGCTACTGAGAAATTGGAAATAGACTGATGTGACTTTAAGTCTTGTTCAATTAATCAAAACTATTCACATTGTTCTTAGAACTTCAAATGCCTCCTCAATGTCCCTTAAGCCCCTATACCCTTTTCCACCTGAGAGAACAAGTATGTGACCTGCTCCAAGCTTTGTGCTAATGGTGTTCTTAAATCTTACACTCAGGTGTTCTAATCTTAAATGTGGAACTCAATAATTATTGAAGCCTTACGTCTCTTATTTTCCCCTGTCCTCTACAGGGTCAGGTAGAGATTGAAGATCAGGTCGAAGGGCTGCAGTGGGTCGCGGAGAAGTATGGCTTCATTGATCTTAACAGAGTTGCCATCCATGGCTGGTCATATGGAGGTTTTCTCTCCCTCATGGGTTTGATCCACAAGCCCAAAGTCTTCAAGGTAATGAAAGGAGCAGCTGAATCAATTTGGATGAATCATGTTTAAAAGCATAATAAAATGATACCTGGGGCCAGTGTTGTGAAGTACATTGCCCACACTCGTGGTCTTGTGCAACTAAACTAAATCATGGAACCCAAAGTGAAATTACATTTAATCACTTCAAAATTTGCCTGTAGATTATGGATCTGTTTTAGCATGTGATTTCAATCTCTTATTTTAGATTCATTTTATTGTTTTAAAAAAAATGCAACCTTATTTTGCAGTTTAAAGGGAAGTAAGAGCAAATAGGAAGAAATCATTTAAGTATTACATTACTCTGATAAGTTGATGCCTTGAACACTTGTGTCCCCAGGACGTGAGATGTGCAGATTCAAATCGATGTAGGGAGAGTAGCGAGATTATTGATCCTGTAGAGTGACGACAGTGTTGGTGCAATAAAGTTCTTTACTATGGAGTAGAGGGATGAAACTTTGCTGAGTTCTTTCTGAACTCGTACTTTTAGCCCAGCTTCTACCATGCTCATAGCATTAAGACTATCCTGTTCAAATTGCTGCTGTGGTGTACTATCCCCTTTTATCCTTTTTGACCTCGGTAGCATTAGCACCATCCTGCTCCATCATCTTTCTTCCATCATCTCTCCTGTTGTCTGGCCCCATGGAACAATCTTTCGATGGTTCCACTGTTAGATTTTCTAACACAACCAACATAGCTTCACCAATGGTTTTTATTTCTGACCAGAGTCCCCTGTGGAACTATCCGTTTTCCTAATTTTCCTTACATATCCCCATTTGATAATTGCATCCATAAATATAGTTAACTTCCATCTATATGCTGCTGACAGGTAGCACCATGAAAACACCAAGATGACCACTTTTATAGCATACTACCTTTTTGACATTGTCATACATGAATCAAAACTTCTGACCCAAGGCTGCTGTTCTTGCTGCCTGCCATTTGACTTTCTCCCTCCTTGGCTACTTGCTTAGACTGAACCAGCCACCAGTCCTGATCAACTCTGATGTGAGCTTCAAGTCCCACATTCAATCCATCACCAAAATTATCTCCACTTCTTTTACAGTGACCTCCCCCATTTACCTCTCACAAATCACTGCTGAATGATTCGTACATTCTTTTTTCTACCTCCCTGATTTGCGTAGCTTGCTAGGCCATTTCAGAGGGCATTTAAGAGCCAACCACATTGCTGTGGGTCTGGAGCCACATATAGACCAGGTAAGGACAACAGATTTCCTTCCCTAAAGGCCATTGGTGAACCACGACAATGGTTTCATGGTCATCATTAGACTTAAATTCCAGATTTTTATTGAGTTCAGATTCCACCATCTGCCATGGCAGGATTCAAACCTGGGTATGCAGAGCATTACCCTGGATCTCTGGATTACTAGTGCAGTGACAATACCACTAGGTCATCGCCTCCTCCTCCTTATCATCCTCCTACAAACTTCAATTTGTCCAAAATTCATTCATACATATCATGTTTAGCACTGAGTCACATTTGCTTATTGTCGTCATACTCATTAACCCATATTGCCTCTCGATCTCCCAATTTATTATACTTCTTATCATTTTCTTCTTTATCTCCCTCATGGCCTCACTGTATGGCTGCAACTTCCTTTCGCCTTAAGTCTGCTCCTACGTTATAGCCCTTTGATTCTAGACTTTTATGTATGCCTCACCTCCCTCATTCCATCAGCTGCCTTGCCTTACAATCTCAAACTCCGGTCCTAAAACTTTTAGCCTTTACTTTTTTCATACTTTTATTTTTTAAAAATCTTATCCATTTGTTGGCGAAGAACGTCTAGTTTAGCCACTGCAGCTCTGTATCTGTTTTTATTATTTACTGCAATGTAAAGTATCTTGAGATGCTGCTTAAATGCTAAAGGTTGTAGGACTGGTAGTAGGTTGCCTGCTTACCTTTCCATCTTTCAAATGAGACATTAACCCGAGGCCCTACCTGTTCTCTCAAGTGGCCATGAAAACAATCCCATGACACTATTTTGAAGAAGAGCAGAGAAGTTATCACTGGTGTTCTTGCCAATATTCATCCCTCAATCAACATCACAAAACAAAGATTATCTGATCACTATTACACTGTCGCTGTGGGAGATTGCTGTGCGCAAGTTGACTGCCAAGTTTCCTGCATTACAATAGGGACGACACTTCAAAAGTACGCCATTCACTATAAAGTACTGAGTAGACCAGTAGGGATTTTTTGATGTGCGATGCACTGAAGTAAACGAAGTTTAAAACTTAGATACTGAAACTTGTAATAAAATGCTCTCTTGTAAATAACAGGCTATCTTAATATTTTGTAGGTTGCTGTAGCTGGTGCACCAGTCACAGTCTGGATGGCCTACGACACTGGTTACACTGAGCGTTATATGGACGTTCCAGAGAGTAATCAACAAGGTTATGAAGCTGGTTCAGTGGCGCTACATGTTGATAAATTACCAAATGAGTGAGTAATATTGTTTCTCAAAGCAGCATACTGCATAGAATTTATAGCACAAAGACTTCTCTCACCCATCAGCTAAGCATATTAGCATAATCTCCCATTCCTTTCTCTGTCACTTGTTTATCCAACTTCCCTTCAAATGCATCACAAGTTGACCCTGTTATGTGGGGCACACAAAGATTTGTAGAATGTGTTCAGTTTGACATTAGAAATGGTACCAGTCATAAATGTATATAATGTGAGGGATGATTTATTCTACCTTGCTGATCATGCACTTGTAATTTTGAATTGGAGATTACAAGTAGTGACTTGGATTCTGATCTCGGATATATAATGCCATTACCTCTGCTTTCATGTAGGAAGCATTTGTATAGAATTTGGGCAAGTTGAAATAAAAAACTGCAAGTGCAATAAATCTGAATAAACTAAATGTTAGGGGCCTGTCAGCAGCTGAAAAATAGGCTAACATTTGTTTGGAGACCCCCACCTTTCATTAAAAGTGGGGGAGGAGAAAAAAAGCAAATAGACTGGCTAAAATAATGAGGGCTGGGGAGACCAAGTGGTGAAGCAACTATGTAAGTACTATTACTAAAAGGTTCATGCTGAACATTTTAAAAATATTAAACATGTTTAAGCATCAAACATTAAAGGGAGGAAAAATTGCTGGATGGTACACCCAAGATGATGCACATTCATAGAGTGAATTTAAAGATGAATAGAAATAACCCCAAAGTGGAAATGAGTGGAATTGAAAAAATAAATTGGCTGTTCTAATTGACTTGACAGTAACATCCAGCCTCATCCTGTCCTCATTTAGACAATGTAGGTTGAATGCTACAGCAGTACAGCCTAGAGTTCCCTTAATGCTGGCAGCAGTTCTGACTCTAATAAGCTTAAAGTAATTTCAAGCATCTACCTCTTTCATGCCCCTTCTGACAAAGAGTTCAATGGTATATTGAGCTATGGCTACAATAAAATCCACATATCTTGCTTGCCTCGGTTAAAGTGGTTGGATATCAATTGCTTGCCCCGAGAAACATGTTATCATGCATGAAGTGTAGGGGAGACGATGGAAATGTACATGCAAACTCAAGTTTTTCGCAGCGATATGATGGCTAACAGTGAACAGGGTTCAAGACTACCTACAGTTCCTGACTTATTTGCGATGGCCTTTTTGAAAAACTTGGAAAGGGCGATCTTGGTTCCAACTTGCCATTCTTCTAATTCAACAAAATAGAAATTTTATTTGAAATCTAACAGAATTTGGAATTTAAGCTGCTGGATATTATCTGAACCTAATATAGGAACATTGAGTGTGTAGGAGTGATTTTTAATGGAAGTCAACCTGAGTTCTGAATATTATTCATGGGAAAAAACTGAAATCATTGGTAATAACTTTACCCTACTATTGAAGATTCATTAATAATTGCTGTGCACCCCCCCCCACCAAACTTGGTCTTTTAGATTGATTTGAAACAGTATTGTGCTGTATATCTGCATATTTGGTCTCAATCTCAGAGCAAATTCATCAAAGTGGTATTGAGTTTTTGAGGGAGTGTGGTGTACAGTATGGTTCTGATATGACAAAGCTAATGTGACTATTTTGTAAAGTAGTATTTTTTCATTGTCTATGTGAATACCAGACAACAAAGCGTACTTAAAATTGAAATATAATGGGAAGACCAACTGGTCAGCGAAGTAATTACCCAAACTCAACCTTGACTTTAGGTCCTGATATTGCCTGGTGGCCCAGCTGACCTCTGGCTGAATGAACCTCCACAAGGCTTTGCACAATATTTCCTCTCTCTGGAGAGGTTGAAAAGATATTCTTGCAGTACTTGCACTGCCTCTTTTTTTTATCTGCAAAATTTAATTAATAGTTAGCTGTAGAAAAACCTATAACCTGTGTTACCCTGTCCAGAGGAAGTAAAGGGAGCTGAACTTAGATGAAATAGAATGGTCATTTTGGTTCATTTTGCCTTTTTATTCATCGTTGTGATGTTTTGATACTTTATTCACCCAGGCCCAATCGTTTGCTGATTCTGCATGGATTTTTAGATGAAAATGTGCACTTTTTCCACACAAATTTCTTAGTATCGCAATTAATCAGAGCTGGAAAGCCATATCGGCTTCAGGTATGATTATATTTTGTGACCAACTAACTTTATTACTTTAATATGAATGCCAATAATTAGATAATGTTTTGTTTTGTGGTTCCAATTTCCAGATGTCTAAAAATATGACTGATTAAAATGAAACAGATCTTGATGTCCAGTAATATTTTCCAAAGCAGTACTCGGGGCCAGCCCAACATCCTAGAAATATATATGCCTGAATGCACATGGAACCTACCTGATAACTGGTACAAGATAGAAGTCTTGGCCCTGTAATCTCCACTAGATTACTGAGTACTAGAGTACATTACAGGCCCCAATTTTGTGCCATATTCTAGGTTATCGATAGTTGTGCAAGGAAACATTTAAGCTTTGAAAAAAGCTAGCATTGTAGCGCTGCCAACCTTGTCTTGCTTTTGTTATGTTTCAGTCCAGTGAAGGCACTAACCCTGGAAACACAGGAAAAATTTGAATCCTGATAAGCATGAAAATATGCTGCTTCAGAATTTTATTGTCCTATCAAGAAGGCATTGATCTTTTCCTGACACAGTGGCTGGTCACATTTCAGTAACTTGCCAAGCGGGTATTCTTCAATTATAAAACATTCAATAACGGATGATTACCCTAGCTGGGCCCAGTCTATGATGCTTAACACGAGTTTCCAGCTGTGGTTGCTGCATTAGGATCAGAGCTGGGTTTTCCCATAACTTGGGGTACAGAAACCACATAGAATGCCCCTTGGCTGTGATCAGCTAATTTGACAAACTGGACATCAAACCCTGGGATCTTTGCGTTATCGATGATCTTTACTTGAACCCACCAATGTATTGGCAGAAGTACAGTTGTGGCTTTTTACTCTGTTTTGACTTGAATAAATGGCCACTGGGGTCATATCAACTCTAGTCACTTTTCAGATATGTGGAAGGTCATTATTGGATTCCCTTTGCATTCTTTCCCTTTATATGCATGACTAATAGTCTGGTTAAAAATCAAAGGGAGTGCTTAAATTGTATTTGTATCTGTCACATTTTAGCTGTCTTTTGAATCTGCTAGTTGTCAGCAAATGACACCAACAAAGGCCAGTGTTGTTAGTTTGGAATTGAAAGTGCCTACTTTTGATGTTCTACAGATGTCATTGACGATGTGAACTAGAATCACTTTTTGATCATGGAAAGCATTGTCTGGGGTCCACTTACACCTTCCAACAGGAGTCCTTGACTAGCACTTGAAAGTGGAATCCTTAACAGATTTTTCCCTCCCTGACTTAAGTGGGGGACAAAGGAAACCTTTAGTGACCTGGCTGCTGAACTGGAACTGAGAACTAAGTATAGATTGCAAATTGTAACTGAGATCTTCAAGTCTGTTGTTATATCAATCCCTGTTTTCATCCATTAAGTTGTCAGAGAAGCTGGGGAAATTATTTTAATCTTAGTTGAGCTTGGAATTTTGCCTTTCCTCCAAGGACTGGGAACCTCACTGCTGTCCACTTGCTTTGATTGACCTTATGTCCATATCCCTTAGTTCTGAGCTATTCAGCTATAAATATTTTTTCAATGTTACCATCCTTTGCAAATAACTGGATGTTGTTTGTCTGTCTGTCTGCTACAGATTTATCCCAATGAAAGACACAGTATTCGCTGCCCTGAGTCTGGAGAGCACTATGAGATAATGCTGCTACACTTCCTACAGGAATACCTCTGAGAAAACAAGTGAACCACAACAAAAGAAATGTTTTTGGACCGTTGCTGATATTTGGCTCCCGGTGACGTGCTTTTTGTCAAACAACGTATTCCCGCCCCCAACCCATAAATCCTCAGTCCTAACTACACAGATTTAGCATTTCCTTTGCAACTTCATTTCTGAGCAAAGTGGGAATACTACACTGATCTCACTGAATTTGATTTTAAACTGTGATTTGATAAGACTGAAACCTAACATTGTTACTTCAGTTTAATTTATATAAGTGTTAACGGTACAGTGTGGAATCAGTTAATTCACCTAAACTGTACACTGGCATTGATTTCAGCTTTTGTACATGCCTTGAAAACTGCACGATGGTAGGGAGAAAGAGAAGATTAAAGCCAAATGATTACTCTCGGCTTCAAAAGACATGTCCAGATGTCCTGCTGTGAATTTGACATACCACTTTGCAAAAAAAAAGCTTCACTTGTTCCGATTAGCCATCGTGTTTCTGAAATGCATCCCCATAGGAACTTGATTTCTCACGATCATTCAGTAAAAGACTTGAGTTTTAACCTCTGCAAGCTGCACCACCCAAGAAGTGTGTTTCAGGGCAAGAGCCAACTACAACTTTGCTGAGTATTCAAAGTGCGTATTATTAAAAGAAAATATTTTTATGGATTCTTATTCTTTTATAATGAGTGTATGGCATTGTAACTCATTAAAATAATTGTAACGCTTAATTCATAGCACGTTATTTCTCCACAACTGCCTACCAATTTTATGCCTTTCTCTCCTGAAGACGTTGCCCCTGCTGGGCCACAGTTGCACAGATGCTAATTGCTGTCTGGTATCTTGTCCAAGTGTAAGCTTAGGCATTGTGTCTCGGAGTTTTCAGATGTGGAGGATATCATACACAGCTCCAGTCCTGTCCTTACCCAATCGCAATGATAACTTGTATTTTAATAGTCGTTTTAACATAGTGCTGAATGGTATTTCATGGAGGTCAAGGGTTGAAAATGGATGCCGAGCCTAAGAGGGGGAAAAAAAATAAGTGAGATAAAGTATAAACTTGATCACGAGGATATGTTTCGAGGAAAATTTTAGAGGAGAGGGAGATGGATAGTTTAAATTGTTTAAACAAGAAATTCCACACTCTGGGACTAAGATGGCTGCAATCATGACCAACAGTGCTGGGAAAAAAGGAAGGAGAGATGCACAAAGGGTCAGAGCCGGATGATTGGAGAGCATCAAGTTCTGGCTGGAGGTTACAAAATTAAAAATGAGAACCAAGGATGGATCCCTGTGGGATTCCAGTGTGAAGGAGGCAAGGGAAACTAGTGGTAGGGATGCTGTAGTTAATTCGATAAATTAGAGTGGAACCAAGTAAGAACAGACCCAATGAGATGGATAACCAAGGATGGTAGGAACAATTCTGTTTGAAGGCTGTATGGAAGTCAAAAAGGATGAGCAGGGCAATGCACCACAGTGTCACAGAACATTGGTTGAGACTTGGTTAGCGCCTCTTTGGTGCAGTAGGAGGAATGTAAATCTGTTCAAGGGGTTTATATCCAAAGTCGTGGCTTCAAAATTGAGAAGCAACATGTGCCAGAATCTACCATCCACACATGCACACTTTTTCCAGACTAGTCAATGGATAGTGACTATGAGCAAGCGTTTTCTCTTCCACTTCCAGAGTCCATTGTCACAGCAGCCAATTGCAAAGCCTCAATTGAAAACAGCTAACTTGGCAAAGACCAAATCTGGGAGCAGGGACTGAGAGCTGCTTGGCTTAGTACTTCGCTAAGCAAAGCCTTTCCACAGCAAGCCTCTGGGAAACCTACTTTACATTTTTTTTTAAACAGATGCATCAGAAATCAATGCATTTTGCAAAAGTACTATCTATTAAACAGAAGCCCTATTGGAAGTCTTACAGCTAATTGACTGGCTAATATTAGTACTTTCATGTAATTGTTCATGTTTTCAATGTGACAGAACTAGACACTGGAATGGGGGCCAAGCTGCTTATAAAAGAACAATGTGACAGGCAAGTGCGTTAACTAATGGATGGCCTCAAGCTGCAACGTGATTTGTATATTTTTTTGTAGGGTGGATCCAACTTGTAGTTGGTTTGTTTTTTTTTGGGATAAAATGCAGACGAAGGACCAAACCCATAGTGTGTAGCACACCAATAAGGTTACAGTAGACTGTGACAAGGCCTCACTCCTACCTAACTCAGGGCTGCCTGTATAAGCCCTGCAGTAGCTTATCTTCCTGCCCAAACACTGTCCTGTAGAATTCCCTCAAGGTCAGAATTTATTATTTCTCTTTGTTATCCACATGCTGTGACTTCAGTGACATCCTCTACAGGCAAGTGACCAGCATCCATTTGTCTGCAGTTGCACTTGGCTCTACCTCATCAGCATTTCCTTCAACTCTGTGACCACCTCTGCTGTTAAGCCTTCGATTGGTGAGTCAAAACTTCCTTGACTTAAACATCAGAAAGTTTGAAACCATTTTTGACCACTCCCAGAACATTGCTACCTCATTGTGGTTTCCGTTCCAGGCACTTGCTTATACTGAATGAGGCTATAAAAAATGTATTTTGTTCAATTGAGAGCTGCGCGTCAACTCTACATGATCCATCGCCAAGATTGGTAAATTCCATTCCTGCAGAATCATCAACATTCCACCCTACCTCAACCCACTATTGCCAAAACCCATGATCCTCATTTCTGTCACTTCCAGAATTAATTTCCCTGATCTTGTCCTTCCTGTCCCCTCATCCAGAAACTCTTAACATGTCCTAAATTCTGTGACCTGATTCTTATCCTGCATGCGTTCGTCACCCATCAACCCCACCTGCACTGTCTCCCTGAACACACTAATACATTGAATTCAAACTTAACTTTCTCCATGCCCTTGCCACACTGTTGTTGCAATTTTCTGCAGTCTTACAATCCTTCCCACACGATGCTCCTCTAATTCTAGCCTTCTGTGACCTGCTTTATTCCGCCATTGCTAGCAGTAAATTCTATCCCCTTCTTGTCCCACCATTTGTAGCACGCTATCTCCTGACACCGATCAGCAGTGCATCTCCACTCCCTTTGATAATTCCCCTGTAATGAAGATCCAGTTGGAAGTAGCACATTTATTTTCCTTTATCCCACTATTGGTGCCGACAAAGACAACAGTGACTACACTCAAAAACAATCCATTAGTTGTGAAAGGTTTGGGGTCTCCAAAGAATATGAAAGATGATGCATGTAATTTTTTTTCACTAGGTATTTTGCTGCTTTTCTCTTTTAAATACTGGAATTTAATGAGACCAAAATGCTGCAAATAAGGAAGAGAGCAGAAACAGCAAATGCAGAGTTAGTGTTAATAGGTTGAATAACCTACAAATTACTTACAATAATAAAGTTCTTCAATGAGAATAGAAAGACATTGGAAGATTGCACTGACTTGCAGATAGTTATGATGTAGAAGCACAGAGTAAACCATGCTTCAAGAAAATCTTTGATTATTTTTCAGGAGCCACGTGCTACATTTTATTAACTGTATTAAATATTTATATTAACTTGAGTCTTAACTGGCATCTTAATTTTTTTTTAGAAAGCAAATGATTCACTGATAGTTGAGGAGGTTGCTTATCTTAAAGCTTTTTTAAGCCATGTCACTGGAAATTGCCCAAACTGATCTAAGGTTATTTACTCAAGTCAGCTTTGGTTTTCTACCACAGTTGTCTGTGTTATAATTTTCCATGCCCATTTGAGTTTGGCAGTGATTCATATAGGGGTAGTTGAAATCCATACCGCCCTCCACCTTTTTCAGCTACGATCATTCTGAATGGCGGAACAGGCTCGATGGGCAGAATGGCCTACTACTACGATTTTCTATGTTTCTGTCAGCTAGTTTTGCAGTCATTTCCTGATTTTTTGGGGTAGGGTGGATGGGGGGGAAGATAGTCAGCACTGAGGAGGACTGCAGCAAATTACAGGAGGACATTATGAATTTGCAGAATTGGAAAATAATTTGTAGAATGGAAAAATAGTTGGCAAATTAAGTTCAACACTGATAAATGTGATGTAATTTATAGCAGGAAGAATAGAGAGGTTACGTATTACTTAGATGCAAGCCTTCGTTGGGTAGGGGAACAAAGGGATCTCAGAGTACATGTACATCAATCACCAAAAGCCACGCCACAGGTTAACAAGGCTGCAAATAAAACAAGCCAAGCACTAGGTTTTATTTCTTGAGGGATAAAATTGAAAAGTAGGGAAGTCAATGTGAAAACTATAACAAACCTTGGTTAGAACACAGAATGCAGCCTGGTTGTCATAAAATAAAGAGGGTGTAGTGTAGATTTACAAGGATGATACTGAAAATGAATGGATAGACATAACACAAAAGGATGAACAGGCTGGATCTCTTTACCCTTGAAAAAGGGCTGACCTAATGGAAGCCCTTAAAATTATGAAAGGTTATGATAGAGTAGATAGAGAAGGGATATTTCCTCTTGTGGGGAAGAGAATAGGCGGGAGCGTTTATTTAAGAGAGTCATCAAGAAATCCAATATGGAATTCAAAAGAAACTTCTTCACCCAGAGAGTCGGAAATTGGAACTTGCTGCCACAAGGAGTGGTGGAAGCAAATTGTATAGATGCATTTAAGGGGAATGTAGGCAAGCAAATGAGGGAGAGGGAAATAGATGGTTGCGATGGTATTTTAGATAAGAAAAGATTGGGTTGAGACTTTGTGTGAAACTTAAGCTGTGGCATGGACTGGGTGGGCCGAATGGCCTATCTGGCCTTAAGTAATTTTTCATATGTAAGTATTCAGCTCTGATTCTCTGCTTAAAACTTCTGCCTCATTTCCATAGTTTCCTTTTGTAGATCTCCTCTGAACTCTCTCCATCATGCTGTTTCCTTTTTAAAGTAAAATACCAAAATTTCAGTGTGTCACATGTGCACTCACTAAAGATCTAGGTTGGAATAAATTGGTTCAATTTCTAGCCAAATATTAGTGAGATGCATAACAGGAGAGATGATGGAAAGTGGGGATAAAGTGATCCAGTTATTTGAAATGCCAAGGTGTAAGCCTATTGGACTATATGAGCATAGGTTGAATCCAACTAGCTTCAAGTATGACTGAGATTTGGGAGAGGGAGGAAGTTGATTTTTCACCTCTTTAAGGCGCCAAAGAACTTCTGAGGTGGCCTACAATTATGTCTTGAGCTGGAAGTGTTTTAGCCTGTGTTTAACCCAAGATACCATCTTGGTCAAGGAGTTGAATTGCATGCAAGAAATGACTGTCTATAAGATTATTAAGGCACAGACAATTTAATTGCCTGTTAGTGCTCATTAGTAAGGTTGCTTGGCATATTGTTGGATAGTGCTTGGCTTAACTCCCTCTCCTAACCGGGACTAGCTGAGCTGTAGTAAACAAGTTGAGGATTTCAAGTGCTACTTAAAGGTATATCCCCTTTTACTGTTTGTTTGTTGCTGGTGTTTTGAGCACTTTTGAAACACATCAGGAAGCCTTCTGGGACATGTTATCAAGGTTTTGCCAATGCTATCAACATTTATTCTGGAAATACTCTTGAGAACTTCACCTAAAAAGAGTAAGCGCTGTGGTATTCTACCTTTATAGGTATCATCAGGAGAAAGGGAGTGCTTGGACATGGGTATCTTGCTAGGAGCCCTAGTCTCCAGGAGGAATGGGAGGAGGGAATCAGACCAAGCAGAGCAGCGCCCAACTGCTGCAAGAGGGAAGGACAGGATGATAAAGTAGACTCCTCCCTCCCCAACCTGTTCCCTCCTGTATAGAATTTTCCCTCCGAACCACCTCTGCAGGGCCCCCAGTGCTATGTCCGAAAGCCTATTCACCTTTTTTCTTGGTCCCTGAGCCATTTTGATATGTTTTGATGTATGTCAGCCAGTGCACTCCATACCTTCAGTGAAAGTGGATGCATGGAACCCAGGTATACTGCTTCATGAAAATGCTTCTACTGAACTCGTGAGTGCAAGTGTCTGTTTTTTATCTCCAGGCAAGTTCAAATTATGGTAATCAAGTCGGCTCAAGATTGTGCTCAAAACAGACTTTCAAAAATTAGCACATTATACACTTAGCGTCTGTTTTCACAGTTTCAGCAAAATAGCTCCTTAAAAATTCTTGAATTGCAAGAGTTCCAAGAGGCCAATTTACTTGGCAGAAAGGAAGTCAGGAAGTGAGTTTGACTTAAAACGCAGTTCGACATTTGAGGAAATAGGCTTGAATCTGCAAGATCAGGCAAGTAACAGGGAATTATCTCAATCTAATTACTAAGAGTACATTCTGATTAGGAGTCATCTTGAACATGTGCAGATTGTGTGTCACAAGTATGGCAGCATAATGGTTATGTTACTTGTCTAGGAACCTAAAGGCTGGGACTAATGAGGCGGAGACATGAGTTTAAATCCCACCATAGCAGCTGGGGTGGGGAATTTAAATTCATTTGAATAAATTTACTTCTACAGAAGGAAGTCTGCTGTCCTAACCTGGTGTGGCCTCTATGACTCCAGACTATTAACTTGACATCTAAACTGCATTTGACCAAGTGTGGCATCAAGGAGCCCTCGCAAAACTGGACTCTATGGGATTTGGGGGAGGGATGATGGGGGAACGATACTCTGCTGGTTGGAGTCATACCGAGCACAAAGAAAGGTGGTTGTGGTTGTTGGAGGTCAGTCATCTCGGTTCTAGGACATCACTGCAGGAGTTCCTCAGGGTAGTGTCCTCGGCCCAACCATCTTCAGCTGCTTCATCAATGACCTTCCTTCCATCATAACGTCGGAAGTGGGATGTCTGCTGATGAATGCACAATGTTCAGCCCCATTTGTGACTCCTAGATGCTGAAGCAGTCCATGTCCAAATGCAGTAAGACCTGGACAATATCCAGGCTTGGGCTGACAAGTGGCAAGCAACATTTGCATCACACAAGTGTCAGGCAATGACCATTTCCAACAAAAGAGAATCCACCCATCATCCCTTGATGTTCAATGGCATTACTGTAGCTGAATCCACCACTATCAATATCCTGGGGGTTACCATTGACAAGAAACTGAACTGGACTAGCCATATAAATACTGTGACTACAAGAGCAGGTCAGAGGCTAGGAATAGTGTGATGAGTAACTCAACCTGACTACCCAAAGCCTGTCCACCATCTACAAAGCACAAGTCAGGAGTGTGATGGAATATGCCCCACTTGCCTGGATGAGTGTAGCTCCCACAACACTCAAGAAGCTTGACACCATCTAAGACAAAGCAGCCCGCTTGATTGGCACCGCATCCACAAACATTCATTCCCTCCACCACTGATACACGGTAGTAGCAGTGTGTGCCATCTGCAAGATGCACTGCAGGAATTCACCAAGGCCCCTACCATCTAGAAGGACAAGGGCAGCAGATAGATGGGAACACCACCACCTGCAAGTTCCCCTCCAAGTCACTCACCATCCTGACTTGGAGATATATTGCCATTCCTTCACTGTAGCTGGGTCAAAATCCTGGAACTCCCTTCCTAACAGGGAGTGAATGAGTTACTCGTCACACTATTCCTAGCCTCTGACTTGCTCTTGTAGCCACAGTATTTATATGGCTAGTCCAGTTCAGTTTCTCGTCAATGGTAACCCTCAAGATATTGAAAGTGGTGGATTCAGCTACATGTGAGTGTACCTGCACCATATGCGCTGCAGTTGTTCAAGAAGGCAGCTCACCACCACCTTCTCAAGGGCACCTAGGGATGGGCAATAAATGCTGGCTCAGCCAGCGATGCCCACATCCCATGAATAAATAATAAAAAACTTCTGAAATGGCCTACCAAGCCACTCAGTTTTATTCAAGAAGGTGATGCACCACCACCTGAAGGGGCAACAAGGGACGTATAACAAATGCTGGGCTTACCAGAAAAAATTTCTGACTCTGCCAAGTATCCACAAGTCGATACATACGAGGGGTCTCTGTGCTCCAGGGCCAAATGACAGAGGTTGCCTCAGAAATGATGCATTTCAGAAATTCTTTAACCTTCAAGTTATGGAGCCCACAGAGCATAAAAAGAGGGATACAAATCCCACAGTAAAGGTACAAAAGGGCAAAAGACATTTTCCAAGAAAACGACAGAGGCAGAGAACTTTCTGGAAGCCCCAAAAATATACCTTTTTGAAAACCTCAACACATTACCCGAGCTGCAACGACAGGTGACAGTTCGGAGCAAGCAGCTGACTGTGAATAAAGGAAAGCTATCTGATGAAGTCCAAAATATACAAACCCTGCAAAAGGAAAATTAAATAACATTGGAAAATGTTCGCATCGAAGCTGAAATGGGAGATTTGAAATGCAAAATTCAAGCTGCGTATATACGTTTGAAAACGTGCGATAAACTAAAGTCATCAATGAACCAAACAAGATCTGAACAAACAAACTTGAGGTTTCACAGAGGTACCAAGAGGAAATAATAACTCTGAATTCTATTGTTGGTAAATTGATGTGAGAATGGGGAAAATGCAACCAGAAACACAGCCAGTCACAACAGAAAATGCACTCAGAGTAGTTGTGGCCTTGAAAGAACTGAAGAACCAGTTGGCAGAGAAGATTCAGGAATGTTCTATATTCCAGGAGGAAGCCAAGGGGTACAAGAAAGAGACTACAGAGCTGAAGAAAATGGTTGGACATTTGGAAAAAAATGTGGGAGAACATTAAAGTAAAAGCAAAATATGGTGGATGCTGGAAATCTGAAATAAAAACAGAAAATGCAGGAAAAACTCAGGTCTGGCAGCATCTGTGGAGTTAACATTTCGAGCCCGTATGACATTTCTTCAGAGCTAAAGAGAGGTAGGAAATGTGCTGGATTTTATGCTGTTTGAGTGGGTGGAGCAAAATAGAAGGTCAGGGATAGGCAGGAGCTAAGGAGAAATTTGACAAAGACTCATGGACAAAGGGAATGTTAATGGTAGTGTTAAAGACTAAAGAAGATGCTGATAGTGGCATAAAGGTAAGATTTCAGATTGTGTTAGTAGCAGAACAAGGGTCAAAGCTCTGTGAAAGCAAAACATAAGTGACAGATGGCTCTGTGGAAGGAGATTAGGGAAAAAAGAACAAGGGTCAAGATGGGGAAGAGAGGTCATGGTCTGAAGTTGTTGAAGTCTGGAAAGCTGTTAAGTGCCTAATTGGAAGGTGTGGCACTCTTCCTCCAGTTTGCATTGGGCTTCACTGGAACATTGCAGCAGGCAAGGCCAGACATGTGAGCATGAGAGTAAGTTGGTGTTGAAATGGCAAGCGACAGGAAGGTCTGGGTCATGCTTGTGGACTGAGCAAAGGTGTTCCACAAATTGGTCACCCAGTCTGCGTTTAGTCTCTCCAGTGTAGAGGAGACACATTGGGAGTAGTTCATACAGTAGACCAAATTGAAGGAGATGCAAGTGAAGCACTGCTTCACCAGAAAGGAATGTTTGGGGCCATGGATGGTGAGGAGGGAGGAGGTAATGGCGATTGCAAGTGAAGGTGCCATGGAAAGGGGATGCGGTGTTGGTGGTGATAGAGGAGTGGACCAGGGTGTCACGGAGGGAACGGTCCCTATAGAATGCTGACGGGGGTGGGGTGGGTGAGGGGAAGATGTTTGGTGGTGGCATCATGCTGGAGTTGGCGGAAATGGCAGAGGATGGTCCTTTGAATGCAAAGGCTAGTGGGGTGAAAAGTGAGGACAAGGGGTGTTTATCATGGAGGGAGGGGAAGGGGTGAGGGCAGAGATACAGGTGATGAGTTGGGCATGGTTGAGGGCCCTGTCAAACACTGTGGGTGGGGGGGGACGACCCCCGTTCAGGAAAAAGGAAGACATGTCTGAAGTGGCATTGTGGAAGGTAGCATCATCTCAACAGATGTGACGGAGGCAGAGGAACTTGGAGGTGGGAGGAGTCCTTACAGGAAGCAGGGTGTGAAGAGCTGTAATCGAGGTAGCTGTGGGAGTCAGTGGGCTTGTAATGAATATTGGTAGACAGCCTATTGCCAGAAAGGGAGACAGGGAGGTCAAAAAAGGGAAGGGAAATGGCTGAAATGGGCCATGTGAAGGTGAGAGAGGGGTGGCAATTGAAAGCAAAATCGATACATTTTCCCAGGTCCAGACGAGAGCATGAAGTGGCACTGATACAGTCATTAATGTACTGGGAAAAAAGTTGTGGAAGGGGGCCTGAATAGGACAGGAACAAAAAATGTTCCACATACCCCGCAAAAATACAGGCATAACTGGGGCCCATGTGGGTACCCATAGCCACGCCTTTTATTTGAAGTAAGTGAGACAAGTTAAAGGTGAAATTGTTCAGTGAGAGAACAAGTGGAGGAGAGAGGTGGTGGACAGGGATTTTGCAGGCCTCTATGCAAGGAAGAAGTGGAGAGCCCTCAGATTGTTGTGGTGGGGGATGAAGCTGTAGAATGTGGTGTAGACTGGACATCTGTGGTGAAGAGGAGGCGATAATGGTCAGGAAACTGGAAATTGTTGATCTGATGTAGGGCATCAGAGGAATCGTGAAAGTAGGTGGGAAGAGACTGGACAAGAGGAGAGAGAATGGAATCAAGATAGAAAGAAGTGAGTTCTGTGGGGCAGGAACAGCTAACATGATGGATCTACCAGAACAGTCCTGCTTGTGGATTTTGGGAAGGAGGTAGAAGTGATCTGTGTGGGGTTGGGAGACTTGAGGTTGGAAGCTGTGGAGGGAAGCAATCCAAAGGACATGGGGTCAGTTACAGTCCTGGAAACAATGGCTTGGGAAAACATTACATTTCCAAAGATGAAGAGATTAAGAACCCAGAATGGTAAGAGCAAATACAGCTTCTCACAGAAGAGCGTGAAGATTCTCAGAAACAATTAGCAGAAGTGCAATTACAGAATGAGAGCTTAAAAGATAGCGCAGAGGAATTAGGGTCTGCTAAAGAAAAACTGATCATCGAGAACCAACCTTCACGTACAAAAGAGAAGTTTGGAAAGGATAAACGAGAACTGATTAGAATACTAGAAAGTCACCACAATATAAAAGCAAAATACTGCAGATGCTAGAAATCTGAAACAAAAAGAAAGTGCTGGAAAAACTCAGCAGGGCTAACAGCATCTGTGGAGAGAAAAACAGAGTTAATGTTTCGAGTCCGTTTGACTCTTCTTCAGAAAGTCACCCACAGAAAGTAGAACACTTGAAAGAGTATTTGAAACGCTTAAATAACGGACTTGTAGAAGCAAATTCAACAAAGATCTCCAATTAAAACTTGGTGAACTTCAAGCATCAGAAATTTCTAGTAAGTATTGTGTGAAATGTCTGGAACAGGAGAAAGAATTGCTGATGCATCAAAACAGTTGCTTGAAAGCGGAATTAACAACTAAAACTGATTAACTTCTTGAACTTCAATCCAATCTGAACAACATGAAGATCAAAATACGCAATATGAAAGAGCAAACCCAGGTAAGAGAAAGCAGTTAAGAGAAATTCTCCCAAACAGATTGACGAGCTAATAAGTGAATTGAGAGAATCTAAGTGACCATGGAAGAAAGATTCTGAACAGAACTTGTATAAGAGTTCCCCAAATAACTCTGAAACAAAGACAGCTCAACTTTAGAGTAGTTGCTGAGTGAATGAAAAGATTCATAAGCTCCATAAACAACTGGAAAAGACAAAGTACTCAAAGATTTGGGTAAAATCGTGAAACAAGGGAGAACGAAGGTTCCATTTTTGAAACTTAAACTTCTACATGTGTCATGATGTCAAAAAAAGCGACAAGGAGATGAGCACAATGTTTGTCCACCTTGCAAGAAACTAGTTAGTGTAGCAGCCGTTGATCAACGCAATAGTCAGGCTGACTGAGAGTGGTTCACTGTGGAAGAAAAGGATGAAAAGATACCCATATGTCAGAACAACCTCCAAAACAACTGAGAACACCAACAGCGACAGAGTCTATTACTCCCCCAACAGTGGTGCAAATGCAATATGGAAAGATTATAAGGCCTCCAGACTGCCTGAACCTTTGAACTCAAGGACTTAAAGGGGGGATGGGATAGTGATAGTGGGGCTCAAATTTAGCCAAGGAGAATTATCTGACTTTCAAATTAGACCTGGAGACCTCTGTTTATGAATATTGAGCAAAGGAATTGTTTGCTGGATGTTTGGAACACATTATTAACACCTTCTCCTTCGTTGGAGATGCTGTTGCCTAAAATTACCAGCAAATTAAACATATTAACCAATGAAGACTCCTTTTAACATGCTTAGCAGAAGTTGGAAACTGCCTGTAGTAATCTCTTCACCTTCCCTCAGATGGCTTTTAAGTCTGAAAGTTGTTGGAAGCTTTTAAAAGCAGTGTTACAGTTGGTCTGCTGTTGCTAGGCTACTAGAAGGCATACTCAGAACTCCAACACATGTCCTATTCACGGTGATGAGATAGTGGAAGGGGAGCCTCAAGGTCTCGTGGCCAAGGGCCGTCTGGTGCCTTCGGTGCCGCACCTAGCTGCACCTCCTTGCCACAGGAACTAAGACCATGTGTTTCTGAAAGTGATCAATGCAGAATGTGTCCAAGGTGGCCCGCTGGTGAAGCGGGGGGTGGGGGGTGGGGGGTAGTGGTTGGGAGCAGCCGTACTATATTTCTGTGACTGATCAGCAGTAGCATGGACAGGAGGCACTGGAGGCCTCAAATGGGCCACTGTGGCTGGGGTGCAGTGTGCGCGTGCAGAGTACATGAGCAATTAGCCCCAATAAATAGTCTTCTCTGTTTCACGGAGAAAAATGCGCATAATGCATATGAGCATTCCCGCACTGGAGGTAACCAGGCCCAGTTGGTGATTTTGAACCATTTTGAGCAGGAGGCCCTGGAACTTGAAAGGCGCCATGCGCCCAGGTCCACAGGTGTTGGTGAGGCTGGGGTGGAGCAGCCAGATATTTGAGGTCCACAGTCCCATCCGCTCTGTCTTCACACCATCCAAAGCACTGATGATTGTTGGAATCGTTAGTGCAGCAACACTGCTCATTAACAGACTGATAGAGTCAGATGTGTGGGTCATAGACAAAGATCCCTCGGCCCTTCGAAGATGCGCGTGTCTAGCACCTTCCAAAGTCGCCTTATCCCTTTTCTGAACACTATCCCCATGGCCTTGTATGCCATGGCACCGCTACTGCACATCTAAATACTTATTACATCTTAGAAGGGTTTCTGCCTCCACCACCCTTTCAACCAGTGCATCCCACATTACTATGTGCAAAAGTTCCTCATCACCTCACCTGTCAACCTCATGCCCCTTGCCTTAAATAAATGCCACCAGTTTAGTCATCCTTCCACCAAGGGGAAAAGTTGCTTTCTGTCCACCCGATCTATGCCCCTCATAATGTTATGAAGCTCAATAATGACACCCCTCAATCTCCTGTGCTCCACGGCAAATATCACCAGTGTATGCTATGTGTCCGCATAACTCCAACTCTCCAGGCCAGCATGCATCCTGGTCAGCAACCTCTGCACTCTCTCCACTCCAATCACATCCCTCCCATGAAGAGTAGATCACAACTGAATGCAGAAGTATAGCTGTGGCCTCGGCAGCGTTTCCAGACACTCGCTACCCTCTGCATAAAAAACTTGCCCTGCATATCTCCTCTAAAGTTTTCTCCTCTCACTTTAAATCTATGTCCCCTAGTCATTGACTCTTCCACCCTGGGAAAAAGCTTCTATCTACTCTGTCCATGCCACTCATAATTTTGTAAACTTCTATCAAGTTGCCCCTCAATCTCCGTCGCTCTAGTGAGAACAATCTGAGTTTCTCCAACCTCTCCTCATAGCTAATAACCTCCAGACCAGGCAGCATCCTGGTAAACCTCCTCTGCACCCTCTCCAACACTTGCATATCCTTCTGGTAATGTGATGACCAGAATTGCACGCAATATTCCAAGTGTGGCCTAACCAAGGTTCTATACAGCTGCAGCATGACTTCCCAGCTTTTATACTCAATACCCCTGCCGATGAAGGCAAGTATGCCATATGCCTTCCTGACTACCTTATCCACCTGCGTTGCCACTTTAGTGACCTGTGGACCTGTACACCCAGATCCCTCTGTCCGTCAATGCACTTAAGGGTTCTGCCATTTACTGTATAATTCCTACCTGTATTAGACCTTCCAAAATGCATTACCTCACATTTGTTCAGATTAAACTCCATCTGCCATTTCTCCACCCAAGTCTCCAACCGATCTATATCCCGTTGTATCTTTCGACAATCATCTTCACTATCTGCAACTCCTCCAACCTAAGTGTCATCTGCAAACTTACCAATTAGCCCAGTTACATTTTCCTCCAAATAACTTACGTAAATTACAAACAGCAAAGGTCCCAGCACTGATCCCTGCGGAACACCACTAGTCACAGTTCTCCATTCAGAAAAGCACCCTTCCACTGCTACCCTCTGTTTTCTATGACCAAGCCAATTCTGCATCCATCTTGCCAGCTCACCTCTGATCCCGTGCGACTTTACCTTCGGTACCAGTCTGCCATGAGGCACCTTGTCAAAGGCCTTACTGAAATCCATGTAGATAACATCCACTGCCCTTCTATCGTCGATCATCTTCGTCACTTCCTCGAAAAACTCGATCAAGTTAGTGAGACACGACCTCCCCTTCACAAAACCACACTGCCTCTCACTAATATGTCCATTTGCTTCCAAATGGTGGTAAATCCTGTCACGAAGAATCTTCTCCAATAATTTCCCTACCACTGACGTAAGGCTCACCGGCCTGTAATTTCCTGGATTATCCTTGCTATGCTTCTTAAACAATGGAACAACATTGGCCATTCTTCAGTCCTCTGGGACCTCACCCGTAGCCAGTGAGGATACAAAGATTTCTGTCAAGGTCTCAGCAATCTCCTCCCTTGCCTCCCTCAGTACTCTGGGGTAGATCCCATCTGGCCCTGGGGACTTATCCACCTTAATATTCTTCAAGACGCCTAACACCTCTTTTTTTGATCTCAACATGATCCAGGCTATCTACACGCTCTTCCCTAGACAAATCGACTGCTAAGTCCTTCTCTTTGGTGAATATTATGAGAAGTACTCATTTAGTATCTCTCCCATTTCTTCTGGCTCCACATGCAGATTCCCACCTCTGTCCCTGAGTGGGCCTACCCTTTCCCTGGCTACCCTCTTGCTTTTTACATATATATAAAAGGCCTTGGGATTTTCCTTAATCCTAGTTGCCAATGACTTTTCATGACCCTTTTTAGCCCTCCTGACTCCTTGCTTAGTTTCTTCCTACTTTCTTTATATTCTCCATGGGTTTCATCTGTTCCCAGCCTTCTAGCCCTTACGATTGCTTCCCTTTTCTTTTTGACTAATCTCACAATATCCTTCGTTATGCAAGGTTCCTGAAATTTGCCATACTTATCTTTCATCCTAGCAGGAACATGCCAGTCCTGAATTCTTATCAACTGACGTTTTGAAAGCCCCCCAAATGTCAGTTGTTGATTTGCCCTCAAATATCCGCCTGCAGTCTAGATTTCTCAGTTCCTGCCTAATATTGTTACAATTAGCCTTCCCCCAATTAAGCACCTTAACCCGAGGACTCCTGTTATCCTTATCCACCTCACACTTATCCACATAATATTCCATTTGGCATTCCTTAGGCCATCTGACCAGCCCATCCGTATCTGCCTATAATGTTTGGGCCTCTTCCTGACTATTTGCCACCCCACCAATGTTTGTCTCCTTAGGTTCTGGAAGGTTGAGCGCATTATGTTGTTTTCAAAGCCCTCCATGGCCTATCCCTTCTCTATCTCTGTAATCTGAAGCCCTACAATCCACTGAGATATCCTCCAATTCTGGCCTTTTTCATTGCTCCATTACTGATGGTTGTATCTTCGGCTGCTGTGGATCAAAGCTCAAGAACTCCCTCCCTAAATATCTCCACCTCCATACCATTCTCTCCTCCAACACTTCTTCTTTAAGACACTCCTTAAAAAACATTACTTTTGTCCTAATATTCCTTATGTGGCTTGATGTCAAATGTTTGAAGTGTCTTAAGATGTTTCACCACATTAAAAATGATGTATAAATGGAAGTTGTTGTAAATAACAGGAAGTGTAGCATGAAAGGTCTAGTGCTGGCTGACACCACAATTTCTATATCCTATCATTAGGCCATCATCCTGGCATGAATTTTTCTGGAGTAGTCTTTGATAACTCCATTAAGATGTTGCATCAGTTTATTTCTCTGGTATATCTTTAATTTTCATTCTCTCCACATGTATCAGGGGATCTTTTATGACTAAGAACCTATTTCCAGTAACCTGGGCACTGTTTCTAGTTGGCCACATGTGGCCAGGATCCATGGGAACAGGATCTGAGGAGTCGGCTGGATCTCCAAGCTTGCTGGGTGAGCCAGTGTGCTGACAGTGAGTAAATTACGAAAGTGTGTCAATGGTAATCGTTTTACTTTGTTGTTGAATGGAACTAATTGCTGCACTGGCATTCACAGTAAAAAATCATGTACCATTTCCACAAATCTTGGCAATGCTCTTTTAATATCAATCTCAAAGCAATAATCAACTCAAGCATTTCATTTAAAAAATTTGCAGTGCAATGCAACAAGTTTCTTGGTGATGATTTACATCTTGTGGCAACTTCCTGGCCTGGTCACAATTGTATTAAACCTCATCCATAAATTGGATAAGATGGTCAGTGAAATCCCCTTTACACCAGAGGATAAACTGCATTAGTGGCAATGCCACATTGATTATTCATGTCCTTGGCAAGAAGCATGTAGCCATTGATGCCCCATTTCTTTCCCCAGCTGAAAAGACAAAAACAATTGAACATTAATTTAATCTATTGTTCATGTTTTCAGATTAACAGCTACTCACAAATGCTGTGAGACCAAGTGATGAATGTCACTGAAGTATTTATATACTCCTAGGAGTTTTGGAGAGGTTAATTCAAGTGAGAGGTGCGGTGTGATAAATCTGATCTCTAGACCCAATCAGTCAGGCTCTTTAAAAAGCCTGCTATCAGATAAATTCTTTAAATGACTTAGGATTTCAAATTGTGGATGGTGTGTTATCTAATTGGGAAGAAGGCATGAATTGATACAGCTGCCATTAGATTCCCACATGCTAGTATAACCTCATTGGGATTCACTCACTGGATGAAAACCTTACTGAGTGGTATCCCATGTATCATCGACTGCTAACACAATCTCAAAATAAGTATTCTTTAAAGACCCCTCTCACAGGGAGGTCTGGAGGAAAAGATTTAAGATATGTTTTTAATCCACACCTACCTGTTTACATGGCTGGGTTGCAACAGACAATTCTGACTTATTAGCCTATTTCTATAATAGAAGCCTTCAGAGTAAGGGGAGTTGGGAGCTAGTGCAAAGTACCTGTTTTTAATAATCCAGTAATTCTGCGCAGCTTCTCCTTCATAAGTTCTGTATCCCACCACCAGTACTGCATGATTCACCTTGGTCCTGCTGCATTTATAATTATGATAAATCCCTGTATGGAAACATATTTAACCAAATGAAGAGCCTGCAATGTATGACTCAGTGCATGTGATTAGTTGGCTTTATTCCCCTCTGATTGTTTTCTCTTGAAAATCAAGTCAGACACTTCCTGTTAGGGTGGGCTATATACAATCAACCTGTGTCATAGAATGACACAGCACAGAAAAAAGCCAAAACAAAAATAAAAATACCTGGAAAAACTCAGCAGGTCTGGCAGCGTCTGCGGAAAGGAACACAGTTAACGTTTCAAGTCCGTGTGACTCCTCAACAGAGCTAAGTAAAAATAAAAGAGAGGTGAAATATAAGTTGGTTTAAGGGAGGGTGGGACAAGTAGAGCTGGATAGAGGGCCAGTGATAGGTGGAGATAGCCAAAAGATATCAGACAAAAGGACAAAGAGGTGTTGAAGGTGGTGATATTATCTAAGGAATGTGCTAATTAAGGGTAGAAAGCAGGATGAGCAAGGTACAGATAGCCCTAGTGGGGGTGGGGTGGGGTGAAGGAATCGAAAAAGGCTAAAAGGTAGAGATAAAACAATGGATGGAAGTACATTTAAAAATAATGGAAATAGGTGGGAAAAGAAAAATCTATATAAATTATTGGGAAAAAATGGGGGGATCGGAAAGGGGTTGGGGATGGAGGAGAGAGTTCATGATCTAAAATTGTTGAACTCAATATTCAGTCCGGAAGGCTGTAAAGTGCCTAGTTGGAAGATGAGGTGTTGTTCCTCCAGTTTGTGTTGAGCTTCACTGGAACAATGCAGCAGGCCAAGGACAGACATGTGGGCATGAAAGCAGGGTGGAGTGTTGAAATGGCAAGCGACAAGAAGGTCTGGGTAACGCTTGCGGACAGACTGAAGGTGTTCTGCAAAGCGGTCACCCAGTCTGCGTTTGGTCTCTCCAACGTAGAGGAAACCGCATTGGGAGCAACGAATGCAGTAGACTAAATTGAGGGAAGCGCAAGTGAAATGCTGCTTCACTTGAAAGGAGTGTGTGGGCCCTTGGATGGTGAGGAGAGGTGAAGTAAAGGGGCAGGTATTGCACCTTCTGCGGTTGCATGGGAAGGTGCCGTGGGAGGGAGTTGAAGTGTAGGGGGTGATGGAGGAGTGGACCAGGCATCCCGGAGGGAGCGATCCCTGCGGAATGCCCCCAGGGGGCCTGAAGGGAAGATGTGTTTGGTGGTAGCATCATGCTGGAGTTGGCGGAAATGACGGAGGATGATCCTTTGAATGCGGAGCTGGTGGGTGATAAGTGAGGACAAGGGGGACCCTATCATGTTTCTGAGAGGGAGAGGAAGATGTGAGGGCAGATGCGCGGGAGATAGGCCGGACACGCTTGAAGGCCCTGTCAACCACCATGGGTGGAAAACCTCAGTTAAGGAAGAAGGAAGACATGTCAGAGGAACTGTTTTTGAAAGTGTCGTCATCAGAACAGATGCGACGGAGGCGAAGGAACTGAGAGAATGGGATGGAGCCCTTACAGGAAGCGGGGTGTGAGGAGCTGTAGTTGCGGTAGCCGTGGGAGTCAGTAGGCTTCTAATGGATATTGGTGGACAGTCACCAGAAATTGAGACAGAGAGGTCAAGGAAGGGAAGGGAAGTGTCAGTGATGGACCATGTGAAAATGATGGAGCGGTGGAAATTGGAAGCAAAATTAATAAATTTTTCCAGGTCCCAACGAGAGCATGAAGCAGCACCAAAGTAATCATCGATGTACCGGGGGAGGGGGCCGGAGTAGGACTAGAACAAGGAATGTTCCACATAACCCATAAAGAGACAGGCATAGCTGGGGCCCATGCGGGTACCCACAGTCATACCTTTTATTTGGAGGAAGTGAGAGGAGTTTAAGGAGAAATTATTCAGTGTGAGAACAAGTTCAGCCAGATGGAGGAGAGTAGTGGTGGATGGGGATTGTTCAGGCCTCTGTTTGAGGAAGAAGTGGAGAGTCATCAGACCATTCCGGTGGGGGATGGAGGTGTAGAGGGATTGGACGTCCATGGTGAAGAGGAGGTAGTTGGGGCCAGGGAACTGGAAATTGTTGATATGATGTAGGGTGTCAGAGGAAGGGACTGGACAAGGGGAGAGAGAATGGAGTCAAGATAGCAAGAAATGAGTTCCGTGGGGCAGGAACAGGCTGACACAATCGGTCTGCCGGGACAGTCCTGTTTGTGGATTTTGGGTAGGAGGTAGAAGCGGGCTGTCCGAGGTTGGGCGACTATCAGGTTGGAAGCAGTGGAAGGAAGATCACCAGAGGAGATGAGGTCAGTAACAGTCCTGGAAACAATGGCTTGATGTTCAGTCGGGGGGGGGTCCTGGTCCAGGGGAGGTAGGAGGAAGTGTCTGCGAGTTGACGCACAGCCTCTGCGAAGTAGAGGTCAGTGCGCCAGACAACAACAGCACCATGCTTGTCAGCAGGTTTGATGATAATGTCAGGGTTGGAGCTGAGAGAAGAGAGTGCAGCAAGTTCAGAAAGAGACAGGTTAGAGTGGGTGAGAGGAGCAGAGAAATTGAGACGACTAATGTCATGCCAATAGTTCTCAATGAAAAGATCAAGAGAAGGTAAGAATCCAGAGGGAGGGGTCCAGGTGGAGGGAGAATATTGGAGGTGGGTAAAAGGATCCGTTGAACAGGGAGAGGGCTCCTGCCCAAAGAAGTGAGCATGGTGACGAAGGCGGAGGGAGAAGAGTTCAGCATCATGCCGAGCCCGAAATTCATTGAGATGAGGGCATAAGGGTATGAAACTAAGTCCTTTGCTGAGCACTGAACGTTCAGCATCAGAGAGGGGAAGGTCAGGGGGTATGGTGAATACATGGCCGGGGCTGGGATTGGAAGACGGGATGGAGACAGAGGGACAGACTGGGGTGGAGAGTCCTGGATGGATGTTGGTGTCAGTGAGTTGTTGGAGTTTGCGTTCCTTTGCACCTGAAAGAAAGAGACAAAGTTTCTTGCTGAGGCGTCGGATGAGACGAAGAATAAAATGAAACTGGGGACATGTGTAGTATTGAAAAAGGGTACGGCGGTGCTGCTGGAGGGAGAGGTTGCGTGTGTTTATATGGCAGAGCATGGCACTGAGTGTGGATCTCAGAATGCGACGAGAACAGCAGTCCAAGGAATGTTTTATGTCCTGGAGATACCTGTAATCCTGGGTGGGTTCGAAACATGAGGGATGGAACTTCAGTTGAAATCCACGTGGGGTAAGTCGGAGATGGAGACAGTCATTGAGAAAGAAAATATGGCTGTGAAAGCGGGTTTTAGTAAACACCTTGCCAAACACCAGGAGAGAAATGGAAAGCAATGAAGTTGAACAAGGCAAAAGAGAGATACAGAAATCCTGTCAGAGAGAAGAGCAATATTTCTTCAAGGTAGGCAATCCTTGAAGAGAAGTGACAGTCAATTAAACACTAGGATAAAAGCAAAAAACTGTGGATGCTGGAAATCCAAAACAAAAATAAAAATACCTCAGTCTGTGTGACCTGGAAAAACTCAGCAGGTCTGGCAGCATCTGCGGAGAGGAACACAGTTAATGTTTTGAGTCCGTGTGACTCTTTAACAGAACTAAGTAAAAATAGAAGAGAGGTGAAATATAAGCTGGTTTAAGCAGGGGTGGGACAAGTAGAGCTGGATAGAGGGCCAGTTAGGTGGAGATAGACAAAAGGACAAAGGTGTTGAAGGTGGTGATAATATCTAAAGGAATGTGCTAATTAAGGGTAGAAAGCAGGACAAGCAAGGTACAGATAGCCCTAGTGTGGGTGGGGTGGGGTGAAGGAATCGAAAAAGGCTAAAAGGTTGAGATAAAACAATGGATAGAAATACATTTAAAAATAATGGAAATAGGTGGGAAAAGAAAAATCTATATAAATTATTGGAAAAAAAGGGAGGGGATCGGAAAGGGGGTGGGGATGGAGGAGAGAGTTCATGATCTAAAATTGTTGAACTCAATATTCAGTCTGGAAGGCTGTAAAGTGCCTAGTCGGAAGATGAGGTGCTGTTCCTCCAGTTTGTATTGAGCTTCACTGGAAAAAAGCCATTTGGCCCAACATACATGTGTCTGCTCTTTGGTTCAGTTACCCAATGAATCCAACTCCTCTGCTCTTTCCCCAAAGCCATGTTTTTTTTTCCCTTCAAGTATTTAGTAGCATTCAAAAGACAATTCAGTAGTGAATCCGGTTCCACCACTTTTCAGGCAGTACATCGCAGATCACAACAATATTTCATCATGTCATCTCTTTTTGCCAGTTACCTAAAAATCTGTGTCCTCCAGTAACCAATTCTTCATCTACTGAAAACAATTTCTTCTTACTGTTGAACATAGAAAAGTTATGCAGAAGGAGGCCATTCAGCCCATCTTGGCTGCACCAGCCAAAAAGAAACTAGCTGCTCATTTTAATCCCACTTTCCAGCACCTGGTCTGTAACTTGCAGGTTACAGCACTTCAAGTGTATATCCAGGTACCTTTTTGAATGAGCTGAACGTTTTGGTCTCAACCACCAATTTAGGCAGTGATTTCTGGACACCCTCCACCCTCTGGATGAAAAAGATTTTCCTCATATCCCCTCAAATCCTTTTACCAATCACCTTAAATCTATGTCCCCTGGTAATAAACCCCTCAGCTAGGGGAAACAGGCCTTTCTTGTCTACCCGATCTAGGCCCTTCACTCCTCAATCTCCTCTGTTCTAAGGCAAACAACCCTAGCCTATCCAATCTATCCTCAAATGAGCAGTTTTCAAGCCCTGACAGCATTCTTGTAAATCTCCTCTGTACTCCCTCCAGAGCAATTATGTCCTTCCTATAATGTGGTGACTAGAACTGTACACAAAATTCCAGCTGTGGCCTAACCGTTTTATACAGTTCCGGCATTACATCCCTGCTTTTGTATTCAATACCTCATCTAATAAAGGAAAGCATTCCATATGCTTTCTTTACCACCTTATCCACCTGTCCTGCCACCTTCAGGAAACTGTGGACTCCAAGGTCTCTCACTTCCCCTACCATTCTCAATATCCTTCTGTTTATTGACTATTCCCTTTCTTTGTTCACCATCCCCAAATGCATTACCTCACACTTTTCCAGGTTGAATTCCATTACATACATACATAGTCTCAGAATCATTCATGAATTTGAACACACTTATCAAGTCTCCTCTTAACTTTCTCTCTTCCAGGAGAACAACCCATTTGTTCAGTCTCTCCACATAGTTATTTTTCTTTAAATTAGCATTCATTCCTGCGATGAGAGCATCGCTCACAAGACCAACATTCATAAATCATCCCTATTGCCCTGAAGAAAATGGTGGCGAGTTGCCTTTTTTAAAATATTCATTCATGGGATGTGGGTGTTGCTATCTAGGCCAGCATTTATTGCCCATCTCTAATTGTCCTTGTTCAGAGGGCATTTAAGAGTCAACCACATTGCTTTGGGTCTGAAGTCAATTGTAGGCCAGATCATGTAAGGGTGGCAGATTTCCTCACCTAAAGGACATTAATGAACCAGCTGTTGCATTCTTTAACACATAGGCACATCCACAGTGCTGTTAGGAAGAGTGTTCTAGATTTTGACCCAGTGACAGGTGATATATTTCCAAGTCAAGATGTTGTGTAACTTGGAGGGGTACTTGCAAGTGGTAGTGTTCTAATGCGTCTGCTGCCCTTGTCTTTCTAGATGGCAGAGATTACAGGTTTGGAAAGTGCCTCCAAAGGAACCGTGATGAGTTACTGCAGTGCAGCTTGTAGATGATATGTACTGCTGCCACCATATGCTGGTAGTAGAGGGATTGAATGTTTAAAGAGATGGATGTGGTGCCAATCAAGCGGGCTGCTTTGTCCTGGATAGCATCGAGCTTCTTGGGTTTTGTTGGAACTGAATTCTTCCAGGCAAGTGGTGAGTATTACATCAGAGCCCTGACTTATGCCTTGTAGATGATGGGCAGGCTTTAGGGAGTCGGAGGTGAGTTGCTACAAAGTTCTGTGCCTCTGACCTGCTCTTGTCATCATGGTATTTATATGGCTGATCTAGTTCAGTTTCTGATCAAATGTAACCCCCAGGATGTTGATGATGGAGGGATTCAGCAATGGCAATGTGGTAGAATGTCAAGGGGAAATGGTTAAATTCTTTCTTATTGAAGATGGTCATTATCTGCTATTTGTGTGCGGTAAGTGTTACTGGCCACTTATCAGCTCAAGTCTGAACGTTGTCCAGGTCTTGCTGCATGCAGGCATGGACTGCTTCATTATGTGAGGAGCTGCAAATGGGACTGAATACTACATTGATCAGTGAACATTCCCTACTTTGAACCTTATGATGGAGGGGAGGTCATTGATCAAGCAACTGAAGATATTTGGACCTAGGACACTTGAAGAACTCCTGTAGCGATGTCCCAGGACTGAGATGATTAGCCTCTAACAACCACAGTCATCTTCCTTTGTGCTAGGTATGGCTCCAGTCACTGGAGGGGGTTCCCTCTGATTTCCATTGACTTCAATTTTACTAGGATTCCCTGATGCTACACACAATCAAATGCCACTTTGATGTCAAGGGCAGTCACTGTCACTTCATACCTAGAATTCAGTTCTTTTGTCCATGTTTGGACCAAGATTATAATGAGGCCTGGAACTGAGTGAACCAAAACTGAGCATCATTATATAAGAACAACAAGTGCTAGAAAAACTCAGCAGGACCGCCTATATCTGTGGAGAGAAAGTTGACATATCAGAACTCAGTTCTTATGAAAGGTCATTGACCTGAAATGTCAACTCTCTTTCTCTCCACAGATGTCCCCTGACCTGCTGAATTTTTTTGCAGCATTTTTTGTTTTAATTTCAAATATCCAGCATCCACAGTATTTTGCTTTTGTATGAACATCGATGAGCAGGTTATTGCTCAGTAACTTGCTTGATTTCACTGTTGATGACACTTTCCATCATTTTGCTGATGGTTGAGTATATACTGATGGGCTGGTCGTTGGCTGGATTGGATTTGTCCTGCTTTTTCTGGATAGCACATGCCTGAGCAATTTCCCTTATTGTTGGAAGATAACTAGTTTTGTAGCTTTACTGGAACAGCTTGGCTAGGCATGACCACAATGTTATTAGTGCCCGAAGTCTTTTCTATGCCTAGTGAGCTCATTCATTTCTTGGTGCTAAATGGAGTGAATTGGCTGAAGACCAGCATCTGTGCTGCTGGGGATCTCGGGAGGAGGCTGAAATAGATCACCTAGTCAACATTTCTAACTGAAGCTGGTTGCAAATGCTTCAGCCTTGTCTTTTACACTGATCTTAGTTGTTTAATTGCCCTCCACCATTTTCAAGTGGATGTTGTAGAGCTGCAGAGCTCTAATCTGATCCATTGATTGTAGGATTGCCTGGCTCAGTCTATAGCATACCGTTTTCCGTGTTTAGCATGTACGTAGTCCTGGGTTGTAACTTCGCAAGATTGATACCTCACTTTTAGGTATATCTTGTGCTGCTCCTGGCATTCTCTGCTTCACACCCTCATTGAATCAGGGTTGATTCCCTGGCTTGATGGTAATGGTAGAGTGGGAAATGTGTCAACCATGAGGTTACAGATTGTGGTGGGATGCAATTCTGCCCAGTTTGGAGCAACTAGATCTGATCTGAAGCTATCTCTTTTAACATGACAAGGGGTAAACTCTGTGTGACTTTGTCTCCACAATGACCTGATTTCTCTTACCAAAACTGCCATAGATAGATACATCTGTGACAGGTAGATTGGTGAGGACAAGGTCAAGATGATTTTTCCTTCTTATTGATTCTTTCATCTTCTGCCACAAGCCCAGTCTGGCAGATTTGTTCTTCAGGACTTGGCCAGCTTTGTCAGTAGTGTTGCTACTGAGCCACTAGTGAAGGACATTGTCTCCCATCCAGAGTAAATTTTGTATACTTGCTGCCATCAGTGCCTCTTTCAAATGGTGTTCAACATGGAGAACTGATCACCAGTAGGAGGTTTCCTTGCCTATGTTTGACCTGCTGCCATGAAACTTCATGGAGTTCAGTGTCAATATCGAGGACTTCCAGGGCCAATCTTACCGAACGTATTCAATTGTGCTACCACCTCTTGTCGGCTTGTTCTGGCAGTGGGAAACATGGACTATAATGGTTCAAGAAGGCGATTTACCAACGGCAATTAGGGATGGACATCAAATGCTGGCTTTCTAGCAAACACACATTCCGTGAAAGAATAAAAAAATGATAAAGCACAGGAAGAGGCCATTTGCCTCAACATGCCTGTCCTGGACCTTTGATAGAGCTATTCAATTATTCCTTTTTTCTTGCTCTTCCCCCATAGCCTTATAAACTGCTATCTGGCCTTGAAAGTTTAAATGATTGTTAGGATATTTATTAGAGTAGATTGCCACAGGATTCTCTCTGTCATTCATAGCCCCTGACCTCCAATATGAGGCTTCCAACAATTGCAGGAAGCGCATTCAGGTGCCACAGCATACAACCTCCCTCTTTACACGCAATCCCAGAATCATTCCAAGTCAGTTTTACCTGAGTGATAAAATTGGAAGGATGCATGTTTTGCATCAACTGCAACTGATATGGGCCCAACTGAGGCCACTACCATCATTAATGCTGGCTCACTGCCTTGAGGAATGCTTTTCCATCCAGTGCAGTTGGCAGCAGCGTACTGGGGATTGTACCTACAAGGTTGCCCATCCTGTAACAAAAAAAAGTAGATTTTTAAATTTCATCTGAGCTTATCTGTAGAGTTAATGATTTCCATTATCTCCGACAATAATGATAGCAACAACAGCAATTTACAGTTATATGATGTCACTGATGTAGAATATACCTTGAAACACTTCATAAATATATACAGAAAATAAAATGCCAGGTCAACCACTTTGTCAAAGAGGTGGGTTTTAAGGAGGGTCAAAGATAAATAGAGAGTGATAGGAAGGCACAGGAACTTAGGATGGGAATCGCAGAAAATCAGACACAGCGAGCTGAAGATACAGCTCCCAACAGTGGAGCAAAGACTCAGAAGGGTTAGGAGCAGTCTTAGCTCTGGTGCCCTTGCAAAACCGCATAATTGATGACTTCACACTGTCGGCTTACATTTGATCACCTAGGCTAGGTACAGAAAGTGGCAGGCGCCCACATTTTTGAAAAAAACCAAGGCCAACACTATTGCCCATTCCCTGCTTCCATGAGTAGATGGTGGTGGATGACCTTCTTGAGCCACATAGCTGTCTGCCACAGCTGAGTGGCTTGTGAGGCCACTTCAGGAAGCAGTTAAGAGTCAGTCATGCTGGAGTCACCTTAGGATTACTCATCCAGTAACTGAATCACGACACTACCATACTCCACTACCTGATTTAATGGTACCTTATGATGAATTAGTAGCTTTGAGGACAGGGAGGAATGAAAATCGGAGCAAAGAACTGTTGTTGATTATTTTCTTCATGTTGTTTTGAACGTTAAGTGTAGTGTCCACAGCAGCCTGCCTGGAACTCAGGAGTATGTCCATACAAGGTCAGCTGTCAGAAAAGGTTCCAGGCAAATCATGTTTTAATAGTTGGGAATAACTGGAGCAGAAGATGCAGAAAAGATATACAAGAGACTTTAAACTGGGATTAATAAGGAAAGACTATTTTCTCTGGTTGGAGAATCATCAGTTTTTGATTGTCATTGAGAATATGGAGAGAGGTTTGTAGAAATGTTGGAGCATGGAATGCTAGCCACTGGAATTTGTTAGGAGAAACATCAATGTATTTTGTAAGGGAAAAGTGGATAAATATTTGAAGAGAATGGAAGATACAGAACTGTTGAGAACGAACAATGCAATGGGATTCGTTCTGGATTGTTCTAGCAAAGATAGCACATATGGATAAATGTCCTCTTTCTATGCTGATACCTGTATGGTTCTGTTGTAACTGCCAGGCAAACCCTCCTTGAAACCAGAGCATTTGCTAAGGTTGATTATGTTATAAGGTTCCTCCTCCAGAACCAAGTATACATATCATAGCGCATCAGGATAGCACACTTCAGTGAATAATAGGAGTCATAAAGAGGCACTGAAAAAAGTAGCGTGTAGCACTGACTTAAAAACAGGACACTGAGGGTAACTATAGTGTGAACTTTTAAAGCAGAAAAGAAATTTGAAAAATTAAATATCTGTATTTTTGGCAGATGTAATAACTTCCTTAAGCTACCATTTGACAAAGTCACTTATACAGATACAACCTAAGAAAATATTGGATTTTGTCACTCTCCAAAGTAAGATCTTACCATTCCAGTGTAAGGATAGGAAATCTCATTGTCTATTCCACCATTCTGCTGTACATACTTGAAGGCTTCTCTCATTCGTCCACCATGACATCCTTTGTTGCCATGGTCTCTGGAACAGTCGATGAGATTCTGTTCGCTCAGTGAGACGAGTTTAGATGTCTTCCTGAAGACCTGCCCCTCTAGTGACCCAGTTGCACTAAATGCCCAGCATGAGCCACAGCAACCCTGGTAATGCAGCAGTCAAAGTATTATTTAAATGAAAAAGATTGCAGAACTCGGTCGTACAGAGGGATCTGGGTGGTCTGCTACATGAATCACAAAAAGCTACAGCACGTGATTAGGAAGGTAAATGGAATGTTGGCATTTATTGCAAGAGAAATGGAATATAGAAGTAGGGAATTTTTACTGCAGCTGTACATGGCCTTGGTGAGAGCACATCTGGAGTACTGTGTACAGTTTTGGTCTCCTTGAAAAAGTATATAACTGCGTTAGAAGCAGTTCAGCGAAGGTGCATTTGAGTCATTCCTGGGATGAAAGGCTTATTTTATGAAGAAAGGTTGAACAGGTTGGACTTGCACCCATTGGAGTTTTAAAAAAATATTTGTTCACGTTGAAACACACTAGACCCTGAGGGGATTTGATAGGGTGTATACCAGAAAGATGTTTCCTTTTGTGGTGGAGACCAGAACCAGGGGACACAGTTTAGGAATAAAAAAGGTCTCTCTTTTAAGACTGAGATGAGGAGAATTTTTTTCTCTGAAGGTCGTTAGTATGTGGAATTCTCTTTCCCAGAAAGCAACAGAGGCTGAGTCATTGAATTTATTCAAGGCTGAGTTAGATTTTTGACAGACAAGGGAGTTGACGATTATGGGGGAGGTATGGAAGGCAGTGGGGTTTGGCAGTCAGGAAACAAGTTGAGAGCACAACCGTAGCCATGATCTTATCAAATGGCAGAGCATGCGCGAGGGGCCAAATGGCATACTCCTGCTCCTAAGTCCTATATTCCTATATTTCTAAGGTCATACTTTTGTTTCCCTCAGTTACAGATCAATATAACCAGTGATTCAGTGTCAATGTGATTCAATTGTGTCATTCAACCACAATAATAAGTATTTCAAGAAAATTTCTTGAACTAATACTTATGGTGGTAGGTACATGAATATGATTACCAGTACAAACGATGATGAACCAAAGACTCTAATGGATTTCAACAAGGAACCAGGAGCATTCTTGTTAATATCGGGATTTAGAGTTATCAGAAATGCATCAAGCATGTGCTATAGATAGTTGAGATCTCCTGCCTGACACAGTGACTTAAATGTACTGCTACAAAGCAGAATAATTTAAATAGCATTTCTAATGGGACAGCAACGTATGTAAATGGCAGCAATGTTTTATTTCAGTTGAAGTGTCACTCTTACTCCACTGAAAGTTGAAACATAAATGAATAATCCACCAACATGCCTGAAATTGTTGTTTAGTACGTTTTGATATTCTGTATACTCTCTCACTGAATCTTTGACAAAAATCTCTGACAGAACAACAATGAACACTCTTCAAAGAGTCTATCAGTAAGACTGGGCTGTGATTTACTTAATTCAGTTGGACTTGAAAAACGCCTTAAGAATGTATATTTTCACCTGATCCTTCACTTCTGTGACATATCCATGTTCACGCCAATCGAGATTCTGAGGAACATCCATAAACTCATACTGATGGGGTGTTGGTTCATTGAGAGTAGAGTTCTGTGGGTTTGTTTGAACAAATCCATTCATGAGTTGGTTGAACTCCTCACTAGTCTAAAGAAAATAAAAGTTAAAAAATGAGGGTGTTCTGTGTATTTTTCATGATCATCTCAAAGAAAGGAAGACATTTATATAGCACCATTCATAGCCTTGGAACACCCCAAGGTTTTTTTTATAGCCAATGAAATACATTGCAAGTTATTCAGTGTTGTAATGTAGGAAATATTAGAGTCAATTTACACACAGCGAGGTTCCACAAGTAGCTATGTGATAATAACCTGATAATTTGTCTTTAGTGATTTTTGTTAATTAAATATTGGCCCAGACAACATGGAGGGACCCCCTGCTCTTCTTTGAAATAGTGCCATGGGATATTTTAGCTTCACCTGAGAGTGTAGATGAGTCCATGGTTAGCATATCATCCAAATGACAGCACTCCGGGTGCTTTAGTCGGAATATCAACCTAGGGACTTGAAGCCACCCCCATCTGACTTGAGAGGTGAATATGCTACCGAATTTGACCCTCAATCTCACCATGTTAGAATTCCTCCCACTACCCCTTCCTCTATTGCCATTCTCCAGATCAGCCCAGAAGCCACTTTGCAAGGGTCACAGAAGTATCAAATGAATCATTCAACCCATGTAAGAGCTACTCAGCTAATCCCACTCCCCTGCCTTTTCAATGTAGCCCTGCAATTTTTTTCTGTTTTGATAATCCCTTTTTGAAAGCTACGATTGAATCTGTCTTCTCCACAGTCTCAGGCAGTGCTTTCTTATTCTAACCACTCGCTGTGTCAAAAAAGTTTTTCCCTCATGCTGCCTGTGGTTCTTTTGCCAATGTCCTTAAATTGGTGTCCTCTGGTTCTTGACCCTTCCATCCAATGGGATCAGTTTCTCTAACTACTCTGCCCTTACCCATATGATTTGAATACCTCTCTCGAATCGCCTCTCAGTCTTTTCTAAAGAGAACGGTCCCAACTTCGGCCATCTATTGTCTCTCATCCCTGAACCGTTCTCTGAAATTTTTCTGCACCCTCTCCAATGCTTTCACATCCTTCCTAAAGACCAGAACTGGACATTGGGCATTCTTTACTATCATGAATGCTGCATCTTGCATACTGAAAACTGCACACTGACCTTCAGTCAGATAGGTACCATAGACCGTGGCGTAGAAGACAACCCCATTTTTTCAGCACCAAAAAATCATGCTTTTGCTTACACTTTAGTTTCATTTCTTAGGTTCTGTGTATCATTTCTGAAGATTGGTTAATTTGTATTTACTCCTTATTGAGATCTGTCTACTATACATTGAATCTTCTGCTAATTTGAGCATGGTTATAGTGACCCTTCAGCGCCACCACAGACTGAGCTGGCTGAGCCGAAAGGACATAGCTGTTAGACTGGGTCCACAGCAGGTGCTGAGGTAGCCAACAAGAGGGAAAAACAGACTTGACCTTGTGCTCACCAACTTGCTTGCCACAGATGCATCTGTCCATGACAGTATCGATAGGTGTAACCAGCGCACAGCCAACGCAGAGATGAAGTCCCATCTTCACATCGAGGATACCCTCCATCGTGTTGTGTAGCACTATCCCCATACTAAATGTGATAGATTTCAAACAAATCTAGCAACTCACGACTGGGCATCAATGAGGTGCAGTGCGCTATCAGCCGCAGCCAAATTGTACTCAGCCACATTCTGTAAACTCTTGGCCTGGCATTACCCCCCACTCAACCATTACCATCAAGCCAGGGGAACAACCCTCGTTCAATGAGAAGTGCAGAGAGCATGTCAGGAGCAGCACCAGGCATACCTAAATATGAGGTGTCAACCTGGTGAAGCTACAATGCAGGACTATTTGCGTGCCACGCAGCATAAGTAGCAAGTAATAGAACTAAGCAATTCCACAACCAATGGATCAGATCCAAATTCTGCAGATCTGCCACATCCAGTTGTAAATGGTGGTGAACAACTGAACAACTCACTGGAGGAGGATGCTCCATAAATATCCCCATCCTCAAGGATGGAGGAGCCCAACGTGTCAGTGCAAAAGATAAGGCTGAAGCATTTGCAACAATCTTCAGCCAAAAGTGCAGAGTGGATGCTCCATCTCGGCCTCCTCTGGAGGTTCCAAACATCACAGATGCCAGTTTTCAGCCAATTTGATTCACTCCACGTGATATCAAGAAACTGCTGAAGGCACTGGATACTGCAAAAGCTATGGGCCCTGACAATATTCCAGCAATAATATTGAAGGCTTGTGCTCCAGAACTTGCGGTGCCCCTAGCCAAGCTGTCCCAATACAGCTACAACACTGGCATCTGCCCGGCGATGTGGAAAATTGCCCAGGTATGTACTGTACACACAAAGCAGGACAAATCCAACCTGGCTAATTACCACCCTTCCTATCTATGCTCGATCATCAGCAAAATGATGGAAGGGGTCATCAACAGTGCTATGAAGTGGCACTTGCTTAGCAATGACCTGCTCACTGACTCTCAGTTTGGGTTCTTCCAGGGTCACTCAGCTTCTGGCCTCATTACAGCCTTGACTCAAACATGGACAAAAAAGCTGAACTCCAGAGGTGAGGTGAGAGTGACTGCCCTTAACATCAAGGCAGTATTTGGCTGAGTGTGACATTAAGGAACTCTAGCAAATTTGGAGTCAATGGGAATCAGGAGGAAAACTCTCCCCTGGTTGGAGTCATACCTAGCACAAAGGAAGCTGGTTGTGGTTATTGAAGGTCAATCGTCTCAGTTCCAGAACATCATTGCTGGAGTTCCTCAGAGTAGTGTCCCAACCATCTTCTGCTGCTTCATCAATGACCTTCCTTCCAACATGAAATCAGAAGTGGGGGTGTTCGCTGATGATTGCACAATGTTCAGCACCATTTGCGACTCCGCAGATACCAAAGCAATCCATGTCCAAGCGCAGCAAGACCTGGACAATATCCAGGCTTGGGCTGACAAGTGGCAAGTAACATTCACACCACATAAGAGCCAGGCAATGACCATCTCCAACAAGAGAGAATCTAACTATTGCTCCTTGACGCTCAATGGCATTACCATCACTGAATCCCCCACTATCAACATCCTGGGGGTTACCATTGACCAGAAGCCAAACTGAACTAGCCATATAAATACTGTGGCTACAAGAGCAGGTCAGAGGCTAGGAATCCTGTGGCAAGTAACTCACCTCCTGACTCTCCAAAGCTTGTCCACCATATACAAGGCACAAGTCAGGAGAGTGATGGAATATTGTTCACTTGCCTGGATGAGTGCAGATCCAATAACACTCAAGAGGCTTGACATCATCCAGGATAAAGCAGCCTGCTTGGTTGGCACCCCATCCACAAACATTCACTCCCTTCACCACTGGTGCACAGTGGCAGCAGTGTGTACCATCTACAAGATGCACTGCAGTAACTCACCAAGGCTCCTTAGGCAGCACCTTCCAAACCCACGACCACTGCCATCTAGAAGGACAAGGGCAGCAATTACATGGGAACGTCACACCTGGAAGTTCCCCTCCAAGTCACTCACCATCCTGACTTGGAAATATATCACCATTCCTAGGGTCAAAATCCTGGAACTCCCTCTCTAACAGCACTGTGGGTGTACCTACACCACAGGGACTGTAGCAGTTCAAGAAGGCAGCTTTCCACCGCCTTCTCAAAGGCGAGTAGGGATGGGCAATTAATCCAGGCCTATTCAGCAAAGCTCATGTCCTGTAAATGAATTTTTTTTTAAATTACTGGACTTGTGATCTGGAGCAGGAAGTTCAAATTCTGCCATGATCAACGGAACTGTTATCTAGTTCAGGGAAGAATTAGATGCTTGACTTAAAGGCTGCTGACACACATCAGATATTGCCTCATGAGAGAATTGCTCTACACTGATGATGCTGCACCAGCATTCCATACTGAGGGTCACTTTCTGCAGCAAATGCACAGACACTCTCTTGCCTTTAAAGAGTTTGGTCTGACCATCAGCATCAAATGTCCATGTCCAGGATGTTGCCATTATCACCAATCAGCATTGACAACATGACTCTGGAGATTGTTGATAACTTCACATTTCCGGTTCCACAATCACCAGTAAATCTCACTTGATGCTGAATTCAATACGCGCATTGCAAAAGCTACAGTTGTTACCTCCAAGCTGAATAAGTGTGGAACAACAGCAAACTGACTGAGAACACCAAATAGCGAGTCAAGCAAACCTGCAGCAGTGAGACCTGGACAATTTTGCCAGGGAGAAAAGAAGGCTGAACAGTTAGTACCTTTGCTGTCTCAGACGTATCCTTGGCATTTCTTGGCAGGATAAGGTCACTGGAGGTCCTGGAATATGCTAATTCCATCAGCATGCACTCAATGTTAAGTCAACGATATCCAGGTTGCCTCAGCCTTCATCAGATGGATGATGGCCATATACCCAAAGATCTCCTGTACGGGAACTGGTCATTGGGTCACAACCTACTGGACATCTATACCTCCATAAGATATGATGATAGCAGACATTGAAGCAACCAACTGGGAGGCAGTCACTGATAGCTGTGACCTCTGGAGGCTTACTGTATGGAGAGGCATTGGAAGAGGTGAGGAGGAATGGTGTGATCAATTGGCTGAGAAGAGGACCCAAAGAAAACAGAGGCCAGGGAAGCCTGAACCTTCTCAGCCCACTGTCTTCCTCCACAGCAAATGTGGCAGAGACTGCATGCTAGAGTGGGGCTCCTGAGTCACAGCAGGCAATGTTTAACACAGAGTTGACCATCATGCCACAAATCATCATCTCACGATCATGGGAAGATCTAGAGCTAGGAGGCACAGTTTCAAAATAAGTGGTCTCCCATTTAAGCTGAAGATGAGGAGGAATTTCTTCTTTGAGTTTTGTTAATCTTTGGAATTCTCTACCCCAGGGAGCAGTGGAGGCTGGGTAATTGAATATATTCAGGGCTGAGTTAGACAGATTTTTGGTCTAGAAGGGAGTCGAGGGTTATGGGGGAAGCCAGGAAAGTGGAATTAAGGCCATAATTAAATCAGTCATAATCTTATTGAATGGTGGAGAAGGCTTTAAGGGCCAAATGGCCTACTCCTACTGTTTCTTATGTCCTTATGGAAGGCTGCCAAAGAGATTGCAAAGAGTATTTCAGACAGATGATATTTTAAGATTTTTGGGAATACCGTGTAATTGGTATTCTGGAAGGATAAGTTGAACCTGTCATGTGGTGTTGTGTTCGTTTAAAATTCACAATTAACATAATTCTATATCATGTTGGATTTGCTCATTAGCATAATTTACAGGATAGTTCAGAATGATTTCTATGAGCCATTCTAGTTGACCACTGAAGAAAGAACTTAGATTGTACTTACGTAATGTTTCTTCATGCCCTTTGAACACCCCAAAACACTTCACAACCAAAGAACCACTTTGAGGTATAGTGATTGTTATTTGGTACTTAATAGTAGCAGCCAATTGGGGGAACATGTTGTAAACAACAAGTTCCCCCAAACAACAAATGAATGACTGACCAATACTTTTTGTTTTTGATGGTGTTAGTTGTTGGAAGAATGTTGACCAGCTCATTGGGAGAATTTCCAGCTCCTCTTTGAAAAGTGCCATGAAACCTTTTACATCCACCTGAGTGGGTGAATATGTTTAATATCTCATCCAAAAATTAGAACCTCGCACAGTGTAGCATTCTTTTAATCTCACAAACCTCTATAACAAAAAAGTACTACAAGCTAAATCAAACTGGAACTGAAAGTAGGGTGAGACTGACAGAAATAGTCACTTTGTGTTTGAGACTCACCATATCACCAAAGTGATTCATCTCCACGCGAAATGTGTGTTTGCCCATTGAATGCTCCAGGTTATGACGTATAATTTTTTTGAGGTTCTTTTCCCATATTATTCTCCTCCAATTTTCTTCATTCTAAATGTAAAAACACAAGAAAAAAAATCAGTTTTATAACCAAGACTCCTGAAAATTTGACAGATCCAACACGAACATAGAGATAGCTAGTAGTGATTACAAGCTGGCTATCTGCTCAAAGGATTCAGAATGCAAGTTTAATTATTAGCTTAACATATGATTGGAATAAAAAGTGCTGTAGGACTTCCTGAGGTCATTAAAGTCTTTCTTCCTTTCATTTTACATAACAAAACCATTATGTACACCTTTTAACTTATACTCATTTAAAAGAATTATATTTCACCCCCTGTACTCCAACAGAGTGATAGAAAGCCTAATTGTGAGGCTTTTAAGGATTGGATGAGATTTTGGCCTTTTTTTATTTCAACAACAGAAGCAATAGATGAGTGATTCCCTTTCCAAATTGAATACCTCACGTGTTTTCTGTTTCTTACCTTCCCATACTGTTTTTCATGAAGTGATATCCATTTCACCCAATCTTCATCCAATGCAGGGTCAAAGGTGAGTGAAGAGACTGCAGTCAGAATACAAATCACCAGAGAAAGAAAGATCTTCATCATCTATTACCAAAGAGATGATATCAGTTGTTAGACACAAGACTAATCAATATTCCTGTGTGGTATACCAACATTTATTAAAACTAATAACACTGACACCCTAATTTCAAAGACTCATCCATTACATTAATTGTATTGATGTGAACTAGGTACATTAAAACTTTGTTAACCTAGAGCAATCAATGCTATAATATAGTCAGTGATCTCCAAGGCTCAGATTAGTAGCCAATGTATGTCAGAAATTACAGAGTAACCTGAAGGGGAATAAGTGCAGCATGGGCATGACTCTTTGCCTTGTCAGGAATGAATAAGCCTGGTAAACACCATAAGATAAATATATTCTCCAAGGCTGCCAAGTTGCAAGGTGCCCTGTGAAGATGCTTCCATTGAGCTGAAGGCAGATGCCTGACATTTATGTAAATCAAAAACATTGTAGGTCTGAACATTGACTCCTGTGAACCCCATTCAAATATTCACCCCAGCTTGATGTAACTCCTTTAAAAAAGTACTTTTTCCTTTTTATTCAATTTTAACAACAACTGGTACTTAAATAAAACAGCATAATAAAACATCCCAAGGCACTTCACAGGAGCATTGTAAAACAGAGTTTGGCACTGAGCCACGTAAAGAGCTATTAGGACGGATGACTAAAATCTTGGTCAGCGGGATATGTTTTGACGCATGTCTTAAAGGATGAAAGAGAAGTGGAGGGGTTTCTAGAGGGATTTCCAGAGTTTAGGACCTAGACAGCTGAAGGCCTGCAAGTAAAGGCGGAGCAACTAAAATCAGGGATACTTAAGAAGCCAGAATCAGAGGAGCGCAGATATATTGGAGGGTTGTGGGGCTGAGGAAATAGGGATAGGGAAGGGGGAGACCATGAAGGGATTTGAAAACAAGAATGAGAATTTCAAAATTGAGGTACTTAACTGGGAGTGAATGTGGGTTAGTGAGGACAGGAGTGGTGGCTGAACGGGACATGATGTGAGTAAGGACACAGGGACACCAGTGTTTTGAATCACCACAAGTTTACAGAGGGTCGAATTTTGGCGTCTGACCCAGTAGTGCTTTGGAATAGTGAAGTCCAGTGGGGATCTTATCTAAGCTCAGGATTTGACCCGAGTCTCCACAGCTTTAAGCTTAAGTATGAAATTTTTCTGTGGAACCTTGCTGATTACCTTCAGTTGGCATTTGTACACTCCATATCAGGCAAAGTCGTGCATTAAAACCTAGCTCTTTGCTCAAGGTTTTGGTTACCTGCCCTAATAGCTCCTTATGTGGCTTGGTGTCAAATTTATTTTATAAGGTTCTTGCAAAGCTCCTATGTGTTTTCTTTTAGTAGTTTTGATTGGAGACTTTTAATAGGTTTCTGTAACTGTCAAAGTCAACTGACTCAAAAGAGAGAACTTACAAACAACCAGACTGTTGTGGCTTTTTAAAAAAATTCTTTCACAGGATGTGGGTATCACTGGTTAGGCTAGCATTTGTCGCCTGACCCTGATTGTTCTTGAGAAGGTGGTGGTGAGGTGGATTTGTTTGGAATTGTGACAATAAATATATTAAATTTGAAGAAAGATTGAAGTAAAAGACCTTTTATGCTCCAAGATATAATGGAAAAAATAAGTGACATGGACAGATTAAGTGACCCCTAGCCATTCTCTACAAACTCTTATAATTAAACCACTGCACCTACAAGATCAATTAAGGAGCACTGTTTGGAGCTTTGACCTCTGCCTTACTTTGAAAAACTAGCAGTGGGTGGTTTGTGTAATAATGGCTGTGGGTTTACTGACATTTATAATGTAGTTGAGTAAATATTCCATGAGGTGACATTTTCATGTCAGATTTTATTTCTTGAGAAATCCAAGAGCAAAATTGAAGAAAACCTGAGACATTTAAGTGAGTCAAGAAATCATTAGATAATTTCCGGTTTGAGTTTGAAGTGTCTGTAAATTGTATGAATGATGGAAAATGAGAAAAATAAGTTTTGAGAAAGAAGAAACAACGTGCAATTTCATAACTTCAGGATATCCCAAAGCCCATCACAGCTAATGAAGTGTAGTCAATGTTATAATGTTGAGGAATATGGGAACCAATTTGTACAGAGCAAAGCCCCACAAACAGTAATGAGGTAAGTGACCAGAAAAACTGTTTTTAGTGGTGATGGTTGAGGGATAAATGTTTGCATCAGGGCACCACCTATACTCTTCTTTGAAAAGTGCCATGGGATCTTTTACATCAAACTGAGAGACAGTTAGGGTCGTGGTTTGAAGTTTTATACAGGGGATAGCATCTCTGACAGTGCAGTACTCCCTGAGTACTGAACTGAAGTGTCAGCCTAGGTTATGCAAGTGGGGCTTGAATCCACAACCTTCTGTCTCAGAGGCAAGACTACTGACAGTGAGCTGAAGCTGAGACCTGGGAGGAAGAGAGAGGGCTTCTGTACCATCTTCACCTGTTGCCACCATTAACCAATTTACTTTTGAAGTGAAAACAGATGGATAAACCACTCTTTAGTACCAAATTCAATGTGCGACCTAAGTGGATAACAACTTGGAAGGTTCAAAGATTTCCTTAAAAAGCACTGAACCATTAGAAGAGGCCACCAACAAAGCAATGTGTGCATAAACTACTTTAAAAAGAGCTGTAAAATTATCTGCTTTGGAATAGTGCAAATGGGTTATTGGGATGAGTGATAACAGAGATGATCAAATACCTTCTGGTGAATATTGTTCCAATAGAAATGCCACCTGGAGAATGCAATTGCCAGGCTTGATTAAATGGTATAGTGTAGATAAAAGAACTGTTTAACAATGCGAAGGAGTCTCTGTAATTGTAAAATCAAAAGGTAGAATCCTTACATTTTATTTAAGGTTAACATCTGGACTGCACTGACTCAAACTCAGAATAAGGATGCAGGTTTCTTTTTGTTTCTTTATTCTTTCACAGGACGTGGGTTTTGCTGGGAAGGCCGGCTTTTGTTGCCCATCCCTAATTGGCCCTGAACCGAGTGGCTTGCTCGGCCATTTCAGACAGCAGCTAAGAGTTAACCAAATTGCTGTGTGTCTGGAGTCACATGTAGCCCAGACCAGGTAAGGATGGCAGATTTCCTTCCCTAAAGGACATTAGTGAACCTGATGAGTCTTTACAACAATCAATAATGGTTTTGTCAAGGGGATTGGGGATTGTAATTTCTCCTCTTCAACTGGCCAATGTGATAGTTACAGGATTGGAGGGAACACCCTCTTCAATTGACAGTCGGCAGGATTTGCCTGAACCTCTGTGAAGGCGGAACAATGATCTGGTGAGTATTTTCTTTTTGAAAGATACTCTCCGTTTGTTCGCATCAGACTAAAACGGAGGTCTAACAGGGCGAATCTGAACATTTAGGCCAGCGAGACTCAGGTGGACAATTGTGGGGCAAACGAGTCCTGGTTTTGTGGGGAACCGAGGGTCCCTGTTTTAGTGTTGGTGTGTGTGAATGTGAGTATGACTGAGAAGGATGAACTCGAGTTCGTTGCAAAATGGGGAGGTGAAGGAACCATGTCCCTTCACCTCGCCAGGATGCACAGAAAGCTGATCAGCAAAATGAAACAATGAGGTTGGCAGCCGAGTGACCCACCATTATGATTTAAGGAATGGTGGCGAGCTCAGACTAAAGATAAAACTGACAAATCTACAGTACTCATTCTGAGTCTGTATCTGCAACAAACTAAACTAATACAGAAAAATCTCGGGGAAGTTGCGCCGGTTGCAGCGGCAGGGGACCTGAAATGTCCCCTACTGAATTTTTGTAATTTAAAAGAAAGGAATTGATCTAAATTTCAAGAGCTGTTTGTGCTGAGGAGAGAGAGAAAGAGAGAGAGAGAGAGAGATACCACTAGGGGGTTAATGAGCAGTGAAAGACAGCAGCAGTGTGAGCTTCAGTCAGTTTGATTGTCCCTATAGGTGGAGCCGCCAAGATCCCTTTATTCTCCCACTGCTACTTGAAGCTTCATTTAGAGTTAAGTCCAATATTATAGGAATATAAATACATACCTTTACATAGGTGTTTGTTTGTGTGCAAGGAAGCATTTGTATGTGAACTTTAATATGTTTTATTCCCTGAATTGCCTTTTGGGTGTGTAGTTGAGCACTTTAGAGTCGAAATCCCCATATTAGATTAAAGGAAAAGTATACTCAAACATTCCAAAATTTTGAGTATAAGATTTGAGTTGAGATTTCTGGCAAAAATCGCAATTTGAAGATATTGTAAAGATAAAACAGGGCTTGCCTTTGTTTGAGATGAACCAACCCTTGTACCACTCCCTTGCAGACTAGTAGGGAATAACCCTCATCACCAGCTTCCAAGCTGATTGGGATTGATACATACGAGTTGATATTCTAAAATTCTGTAAGGGAAAAAATTATCTGAAATTCAAAAGGATTCTAGGAAAACCAAAAGACATAAACACACAGTCTAGGTGGTTCCAATGGATAAATACGGGTTTCTTTTGAAGAGATGAGTTAAATATTAAAGGAAATCTGCATTCCAAAAGCACTATTATTTGAATCTGGGACAATCTTGAGAGGTAAAGTGCAGTGTAATTTAACAGGTTGCTTTGAGTAATGAAGATGCTATCCAAAGATAAAGAATGTGTCGATAAACACATGGGACTTCTAATCTGAATACAAATCATTACATGTGAAAAAGAGGTTGTTTTAATTTTGATAGTGTAAATTACAGTTCTTACAATGTTTAAAATTTTGAGGTTGGTTCTTGATAATGTTCTCAAAAAAGAATTTTCATTTTAAAAGGTTTGACAACAATTGGCACTAATTCAAATGCTGCAAGCTTTTGTATTTGTAAGTCTGTTCCCAAAATGTGAAGTTATACTCAAGACCTTGACAAAATTTGACAGAAATCCAATTTTTGGCTGAGTTAATGAATCTGGGATAATGCTAAAAAAAAGGGTCAGACATAATTTAGTAGGTTTCTTTTGAGTCAATAAGCTGTTGTTTGAGAAGATAAGGAAGCAAAACAGGTCAATGGCTGATTTCTGTTTTAAAACTGTTAGGAGAATACTTTATTGGACTGTAAAATCTCTCCAGACAACCTGAATGAGATAAGATGGTGCTGTTGCATTTGTAAAATGGCATGAGGAAAGTAGGGAAAGAGGACGTAATGTTCAAACTGCTTTAAAGGAAATGAATTTGATAATCTGGCCATCAACTGAAACATTGGAACCGCACAGGGGAAGGTAAGCAAAGATCTAGAGACAGAGATCCCCGCTGACATGGAATAGTTAATATGGCCTAAAGAGTAAGACCACAGGATTAACCCCCTGATGACAGGCAGAGTTAAGCGGCTAGTGAGCCATTGAAAGATAGGATAAGAAGGTGCATTGTAGAGTTGTGTAGACAGCTTAAGGAATTGAGGTCCGACATGAGACAGCAGCAGGAGATACTAAACTAGGAGTGGGGTGCCTACACAGATGGATTCAGATCAGGGAACTCATTTCACAGGGAGATGCTTTAAAAACTGTGTCATCTTATGGAGATTAAACAGAAATTCCATATTCCTTACCACCTCCAGAGTTCAGGGATGGTGGAAAGGATGAATCGAACTTTAAAAACATCTGTAGCCAAAGCAATTCAGGAGACAGGGAACAGCTGGGCCACAGTATTGCCCAGCATTCTGATGTGCCTAAGGGCTACACCAAATAGAACTACCAGGTTCACCCCATTGAATTGATAACAGGAAGGGCCATGCAATTACCTGAAGGCATTATAATGGGAGGAGGAGGTGTAGGGCCACTGAAAGGAAAAATAAGAGACTACGTAAGGGAATTAAGTAAGCAATTACATGAGTTGAGAGAGGAAGTTAGGGACTGACAGATGATTAAGGATATGGAAACAGGCAAATCCAAAGAGCAACAACAGACCCCCCAAGTGGGGAATAAGGTGATGGTCAGGGTGAGCCCTGAGCGAACAGGGTTTGCCCCAGGTGGCATGGACCATATGAGGTAATTATGACAGGTGATACGTGCGCACTTGTAGATATGAAAATGAGAAATAAATGGAGGCATTACACACAGTTAAAGATATATGATGAATCACCAAGCGGTAACCCGGACAACGGGAGCCAATGTTAATGTTTCCACAGGTCCGTGATCCTGGCTATAGGCGTGTCAGCGCTGGCAATGGAAGTACCAACGGTCAAAGTCAATAATGACACCTGCCTTCACCCTGGGCAGTACGTACTACTTCCCCAAGGAGAAAGTGGGGAATGGATAAGAAAGACCAACATCTGGATTATAGATCAAGTCACTACATGGACACATCAAGTGAACAATTGGGAACAGGACCCCCACATATAATCACACCAAGAGTTGTAAGAGTATGTTACATTTAACAGCACCAGGGTAGCCAGTCCAGCTAACACCACTCGAGTGTAACAACGAGAACTGGACTAGATTGGTGATATGGGGGATGTAGAACGTATGCGCCTCCTCCCAGTTTTTCATCAACAAGCATTTGGATGCATCAAGAGATTAATGTGACCACTGGATGGACAGACCTACCTCCCTTTGTTCGGGAACCGGGTTTTGAGGGACAATATTGTCAAGAAACATGTAAATATGTAATAGATAGACATGATTGTTATGATACACAATGTTTTACTTAGACTACGTGTGGCTATCAAAGACCCACTCAATGTCCAGATGTAGTAAGTCTCTCCCCCCACCCCCCCAGCCCACTGGATGGAATAGTCAGGATAGGAAAGTCAAAACCATTATTACATGATGTAACTATGGTCTCTCTGGAAGTGACATACAATGTCTCAGGACTCCTGTCAGTATTACATACTACTTGTCACAGCCACCAGAATTCCATAAAATCGGCTAGAAGCCAACTGTAGAGGATAGTTAAAGACTATAAATTTCGAATTGTTCCAGGAATTAGAGCAAAAGCACAGGCTAGGTTAAAAAGAAATATACTAGGAGACATCAGAGGTCTATTTGGGAGTGCCAATTCCATACTTAATTCTGGTCAGATCTATGACTTAAATGATTATGCCTCCTGGGTGGCAGCTGAGACCGCCCGATGACTGCACTACAGTGTGTACGGGACAGGATATACCCTGACATCCGTGGAGCTACAAGGAGAAGGTCTGCTACAGATTCTTAGGCAGACTGTAGACATAATAATAGACACAGCCGAATCACAAGCCACAGGGTGGGCATGTGATATGCTAGCACGAGATTTAATTGATAGGGTAAAATCCGACATTGAAGATATCAGGTTCGGAACAATTCCCGAACACATGTTCAAGTCAGTTTACCAATTAAACTTCATAAATTTACGCAAGGAGTGGCAGGAATTGGTAATTACACAACCCCAAGGTGGAGGAGAGGATAGAGTTATAAAATTTATCATAGCCATTCCCCAAGAACATCATCCAAATGGGGCTTTCCTGAACAGCTATAGGTTCAAGTCCCTAGGAGTAGGTAAAAGGGGGATGGTATTCCGTGTAGGGCTAATATGTGGATATATGTCCTATGTAAAAGACAAGGTACTGATGAGTACTAGAGATTGTTGTTCAGAATCAAGAAATTACATTATGTGCTTATGTCAAATGCTGGAGGTATTTACAAACACAAGTAAAGTTACATTCACGGCTTTACCGATTCAGGAAGCCTTTAAGGCAATGGTGCTTCCTCAACTCAATGGCTGAGTTCCTTTATGGGGACTTACTTTGTGCAACAAACATAAAACCTGAAAAGGGACTCTCCAGGCACAGACCAAAGATGCGCATCAATTCCTAGACCTATGCATACTTCAAGGGGGAGGACAGGAAAAGGGAAAGTTATGTTATACAACCAGATGGTTTAAGATTCCTCTGGCAGTCTGGACAACTGGCTACCTGAAGGACCAGAAGAGGAATTCTCAACTTAAGGTGTGGCCAGCTTGGGCTTTGCCAAGGGCCAAAATGGGGGACTGTGGGGGAAAATTAAAAATGCTAAAAGAGAACACTAAGAATTTACTGAAGGACACTTAAAATCTCCAGGCAGACATGGCTGCTAAGCATATTAAGAGTTGACGATTACCAGGTGAACATTGCATAGCCTTGAGAGTCAGGCTGAAGACACAAAGAGGACATAAAATAGACCAAGTGTACTCCCCTCTCACATAGGGAAGGGGCAGACGGTTTTAGCTTAGATATGGGAAGACATACAATAGACAAAGAGGGGGCTTTGATGAAACACAAACAGTTCTGAGTTATGAGAATCAAGGTCTTTGCGAACGTGTTTTAGTTTTGATTGGATAATATAATTATGTATACACCCTTTAGAATAATTGGTTAGCAAAATCACATGCTTATGTACTCAATAGGATAGTTTTAACATGATACCTGTGTGTTGGTTACCAATTGGATGTATTCAAATGTACTCAAATGTATTGTGATAAGAAAAAGGACAAAAGTAATGAAATGTAATCAATCTGAGAACTGGGTCTTCATTGTTAGGAATGATTGCGGCTCCCTTGCATATGCTTGAATAAAACCGGTTAAAGGAAGCCTGAGTCTCTGTGGTCACTATGTGATCCGGGGGATTTTAATTTCTCCTCTTCAACTGGCCTATGTGGTAGTTGCAGGATTGGAGGGAATATCCTCTTCACTCAGCCATTCTGTTTGTAAATCATTGAGACCCAACAATCACAATGGAGAACCCTTACTCCATACACTGTCCATTGTAAAGCATCATGTGCTCTTGTGATTCTCCTTAAAAACAGAAACTGAATATGTACCATTTTACCAGACTCAGGCTTAAGTTCCAAAATGAACGAGGAATTTTCTTAAGGCAGGTGAACAGACAGTATAGTGTAAAACCAAAAAACAAAATAGTGATAATGCCGTTCACTTTCTCTCAAAGTATGTTGAGGGAATTTTCACAGTCACCGCAGTCCACACTCCACATTTCCACAGGGTAACACCTGTTTGTCCAATGTAACTTCAGTGAAAGAACTACAAAAACCTTGGAAAATTGGCACAAACACTGTTTATGTTGTTTTTTTATGAGGTTTCCACGACTCTTCTGTCAAAGTGGTAGTGATAATTGAAAGAACTCCACTTGAAACCCACCCCTGTTGAATCTACCAGCCCACTTTAGTCGTATAACTAGCCACCAAGCTGTGAAAAGCATAAGTTGTATTTATAAATGCTTTAAAGTAATCAAATATCCCAACATGCTTCACAGGAATTTTACAATAGAAAATTTGATACAGAACTGCAGAAGGACATAATAGGGCAGATGACTAAAAGCTTGTTCGAAGACATAGGTTTTTTTAAGGTGTCTTAAAAGAAGAAAGACGGGTCAAGAGGCGTGATTTAGAGAGGGCATCTAGAGCTTAGGACCTAGGCAGCTGAAGACTCAGCCACCAATAAGGGAGTGAATAAGACAGTGATGCTCAAGAGGCCAGAATTGGAGTAGAACAGGTGTTTCAGAGTTGTGGGGCTCAAGGAGGTTACAGAGATGGGGAGGGGCAAGGCCAAGGAGAGAGTTGAAAATAAGGACAAGAATTTTAGCATTGTTTAACTGGGACCCATGTAGGTCAGTGAGCATAAGGGTGGTAGGCGAATGAGATTTGGTGTGACTCAGGGCATGGGCAGCAGAGTTTGTATGATGCATAAACAGAAAATGCTGGAAAAATGCAGGAGGTCCAACAGCATCTGAGGAGAGAAAGACAGAGTTAACGTTTTGAGTCCGTATGACTCTTCTTCAGAGTCATAGGGATTAGAAATGTTAACTCTTTCCTCAGATGCTGTTAGACCTGCTGAGTTTTTCCAGCATTTTTTGTTTTTGTTTCAGATTTCCAGCATCCGCAGTATTTTGCTTCTATCTTAGAGTTTGTATGACCTCAAATTTACAGAGGATAGAAAGTGAGAGGCCTGCCAGGAATGCATTCGTGTAGTCAAGTCTAGAGGTAATAAAAGCTTGGGTTTCGGCAGCAGATGAGCTGAGACAGGACACAATCAAGTGATGATCTTGAGGTAGCAATAGCGGTATTAGTGATAGGGTGGAAATGTAATCAGATGTTCATCTGAAAGCCAGCTGTGACATGACATCAAGGTTACAAACAGTCTGGTTCAGCCTTAGATGGTTGCCAGGGAAGAGGGGTGGAGTTAGGGGCTAAGGAACACAGTTTGTAGCAGGGACTGAAGATGGTGGCTTCGGCCTTCTCAATATTTGATTGGTGCAAATTTCTGTCTATCGAGTACTGTATGTCAGACAAGCAGTCAGCTGACCATTTAGAGAGAGTGGAAGAGACAAGACACTGCTAACAGGACAGGTAATCAAAGACCCTATCCTTTTTCAAAGGTTTCAGACACAATTGTTAATCAAACCTATTAATCTGGGTTGGACTTGGTCATTTGATCTGGGCCAAGGTTGCTTTAGGATCATTTCTGTAGAATATGATTGAAACCATTTGAAATTATACTGAAATCAAAGGCTGCACTTCTTTATCATTGTTAAATACATTGTCAATCTATGACAACAACAAAGATGTTTGCCCCTCATTTAATCTACTTCGGAAATGCAAAACTCAATATCCTTGCATTCCACCTTAATTAACAAATAAGAACATCTTTTTTTCATAGCACCATTCCTATGCATATTAATATACTTTCAACTGCCATAACTTAGTTTCTGTGCCTTGCAGATACTCGTTCACAGTAAACTGCTTAAATCCTTCGTGCACTGCTCCTACATACCTACAATGCCAGCTTGGCTCAGCCGGTAGCACTCTTGGATCTCAGACAGAAGATCATCATCCCATGCCCATGAATCATAAATCTAAGCTGATAATTCAGTGAAGTACAAATGAAATGTTGCACTTTTGGAGGTCCTGCCTTTCAGATGTGACATTAAACCAAGATCTCATCTGCCTTCCCAATTGGATGTAAAAGATCCCTTGAAACTATCTATGAGAAGAGCAAGCAAGTTCTTCCCAGAGTCCTGGGCAATACTTATCACTACAACACCAAAGCACATTGGTCATTATCACATTGCTGTTTGTAGGACCTTGCTGAGTGTAACCGATTGTCCTGTTTCCTACGTTATAGCAGTGACTACATCCCAAAAGTACTTAATTGGCTGTAAAAGGAGATTGTGAAAGGCTTTCTATCTCTAGTGCCAAATTTAGAACAATCTATAGTGAAGACAAGTTACATCACGCTAAACACCAAATTTGATCTAAAAAGCCTTTAGGTTGGAGCAAAATAGTACGCTGAAGGAAAAAATAAATACATTCCTGAAGCATAGAACATTAGAAAGAAGCAGAAATATTAAAAACTAACCTTGCTATGATCTTATCGGTCAGATACTGCAGCTCACTGTGCACCGGGACTTCCTGGAAACTTATACATATCTTAGTCTCAACTAACTTGTAAAATGACTAATTGAGTGAGGCGTTAATTTAGCAGTACTGCCTTCCTTGCACTTTGCTGCATTCTTGCACAGCTATTTTTTTAAATTAATTTATGGTATGTGAGCGTCACTGGCTGGGCCAGCATTTTGCCCATTCCAAATTGAGCAGCTGTGTTCTTGAACCATTGCTGTCCATGTGGTGTAGGTATACCCACAATGCTATTAGGGAGGGAATTCCAGGATTTTGACCCAACGACAGTGAAGGAATGGAGATATATTCCAAGTCAGGATGGTGAGTGGCTTGGAGGGAAACTTCCAAGTGGTGGTGCACCCATGTGTCTGCTGCCCCTTCTAGATGGTAGTGGTCGTGGGTTTGGAATATGCTGTCTTGTAGGTGGTACACACTACTGCTAATGTTTGTCAGTGGTGAAGGGAATGAATGTTTGTAGATGAGGTGCCAATCAAGTGGCTGCTTTGTCTTGGATAGTGTCAAGCTTCTTGAGTGTTGTTGGAGCTGCACTCATCCAGGCAAGTGGGGAGTATTTCATCACACTCCTGACTTGTGCCTTGTAAATGGTGGACAGGAGTCAGGAGGTGAGTTACTAGCCACAGGATTCCTATACTCTGACCTGCCTTGTAACCACAGTATTTATATGGCTAGTCCAGTTCAGTTTCTGGTCAATGGTAACCCCCCAGGATTTTGATAGTGAGAGATTCCACGATGGTAATGCCATTGGATGTCAAGGGGTGATCGTTAGATTCTCTCTTGCTGAAGATGCTCATTGTCTGGCACTTGTGTGGCACGAATGTTACTTGTCACTTGTTAGCCCAAGCCTGGATATTATCCAGGTTTTCCTACGTTTGGACATGGATTGCTTCAGTGTCTGAGGAGACACAAATGGTGCTGAATATGGTACAATCATCAGCGCACATCCCCACTTCTGACCTTATGATGGAAGAAGGGTCATTGATGAAGCAGCTGAAGATGCTTGGGCCTAGGACACTACCCTGAGGCACTCATGCAGTGATGTCCTGGAACTGAGATGATTGACCTCCAACAACAACAACCATCTTCCTTTCTGCCAGGCATGACTCCAATTAGCAAAGAGATTTCCGCTGATTTCCACTGACTCCAGTTTTGCTAGGACTCCCTGAAGTTACACTCAGTCAAATGTTGCCTTGATATCAAGGGCAGTCACTCTCACCTCATCTCTGGAGTTCAGCTCTTTTGTCCATGTTTGAACCAAGGCTGTAATGAGTTCAGGAGTTGAGTGATCCTGGTGGAGCCCAACTTGAGTGTCTGTGAGCAGGTTATTGCTAAGCACTGTTGCTGAATCCTTCCATCACTTTACTGATGAAACGTGTAAACTTCACAAAGCCCCATTTCCTGTTCGTACATTCACTTAAGCAATTATCAAATTGATATTGCCAAATAATGAATTTCCTTTTGCCTTGTGCATATCTGCTGTAATTACCAAGGTGAGCAGTAACAATGCTGAAGACTTTTCTACTTTGCACTCAGAAACCATACTGGTAAGATGTAGTCCAAGGCTGCACTAATAGCACCCTGAACCGCTTCAACACCATGGCAACTGCATTTGCGATCAATGTAAATTTGTTGGTAACTGGGTTAAAGATGCACAGACTCTTTTTTTTTACAAGCTGTAACATTTGGAGCACCTCAGGCCCCAGTTAGTAAATGTTTCTTCCCGTTATGGAAGTGAGTTGTCAGCCAAGGCTGGGCCTAGAAACAATCTCCAACCCACACTGAGCTAGTTAAAATGGTGACAAATTTAGGAATGACGTTTGTATCCCAGGTCGGTGAGCAGAAGATCAGTCACTGGGCCCCATTGCTATTCACTAACCAGTAGCCAATGCTGGAAGGTGGCATGTGTGTGGATAAAAAATAAGAATTTGCTGGACATCAGTGATGGCCACAGATGAAAAAATGCAGGGATGTTTGTCTGCTTTAAAATCCATAGACTATTATCTTAAGGAAGCTGCTAAAGAGGGGATCTTATTAATAAGCAAAAGAGCTTCATGTAGTAATATGTGCCCTAGTTTTGCAGTTGAAATGATGCAAAGTGATCAATATTCACCATCATTACAACTGTGAAACTTACAGCAACTTCTGGTACCCAGACGTGCACAGTTAAAGGCAGGAATTGCTGTCAGCGATTCTTTGCTCCTCCACAGGGTATGCTGTTAAAGTCCCTGCAGATGACAATATTTAGAAATCACTGAACTATTCTAAACATTCCCTTTTATGCTGTAATATCACTGTTCAAAACCCCTCAAAAGGTGAAACCCTCTTAGAGGTGGAACTTTTTTTAATGGTGTACTGTGAGCAAATTCTTCGGAAATGTCAAATTTCTGCATTATGATAAAAAAATTCATAGTCTTTTAATATGGTAAACATGATCTTTTTAAAGTTTTTTAAATTTTCAGCTCCTACTTTACTTCCACTTTACGTGTAAGCTTCAATCTTTATTTTGCTCTGTAAGTTTTAGAAAAAGTGAAAGATAATTGCATTTTGCTTTCTGGTTTGCTGGCTGTGAGAATTCTTCAATATGATTGGCTGTTTAGCTGACTTGATGACATCATTGTTGCTGGATGCCTAGAGATCCCATTGACCCCCTCCACAGAAAGGAGGGGCAGCAGTCCAAGGTGTTGATATTATGGTCTAAAAACCCAGATGCACCTGGAATTGAACATGTTGGGATCTGCACAGGCCTACTAGTATTGACTCAGTTTTCTTCTGGCAATCCCTCAAAGCGAGAGGATGCTTTCCATGGAGCACAGCCTTTTAATAAGGAGTCTTATAATGAGGCTACTGCATTGCAGCTACCATACCGGTTTGACTGACTGGGAGATCTTCTCCCTCTTACTGCCTGTCATAGGTGTTTGGAAGGATTTGCAGCTTGATAATAAACCTATCTAGCCACATCATGAACACACCTTCCATGGTCATCAAGTCATGGAGTAGGACTTGCACTCAAAGCTTTTGGCTCAGAGAGATGAACGTTACCCACTGCGCCACAAGACATCCCAATCTTGACTCACTCTTCACATAACACTTGCGTTACCTGATCATTTTAGTCATGCACATGTGCAGCCAGTGCTACCCATGCAATTCATTGGCAATACACCTGTAAAGGGTTGAAGGTGAGGGGAATATCAAGTGCTTATAATGCTTCTTAAGGCAGCTAGCTTCTCTTAAAGAAGTAGAGATATGGCTGAGAGAGCCATAAGGGTGCCAGATGATGTCCTGGAGGCCCTAATGCAGGCAGTGGACAGGGAGAGGAGCATCTTCTTCCATCCAAGATGCAGGAAGCTTCCCAGGCATCAACTTAAGAGACAGTGGGATGAGATTGCAGACTGCGTGAATGCCAGAAGCCTGGAACCACGGACATGGCTATATTGCTGGAAGAAATTCAATGACCTCACCTTAACCATTTCAGTCAGAAAACTGCTCCCAATCCCTCTCATGACAGCTCCGCCATTTTCAGTCTCATTACTCACAGAGCTCCCCTCTCTGCTTCCCTTCGCTGTTCTACAATTACTCGGTCACACTACACACACCTCCTACTACTCATACTCACCACTACAAAAACACCTCACCAACTCAACTCACATCTTATACATAGGCCAGAATTTTCTGGCCCCATTGGCGTCAGATGCCAGGGCTGAGTTTACGATCGCTTGTTCCACCCATCAATGGAGGGCCGCGTTTCCAGATGCTTCAGGTCGGGAACCTAATTTCAATACTTTAACATCTCATTATAAACCCTGCTCACTGGAATCATCCCCTTGTACTGGATTGTACGATCACGTCGGTGTGATTGCATGCTAATGTGTTTCACAACTGTACATAAGCGACATGAACCTGCTGAGCTGCACTTCACTCTGAACATTGAGACTTGTTTGCCTACCTCGCTTTGGTCATCAACACCAGGCCTCGCAGCACCACATCACTTTTAGGGGGGATCACAGGCTGGTTTGTTCCTACCAGACCAGTTGTAATGTTGTAGGGCTAGGGCTTGCTTGGGGAAGGGGGAGAAGTGGCCTCAGGCAAGGGAAAGGTTGCGGGTCAAGGGATGTACTGGAGAAGGGGGATTCCTAGGTTGTGTGTGGGGGCACATGTTGATCTGTGCAAGTGGCCTCAAGATGGTGGGGCTAAGGAGGCAGTCTCCAGAGGAGATGAGGCCAGATGGAGATGTGAGGGTATGCGTGAGAGAGTGAGTGGTGATGTCCTTTGAGCCGTCACTGAGGGAGGCACCAGTGAATGTGTGATGGCCTTGTGTTATGATAATGGCATGCGGTAATTGCCGGGCTGACCAAATCCCAAAGGGAAACTGGGCCAAGCTATCACAACAATTTGCAGTTTGTACTTTTTTTTCTTACGAGAGCTATATGCACTGAGGTCAGAAGTAAAGATTCCACTACCGCTTTTGGAGATTTTAAAATGTTAAATTAAAACATTTATTAACAAAAGAAAAGAAAACTTAAACACAAGATTACAGTTACACAGTTAAATTTAGTCTTATTGCATTTCCCAAAAGATTTTTGGTTAGCTAGGCTCCCAGATAAACACATTTTTCCAGGCAACAGTCCAGATAGATTCTTAATCTATGAAACATCCAGTAATATTACCATAAGGCACCCACTGTTGCTATAAGGGAAGTATCTTGCAGGGCTTCTCTCTCCCACTCACTCAACAATGGAAATCTAAGGCTTATAACAAAGCCTTGTTTTCTGGAATAAGCAAGCATTTCTCTGGGGTTGCTAGAGGCTGCTTTTCACAGATCTGTTTTCACACAGCCCACCTTTCAAGATCTCACTTGGTGACTCACCTGATACATTTAAGGGAAGATTGAAAGCTGTATTTTCTCCCCTTTGATCTTTGAACCCATTGTTTTAAATTTCTTTTGAAGTTAGCTTTCCCAGAATACAAAAATCTTTCACGTTGTCATTATGGCCAGAACTTTCGGGAAAAATAAACTTAATAACTTTGTCTCATTTATTTACGATTTTTGCAAGTTGCAAAACTTCCTGTTATGCCTCTTTGAAATTCAACAGCCAACAATTCACTCCTCACCCATCCCCTAATGTAAATTCCATTCATACGGATTCCACTGTGATCTCATCTTAGCTCGTCCCTCTCCATTTAAGAATGCTTTTACACATAACCCCTTTGATGATTTAAACCTTGCAGTCTGTCTTCAGTTTAATTAAATTAATCACACACACAACTTACACATAGCCCCATAAGCCTGCTTCACAACATCCCACAATAATATTAGGAAAAATGATATTCCCTTGTGAGTCTGTGAGTTTAGAGTGATAAGATGGTTGCCTTACCCTGGCAGTACAGATGAGATCATTCATCTGTTTTCTGCACTGAATGGCTGACCTCTTGTGTGCAGCATTGGTACTGACCACCTCAACCACTGCCTTCCAAGCCAGAGTGCTGAGACTGATGGGCCTCCTGCAGCCAGAGTAGGGGTAGAAGACATTGCAGTGGGCCTCCACGGCATCCAGGAGGCACCCCAGGGATACATCACTGAATCAGGGGGCTGCAACCTTCTTGGTTTTTGGGGCCATGTCTTCACTGGAGCAGCCCTGGGCTGCAAGCATTGAGAAGTGTGCGCGCGGCTGCAGTTTAAATATGGTACCCTGCAATGAAGCAGCAAGGTAACAGCTTGGCCAGAAAATCAGAGGCTGCCAGCCAGCAAGACAGTGTGTTTCCTGCGGCTGTGTGATTAATGAGGCGGGAATGGGACGGTACAACATAAAAACCCGTCATTGTGGCCAGCAGATAAAATGACCATTTTGCCGCCTGCTACCGCACTTTGTGCAAATCTGGGACAATTCTGCCCATAGTCTATCAGCTATTCTACCATGTAGATACATTCTCCAAACACCTAACAAGATTCTTACTAACAAATTTCATATTTGCAGGAGAAGGCAGCACATAGCTCAAGACAGCAGGCCGGTAGCATAGAAGGAAGAGGCCACCTGCACACCCTTTCCAGACTCAAAGAAAATGTTGTCTCTCAATTTTGGGCAGAACTGAGAATGCAATGACTGGTGATGATAGAGGAGATGTCGCTTAGAGCTTCTGCATATCTAATTCTCTTTTCACCTTCTGGCTTCTATCACAGCATACACTGTGCATGATAAACTGCAGATATTTACACCATCCACTTGTCTTTCTCAGCCCTCCCTTCACATTTCAAGCCCAAATTCTGGTCCTTCACTTTCATTTCAACAGCTGAGAGTGTGGAAGCCCCTGTGCCAGTGGTAGAAGAATAAGTGAGCCTTTCTGAAGATATGCCATCACCCAATCTGACCCTCACAGGCATCAGCTCAGATACTGGCACCATGTAGAATTTACAGGCTGCTTGGAGGAGCTGGCCACAACTGATGACTCACCAGGTACAATTGTGCAGCTAGGATGAGGACATCATAGGTGCCAGCTCATCAGAGCGCAAGGGCGCAAATTAGTTGTGCTGCAGAAGACTCAGTTGCTGACTCAAGGCCCCAAGTACCAGAGGATGCTCCTGGGCAACTACCAGGGAATGTTAGGTACACTGTGCAGCCTGCCATTGAGCTTGCACACAACGTCATGAAACATGCAGGAGTCCAGCCACAACGTGTCACAAGGTTTTGTACAGAACATAGAGATCATTCTGCCTAACATGGACCTGCTGCTCAGCTCCATTAACGAAACAATGGTGCCACCATGGTTGAGCCTCTGCTGCCAGCATCCATAGAAGCTCAGGTGGCTACCATCTTTGCTTTGGGGGTAAATGCTAATAGAAGCCTGCAAAGTGTCACAACAGTCTTACTCTCTGTCTTCACATGGTGCTGCATGAGTGCTGAGGCACGTTTCAAGAGAGTGGCCTTGGCTTCCCAGAAGAGGTTTTACTCTCTCAGCATGACAGCACCTGATCCCACTCCAGCCACTCCTCCAGTGCCCTCATGCCACACAACAACCGAGCCAGACAGTTCTGGCCATGCCAGAAGGACATGGGACAATTAGGACAATTAGGATTGGATAATAAATGCTGGCCTTGCTATCAACACCAACATTCCATAAACGAATTTTTAAAAATTTGTTTCAAGTGACAGGCTTGGAGAACTAGGGTTTTTTACAGTGAAAAGTCATAGATTCTGAGGAGATTTAATTGAGGCCTTTAAAATAATTGCAGGATTAGATCCTGTCCAAGCACATGGGTTATTTGAGTCAGATCACTGAATAGAACTAGACTACAGTAGTATGAAGTTAGATTAGGTGCGAGGAAGCTGTGACCTCTGATTTAAGTTGCCAGTCTGTATGGTAATTGTGGATTCACTACAAACTTCAAAATGGGAGTTAGGTGAGATTCTCCGAGTGGAGACATCTGAAGCTATAGAAAGTCAGCAGAGTCTAGTGAGATCAATCGCTGTGATGTCATAAAGCTTACCTTCTTGTCTTATGCGGGGATAAAGACTTTCCCAGAGTTTTTTACCTACATTGTCCTAAGGTTGTCTCTTGTTTGTGTAACTGGAGGGTGGGTGTTGATGGTGCATGTGGGTTGCATCATATTAGGATGAGGCAGACTTGATTGACCAGATGGTTTTATCCTGTTCTGTATGTATTCTGCAACCTACACTCGAAAGATATTACATCCTAATGACTTGCTTCCAAATATGATTTGAGTTTGACAGCTCAAAATACTGTAGTATTTTAGAGTAATTGCAAGAACAACTTTTTATTTTTCATGTTAAAAATTATAATGAAAGTTTTGGGGCACACTCTATGAAGGTGGGATGAAATGTGGTGATGCGCTTTGGTACTGTGCTAGATTTTTGCCAATAATTTTCTTATACCCACTGTTGAAAGATGTATACACATTGCCCTCCCCGTGGATCACCAACATGACGCGGTGGAGAGGCTTGTGCACTCTGATGAACCCTTGAGCAATGCGTCGGAAGCTCTTTGATCCTGATAGAGCCACCCATAGTGGCAAGGTCAGGGGACGTGCCAGACAAAGTGCAGTCCAAAAAGCCCTCAACGACAGAACAAGTGAAGGAAGATTGTGCATCTCACTGGCTGCAAAGACAGATGAAGACTGCAGCAACAAGGTGGTCCCAGTCATTGTGGTTTGACATGTCACCAAAACCTGACCAACAACCCATCAAGATTGTGTGGACAATGATGGTACCCCAAGGTCGCCTTGTTTAACAAAGTCATATGCAAGTTTCTACCAGGGTCCATTTGCCAAGTCCTATGGCAATGAAAAATTGGCAAATGAATGGAGAATTGGCTGTGAATCTGGAAGTCCTGTCAAGAATCTGCACACAGGTGACAGATGTTTGAAGGTTGTTGGACACCTATGTTGGGACAGAGGTGTCTTTGGGTAGCAGCACCTGTGACTGAACAATCCTCTTCAGGAAGCCCTCTGCTCAACCCAAATGGTGAAGGGGCTAGAAAAGGTGTCCTAAAAATACTTTCTCCTGACTGGGAACCACATCCTGTGGGATCACCATCTTTGTGGTCAAAGAAAGAAAATGTTGCATTTTGAAACTTGGAATGTTAGAACACTCATGATCTCAGAATGTCCTTCCAGAAAATAAAACTGCAATCATATCAAGTGATCTATCAAGACTCCAAATTGACATTGCTACCCTTAGTGAGACCCACTTTCATGAGGAGGGGCAGCTGAAGGAACAAGCATGGGAATACACCATCTACTGGAAAAGAAAGGATGATAGCAACCCTCATGCCCACAGAGTTGGTTTTGCCATCTAGAATAAGATATTGGATGCTCTGCCAGAACTCCCCAATGTATAAATGAAAGGCTCATGACACATCACCTCCAGCTCAGTCGTAATCAATAAGTCACCATTGTTAGCATTTATGCCTCAAACCCTTGACTCCAATGAAGATGTCAAGGAAATGTTCTATTCTGACCTTGATGAAGTCCTCACTGCCATCCCAAAAGAAGAAAAGATCATCCTTCTAGTGGGCTTTAATGCCAGGGTTGGTCATAACTCCGATGTCTGGAGAAGAACCATTGGGAAAAATGGTGTTCAAAAAGATAATGCAAATGGTGTCCTGCTGACAGAGTGTGCTCAACATGGCCTCATTCTAACAAACACTCTCTTCTGCCAGAAGGACAAATTCAAAACCACATGGAGGCATCCTAGATTGAAGCACTGGTACATCTCGTATTATGTCATTGTTGATTGTTCAAGTCAAAGATTTAAGTGATCTCTGTATCACTTGATCCATGCCTTCTAGACAGACCGTCAATTTGTTTGATCGGTGATGAACATCCATCTAGCACCAAGACATCGCAAGAACCAAAAATCCAAGGGGAAGAAGATCAATGTCTTAGCTCTAAAGCAGAAATCACTGCCACTTCCTGACCCGCCAATCAAGTGCACCCGATAATGCAAAATTTAGGCCCATATAAACTTGTCATGCTGTGATTAGACCTAGAGGAGCTGCTGCAGCATCTCAGATTTGCATCTCCCAGTTGCCTCAACTGTACAGCTGAGAAATCCCTGCTCTCCAAACCAGCTCTGATTCCCAAATTGCTGCAAATCTTCCTAGTTAATTACAAATAATAACATGAAAAACAAAGTATTATGCAAAATTAAAAACATACAACTTTGACCATATTTCAACTGAAGAGTGCACTTGGACTCAATTCACCATAGCTGGTTTGTTATTAAAAGTCATGAACAGAGTGCGCACTGCCTCTTGTCATAACTTTTCACCATGTTTTTGTGTCAATATTTATCATCGCGAGATGCTGTGTCAACATTTCCTATGCAGTTTTGCTTTATTGACCATCACACTGTTGTTCAAGATTCTGTGTACAAGGTGGTTCTGTGAAGAAACTTTCTGATTCACATTCTCAATAAACTTGTATTCATCAGTTGAACATGGAAAACGAAGGATCAATTTACTAGAAATATGTTAAAAAACCTTGTACGTGACTTTACAAACGTGCATATCATGCAACAAAATCAAACATTGTTCCATCTTAATGGTCACAATGCCCCAGGCTGATATCAGTTTCTGTTACATTCTTTGGTGCAGCAGGATCATTTAGTGGATTGTTCGATAAAAATGAGAGAGTGATAACAATATAACAACAGAATGACACCTTTCAGCTGAGATGTCATGCTATTTTCACACCCCTTTCAAAAAAAGGGAGAGGGATAAACCGCATTTGCAGTTTAATCAGTCCAAAATTGGAGGTTGGGAGGCTTTTAGGGGCATTAATATGGACAAAGTTAATTGCCACTTGGAAAAATAAGGCTTAATAAATGAATGCCAGCATTGATTTGTGAAAGGCAACACATACTTGACTAACTTGATTGAAATTTTTTACAAAGTTAATTTTTTATGTATACGAACTTTGAGAAGTCTTGCAGAATAGACTTGTTATGAGTGCAGTAGCTTCTGTTCCTCTTGGCCCACATCATGGGATTAAAGGAGCAGTGCCTGCATGGATGCAAAGTTGTTAAGGGACAGAGAACCAAGAGTAGTACTAAAGGGTTGTTTTGAGACTGGAGCGAAGGGTGCAGTTGAGGCTCCCAATATTGGGACTACTGCTTTTTTGATACACATTAATAACCTGGACCTGGGAATATGGGACATTATTTCAAAGTTTGTAGATGACACAAAACTCAGAAAAGTAGTAAAGAGTGAGGAAGACATAGCCAGTCTGGTGAAATGGGCAGACACATATCAAAGGGAGTTTAATGCAGAGAAGTGTGAAGTGATTCATTGAAGAATGAAGTGAGATGGCATCAGTCAAATGGGACATTTTCAAAGCTGGTGCAGAGACACCTGGAGGTGTACGTACATGATTCCTTGAAGGTAGCAGGACAAATTGAGAAGGTTTTTTAAAAGGCATTTGGGATTGTTGGCTTTATACGTAGAGGCATAGAGTACAAAACCAGGGAAGAAATATTAAACATTTATGAAACACTGGTTAGGTTCCAGCTGGAGTACTGTGGGCAATTCTGAATACCACATTTAGGGAAGATGTCAAGACCTTAGACAGGATATAGAGAAGATTTACTGGAATAATACAATGGATAAACAACTTCAGTTATGTGGCCAGTCTAGAGAAATTAGGGCTATTTTTCTTAGAATAGAGAAGGTTGAGGGGAGTTTAGAGAGAGACATTCAAAATCTTAAATGGTTTTGATAGAGTAAATAGACAGTTTCCAGTGGCAGAAGGGTTGGTAACTTAAAGGTGAATGGCAAAAGAACAAGAGGTAACATGAAGAAAAAAATTGCAGTGAATTGTTATGTTATGAAATGCACTGACTGAAAGGTGGTACAGATTTGAAAGTAATTTTCACAAGGTAACTATAAATACTTATTAAAATTGGATGGTTATAGGGAAAGAGAGGAGTGGGACAGATCTTTTTGGTATCACAGTAAGTGGTGTCTGACAACAGTCCAAAACACAATGGAAAACCATTCCAGGACATATATGAATGATGGTCCATCAGCCACGTTACATCATCGCCCCAATATTCTTGTTCAAAAGTGATGGCCGAATGTACGGTCAGGACAGTCAAACCCTTGATCAAAAATGTTTAGAAAATTGAGTTATTGCAACTTCAGGCTACGCCACTGAGCTCCAGATTACTGTCACCAGCTGAAATTCTAACTGGCCAATCGACCAGAAGCACGTTACCAAGTTATCACCTCACCAAATCATCCAACATCACATACCGTCTGCATCAGTCGCAGGATAAGTTGAAAACTGCGCATGACGTGCATGCAGCTGCAGAGTTGCCGCCACAATACATCAGCCAGTAGATGAAGAAAGTCCTACACCAGCAAGAACAGACTTGGACCCCAGCAGAGGTGACCAAGGTATGCAAAGAACCATGTTCGTACGAGGTGACAACAGCAAATGGTGCAGGACTGCGATGGAATCGATCCCACCTCAGGGAGCTCTCTACTAACCCCGCACAAAAGGTGACCAATCAACATTGCTTATGTGCGAACATGCACACTTTGCAGACGAAGAGACCATGAGCAACACACTGAACACCACAACAACTGCGCAGTCAGCCTGAATGCAATCCCCAGAGTGAAGAAACAAACGATTAAAAATTACACCTGCGTGTAGTGGTTACAAGTATCTGGTCAAGTCAGCCGACAACCAGTATGCTTCCGATAAGCAAAACCTCAAAAAGTAGTATTTCAAATATTCTTTTACAAGCTGAATGTTCCATGTTAAATAGTGTTATAGTTGCCAATTGTTATGGGTTACTTGTTTGTCTACATATGCATGTCAGATAATATTGATTTTTTTCAAGGAAAGAAGAATGTTGTGATTGTATGTTTCCTAATATGTGAAGTATACTCATTTAAATATATGATTGTGTAAATAGTAATGTAATCACAGGAAGTGGTGCAATGTCACGTGATGGAGCTGTCCTGTTGTGATAATGTAATCACCAATCATTCATAAGGGACTGGGTAAACATGCTGTGGGTACATGGGTGTAAAGCTTGAAGGCATCAGAGCTGTGTATGTGTGTGTTCTGTTTAAAACAAAAGTAAACTAAAATGGGATCATACAACATGTTTCCCTTCTAGTAATGTCATGCAGATGTCCCTTAAAGGCACTTTGCAACAGCAGCAGCCATCTTAGTTAGTTAGTCTGCACAGTGAGCAGCACATGTGGCAGCATTAAGAATCCTTCATTAAAGATCTGTGTTCAACCTTTACACTGGCCTTCAGCTTCATTTGTATTGGTCCATAAAGAGATACAGCAGTCATGGTTACTTTCACACCCACTGGCAATGTTCCTTCTAATTTCTCTTTGCTGTGTACAGCTTGATTGTTGTAGCACAGGCCCTTTAAGATTGCTGCACAATCTGTGTGCATTTATCTTAAAGGGCACGTTGATTGCAAAGCCTGTTCACCGCATGGTAAATTCCAGATTACTGTGTGGCCATGCACCCGCATAGCTTAGAGGAAATGTTGACCACTGGCAATACCATTCTCGCCCTTCTCTGAGGCTGAAGGTCTGCCTGCAACAGACAGGAGATTTCAGTTAGAATCCCCTCAATGAAATGTAGATATTGAGCACACTGTTCATTGCTGAGATTGGGGTTGAAGAATTCTCCCTGAAAACTCAGTTGGATATGGCTTCTGTCTGTATGCGTTTATTACTCGCCTCATTCTCGCTCTTTGAACAGTTTGGCCTCCTCTCTGTTGTCTCTGCTCATTCCCCCTGACATGGTGTAGGCCAAGGGGAACAGAAGCTACTGCACCCATGGTGGGAGTAAGTGGTCCGAACAGAATGCTTGGAGTCAGAACCAAAGCCTTCACCGCATGCCACACCACATCCTGTAGACTTCAACTTTAAGTAACAGTGCAAAATATCAAACACTCTGCTAACTCAGAAACAATCAGTAGAGATCAATTAGCATCTAACACAAGAGTGGATGATGATGTGGCTAGTTAGCATTCCTGCTGTTGAACACATTGCAGTGAGAGGTCAAGAGAGGGTGAGGTTGGAGTGTTGAGCTCCCAATTAGCAGTACTGGCATCAGATCAGTATTACACACTGACTGAGGTCACAATCTACCTATTCTGCTCATTTCTGGTGTATGCTCCTAATGCTTGCACTACTGACCTACCCAAAATGGCGCTGAGTGCAGCCGGCAGCAAAAGTGTGAATGTACAGCATGGATGCCATGTTGGACATGAAACTGCATTCATAGCCCCCAAAACATGGGCACCGTGAAGCTGAATTTTTTGGCCATAATTATCTATTTAGTAAAGGTTATCATATATTACTTGAATTATGTCGTTGAATTTATCTCAACTTCTTCAAAACCTGGGATATAGAAGATGATAGGAAGATGTTCCTGGGTACAGATAAATTTGAGCTACTGGGTGCAGTGCCATTGAGCAGGATCAAGGTGTGGCAGGAATGGAAGTAGGCCTTGATAACACAATGATGACAGGAAGGTCTTATAGTAAGAATGGGAAGACTGATTTGTTTTAGGAACAGCGGGGTTTCTGTGTTGCGGTAGTGCTGGTAAAATGATGCAGTGTTGTGATGTTGGCATATGGACAGTCAATGCATGCAAGCATCAAGGGCTTTTTAAATTTTATTTGTTTATGGGATGTGGGCGTCGCTGGCTAGGCAATCATTTATTGCCCATCCCTAATTGCCCTTTAGAAGGTGATGGTGAACTGCCTTGGTCACATGATATGGGAGAATTGGGTGTTTTCTAGGGTATGGAAACACCAGAAAGGGTTTGTAGCATTTATCAGCACTGGAAAGCATGTGCCAGGTAGGATTTGAAGGAGGTATAGCAGCATGGAAAACATCTTGGATAGGAAGGATCTAGGGGCTTCTCTGATGTACACACTGAATAGTGGGTTGATGTAAATAGTACTACCTTTGGTGGGAGGGTATGATTATAATGTGACAAGTTTATATTTACAGCTTTGACACCTCTGGCATATGCTCCTAGCACTCACTAGGATAAAAAGCAGGAAAAATTCAACCCAGCCAATTACCACCCCATCAGTCTACTCTTGATCATCAGTAAAGTAATGGAAGGGGCCATTGTTATGAAAATATAATAATTTTCATAATATTAATGTTATTTATTATAAAAGTGGGTTAATAGTGGGGTTTGGATAATTTCTCTGTGCATGTGTGTGTGTGTGTAGGATTTAATTGAATTGGAGACAGCTGGTCTAGAGGCTTTGAGTCATCAAAAAAGAAGCTAGGTTTGAAATGCTAAATACGTAAACATGGCTGAAGTTTTAGAATGTGAGGTGTGAAGAAAATTTGCATTTTTAGATAAATTAGGTTCGTTTGAATTTCACAGAGATGATAGGGCGTTACACCTAGCCAGAAGAAGCTAAGCCAAACATTATGTTTATTTTTCCCAAAGGCTACTGATTAAATTAGTACCATGAAAGATTTATTTTATGAGAAAGGTAAAGTTCCAAAGACAAATTGAAACAATGGAATTTTCATTAAAAAGGGAGAAACATGCATAAAGGTGATGAGGCTATGCGTCAGAGGAGAAGGCATTCTCAGATCTAACACAAGAGTGAAAAGCCTCCAGCCTCTGTACATCAAGTTGCTGTCTACAGGATCCATAGCTGAGAAAACTCACTTTGAATATCACTGTCCAGCGTGTCGTGTTGCTTTGCCTGGGTCTGTTTAAATCTATTTGTTTTTACTATTGCCTTAATGGAGGTGTAACTGGGAGCCAGATTTATTAGGGGTTTTAGGAGTTGTTATAATAGTAATTTGTAGACCAGGTATGTGTGCTTGAAATCTTTTTTGTTAATAAATGCTTTCTAAAAAGCTCTGAAGCTGTGGTAACCTTATTATTTCTGAATTCAGAGCATGCATCTCGAAATAAAATACAAATTGCAAAACAGTTTTGACCATGTGATCAATTTTCTCTTGTGGATTTGATCTGCCTGGCACACATCATCTGCCACGTCTTAGCAGTCATCAACAGTGCTATCAAGTGGCACTTGCTTAGCAATAATCTGCTCTCTGACACCCAGTTTGGGTTCCGCCAAGGCCGCTCAGCTCCTGATCTCATTACAGCCTTGGTTCAAAAATGGACAAAAGAGCTGAACTCCCGAGGTGAGGTAAGAATGACTGCCCTTGACATCAATGCTACATTTGACTGAGTGTGGCACCAAGCAACCCTAGCAAAACTGGAGTCAATGGGAATCAGGGAAAAAATTCTCCACTGGTTGGAGTCATACCTAACACAAAGGAAGATGATTGTGGTTTTGAAGGTCAGTCATCTCAGCTCCAGGACATCACTGTAGGAGTTCCTCAGGTTAGTGTCCTAGGCCCAAACATCTTCAGCTGCTTCATCAATGACCTTCCTTTCATCATAAGGTCAAAAGAGGGGATGTTAGCTGATGATTGCACAATTCGTTACTCCTCAGGTACTGAAGTAGTCTATGTCCAAATGCAGCACGACCTGGACAATATCCAGGCTTGGGCTGACTAGTGGCAAGTAATATTTGTGCCACACAAGTGCCAGGCAATGACCATCTCCAAAAAGAGAGAATCTAACCATCGCCCCTTGACATTCAATAGGATTAGCATCACTGAAACGCCCACTATCAACATCCAGAGGGTTACCCTTGACCAGAAATTGAACTGGACTAGCCATATAAATACTGTAGCTACAAGAGCAGGTCAGAAGCTAGGAATCCTTCGATGAATAACTCACCTCCTGACTCCCCAAAGCCTGTCCACCATCTACAACGCAAAAGTCAGGAGTGTGAGAGAATACTCCCCACTTGCCTTGCTGAGTGCAGCTCCCACAACATTCAAGAAACTTCATGCCATCCAGGACAAAGCAGCCCACTTGATTAGCACCACATCCACAAATATTCACTCCCCCCACCACCGATGCACACTAGCAACAGTCTGTACCATCTAGATGATGCACTTCACCAAGGCCTCTTAGACAGCACCTTCCAAACCCATGACCACTGTCATCTAGAAGGACAAGGGCAGCAGGTAGATGGGAACGCCACCACCTGGAAGTTCCCCTCCAAATCACTCACCATCCTGACTTGGAAATACATTGCCTTCACTGTCACTAGGTCAAAATTCTGGAACTCCCTAACAACACTGTGGTATACCTACACCACATGAACTGCAGCGGTTGAAGAAGGCAGCTCACTATCACCTTCTCAAGGACAAATAGGGATGGGCAGTAAATGCTGGCCCAGCCAGTGAAGCCCACATCCCGTGAATGAATTAAAAAAAATAAAGAAAATGTGATAAGTTAAAGTTCATTAGTATCATGTAATGATTTTCAAAGTACCAATGATATCTTTACATGCCCTTTGGATATTAAAAAGGATACAGTGTTTCAAACATTGAAAACACAAATATCCAATCAGCTGCATCTGTCACTTCCATCCCTTCTGCTAGCCCACCTGCCCAAACTTCTTTTAATGCTCTCCCCAACCTTAGCTCTGAATTCACATCTTTCACTAAGTTCTTTCCTATCTCCCCTCATGCCCTCTCTGAGCTCATCTTGTTCATGAGACCACCTCCAGCCCCCTCTATCCTGTTCCCAATAAACTGCTGATCACCCAGCTTCTCCTCCTAATTCCATGTTAGTAGATCTTGTAAACGTTTCTTTTTTCAGGTGTTGTCCACCTTTCATTTAAATCTGCCATCATCACCCTTCTCATCAAAAAAATAACCCTTGACCCTGGCAACCTTTAAAACTGCCATCCCTTCTGCAACTTCCCTTCCTCTCAAAAGTCCTTGAATGTGTTGTCACCTCCCAAATCCGTTCCCATCTTTCCCAGAACTCCATGGATGAATCCCTCCAATCAGGCTTTTGACCCTGTCTCAGTACCGAAGCAACTCGTACCAAAGTAAAAAATGACATCCTATGTGATGGTGCTAAATATAAATGACCCTTTCCCATCTTGCTTTTCTCGACATGACTACAACCTTTGATACAGTTGACCACACCATCCTCCTCCAATGCCTTCCCATTGTCAACCAGATTATCTATCTAATCATAGCCAGAAAAATCACTTGCAATATCTCCTCTTTCTGCTCCCGCACTGTTATCAATGGTGCCCCTCAAGGATCTAATCTTGGCCGCTCCTATTTTTCACTCACATGCTGCCCCTCGACAACATCATCCAAAGCCATAGCATTAGTTTTCATATGTATGCTGATGAAACCCAACTCTTCCTCATGATGGTGTGACCTAGGTTTAAGTTCAATTCAGACTGAATTGATAATCTATCACAGGCAATAGAGGTTGCATGTGAAGATGAACAACCTCAACCCACTTCTTAACTAGCATAGACAAAAATGCAAAAACAGCCCCAAATTTGGCACTAAACATTTAAAAATGGGCTTTATAAATAGACATTTGTAAATAACTTGTAACAGACTTATTCAGAAAATAAAACACATGGTATTAAAGAGATGAGGGTAACTCGGGTATTAAGTTGGCTAAGAGGTAGGACAGAGAGAGCGGTGGTAAATGAATATTTTCTGACTGGAGGGAAGTATAGGGTGCCCATGAGCTCGTATTAGGTTAATTGATTTCCTTGTCATATAGATGAACAACCTGGACATGGGTATAAGGAGAACAATTTCAAAGTTTCCGGATGATACAAAACTTGGCAACATATTAAATAGTGAGGAGATTAGTAGAGATTTAAGGAGGACATAGACAGACTGGTGAAATAGGCACATGGTAGGTGCAATTTAGTGTCAAAGTGTAATGTGATACTTGGGCTAAACAACATGGCAAGGCAGTGCAATTTATTTGCCGGGGGGCAGTGGGGTGCAAAAGCAGAGGCATCTGGGCTTGCATATTTACACATCTTTGATGGTGACAGGGCAAGTTGGTAAGGCAGTTAAGAAAGCATGTGGAGTACTTGGCTTTGTAAAGTCATGCTGAACAGTTACAAAGTTCTGGTGAGACCTCAGCTGGAGTACTGTGTACAATTCTGGGTATCAGGCTTGAGGAAGGATGTCAAGGCCTTGGAGAGGGTAAATGGGGGTTTACTCAGAAATGAGTAACTTCAGTTATGTGGAGAGATGAACAAGCTTTGATTATTCTTCTTAGAGCAGGGAAGGTTATGGGAGAGATGTTCAAAGTTACAAGGGGTTTTCATAAAGCAAGAAGGGAGAAATTTGCCTCTGGAAAGTGGATCGGTGAGTACAGGTCAGATGTTTAAAATAATCTGCAAGTGGAATGAGGATTTATTTTCTTTGGAACCGACCATTGCTAAGATCTGGAACCACACCTGAAATGGTAGAATCAGACTCCATAAAAACTTTCAAAAGGCAATTGGACATGTACTTGAGGAGAAGTAATTGTATTCTGTAAGATTCTATGATTCTATGAATTAGTAATCTCGCTCACGAAACAAAAATGATAGCTTATGTGGGAAAGGGAAATGTCACACAAATGAATGGGAACGCCACCACCTGCAGGTTCCCCTCCAAGCAACACACCATCCTGACTTGGAAATATATTGCCGTTTCTTCACTGTTGCTGGGTCAAAATCCTAGAACTCCCTTGCTAACAGCACTGTGGGTGTTCCTACAAAACATGGGGCAGAATTTTACCCTTGGCATGCGGGTTTGGTGGGGGTAGTGGAGAAGCTGACCACTGCCGCGATCGGCAGCAGACCACAATTTTACGTAAGCGAGCCAATTGAGCACGCACCTGCGTTACATCCTCTCTGTGAAGCAAGCACCAGCGCAGATACCAGCACTTTGGTGGGCATAAGATCAGAGTCTAGTACCTCAGTGCACATTGATGAGGGCACCTCACACTCGCTTGAGGTGCAGGTGGTGGCAGAGAGTGCCCAGGGTGCTGGCAGTTGGAGGACTAGGGCAATGCAGTCGATGGCTGATGATGGGCCTCTGGAGTCGCCCGTGAGACAGCAGATGCTCAATGTCCAGCAGGGCGGGAGGATCTGGTGGAGAAACATGAGGGAATGCGTGCCATAGTGTCCGTTGTGGAGGAGTCTCTGCAGAGCATAAGCACTGCGTTGACCCTCATGGTCGAGCACATTACCTTCTTCATGTAGAGAGTGGCAACTCTCATGGAGAAGCTCCTCCAGCAGCTCAATCAGGGATTCCTGGGGATGTGCTTGGACCTGCAAGCCCTCACACTGGCAATGACCTCAGCTGGTCAGTGTCAGTGTGGGAGATGGATTGGGCACCCAGTATCCCAGCTAGGTGCCTGTCCATCAATGATGAGCAGGGAGGTCCAGAGCGACCTGACATTGATGCATGAGCTACTTATCATCTCTGCGGGCTCCTCTCAGGGTGCTCTGGATGATGGCAGCAGCTCCTGTGCCCTTCTGCCAGTGACCATGGCATCTGATGAGCCTGCGGCAACTGGGAAGATGCCAGCCATGGCACAGGCCAGAGCCAGAGGACACCCACCAAGGTCATCAAGGCCAACAGGACAACCGAGTGAGCAGGCTGTCTCCGATGCCGGTGCCAGCGAGGAGGGACCACCTAGACGTAGCACCCGCAAATGAAAACTTAAAGCACCTTAAGCACAAAATGGCCTGATCATGGGTGATAGTTATTGCCCTATTTTTCTGGGGTTTTTTTAATGATGTAATGTAAAACACCAGTGAATGTTATTTTTTGCTGTTTGTTACTCAGAAGTAAATGAGATTTTTTTTTTGCAACTGACTGGATGCTTCATTTGCTCTGTAGGTGCAGGGTAAGCCATGATGTTATGATGGACATGTGACTCCTTAAACTTTATTGCAATGGCACATAGTCTATGTTGTTTACCAAGGAACTGGTCCTGTCAGGGATCGAATAAGAAGCCTGCAGTACTGGCATGTGGTGGTGGTTCTTATTTTTCTTATTTGTTGGGTTAGCTGAAGAAGCGTTGGATCAAAGTTTCCCGGGTGTCCCTGCCTCCTTAGAGGTTACCCAGGTCAGTGCCTATGCCCCCAGCATACTCCTGAGCGTGCTCATCCTTGGACTCACTACTGGACTCAGCACCTGCTGCCATAGTGGCTGTGTCAAGAAATTCCTCCTCCACTGCGGCCCCCCTTTCTAGTGCCAGATTGTGGAGAGCACAGCATGCAACCACTATCAATGACACACTATCTGGTGGGTATTGCAGTGCACCCCCTGAACGGTCCAGGCATTGGAAGCACATCTTGAGAAGACCAATGGTTCTCTCTATCACCGCCCTATTGGAGCCATGGCTCTTGTTGTACCACTGCTCAGCTTCTTTTCTTGGGTGGCGGAGAGGCGTCATGAGCCACCTTTTGAGGGGATAGCCCTTGTCACCCAGCATCCATCCATCCAGCCAGGCTGGAGCACTGAAGACCTTCGGCATTAGGGAGCGTCTTAGGATGTAAACATCATGGGAGCTGCCAGGGTGCCTTGCACAGACTTGTAGAATCTGCATCCTGTGGGTCACACACTATCCACACATTCATGGATTGGAATCCCTTCACGTTGACGAAGGCTCCTGGCTCACCCGCTGGTGACTTGATGGCCGCATGTCTATTGCACCCTGGAGGCGGGGGAACCCAGCAATCGTTGCAAAGCCTCTGGCTCGCTGTGCTTGCTGGCCTCGTCTGTACGGTAATGAATGAAAGTAAATACACGCCTGAACAGAGCTTCTGTCACCAGTTTGACAAAACTGTGGACAGCTGATTGGGAGACTCCACACAGATCCCCCACTGACCCCTGGAAAGAGCTGGAGGCATAGAGGTTTAGGGCCATCATGACAGTCAGAGTCAGAGCTGATCTCAGGGCTGATCCTCTGACAGATGGAGGTCACTGCCTCCCTTGAGAGACGGACTGTCCTTCAGCACTGCACCTCAGACATATTGAGATAGCTGCATCACCGCCTGTAAACCCTGGCAGCAGGATAGTGGCATTTTCTGCAGCCCCTTCCACCTTGGCCTTCCTGTTGGCCCTATGCCCCTTGTGTCTGTGCCTCTCCCCCGACAGGTGGCTCCCCTGAAGCTGAATAGGGACACCAGGCCTCCTCCCCCTTCTGGCCCTCTCTTCCTCCTCAGAGGAGGTGCCTCCAGCAGAGAGCACAATCCCCATTCCCAGGATAAGGGAAGGCTGTCTGTTACCTGGAAGTCCACATGCAGTGTGAATTCTCCGGGGGCCTGGAAGACAACACTGAGTCCTGAACTGAAGCCTCTAAACGTTCTGAATGCAGCGCTGAATGAAACTGCCCTGATCACAGAAGCAAGCAGTGCCAAGTGATATCCAAAACTCCTCACTATTCGCTTTGTGAAGCCCACTGACCCCTCTTATCGCACCCGTGGATGAGGTTTTGTAAATTGTGGTCTGCCCGCATGCCTGTTTTGCCCGTGTGACGACCTGAAAATCGCACGGGCTTCATAAACTCAAAGTTAATTGGTCTCTCAAGGCCCTTAACTGGCCACTTAATTAATGGTGGGCATGCATCCGTCTTCACCGCACGCCCACCTAGAGAAATATCACGAGAATAAGCGTTGACGTTAGGGTGCTTGTCCGAGGTCAACGCACTTTATTACATGCATGGGCATGTCACGCACGCAGCTGCACACCAAGGGTAAAATTCTGCCCATGGACAGCAGCAGTTCAAGAAGGCGGCTCACCACCAACTCTTCAAGGGCAATTAGGGAGGGCAATAAATGCTGGCCTAGCCAGTAACGCCCACATCCCTTGAAAGAATTAAAAAAACACTGGAGCAGAAGTAGGTTTTCACCAGAAAGAGAAGTTCAACTACATTACTGTTGAGAAAAGAGCTTTAATGTGCCACAGACCTGTACCTAACCTGGGAATGTTTGACGCTGACACTGGCTTCAAAAATTGGAAGGACAGGCTATGAGGTAGCATGGTCTGAGAGATGGAAGTGCCCACTGATGCAGCTCTGGGTGTTTGTTTGAGGTTGTTGATAAGCATGTTGAGGGCAGAAAAGCTGTGTCTGACCTGAGAATGCTTGGCACTGGGTGGATGAATTAGAAAAGTGTTCAGTCCTCAGCATTAATACCCTTCGCCTCAATCACCACAAATTAACTGAGAAGTACTAAAGGAAAGAAACACAGGAAAAAGGAACTAATTTAAAATTGTTGAGAATTTTTAAGTGAGAGCAAGTTATACAAACCTGTGGATATTGTCACAAACTGTGAATGAGGGGATTTAAACATTATGTTACATTAATATTTTTATACCTGTTTGTTGCGTAGCTTTAAGGGCAAATTGCATTGTATAGTTAAGATAACATAAACCAGAGTCTTTATTAATTCACAGTTAATAAGCCTAAAAGGACAATTTTTTAAAATGCCAATAGCTGCAATTTAAACTGGAAAGAGGTAACGTCTTGAGTACAGTCAGGTACCAGGTGCAAAATGTCACAGCCTATCTCTCCTCCCACCCTGCAATCGGGTATGTCTCTGCTCCGAGCTCCAGTCAGTTTCTGCTTGTCACACTTTCCTTTTTACCTCCATCTTCTAAATCAAATGGCTCTAGGTTCCCCCTTATTCACTATTTTTCCTCTTCAGTATTTATTTCATTTTATGTCAAACTAGATTTTTTCTAGGGTCATGCTTTAAATCTCAATTCTGTTGTCCTTATTTTCTGTATTCATTCTTTTTTCCAGCTGTTTCAAACAGAAATATAAACAGGAAAGGCTGCAGAGGGCAACATCTGTAGAGAAAGAAACAGAGCTAACAGCTACATTTTGTGAGGCGTTGAAGGAGGGGGGGGTGGGGGTGGGGGGGGTGCGGGGGGTGGGGGGGGGGGGGTGGTTTGCAGATTGCTTGCCATCTCCACCCGGGAGGAAAGTCAGCCGGCAGCCGACAAGCCAAAAAAGCCCAGCAGACAGACATAATACGCTCAGAACAGGCTAAACAAAGTAAGGTTGGAACTTTGTTCCACAGTGAGAAAAAGTCTCGCCCGCGAGAGCAGCTGGCCAATCTGATTGGCTGGTAGCTCTAGCAGTCCCGGCTACACCAGAGCCCAGTGGTAAGCGCTACCGGGATGACAAGGTGGAGCACACAGACGATGGATAGCTGCAGAAGCCCAGGTTTAGGGCAGGGAGCGATCTGAGACCCAAGAACGGTAGAGAGGCTGAAGGGCTGAGATTTGGAGGTGGTGATGAAAGAGGTGCTGGGGGTGACGTCTTTAATCTCTTTGCTCAATAGGGTTACGCAGGGCAGGCAGGAAAGTGGACTAGGGTGGAGCAGCCTAAAGGTGTTTACTCCCCCTCCTTCTTACGCTCATTTGATCATCTGTCCCTTCAGTGGAGGAAGTCCCACCCCTTAGATCTGCTGACCAATCAGATGCCTGGCAGCTGTCCAATTCCAGCAGTGCCACTAGGATGTCCAAGAGCAGCAGCATCGATGGAGACCCAAAAAGAGCGTTGAGTGGGGTGAGCTCATCGAGGCCACTCAGCTAGACCCCAGTGAAAGGAGGGGTTGTCGGTCGTGAGGAGATTATGGGACTTAAGGCTCTTTAAGAGGGGGAGGCACTAATCGCTGGGTGGTCTCTCTGTGAGCTATAGGGTGTGAGCAAGAGGGTCCATGCACTGAGGCAACAGCGAGACTGCCTCCAAATAAAAGATGTGGCTATGGGTACCTACGTGGGTCCTAGTTATGCCTTTCTCTTTATGGGGTATGTGGAACATTCCTTGTTCCAGTCCTACTCAGGGTCCCTCCCAAAACTTTTTTTTTCAGTACATCGATGACTGTTTCAGTGCCGCTTTCATGCTCTTGCCTGGACCTGGAAAAATTTTGCAATTTTGCTTTCAATTTCTACCCCTCTATCACCTTCACATGGTCCATCCCCGACACTTCCTTTCCCTTTCTTAACCTCTCAGTCTCCATTTCTGGTGATAGATTGTCTACCAATATTCATTACAAGCCCACTAACTCCCACAACTATCTCGACTACAGGTCCTCACACTCTTCTTCCTGTAAGGACTCCATCCCATTCTCTCAATTCCTTCGCCTCCATTGCATCTGTTTGGATGATGCCACTTTCCAAAATGGCGCTTTTGGCATCTCTTCCTTCTTCCTAAAACAAGGTTTCCCCCTCACTGTGGTTGGCAGGGTCCTCAGCCATGTCTAACCCATATCCTGCGCCTCTGCCCTCACACCTTCCCCTCCCTCCTAGAACCATGATAGGGTCCCCCTTGTCCTCACTTTTCACCCCATTCAAAGGATCATCCTCTGCCATTTCTGCCAACTCCAGCATGATGCCACCACCAAACACATCTTCCTCTCACCCCCCTCTTTCAGCATTCTGTAGGGCCCATTTCCTCCGGGATACCCTGGTCCACTCCTCCATCACCCCCAACACCTCATCCCCTTCTCACGGCACCTTCCCATGCAATCCCAGAAGGTGCAACACCTACCCCTTTACCTCCTCCCTCCTCACCGTCCAAGGTCCCAAACACTTCTTTCAGGTGAAGCAGTGTTTCACTTGCACTTCCCTCAATTTGGTCTCCTGCATCCCAATGCGCTCCCAATTTGGTCTCCTCTAATTTTGGAAGACCAAATGTAGACTGGGTGACCGCTTTGCGGAGCACCTCCAATCTGTCCGCAAGCATGACCCAGACCTCCCTGTCGCTTGCCATTTCAATTCCCCATCCTGCTCTCATGCCCACATGTCCATCCTTAGCCTGCTGCAATGTTCCAGTGAAGCTTGACGCAAACTGGAAGAACAGCACCTCATCTCCCGATTAGGCACCTTACAGCCTTCTGGACCTAACATTGAGTTCAACAACTTCAAACCATGAACTCTCTCCTCTATCCCCACCCCCTTTTTAGTCCCCTTTCTTCTACATTCATTTTTGTTTTACCCACTTAATGTTATTATTATTTTTATTCAGTTATCCGTGGTTTTATATCCTTTTTTATCACATTTTCTATCCTTTATTTCCCCCCACCACTGCCCCCTCTCCAACCACGCACCCCGCCCCCCCCCCCTCCCCCAACAACCCCATCCCCTACAGGGCCATCTCTAACTTGTTCCATATTATTCTTTCACACAATGCTACCTTTGTTCTGCTATAATCACACCCTGCTTTATTACCTTTAAGCACCTTTTTTTTAGCACTTATCACTACCATTAACACTCCCTTTGTCCTTTAGTTCATGATATCTTTGTCAATCCCTCCCCACCTATGGCTGGCCTCCTATCCAGCCTCACCTGCCCCACCGCCCTTAAACAGTATAAATTTCATCAAATTTCCATTTCTCTTCAGCTCTGAAGAAGGGTCACACAGACTCAAAACGTTAACATTGTTTTTCTCTCTCCACAGATGCTGAGTGACCTGCTGAGTTTTTCCAGCATTTTCTGTTTTTGTTTCTGATTTCCAGCATCTGCAATATTTTGGTTTATTTTACTGCAAGGGAATTGTGGTCTCCCACATGAAAAGTCCACTCACTGCTGCTATACAAATTCAGTTTATACCCATAAAAGGCAAGACCTCTACTTATCAAAAAGAACAGCCATGGGTGACAAAAGAGGTAAGAGACAATGTAAAACTAAAAGAAACAGCATTGAAGAATGAAAAAATAAGCACAGATCCTGGCGAATGGAAAAGATACAAAGAACAGCAATGGGTGACAAAATAGATTGCATGAGCTACAAAAACAAATAGGCTAGCTAGAAACTATTTCCACTGTATGGGGAGTCTAGGGCTAAAGGGACATAGTCTAAAAGTTGGAACTAGAGCTTTCAGGAATGAAATTTGGAAACATTTCTACACCAAAGGGTAGAGGAAGTTTGCAATTGTTAATTATAAATGTGTTTGATAGATTTTTGTTATCCAAAGATTTTGAGGGATATGGGGCAAAGCAAAGTATGTGGAATTAGGCCACAGATCAGCCATGATCTCACCAAGTGGCAGAGCAGGCTTGAGGGGCTAAATGGTCTACTTGTCCTCCTATGTTCCCACATTGCTATGGTGCATTGCAGTTGAAACTGCTTACGGAGCAGCAATTGTCATTGAAAGAGCCAGTCATTTTGTTCCAGACAAATATTGGTGAGAATATTTAATTACTTGAGTATTGCTGAAAAAAGAGACCTGTTGAAGTTTTTCATCTTGCGCTGATCAGGACACTTTGAAAAGATACCAATATAAGGGGAAAACAACAATTTATACTGTATGTGAAACGAGTGTTGACTAGTTGGCAAGTGCACTGGTAGAGGTGTTGCTATGGAAAATGCACTGGTGATGGTGACTGACAGTTAACTGACAAGCATTGTTTGAAATTTAAACCAGGCAGATTGACCCTGATTGCTCAAGGCATTGTCCTAAGGAATAAGTCAGTGAATGTCTGTCACTTGTTTTATTTACCTGAAACAGGCGCAATGTGTGTACATGTTCTTTCTGTCTACAAAGAACAGAGCCTGTGTATTAATATATGTAGCTTCCAGTACACACAAATGTGCCACATTGTGAGCCCAACTGACAATCTTAAATTGGTTGTCAGTGTAATTCTTAGCACATTAAGGATTATTTAGCAAATGTTGTCCAATTGCGGAATCACACCTAATGTTGGCCACTGTGTTTTGAGTTTTGCAAGCACAGGCTGGTTGGGTATGGACTGTACCTTGCCTATTGCGGACAGTAGCTGGGACATGCTATTTGATACAATCTGCCAGTCTTTGGGACGTACAGTCTACATATCTAGCATCACACTGGCACTGAAATTCATATACCATATTTCTCATTTGTGTGAAAAGCAGAACGTCTTTTTGGATTGATGGCAGCATCCTGTTAGCGGTGAACACCACTCATACTGCACTTGCATAATAGCAGCGTCAAACATCTAGCTTCTCCTGTTGCTCAAAGTTTTGATTTACCTTGTGCTTCTAACGTAATCTGAGGTAGACTGGGCACTTTCCAGGGCTGAAAGTGACGGCCTTAGGCCCGTTTATAAATTTGTGTGATATACAGTGCAAGGTGATCTGACCAGAGTACCCATTATCCTGCCTTTGATGCACCTATTTCAGCATCAAGCTTGCATGGTAAGCAAATAGCTTGGGCCCGATTTACAAGGTTGTGGAACTGTAAGAATCCCAACATGTATACAGACCAGTGAAGGTAGGCTTGTGGTAGACCATGGTAGAGAACCCCTAGCAGATTTCTCAACTAGTACGTCAAGAAAGGGGAGTTCATTTGACTGCTCAATTTCAAAGATGAATTTGAGCACAGGATAGAGCCGATTAATATATGTAAGGAAGTTATTACATGCAGCTGCATATCATCCACATATCGGAAATATACGAGGGGTAGGAGGTTAGGTGTCATTCCATCGAAGACACGTTTCTCATAGAACCCAACAAAGATGTTTGCGAGAGCTGAGCCTAGAGGGGATCCCATGGCAGCACCATCTATTTGGGCATACATGGTGTCATTAAAACTGAACTCAACGTGAGTTGCCGAGTTTATATGTTCAGTGAATACTGATTCACGCGATGGTGGTGGGTCTGGTTCGCTATGATATAGTGCTGCAGAGTCCACTAGCTTACCAATCAGCACTCTCTTCACATACAGTATAAATTGTTGTTTTTCCCTTATATTGGTATTCTTGCAAAATGTCCTGATGAGTGCAAGATGAAAAGCTTTGACATGTCTCCTTTGTCAGCAATACTCAAGTTCTGTACTTTCAAATGGCTATTTAATTACTTGCTTATTGTCTACAGATCCACAATGGAATATCAACATGACAGAGTCCTCAGGATTTCTGATTCTGTCATAGAACTGCTGCTGTAAGAAGTGGGGAAATGCAATCTTACAATTTCCCAATATTCTTAACATTTGTTGATTTGGTTTGTTATAACTCTAACCACAATTTCCAAAGATTCTCCATTTCTATTGCTAGTTCTGTATTGGTATTTTTCTGATCTATCTGTAGCTGTTTAAATTTCTGCCAGTAAATTTTAAGCTTCAAAGCCAAAAGCAAAATGAATATAATGATTTTATAATCGCAGAATTTACACTGACCATTCAAGCACAGTAACTGCTTTAACTGTTCAATGGTGATACCTGTATTTCTGCCCAATATTCCCACTCATTCTGGTTTGCTAACATTTCATAAGTCACTGAATTTATCTGCATCTTCGCTTTGTCCAAAATTTGTTTCAAAATTAGTTTTATGAAAGCTATTCCACAAAAAGCTTGGACCAGATAACTGACCCTCCTTCACTAGTCTAATAGCCACTCAGCGTTTCTCTGTCGGTTTAATTGTATACACAGCTGCTGCTTCTCCTTTTCTCCACCTAGTGTTTGCACAGAGCAAGTTTAGCATAGCTTTAGCACCAATGCCTATTTTAATTCAGCCCTGTATCATCTAGGACTATCTGGTCTAACTGATTGTTTGGCACTAAAATGTGCAATGGCAGACAGGGTTACGGGGCAGGAGCTGCTCCTGATGGAGGACAGCGGGTGCCTCTCTCACTCAATCAAGGCCCCTTATCTGGGACTGTTCTTCAGTACTCCTACAGCTTTATGTGAGCTTGGCCTAAATAGCCAAGTGGTTATGGTACTGGGTTTGTAACGCCAAGATCAAGAGTTCATTTTCTTAACGATCTCGGGGAGGCAATTGTGGATTCAGTTGGTTTCCTGATACAGAGGAAAGAAGGTGTGTGGTGTTGGTGTTGCTGCTCCTCAGTGTTTCAACTGTTTCTGCTGCTGCCTTTGGGGTTGTTGCTTCTGCTGTGTGCTGCTGCTGGACCTGCACTCGAGGGTGTTTGCTGCTGCCGCTCCTGCTCTCGAGGGTGTTTGCTGCTGCTGCTGGACCTGCACTCGAGGGTGTTTGCTGCTGCTGGACCTGCACTTGAGGGTGTTTACTGCTGCTGCTGGACCTGCACTCGAGGGTGTTTGCTGCTGCTGCTGGACCTGCACTCGAGGGTGTTTGTTGCTGCTACTGGACCTGCACTCGAGGGTGTTTGTTGCTGCTGCTGGACCTGCACTTGAGGGTTTTGCTGCTGCTGCTGCTGCTGGACCTGCCCGTGTGGAGCAAAGGGAGAGAGAGGGAGAGAAGAAGAACAGCTTCTGTTGTTACAGGACAGGAAGGCCAGGACTGTGTCTAAAAACAACATCCTAGGTGGGTGTCCAATGTTATTGTTTGTGTAAGGTGGGGGCAATAAAGGACTGTGTTTTGTAGGGGGAGGCAAGAAGACTGCCAGAGGGGTTGGGGAAGGAAGGGAGGGAGGGTGAGTGTGTGTGCTGAAACCATCTTTCTGCCACCCCTCCCTCAACCCAGCCCTTTTCCCTGGTAAGGCCAGCAGTAGCTGGTGAAGACATCACCTCGCCCTGCCTGAAGAACATCAGGCCCCCACCCACCGTCCATCCACCATCGAGGACACCCACCTGGACATTTACCTCTTTCCCTCCTGTGCCTCCCTGTCTTTTACTCCTCTCCCTCCTCTCCTCTCCTGCCTAAAAGAGGGGAGGTTGTTTCTACCTCTCTCCCCCACCGCCTTTCCTCCCTATATATATATATAAAAAAAAACAAAATGGCCAATCCTTCCCGGGGTGGGCGTGGCTCTGGCCCTAAGGCCAATTCACCATCGCCTTTGGCCGGGCCCTCGAGGGCTAATGTGGAGGCGGTTTTGTCTCCGGTGGCAGGGCCTCAAAAAAAGAAAACCTATGCGGGGGTGGCTGCTTCTGCAGCTCCAGCTGCTCCCGCTGCCCTGTCACCATTCCGCCTCCTCACCAGGGCCCTTGGGGTAAAGAGCTATGCTCACCCTGAAATGACAATAGAGGCCTGCGTAAAGGCTATGGCTGGGGTCGTCGGCCCCTCAGCCATTGTCGCGGCCTCTAAAATGTATGGGAAGGCCATATTCTTCTTGAGGTCCGAGCGGGCGGTGCACCTCACCCTGCAAAAAGGACTCACTGTGGGCGGGACTTTTCTGGCGGTGGATCCCCTTGAGGCCACCGCCCAGAGAATTATTATTTCGAACGTCCCACCTATTCTATCCAGTGAGCTCCTCCTCCCCCACCTTAATAAACTGGGGGAGGTCAGGTCGGGGGTTGCACCAATCCCGCTCGGCCTCAAAGACTCGGGCCTCCGCCATGTGTACTCCTTCCGGCGCCGGGTATTTGTCCGCTTGGCCCAGGAGGAGTGCCTGGAGGGGGCCTTAACTATCAATTTTGAGGGGACCACCTATCGGGTCTTCTGGACCATGGAGGGCGTGCGGTGCCATGCTTGTAAGGAGGCGGGGCACGTGAGGAAGAACTGCCCCGCCTCCAAGGCCATGAGCCCCACCCAAGCGCCCACGGCTGGCACCGCCCCTCCTCCCCCCGCCACCACTCCATCTCCCTCCCCGCAAGGGGAGGCGACGCCGGCGGCCACTGCCATCTCGGCGGCCGGTGAGGCGGGGGGAGAGCCCCCGCGCCATAAGAAGGCGCGGAGGAAGACCCGCAACCTGGCGGCGGCCCCTGAAATGCCCCAAAGCCCCCAGACACCTGCGGGCACCGGCTCGGGGGAAAAGACATAATCCGGCCCCGGCGTCGTGTCCGCGTGTGCTCCCGGGTCCGTGGGCGCTAAGGCGCCGAGTGCTGGGCCCGGCGTCGTCCCTGCGCGTGCTCCCGGGGCCGGCGGGGAATAGACGCGGGACCCCGAGCCGGGGAATCAAACATCAAAAACCCAGAGGGTGGAGTGTCCGGGAGGGCTGGACAAGGAGGAGGGGGCCTCGGAAATGGAGGTCTCCCTAGCCCCCAGCCTGACCCGGAAGAGACGTCACGCTTCGGAGGAGGAGGTGAGTGATGCCCAAACTGAAGAAGTTGGGTGTGTCCCTTCCCCCGATGAAGAGGTGGTGGCGTCTCCACCAAGTAAAATCTCGCCCTGTCCTCTGGGGGAACTCAAATACCCCTACCCCTACCACTGCTACCCCCGTCAACCTGCTGCAGTCCCCTGAACAGGGCCCCTCGGGGGTCACTGAAGGCACCTCCCTTGAGGTGGTGCCCGACTCAGGAACCCTTGATACCCCCGAGGTACCTTCTGGCTCGTCGGGGGACTGTAGCTTTCAAGATTTAACAAATGTTAACGGGTCATTGGGTGGCGGCGAAAAGGAGGGCCTTCCCGCTCACTCCCAAACCTTAGCACCGGGCGTCCTAGTTTTAGGTCAGGAGCTTGTCCTGAGCTCCCCGGACGACCCAGGGCCAGGAGGAGAGCGGGCATTAGAACTGCCGCTGCCCTCTGACCCAAAACCTTTAGAGGAGACCAGAGAGGACCCCTCTGGCCTTGATCCTGGGGGTGGGATCGAGGTACAGGTGGGGCCAGCTGGCAGCTCCGAATCAGCCCCCGTACTCAATGCGGGGGAGGGGTCGGAAGCTGGAGGCGACGACCTGGAGGAGGACGGGGTGTCCGTGGTGAGCGCTGGAGATTATGCTGAGTCGCTCTCAAGCGAGGCGATGGATCCCCTGGTGCCCTCCACTGACTCCCCCCTCATCCCCCCAAGGGAACTCCGGGACTTTTTGGCGAGTTATCGCGGTCGCCAAGACAGGGTTCAGTTGGCCTTGGACCGGTGACATTCGTTTCCGCTGGTGTTCTGGTCGACTCGCGAGGCTCTCAAGTCTCCTGAGTTGGATAGGAACGCGCGGCGGAGGGTCCAAACGTTTCTCGCTGGGCTCCGGAAGGAGAGGAAGGACTAAAAAGTCCTCTTCTTCTTTTTAATGACTTAAGGTGAAGGTTTGATGTACCTTTGACAATGAAGACGACTATAGCCAGCCTCAACATCCGCGGCAGCAGGGGCGCACAGCGCAGGTTCCAGAACTTCTCGGTCCTCAGGGACGGGAAGTATGCGTTGTGCTTCCTGCAAGAAACCCATACCGTTCCGGGAGACGAAGCCACGTGGCTCCTGGAGTGGTGAGGGGGGGTCTACATGAGTCACCTAGCCTCCAATTCGGGCGGGGTGGCTATCTTGTTGGCCCCGCATTTTCAGCCGGAGATCTTGGGGGTCAAGGAGCCGGTGCCAGGCCGGTTGCTGCACCTGCCTGTGTGTCTGGGGGGGGCGGTGCTTCACTTTGTGAATGTGTACGCTCCCCTGGGCACGCAGCAGCAAGCGAGCTTCTTTGAAGAAGTGTCCACTCATCTCGGCTCCATCGACGCTGGCGAGTGCATCGTCCTCGGGGGGGATTTCAACTGCACCCTCGGGGTCCGTGACCGTCACGGTACCCCGCACTGCACGCGAGTAAGTTGCGGGACCTGGTCAGGTCCTTCGACTTAGTGGACGTCTGGTGAAATCTCCATCCTGACTCCAGCGTTTTCACCTTTGTGTCACCTGGAGTCGGAGCGTCCAGACTCGACCGCCTTTACGTTTCGAAGGCGTACGTGTCCTGCGTTCCAGCTGCTTCTATACAGCAGGTTCCGTGCACGGACCACCGTCTGGTGTGGGCGGAGCTCACTTCGTTCTGCGCTCGGACAGGGTCCGCGTACTGGCATTTTAATAACCTGTTGTTGGAAGACCAGCGGTTCCTCGATTCGTTCCGTCGCTTCTGGGCCGGCTGGAGAAGGAAGCGGGGAGGCTTCCCCTCCTTGAGGCTATGGTGGGACGTGGGCAAGACTCATGTCCGAGTTTTCTGTCAAGAGTACGCGAAGGGGTTGACAAAGAGACGCAAATCCAGGGTCGAGGAGTTGGAGAAGGAGATGCTCAACCTGGAGGCACGTCTCCGTCAGCCCGACGCGGACCCGGCCCTGCGGTCGGTGTACGATGAGAAGAAGGGCGCGCTGCGGGACCTGCAACTGGTCGGGTCTTGGGGTGCGTTCGTGAGGTCGCGGATCCGGTTCCTCAAGGAGATGGACCACGGCTCCCCCTTCTTCTACTCGCTGGAAAAAAGGCACGGGGTCCGTAAGCAGCTCTTTACGCTGCTGGCCGACGACGGATCCCTTGTCTCGGATCCGGAGAGCATCAGGGCCATCGCCCGAGATTACTACACTGCCCTGTTCTCTCCGGATCCGTCCAGTGAGGAAGCTTGCAGAGTTTTGTGGGAGGACCTGCCGCAGGTTGGCCCGGAGTGCGCCGGAAAGCTCGACTCCCCTACAAGTCTGGGGGAGCTGACCGGCGCACTCGACGGTCTTTCTAGGGGCAAAACCCCGGGACTAGACAGGCTGACCGTGGAGTTCTTCAGGGCGTTCTGGGACGTCTTTGGGAGCGACTTCGCGGGGGACCTGGAGGAGAGCATTGCTACCGGGGAGATGCCCCTTTCGTGGCGCAGGGCCCTGATTGCCCTGCTGCCGAAGAAGGGGGATCTCCGCCTTCTAAAAAACTGGCGCCCGGTCTCCCTCCTCAGCACGGACTACAAAATCTTCGCCCGAGCCATGTCTTCTTGGCTCGGCACCGTGCTGGACCACATGATCCACCCTGACCAGTCCTACACCGACCCGGACCGAACCATTTATGATAACATCCATCTGGTCCGGGACATCATCCACCAGTCCCAGAGGGCTGGTCTTTCGAGCGCCTTCCTGTCCCTTGATCAGGAGAAGGCGTTCGACAGGGTGGATCACGGATACTTACTCGGAACTCTGCGAGCTTTCGGGTTCGGGACGCATTTTGTCGCCCGGATCCAACTTCTGTACACCGCCGCGGAGTGTCTAGTGAAGGTTAACGGGTCCCTGACGGCGCCCCTTCGCTTTGGGAGAGGGGTACGTCAGGGCTGCCCCCTGTCTGGCCAATTGTATTCTATTTGCGTGGAGCCTTTCCTGCGCCTCTTGCGGAGGAGGTTGGGATTGGTTCTGCGCGGGCCGGGCATCGGGGTGGTCCTTTCGGCTTATGCCGATGACGTGCTCCTTATGTTTAGTGACCCGGCTGACCTGCGGAGTGCCAGGAGGTCTACTCTGCCGCTTCTTCTGCCAGGATCAACTGGGGTAAATGTTCTGGACTCCTGGTCGGTCAGTGGCAGATGGATCCCCTACCCGAGGAGCTCAGGCCTTTCACCTGGAGCAGGACCAGCCTCCTCTACCTGGGGGTCCATCTCTGCCCCGCTGAGGAATCCTGGCCGGCAAACTGGCAGGAACTGGAGACGAAAGTCACCGCTCGCCTGCAGCGCTGGACAGGACTGCTCCGAGTGCTATCTTACCGAGGTTGAGTTCTGGTCATAAACCAGCTGATCGCCGCCATGTTGTGGTATCGGCTGGTCACTTTGACCCCTCCCCCGGACTTTGTCACAAGAATCCAGAAATTGTTAGTTGACTTCTTCTGGGACAAAAGATTGCACTGGGTCGCTGCTGAGTTTCTGAGTCTCCCGCTTAGGGAGGGTGGTCAGGCGCTAGTGTGCCTATGCACACAGGTGGCGACTTTCCGCCTTCAGACCCTGCAGCGATACCTTTACATCAAGCCTCCTCCTAGATGGTGTGCCCTGACAACGTATTTCTTCCGTCAGGTGCATGGCCTGAATTATGACGTGCAGCTCCTGTTTATAGAACAGAGGGGGCTCGGTGGCTCCTTGCAGGCGTTGCCCGTCTTTTACCAGGACCTGATCAAAGTCTGGAAAGTGGTCGCCTCGCACGCAGCTCTCCCCCGTCAGGAGTAGCGGCTATCGTCAGAGAGCCGCTGCTCAGGAATCCGCCCCTCCGTCCTTTTCAGTGGTTGGCGGAGAGGAGGGCTGTGGCCGCAGGGGTGACCAGGATCGGGGACGTGCTGGGTGGCGGAGGACTGGGCTGGATGCTCCCACAGGAGTTGGCGCATCACGCGTCTGTGAGTGTCCAGGTCGCAGCCGATGCCATCCAAGACCTGAGAATGGTCATGCTTGGACCCGATGTTATTTTGGGTCTTGAGGTGGCCCAGGTGCATGGTGGTCTTCCGTCTGAGCGTTACCCTGTTCGGACAGAATTCCACATTGGCCCCAAGCCCTGAACCCTCCCTCGGGTGCTGGTGCCCCGCAATATGAGCCGCCTCGGGGACATGCCCTCTGTGCCTTTTGGCACGGCAAAGAGGAGCTTTTTGTATGGACTGCTGCTGCACACCTTCCATTTTCTCACTCTTGTCCGCCACCCGGACACGCCCTGGCGTGCCTTGTTGCCGTCCGGAGGCCCCCGATGGGAGGCCCTCTATGGAGGTGTCCTCCCCCTTTCTATCGGGGACCTGGGTTGGAGGGTGTTGCATGCAGCAGTCCCCTATAATAAGAGGATGCATAGGTTCACGGACTCTCAGGACACGTGCCCTTTTTGCGGTCTTGTGGAGTCCGTGGACCATGCATATATAGGGTGTTGTAGGCTGCACTCCCTTTTTAGTTACTTGAAAAACCTTTTATTGATGTTTTGTTTGCACTTCAGCCCCACGATCCTGATCTATGGGCACCCGGTGCGGAAGGGGGTCGGGAAGGAGGAGGACCTCCTCGTGAAACTGCTCCTGGGCCTGGCCAAGTTGGCCATTAACAGGTCCAGGCAGCGGGCGATCGACGGGGGAGTCCCGCCTGATTGTTTATCCCTCTTCCGCGGCTACGTTCACGGCCGGATGTCCCTGGAGAGGGAGCACGCGGTGTCTGCTGGCACTTTCGAGGCCTTCCGTGCTCAGTGGGCACCGCGGGGACTGGGGTGTTTTGTTGACCCCTTTAATCACATTTTGATTTAAAGTTTGTAAGTTTCCTTTAAACTTTGTTCTTGGTTTTACAGCTGACCTGAATTAGGGGCTGTGCCTGATTTATCCCAATTTTGTTGATTTGGTTTTCATTTAAAAGATTATCACGAGTTCATCTTCTTAACGAGCTTGTTGAGGCAATTGTGAATTCAGTTTGTTCCTTGACACTGAGGAGAGAAGGTGTGTGTTGTTGGTGCTCCTCAGTGTTTCTGTGACTGATGCTGCTGCTGTTCCTCCAGTGCTGCTGCTGCTGCTGCCTTGCCCCTGTTTGAGCCAAGAGGGAGAGAGGAACAACTGCTGCTGCTGCTTTGGGGTTGTTGCTTCTGCTGCTGTTGCTGCTCCTCCAGTGCTGCTGCTGCTGCCTTGCCCCTGTGGTGCCAAAGGAGAGAGAGGGAGAGAAGAGAACAGTTGCTGCTGTTGCTACAGGACAGGAAGGCCAGGAGGCCAGGACTGAGTTGAAAAACAACGTCCTAGGTGGGTGTCTGAACTGTGTATTTTTGTTTAAGGTGGGGGCAATTAAGGACTGTGTTTTGTAGGGGGAGGCGAGAAGACTGCCAGAGGAGTTGGGGAAGGAAGAGAGGGAGGGTGTGTGTGTGTGCTGAAACCATCTTTCTGCCACCCCTCCCCCCAACCCAGCCCTTTCCCGGTAAGGCCAGCAATAGCTGGTGAAGACATCGCCTCCCCCTGCCTGAAGAACATCAGGCCCCCACCCACCGTCCATCCACCATCGAGGACACCCACCTGGACATTTACCCCTTTCCCTCCTGTGCCTCCCTGTACTTTACTCCTCTCCCTCCTCTCCTCTCCTGCCTAAAAGAGGGGAGGTTATTTCTACCTCTCTCCCCCACCCCCTTTCCTCCCTAGGGAGGAACACTACATATATTTTTTAAAAAAATATATATATATTAAAAAATTAAAAACAAAATGGCCAATCCTTCCCGGGGTGGGCGTGGCTCTGGCCCTAAGGCCAATTCACCATCGCCTGTGGCCGGGCCCTCGAGGGCTAATGTGGAGGCGATTTTGTCTCCGGTGGCAGGGCCTCAAAAAAAGAAAACCTATGCTGGGGTGGCTGCTTCTGCGGCTCCAGCTGCTCCGGCTGCCCTGTCACCATTCCGCCTCCTCACCAGGGCCCTTGGGGTAAAGAGCTATGCTCACCCTGAAATGACAATAGAGGCCTGCGTAAAGGCTATGGCTGGGGTCGTCAGCCCCTCAGCCATTGTCGCGGCCTCTAAAATGTATTGGAAGGCCATATTCTTCTTGAGGTCCGAGCGTGCGGTGCACCTCGCCCTGCAAAAAGGACTCACTGTGGGCGGGACTTTTCTGGCAGTGGACCCCCTTGAGGCCACCGCCCAGAGAATTATTATTTCGAACATCCCGCCCTTTCTGTCCAGTGAGCTCCTCCTCCCCCACCTTAATAAACTGGGGGAGGTCAGGTCGGGGGTTGCACCAATCCCGCTCGGCCTCAAAGACTCGGGCCTCCGCCATGTGTACTCCTTCCGGCGCCAGGTATTTGTCCGCTTGGCCCAGGAGGAGTGCCTGGAGGGGGCCTTTACAATCGATTTCGAGGGGACCGCCTATCGGGTCTTCTGGACCATGGAGGGCGTGCGGTGCCATGCTTGTAAGGAGGCGGGGCACGTGAGGAAGAACTGCCCCGCCTCCAAGGCCACGAGCCCCACCCAAGCGGCCGCAGCTGGCACCGCCCCTCCTCCCCCCGCCACCACTCCATCTCCCTCCCTGCAAGGGGAGGCGACGCCTGCAGCCACTGCCATCTCGGCTGCCGGTGAGGCGGGGGGAGAGCCCCCGCGCCGTAAGAAGGCGCGGAGGAAGACCCGAAATCTGGAGGCGGCCCCTGCAACGCCCCAAAACCCCCAACCCCCCCAAACACCTGCAAGCACCGGCTCGGGGGAAAAAATAACATCCGGCCCCGGCGTCGTGTCCGCATGTGCTCCCGGGCCCGTGGGCGCTAAGGTGCCGAGTGTTGGGCCCGGCGTCCTCCCTGCGCGTGCTCCCGGGGCCGACGGGGAAAAGACGCGGGACCCCGAGCCGGTAATAGAGAAATCCAAACCCCTGAGGGTGGAGTGTCCGGGAGGGCTGGACAAGGAGGAGGGGGCCTCAGAGATGGAGGTCTCTCTAGCCCCCAGCTTGACCCAGAAGAGGCGTCATCCTTCGGAGGAGGAAGTGGACGACGCCCAAACTGAAGAAGTTGGGTGTGTCCCTTCCCCCGATGAAGAGGTGGTGGTGTCTCCACCAAGTAAAACCTCGCCCTGTCCTCTGGGGGAATCCAAAACCACTACCCCCACACCAAACACTGTTCCCCCGGTCAACCTGCTGCAGTCCCCTGAACAGGGCCCCTCGGGGGTCACTGAGGGCACCTCCCTTGAGGTGGTGCCCGACTCGGACACACTCAATACCCCCGAGGTAACTTCTGGCTCGTCGAGGGACTGTAGCTCTGAAAATTTAATAAATGTTAACAGGTCATTGGGTGGCAGTGAGAAGGAAGGCCTTCCCGCTCCCTCCCAACCCTTAGCACCGGGGGTTCTTTTTTTAGGTCAGGAGCTTGTCCTGAGCTCCCCGGACGACCCAGGGCCAGGAGGAGAGCGGGCATTAGAACTGCCGCTGCCCTCTGACCCAAAACCTTTAGAGGAGACCAGAGAGGACCCCTCTGGCCTTGATCCTGGGGGTGGGATCGAGGTACAGGTGGGGCCAGCTGGCAGCTCCGAATCAGCCCCCGTACTCAATGCGGGGGAGGGGTCGGAAGCTGGAGGTGACGACCCGGAGGAGGACGGGGTGTCGGTGGTGAGTGCTGGGGATTACGCCAAGTCGCTCTCAAGCGAGGCGATGGATCCTGGTGCCCTCCACTGACTCCCCCCTCATCCCCCAAGGGAACTCCGGGACTTTTTGGCGAGTCATCGCGGTCGCCGAGACAGGGTTCAGTTGGCCTTGGACCGGTGGCATTCGTTTCCGCTGGTGTTCTGGTCCACTAGCGAGGCTCTCAAGGCTCCCGAGTTGGATAGGAACGCACGGCGGAGGGTCCAAACATTTCTCGCTGGGCTCCTGAAGGAGAGGAAGGACTAAAAAATCCTCTTCTTTTTTATTTAAGGTGAAGGTTTGATGTACCTTTTGACAATGAAGACGACTATAGCCAGCCGCAACATCCGCGGTAGCAGGGGCGCACAGCGCAGGTTCCAGAACTTCTCGGTCCTCAGGGACGGGAAGTATGCGTTGTGCTTCCTGCAAGAAACCCATACCGTTCCAGGAGATGAAGCCACGTGGCTCCTGGAGTGGCGAGGGGGGGTCTACATGAGTCACCTAGCCTCCAATTCGGGCGGGGTGGCTATCTTGTTGGCCCCGCATTTTCAGCCGGAGATCTTGGGGGTCAAGGAGCCGGTGCCAGGCCGGTTGCTGCACCTGCCTGTGCGTCTGGGGGGGGCGGTGCTTCACTTTGTGAATGCGTACGCTCCCCTGGGCACACAGCAGCAAGCGAGCTTCTTTGAAGAAGTGTCCACTCATCTCGGCTCCATCGACGCTGGCGAGTGCATCGTCCTCGGGGGGGATTTCAATTGCACCCTCGGGGTCCGGGACCGTCACGGTACCCCGCACTGCACGCGAGGTGTGAGTAAGTTGCAGGACCTGGTCAGGTCCTTCGACTTAGTGGACGTCTGGCGAAATCTCCATCCTGACTCCAGCGTTTTCACCTTTGTGTCACCTGGAGTCGGAGCGTCCAGACTCAACCGCCTTTACGTTTCAAAGGCATACGTGTCCTGCGTTCCAGCTGCTTCTATACAGCAGGTTCCGTGCACGGACCACCGTCTGGTGTGGGCGGAGCTCACTTCGTTCTGCGCTCGGACGGGGTCCGCGTACTGGCATTTTAATAACCTGTTGTTGGAAGACCAGCGGTTCCTGGACTCGTTCCGTCGCTTCTGGGCCGGCTGGAGAAGGAAGCGGGGAGGCTTCCCCTCCTTGAGGCTATGGTGGGACGTGGGCAAGACTCACGTCCGAGTTTTCTGTCAAGAGTACGCGAAGGGGTTGACAAAGAGACGCAAATCCAGGGTCGAGGAGTTGGAGAAGGAGGTGCTCAACCTGGAGGCACGTCTCCGTCAGCCCGACACGGACCCGGCCCTGCGGTCGGTGTACGATGAGAAGAAGGGCGCGCTGCGGGACCTGCAACTGGTCAGGTCTCGGGGCGCATTCGTGAGGTCGCGGATCTGTTTCCTTAAGGAGATGGACCGTGGCTCCCCCTTCTTCTACTCACTGGAAAAAAGGCACGGGGTCCGTAAGCAGCTCCTTACGCTGCTGGCCGACGACAGATCCCTTGTCTCGGATCCGGAGGGCATCAAGGCCATCGCCCGAGATTACTACACTGCCCTGTTCTCTCCGGATCCGTCCAGTGAGGAAGCTTGCAGAGTTTTGTGGAAGGACCTGCCACAGGTCGGCCCGGAGTGCGCCGGAAAGCTCGACTCCCCTATAAGTCTGGGGGAGCTGACCGGTGCACTCGACGGTCTTTCTAGGGGCAAAACCCCAGGACTAGACAGGCTGACCGTAGAGTTCTTCAGGGCGTTCTGGGACGTCTTGGGGAGCGACTTCGCGGGTGTCCTGGGGGAGAGCATTGCTACCGGGGAGATGCCCCTTTCGTGGCGCAGGGCCCTGATTGCCCTGCTGCCGAAGAAGGGGGATCTCCGCCTTCTAAAAAACTGGCGCCCGGTCTCCCTCCTCAGCACGGACTACAAAATCTTCGCCCGAGCCCTGTCTTCTCGGCTCGGCACCGTGCTGGACCACATGATCCACCCTGACCAGTCCTACACCGTCCCGGACCGAACCATTTATGATAACATCCGTCTGGTCTGGGACATCATCCACCATTCCCAGAGGGCTGGTCTTTCGAGCGCCTTCCTGTCTCTCGATCAGGAGAAGGCGTTCGACAGGGTGGATCACGGATACTTACTCGGAACTCTGCGAACGTTCGGGTTCGGGACGCATTTTGTCGCCCGGATCCAACTTCTGTATACCGCCGCGGAGTGTCTAGTGAAGGTTAACGGGTCCCTGACGGCGCCCCTTCGCTTTGGAAGAGGGGTACATCAGGGCTGCCCCCCGTCTGGCCAGTTGTATTCTATTTGTGTGGAGCCTTTCCTGCGCCTCTTGCGGAGGAGGTTGTCGGGATTGGTTCTGCGCGGGCCGGGCATCGGGGTGGTCCTTTCGGCTTATGCCGATGACGTGCTCCTTATGTTTAGTGACCCGGCCGACCTGTGGAGGGTGCGCGAGTGCCAGGAGGTCTACTCTGCTGCTTCTTCTGCCAGGATCAACTGGGGTAAATGTTCTGGACTCCTGGTCGGTCAGTGGCAGATGGATCCCCTACCCGAGGAGCTCAGGCCTTTCACCTGGAGCAGGACCAGCCTCCTCTACCTGGGGGTCCATCTCTGCCCTGCTGAGGAATCCTGGCCAGCGAACTGGCAGGAACTGGAGACGAAAGTCACCGCTCGCCTGCAGCTCTGGACAGGACTGCTCCGAATGCTATCTTACCGGGGTCGAGTTCTGGTCATAAACCAGCTGATCGCCGCCATGTTGTGGTATCGACTGGTCACTTTGACCCCTCCCCCGGACTTTGTCACAAGAATCCAGAAATTGTTAGTCGACTTCTTCTGGGACAAAAGATTGCACTGGGTCGCTGCCGAGGTTCTGAGTCTCCCGCTTAGGGAGGGCGGTCAGGCGCTAGTGTGCCTACGCACACAGGTGGCGACTTTCCGCCTTCAGACCCTGCAGCGATACCTCTACTTCGAGCCTCCCCCTAGATGGTGTGCCCTGACGACGTCTTTCTTCCGTCAGGTGCACGGCCTGAATTATGACGTGCAGCTCCTGTTTATAGAACAGCTGGGCCTCGGTGGCTCCTTGCAGGCGTTGCCCGTCTTTTACCAGGACCTGATCAAAGTCTGGAAAGTGGTCGCCTCGCGACGCAGCTCTCCCCCGTCAGGAGTAGCGGCTATCGTCAGAGAGCCACTGCTCAGGAATCCGCCCCTCCGTCCTTTTCAGTGGTTGGCGGAGAGGAGGGCTGTGGCTGCAGGGGTGACCAGGATCGGGGACGTGCTGGGTGGCGGAGGACTGGGCTGGATGCTCCCGCAGGAGTTGGCGCGACGCACGTCTGTGAGTGTCCAGGTCGCAGCCGATGCCATCCAAGACCTGAGAACGGTCGTGCTCGGACCCGACATTATTTTGGGTCTTGAGGTGGCCCAGGTGTGCAGTGGTCTTCCGTCTGAACGTTCCCCTGTTCGGACGGAATTCCACATTGGCCCCAAGCCCCGAACCCTCCCTCGGGTGCTGGTGCCCCGCAATATGAGCCGCCTCGGGGACATGCCCGCGGTGCCTTTTGGCACGGCAAAGAGGTTCTTTTTGTACGGACTGCTGCTGCACAACTTCTATTTTCTCGCCCTTGTCCGCCGCCCGGACACGCCCTGGCGTGCCTTGTTGCCGTCCAGCGGCGGAGGCCCCCAATGGGAGGCCTTCTACGGAGGTGTCCTCCCCCTTTCTATCGGGGACCTGGGTTGGAGGGTGTTGCATGCAGCAATCCCCTATAATAAGAGGATGCATAGGTTCACGGACTCTCAGGACACGTGCCCTTTTTGCGGTCTTGTGGAGTCCGTGGACCATGTATACATAGGGTGTTGTAGGCTGCACTCCCTTTTTAGTTACTTGAAAAACCTTTTATTGATGTTTTGTTTGCACTTCAGCCCCACGCTCCTGATCTATAGGCACCCGGTGCGGAAGGGGGTCGGGAAGGAGGAGGGCCTCCTCGTGAACCTGCTCCTGGGCCTGGCCAAGTTGGCCATTAACAGGTCCAGGCAGCGGGCGATCAACGGGGGAGTCCCGCCCGATTGTTTGTCCCTCTTCCGCGGCTACGTTCGCTGCCTGATGTCCCTGGAGAGGGAGCATGCGGTGTCTGCTGACACTCTCGAGGCCTTCCGTGCTCGGTGGGCACCGCGGGGACTGGGGTGTTTTGTTGACCCCTTTAATCACATTTTGATTTAAAGTTTGTAAGGTTCCTTTAAACTTTGTCCTTGGTTTTACAGCTGACCTGAATTAGGGGCTGTGCCTGATTTATCCCAATTTTGTTGATTTGGTTTTCATTTAAAAGATTATCAAGAGTTCAAATCTCACAATGGCAAACTATGAAACAATGTAACTTCATCTGAATAGGAACAGATGGAAACGTGTTTGTACCGAGGTCGAGTTCTGGTCATAAACCAGCTGATTGCCGCCATGTTGTGGTATTGACTGGTCACTTTGACCCCTCCCCCGGACTTTGTCACAAGAATCCAGAAATTGTTAGTCGACTTCTTCAGGAACAAAAGATTGCATTGGGTAGCTGCTGAGTTTCTGAGTCTCCCGCTTAGGGAGGGCGGTCAGGCGCTAGTGTGCCTATGCACACAGGTGGCGACTTTCCGCCTTCAGACCCTGCAGCGATACCTTTACATCGTGCCTCCTCCTAGATGGTGTGCCCTGACAACGTATTTCTTCCGTCAGGTGCATGGCCTGAATTATGACGTGCAGCTCCTGTTTATAGAACAGAAGGGCCTATGTGGCTCCTTGCAGGCGTTGCCCGTCTTTTACCCGGACCTGATCAAAGTCTGGAATATGGTCGCCTCGCGACGCAGCTTTCCCCCGTCAGGAGTAGCGGCTATCATCAGAGAGCCGCTGCTCAGGAATCCGCCCCTCCGTCCCTTTCAGTGGTTGGCGGAGAGGAGGGCTGTGGCCGCAGGGGTGACCAGGATCGGGGACGTGCTGGGTGGCGGAGGACTGGGCTGGATGCTCCCACAGGAGTTGGCGCATCATGCGTCTGTGAGTGTCCAGGTCGCAGCCGATGCCATCCAAGACCTGAGAATGGTCATGCTTGGACCCGATGTTATTTTGGGTCTTGAGGTGGCCCAGGTGCATGGTGGTCTTCCGTCTGAGCGTTACCCTGTTCGGACAGAATTCCACATTGGCCCCAAGCCCTGAACCCTCCCTCGGGTGCTGGTGCCCCGCAATATGAGCCGCCTCGGGGACATGCCCGCGGTGCCTTTTGGCACGGCAAAGAGGAGCTTTTTGTATGGACTGCTGCTGCACACCTTCTATTTTCTCACTCTTGTCCGCCACCCGGACACGCCCTGGCGTGCCTTGTTGCCTTCCGGCGGTGGAGGCCCCCGATGGGAGGCCCTCTATGGAGGTGTCCTCCCCCTTTCTATCGGGGACCTGGGTTGGAGGGTGTTGCATGCAGCAGTCCCCTATAATAAGAGGATGCATAGGTTCACGGACTCTCAGGACACGTGCCCTTTTTGCGGTCTTGTGAAGTCCGTGGACCATGCATATATAGGGTGTTGTAGGCTGCACTCCCTTTTTAGTTACTTGAAAAACCTTTTATTGATGTTTTGTTTGCACTTCAGCCCCACGATCCTGATCTATGGGCACCCGGTGCGGAAGGGGGTCGGGAAGGAGGAGGACCTCCTCGTGAACCTGCTCCTGGGCCTGGCCAAGTTGGCCATTAACAGGTCCAGGCAGCGGGCGATCGACGGGGGAGTCCCGCCCGATTGTTTATCCCTCTTCTGCGGCTACGTTCACGGCCGGATGTCCCTGGAGAGGGAGCACGCGGTGTCTGCTGGCACTTTCGAGGCCTTCCGTGCTCGGTGGGCACCGCGGGGACTGGGATGTTTTGTTGACCCCTTTAATCACATTTTGATTTAAAGTTTGTAAGTTTCCTTTAAACTTTGTTCTTGGTTTTACAGCTGACCTGAATTAGGGGCTGTGCCTGATTTATCCCAATTATGTTAATTTGGTTTTATTGGTTTTAACTCGAAAGTGTTACAGCTTTGTGTGGGCTTGGCCTAAATAGCCAAATGGTTATGGTACTGGGCTTGTAACCCCAAGAGCAAGAGTTCAAATCTCACCATGGCAAACTATGAAACAATATAACTTCATCTGAATAGGAACAGATGGAAACGTGTTTATACTCGAAAGAGTTACAGCTTTGTGTGGGAGTAGAATGCAGGAATGATATGATAACCTGTCTCTGTTGAAATGGCCAACAGGGCACTCTCTATGCTCTGAAACATTAGGGAAACCCACGTCGCTTGGGAAATAAGTACCTTTCAGGCACTTAACTAGCCAACCGAGGTTTGGAATCCTTGGGGCAGAAATCCTGCCCTGCAGAGCTATCAGCCAAATGCCTGCAGCTCTCCATCGCTGAAAATGCCACCAGGAGCGGCAGTTGCTGCCAGTAGTGGTCCAGGGCCTTCATCAGAGTGATGGCACTACTAAATTCTGGTGGTCTCAAGGATAGTTGGTATTAATTGGCTCAATAATGAACATATTTGACATAATGCAAGTGGGTGAGTTTCCCCCAGTAGGCCCCTTCTGACTTCCAACTTAATCACAGTGTGTTTTCTTGTCATTGGAAGACTGACGTGCGGCATCTCTAATGATTAGGTGGGCTCACCACGACGGACTGGATTAAATCCAGCCCATGAATCTCCAAAGATGCTACCTGACTTGCTTAGAATTTCCATCACTTTCTGCACTAATTTCCAGCACTGGCCGTATTTTGCTTGTTCACTTTAAGAGGTGCTGGACCCATTTACATGACGTCAGTGAAGACAAAATTTCTGCCACCAGACACATGCAGTGAATGAATAGTGTGGGCGGTGCTGGCTAAATACGTGAACTTGATAATGAGGCCCCTGTACCAGTTTGATATGCTGGCTGGGTTTGGGGGTCTTGCTTATGGGATGTGGGGATCCTGTGGTTGAGTGGGCGAGGGTTTTCTGGGTAGGGATGGTGGGAGAGAGGTGGTCCTAGAGGGCAAGCTCCCTGCTAACGATGTTGAGGTCCTGGGGGTTGAACTGAGGATACTGGGCCGTGGAGGAATTAGTCACATTGAGAGGGGCGTGTGGGATGTGTTAGGGTGGTGGATCCAGGACAATAGTCAGGTAGTGGTTGGTCTCATTGGTGGGGAAGTGGTCAAGAAAACGGACAAAACAGGTGGCCTGGTTAAAGAGAGGGGTCAGGGGCCAAGCTGGCATAAGGACAGTAGGCTCAGAAAGCACATCAGATGGGTAATGATTGTTATGGGCTCGAGGATAACAGGCAGAGGTTAAAGGCTGACAGAGGGGAGAGGAATAGTTATATTGGGTGGGCCAAGTGTGATGGAGAAAGTTGGTAGGTGACAGCATAAGGGTGGAAGGGGGTGTAAGAAAGGTGATTCGCACTATTTCTTACAGCTGGTACTGAAAACGCAGCAGCTTCAAAAGTGCAATCCCTTTTCGGGTGAGTGAAGTTAATGGTGATCACAGATGGCTGACTAAAGGGACATCATAATAATCATGAGTCAACTGGGTGTCAACTATGTTCAGTTTTGTTCTCCTCTCTATGGTGAAGCCCACATGGCAGCAGGTTTGCTCTCTGACTCATGGGTCTCACAACATTGAGTTTCCAGCAAGATTGGGAACTGCAGTAAATTCTGCCAAAGGACAATTAAGTTGACCAAGGCAGGGGTGTCGGTTGTGGGGGTGGGAGTGGGGAACAGAGGGAGGGAAGGTGAGAGGCAGGAATAAGCTTCCTCAGGGGGTTTAGGAAGGAGTGACAACAATTTGCCGGTTTATGTCCTCAAGGTTCTTGGGTAGATGATCATGGTTGATAGTGGGGTGGATGGTATGTCTGCCATGGCAAGGCAATGTATGTTGAGGGTGATGGAGGGAAGTCCAAAAGTATTAAAGGGAGAGTGTGCAAACATGGCTTTCATTACCCAGGTCAGTGCTGCATTCTCTATGAACATGAGGCAGACTCATCTGTAGTTCTCCAGAATGAGCTTCACCATGCTGGGGTAAGGGAGTGCCAGCGATAGACCAATGCTAGTTACAGGGCTGAGCATTTGGCTTAAATGATCGGGGATGGAGGGGAAGCTTCAAAGAATATGGTGGCTAGATGGAGCACTGCGATTTCTTCACAGATCACTAGAGGCCTAGATGATAATGGCACAAAACAACCCTGCCTTCCTATTGGCTATGGTCCTGCTGAGGAGGCATGGTGCAGGGTGGTCCTAGGCCAAGAGTAACAATGGCTGGAGCAGAAAGAGGCAGTGGTGGTAGAGCCTCAATAAGTGCAGGATTCAGGCAAACTGGGTCCAATGCGTCGGTGAGCATTGGCCCAAGATCGATATGTCAGACTGTAACTACCTCCACATGAGTGAGAGGCAACACTGGAGGCCCCTAAGGATGTCCCACAAAATGGTTAATCACATGCCAGCTGCTCAATGAGAATCTGTGACTTCAAGGACTGGAAGGCAATCCCATACCGGTGGCATTAAAGGTAATAACAGCTCTAAACTCCTTTGCCAGTGGTTCCTTTCAGGGCTCCACTAGGCACCTGTGTGGGATATCCCATTCTGCAACACACAAGTGCATTCAAAAGGTGACAGATTCCCTCTTCAGAAGAGCTGTAGAATTTGTCTTCCAAACCCACGACCACTACCATTGAGAAGGACAAAGGCAACAGATACATCCAAGCCACTCACCTTCCTGACTTGGAAATATATCACTGTTCCATCACTGTCGCTGAGTCAAAATCCTGGAACTCCCTCCCACAGGGACTTGCAGCTCATCACCACCTTCCCAAGGCAATTAGGGATAGGCAAAAAATGCTGGTCTAGCCAGTGAGGCCCACACCGCATAAATTAATTTTTAAAAAATGAGGTTCAGATGTTTGGTCTGCTCAGGCGGAGGACTTCGAGATTCCCCATACAGCGTGACCCAGATCATCATGGTATGCTGTGCTCTGCACAAGCTCACGTAACACAGGGCGAATGTCTGCACAGGGAGAGATGGAGGACCAAGATGTTCCCTCCAGCGTTGAGGATAGGCAAAGCGATGGTGAGGACAGGAGGTTAGGATGTTGTGGATGGACAGGCAAAAGCCAGGGCAATGTTGTAAAGAGGCAGGCAGGCCCGTGACAGTATAATCAGGGTGTTGGCACCGACCACTGCCTCCCAAGCCAGATTGGTGATGTTGCTGCCACTCCTGCAGCCAGGGCAGGGGTTGAGGACATCACGGCAAACCTCCACGGCATCCAAAAGGTATTCCAGGGACATGTCACTGAATTGGCTGATTATGCAAAATAGGAGCAGAAATGGGCTGGTCTGCCCCTTGAGCCTGCTCTGCCATTCAATAAGATCATAGCTGATCTGCTGGCGTTTCAAAATCCACATTCCCTTCTAACCCCGATAACCTTTGCCTAACAAGAATCTATCTACCTCCATCTTAAAAATATTCTATGACACTGTCTCCAGTGCCTTCCAAAGCAGAGTTTCTCTCAGTGAAAAAATTTCTCCTCATCTCTGTCCTAAAAAGGTGGGTCCTAATTTTAAAACCATGCCCCCTGGTTTCTGGACTCACCCACAAGAAGGAACATCCTTTCCATGTCCACCTTGTCAAGACTGTTCAGGATCTTATATACTTGGATCAAGTCACCCCTCACTCTTCTAAACTCAATTGGAAACAAGCCCAGTCTATCCAACCTTTCTTCATTAGACAACCAAGCAGCTGAATGAGCGATGGATGCTTATCTTTTACATGTTGGTTTGAGATCCTTTGCGGGCTGGGAGGCTGCGGTTCCCTATTTGTGGCAGACATTATGGCTTACTTCCATTGATCTTGTCTTATCTGGGCTGAAGTAAAAACCGCTGGGTGGAATCGTTCCAGATTTGCACTAAGTGAGGTAGCGGGCAGGAAAAAGGACCATTTACCCACTGGCTGCAATGGTGGGTTTTCACGCCGTATCGTCCCTATCCCGCCTCATTAATCATGCATTCCCGGGATACATGCCGTTTCACTGGCGGACAGCCTCCGATTCACCCGCCACGCCGCATCCTCATGCCAGGCGCCATATCTAAAGTGTAGCCGCGCGCACATCCCTCAGTGCCTCCAGCCCAGGACTGCACAGAAGACATGGCTCCAAAAGGCAAGAGGACTGCAGCCCCCGATTCAGTGACACATCCCTGGAATGCCTTTTGGATGCCATGGAGGTTTGCCGTGATGTCCTCAAATCCCGCCCTGGCTGCAAGAGTGGCAGCAGCATCACCAATCTGGCTTGGGAGGCAGTGGTCAGCGCCAACACCCTGCAAAAGAGGACAGTCCTCCAGTGCTGCAGGCAGATGAATGATCTCCTCCGTCTCCCTACAGTAAGTCACTCTTCCCATCACTCTCAACTCACACATTCACAAACCCATCACACATCCACACGGATCTCACCAAGGGACAACACCACTAACTCTCTTGCATACCCTCACATCTCCATCAGGCTCATAGCCTCTAGAGCTCAAGTCCTCACCCTGTCCATGGCTCCGCTCACCACACAAATATTCCACACAAAGCCATGTGTCCTGCTCACACTCTCCATCTGTTTCATGCAGGAAAAGCTGGCTCACAACAGCAGGGAGAGGTCCCAGACCAGGGGTGGAGTGGCCCACATTAGGCCTCTCACTCACTGCGATGGGTGTGCCATTGCGCTGACTGGTGAGGATGTGGACCGTGCCTGCGGTGACGGTGAGTTCAGCGGCGAATGTCCACATGAGGATCCCACACTACATCATCCCTCTCTCAGCACCACTGTGAGTGCTCTCTCCCCTGCTTTTGACTCTGCTAATTATCTCTACTTTGCTTCACAGGAAGCTCTGCCAAGCGACTGATGCCCTCAGCTTGCCAATCCCTCAGCTCCAGCCACGTCCTGACCTCCAGTCAAGAAGACACCTCTTCCACTGAAGGGCTGGAAATAAGCAGCCTGGAAGACCTGTCACAGCGCTTACCCACACCCTCCATCAGCGCAGAGACACACACCTTGGTGGGACCTAGATCTAGAGTAGGCTCAGGTACACAATCTGTCAGTCACCGCGTGGACACGTGTCCGCAACAAGAGGAGGCAGGTTCAGCCGAGCTCCCCAGAAGTCGGAGGGCTGCTGAGGAAGAGGTATCCGTGAGACCTGAGTCAGATGACGAGCCTCTGGATTCAGTCTTCCAACTGATCGTGGAGAGTCAGCAGAAGGTGGCGGAAAATCACGCAGAAGCCCTCGATGAAGCTGCACGCAATTCGAGGAGTGCACCTGCCTATGCTCTGATGAAATGGTGCCCACATGTGCATGTATGAAGGTCTCCATGGGAAGGATGGCAGACGCAATGGAGACCCTGTTCCAGCAGAACGCGGAGATGTGCGTAGACGTGCACTCCATCACGGGACCCTTGAGTGAGTTCCTGCTGTGGCAACGCCTCAACATCCCTCCAGGTCTCCTTATCCTCAAGGAGTCAGGCTGGGGCCCTCAGGCACCCAAAGGGAAGAGGAGCGGCAGCTGGACACTCATGGGTCCTCTGGTCAGAAATCTCAGAGGCTGTCCTCTCCCTCTGAGACCCCTTTGCCTGTGACCCCCTCAACCTCATCCTCTGTCACTGCAGAGGGAGCAGCTGGCCCACAGGAGGACAAACAAAGCAAGCCGGGGCCCCCAAGGCCTCAGCTCTCCAGGGGACCCACGCTGAAATTATCAGAGGCAACAGGGCCAACCATTGCACAGGCTGTTTCCACCCCTGCTGTGGATGTCAGGGCAGCACCTAGAAGAAGTGGCAGGCCTAGAAAAGTTAAGAATTTCTGATCACAAGTGGTTGTATGGGTGAATACATTTTGTCACTTTATAATCTGAAAGTATGTTCACTTTCACTGACTAATGTGTAATGGTGTCTTTCAGCTTTATTTACAGGCTTCATGAATCCTCCCCCTTCATCCCCTCCCACTAGCAGTTCAGTTGCACACAGCTGGCCCATGAGTGTTTCTGGAGGGAGAAGTGTGTGTGTGCCAGGGCCTTTTGGAGCCTCGTGCAATCACTCTCCCACGCACGCAGATCCTTCTTCCATCACACTCATCATAACCTCCTGAGCATTTTCAATGCTGCCTGCTGGGGTTCTCTTTCAGTTGTCTTCTGAGCTGACCTGCATCTCCACCTACCCACTGATCACACTCCCATGCAGCATCTGTGCATATTCAACATGAGGCTCCTTTCGCTTTTGATTTTGCAAGATCGTTATAGTGAAGTACGTCTTCAGTTCCCCCATCCTTTCCCCTCCCCCGTTACCCATGTTCTTTCTCCTATCATTATTCCCCCCGCCCCCCCCCTCAGCATCACCTTTCACCTCTCTAGCACCACCTACCAGCCAGAACACTTTTGTTTCGGGGATGTTCAGGTGAATGTGCACATTCCCTACCTTCCCAAGAATCCCACCCCCATCCACATTGACCTCCCCAACATCCTCCTTCCCAACCCCGGGGTCTGTGTCTGCCTGAGTCCCCACCAACCACCCTCGCTGTCACTTTTACCGCTAACGTTGTGCCTTCACCCTCCCACCCTACTGGCTAACTCTGCCCCCTCTTTCTCACCATTCTGTCCTACCACCCCCACCCTCACTTTGCTCCCCAGGAGGCAGTCATCGACATCACAGACCCCATCCTTGCACGTTTACCTGGACACGCTCCCCTTACTCCTTCCCTCCTTTTTACTCCTTCCCTCCTTTTTACTCCTTCCCTCCTTTTTACTCCTTCCCTCCTTTTTACTCCTTCCCTCCTTTTTACTCCTTCCCTCCTTTTTACTCCTTCCCTCCTTTTTACTCCTTCCCTCCTTTTTACTCCTTCCCTCCTTTTTACTCCTTCCTCCACCCTTACTTCTCCCTCCCCCCAGACCCCTTCCTCCCAATGGACTCCTTTTCCCCTCCAGACTCCTTCCTCCCCCGAAGTCCCTCCCCCCTTCCAAACTTCTTCCCCCCTCCAAACTCCCTCCCTTATTCCTTCCTCCGCCCTTACACCTACCTCCTCAGTTGCTGCATTCTCTCCCATTACACCCTCTTACCCCCCCCCCCCCATATCTCCTCTCCCCCAACCTCAGCCCCCCTGACACCATTGTTCCCGCATCCCAACCTCACTCTCCGACACCATTGAATACATGCTGTACATGTTTTGGCAGAGTTAAATTGCTTGAAAAATGGCAAGTGTTATATCATCCGTGGAACTGAGATTTCTCTGTCGCATTCAAAGGTAAGCCACCTTTCTTGGCTTTTGTCCTTATCCCACCCAGCCTTTGCTCAAAACCTATTACATCTGAATCTTTACCTAGTTCTGATGAAAGGACCTGAAAAGTTAACTGTTTTCTCCACAGGTGGTGCCTAACCTGCTGCGTTTTTTTCCCCTGCATTTGCTGGGTCTTAAACTCCAATACAGGAGTTCACCCCACCCGCCAAGGAGTGGGTTGAACATTGACTTCCAGCCCCATCTCCACACTTAGAGCGAAAAACAGAAATTGCCGCCCATTCTGTCTAAGAAATTCAAGGAAAGCATTTGGTAAATTTACTCTATCACACTGAATCCATCCCAAGATTCTTTGTACAACATCAGTACAACAACTGTTATGGATAAAGATCACAGTTTGGAGTGAATAATGGCGTATGACCCAACTGATGGAGAAATGTGTACTCAGCAAATAATCAATGCACTTTCTCTTCATGTTTTGTAGGTAATGTGAATGATGCTAAATGGATTGGAGAAAGTATACAAGTGGACAGGTCAATGGCCAATAGTATTTAATAAGAAATGTAATGGACTGCATAACTGTTTTAGAAATAACTATTGGCAAAATTTTAAGTGATCTAGTTTGCTTGATGGTCAACATGTTCAACAAATGCTGAGAAGTAATCAAAGTAATCAAATGGATTGTTAAACTACATGGCCAAAACAGCAGAATATAAGTCAGAAAGTTTTGATTGGTACAATGATGTGGTTTGACTGTATATTAAGCACTGTGTCCTGTTATGGCCTATGAGAAATTCAAGTGCTCGAGGCAAAGCAGGAAAGAACAACAAAGCTAATTCTCGAAGTCAAACTCCTGAGTTATAAGAAAAAGCTGGAGAAATTTGCACTTTTTATCCTGGAAAGGAGGTGACTGTGAAGTGATCATATTGTATAGATGATAATTAAAGAGATGTAAAAGGTAAACCTGGAATATATTTCTAAATTAAACAGTGAAAATGCGCCGACAATACACAGGCTCAAACAAGTATAAATTTTGGACCAATATCAGGAAATTCTTCTTTAGAGTGATTGCAAATGGAGTGCACCATAAACAAAGTGTAAAAGTTGAGAATTTGGTGAGAGTGGGAATTTGGTACGGGGGGGAAGGAGGTGCTGCTTTTTTGCCTCCAATTCTTGTAATATTTGATGTAAATGTTGGGCAATAAGAATTAAAATTCTTTCTTAAAATTATTGTACTTTGTGCGAGTTAATATATCAAGAAAGAAAAAAATCTTACAAAAAAAACTGTATAAATAATTAACCAACACTCGGATCTGGCTGAGCCTGTTGTGTGTCAGGACTATAGAATGTGAGAGTTTGTCAACAGAACACAGTGATAGATGTATTCAGTAAATATCTCCGTCTTGAATCTCTCCTGCACAATGTAAGAGACACCCAGTTAAGGTAGAGAATGAGCATCTGCAGAAACCAGTCTTATTCAATAGGTTCCTGTGAGGATAAGGACAAGCAGGATGCTGACTGGCACCTTGGAGCAGGGAGCTGTCTTAAGCAGGGGAGAGAATGAGGAGGAGGGGGAGAAGAAGTGTAATGTGGTAGTTGTAGGGAACTCAATAATTAGCAGGGCAATTAGCATCTTCTATGAGCAGGTCAAGAATCCTTCATGGTTTGTTGCCTGCCTGGTGCCAGGGTGAGGAACATCTTGAACTGGATTGAAAGAATATTGGAGAGAGAGGGGAGAGAATCCAGTTGTTGTCATCCATGTTGGGGCCAACAGCAAATAGAGTATACAAGGTGTTCTGTTTAGACAGTGCCAGGAACTGGGAGCTAAGTTAAAGAACAGGACCTCAAGGGTAATAATTTCTGATTATAACCCAAGCCATGTGCAAATTGACATAGGAATAAATAGATTAGAGAGATGAATATGTGGCCTAAGGGGTGATGTGGGGCACAGAGGCTCCATTCCATGGAATGCTGACACGTCCTGTGACAACAGAGAACTACACTGTTGGGATGGTTCCATTTTAACTGGGCCATTATCAGCGTCCTAATGGAAAGGATAAATAGGGCAATCACAAGGACTTAAAACTAGTAAATTGTGGGAGGGTTTAGGTAGAAAAGGTCACAGAAATAAGAGCTCGAAAGCAAAAAAATTGTAGAAGAGGACAGCAAGAGTTAGAAATTGTGATTTAGACACTACCAGTAATGGGGAAGTTAAACGATGTAAAGTAATTAAACCAGGAGAGATAAGTAAGAAACATGTGAGAAGCTAATTTTCTGTAATGTGACCTAGGACCAACTAGGCAATAAACCATGTTTGATTAACCCCCGATAGGGAACTGGCAGAAATTTTAACAGTTACAGAAAGGTCAGACAATTCAAATCAAGAACTGGCAATAGAAATGGAGAATGTTTGGAAATTGTGATTACAGGCTATAACGAACTAAATCAATGATTGTTAAGAATATTGGCAAGTTGCCTGAATTGTAACACTTAATTTCCCCACTTCTTGCAGCAGCCGTTGTATTGCAAAATCCTAAGTACTCCAAAGGTACTGCCACACTGATGTTTTGTTATAATTCTGTAATTAAAACTTTCTGCCAATGTTTGCCTGGAAAAAAATGGCCTGTCCTTTAAGTGGCAGTTACAGTCCTTTAAACAGTTGCAAATAAATCAAACATACTATCCCCAAATTTGGAAGATCACTGTGACTAGTAAGTTATATGCCAGCTTACGTCTGATCCTGCAAACTTTGTTGTGTGTGTGTGTGTGTGTGTGTGTGTGTGTGAGAATCCCACACTACGAGGGAGGAGGAATTTTGTCAACATTTGGCTCTCTCTTTTTGCCATTTCCCACATGATTACAGTTAAAATTCTAAGTGCTGGCTGCAGGCATGGAAAACACGTGTGAATCATCAATGGAGGGCGGGGGTGCTTTTCACTGGTGAAACCTGCCATCAGCTGACAATGCAGCAGGTATGGGCAGGCTATTAAAGAGAATTCTGGTCAAACAGGGAATATTTGTATCATGAACACATCTTTCCTATCCAGTTACAATGCCAGTAACATAAGATTTGTGAACATAAAGGTGGCATGGGTGTTTTTCAAAATTAGATTTCATTTGTAAAAATTTCACATTACATTGGTTTCACTTTATCCATGGTACATTGTCATTATCTGTTGAGACTAGCTTAGTCAGAGAACTAAATGTCCTGGCACACCTCATGGGCATTGATGGCTACAAGGGAGCTGGGACATTTCCTCTACTGTGGAAAAACAATGTTGTGGTTTTTTCTTCATTTATTATTGAATGTTCATGTCTCTGTTCTGTGTTCTACTCACCACTCTGTGGAACATGGCTGAACTTGTAGGCTCAGCTGGCCCTCCCTTCTATGCATTGTAAAGGACATTTTCCAAGATCATTTTCAGTGGGGATAATTGAAATGTTGTAGGTGAACTCAAAGCCCTGTAAAGACTCTACCAACCAACACCCTGAGATGAACATACATTTGGGCAGTACTAACAACATCCTTTAGGTCCCTAATTTTCTTACCTTGACTGACTGTTCCGACTTATATGCCCCACCAAGTCAAGGATGGCTTCTCACATCATTCCTCCATGCCCCCAACCCCACCCTCAGTACTCCCTTGGACCTCTCTTCCACTCTTCCATGCTCCCAACCCCACTATACACATCCACCTCACCATTGACTCACCCTTACTGATCCTGACCTTCTGCGTAATCTGCCACTCTCCTGCTCCCCTTCCTTGTGATGTAGAGTTAAACAAGAAAGCCTGCTGACCTGACACACAACTGCACAAAGCCAACTGCTGAACACCACCATTAAACAACCGCGAACTGGGTGCCACGGCATTCACGTGCACTGTTGGCTTTATTCTGAGGGTTTATTGAAAACTCTTTCATGCTAACGAGTATTCACAGCATTCAAATATGTCACAAATATGAACCTGCCACAAGCCAATGAGACTCAGCACATGCAAACACACAGTTGACTTTATCTCTGCATCTTGTCATGTTCATAACACATGAAAGAGATTCTAAGCTGTTTAAATCAAACCTTACTTTCTGTTTATTTAAAACCGTACCTTGCTGGACCAAAAACTACTACAGGTCACATGATTTGCAAGTTGACTACAGTTCTGGGAATTACAGGACAAAGCTCACCCTCATCCTTGTGGAATCTCACACCTATCACTGTGTGCACCCGTTACAATCAATAAAACGAGGGAGCAGCAGGTGGTCTGTCTCCCCAGCCTAAACTTATAACAAAGACTGAGAATGTAGGAGTCGTGGACACTCCCTGGAAACTGAGGGCAGACCTACGGGATGCATTTGTGATGGTTGCACACTAGCTGCACATTCAGCAAGTGGAAGCCCTTGCGGTTGACATAGTTGACTTCTTGTCATATCAGAGATCTGAGCGCCATATGAGTGCAGTTGATGGTACCCTGCACCTGTGGGAAACCTGAGATTAGTGCAAATCTAATTGCTCTTGCCTCCTGGCTTTCCTATTCCCGGGCGAAATGCACATGTTTGTGTGCCCTCGCAATGATGCCATCCATGACCTCATGGATGCATTTGTGGGTGGAGATGTCCGATATCTCATAGAGGTCACTTCTGGAGCCCTGAAAGGAGCCACTGGTGTAAATATTGAGTGCTGCAGTCACTCTCATGGCCACTGGGATTCAGTACCCTCCATGTCGTTGTGGCACCAAATCTTGCAGTAGCTGGCAGATGTGACCAACCTGATGTACTCCTCCCGCTGTATGAAAGAGAAAGACACAGGTTTAGCTTGGCTGTACTAAGAACCTCTCTTGATTAAGTCTGAAGGCCCCTTAACACATTGCAGACAATGCTGGCCATCACTTGTATGGCCAGAGTTTAGTGTGCTGCATATCTGCCCGATACCCCACCCTCCTCTGCCCCACTCCACCTGACCAATTGGCAGCAGCTTTGCCCATTGGACTGCATGCTGTGCCCACATCTGAGGTGCAGGCATTCTCCTAACCCACACTGCAAGGCTGCACTGTTAACTTGAACCATGGAGGACACTGGTCCAAACCGAAATAATGATACTGGAAGGGGTTGTGAGCGATTGTGAGGAGATTGTACAACATGCCCAGTCACCCAACTGTTATGCAGTCCACTAAAACACTCATCAGTTTGCTGTCTGTGCCCGAGGGGTGAAAAGCTCTGATGCACTTGGTGGCACTTCCATGCCTCTGCACTGCTTGGGTGGGCAGTTAAGCTACAGGCCCAACTCCAAGCACGTCAATGTGGCTGCGCCTAAACAATCTCAGCTGCAGAGAAATGGTCACTTTATACAAGGTTTCCCTAATGTGTGGCCGCTTCCCTCCCCCCAACCCAACACGTGCTTGTGCACCACCATCAACCACAGGGCAGCCCTTGTTCCCACCCCCCCTCAACTCGCCTCAACTGCAGGGCAGCCCTTCCCCCATCACCCCCCCAATTTGCCTCAGCCACAGGGGAGGTCTTGCACCCTGCCCCCATCTCGCTTCAACCTTGAAGTCCAACATGTCACCCTCACGAGTGCTGTGCAGCGTTACCACGCACTCACCTTTGAATTCCCCTCAAAGTGCAGCCCACCAAGCATACCTTATGTATGCTATTGTGAAACACATTGACATGCAATTACGCCGATGTGCTCGGACAATCCAGCATAGGGAATGATTCCAGTGGGCTGTCCTTATAATGATATGCAGATATATTACAATGAGATTCCCAACGTCTGCCAGCGGGAAACGCGGCCCGCCATTGATGGACAGAGTGGGCAATCACAAACTGGGTTGACAACATCGTGAAACTGATTTTTGGCCTTCTCACCATATTGTCTGCTCATGCCGCCGAACATGCCCGACGCCAGCAGGCATGGGAAATCCCGCCCGTAGAAACTGATTGGTAACCTGAAAATGACTCACCAATGAGTGCCACTACATGACCTAAGCTCCTTTGGCCTTTGGAAAGTTTTAATGTTACATTCCTGGACTCCCGGGGTAGTCTGCTGTTAACATCCAGCCTGTCAACACCAAAGCAGGACTCCAATCTGACAACGAAAACTGCCTCAATTCTCAACCTCCTCAAAATCTGGTTCTGTGAAAGATCCCTGCCATCGCCGGTAGAGTGTACCAACCTCATCCTGCTGCGTCATCACCAGCTTTGATGGAATTTGGCACCTCCTGCTTTCAGCTAGCTGAACCCACCTGAACTTTAACTCCTATGTGAAGGAACCCTCATTGGACTCTGACATTCTGGACTCTGACATTCATGTGAATTAATATCCATATCTTTGTTTCTTTGTTGCTTTAAGTTATTCCTGGTTGTAAAACTTTTCTTTCCTATCACCTTTGTGTGTGTGTGTGTGTACTTGCGCCAACTAACCCCCAGGTTTGAATGTATGAATAAACAATACTTCTGATTTAAAGCTAAAGAGAGTTTGCTGCTAGTCACTTTCATATTGACTTCATAAACAGAGGGTTTGGGGAAACACGCTACAGTCTATTTCAAAAAATTCAAACACCTCTACTTGCAGACAGACAGCCAGAAAAATAAAGGAGTTCAGTTTGCCTCTCTACCCTGTCTGTAACTGAAATTGGGGTCTCGTTTGGGATAGAATCCATTACAAATAGCTAAAATTTGACTGGAGTCCAAACTTAAGAAACAAGCTGAAACTGATATTAAAATGAACCAACTGGAAGCCAAGAGTTAAAAACAAAAAACTGCGGATGCTGGAAATCCAAAACAAAAACAGAATTACCTGAAAAAGCTCAGCAGGTCTGGCAGCATCGGCGGAGAAGAAAAGAGTTGACGTTTCTAGTCCTCATGACCCTTCAGCAGAACAGTTCTGTTGAAGGGTCATGAGGACTCGAAACGTCAACTCTTTTCTTCTCCGCCGATGCTGCCAGACCTGCTGAGTTTTTCCAGGTAATTCTGTTTTTGTTTTGGAAGCCAAGAGGAAAAGTTCAGTAGCTGAAACCATCTTTAAGACAATTAAACTATTGGAGCAAATTCCCTTCTCCTAACTCTAGAACAAAATGGCAAATTTCGATGTACAGAAGTTTGTAGAACAAGGAAACTTACTTGGCAAAACACTAGCATCCCTAAGCACAGAACAGTTGAAAGCTATAGCTAGGAAGGCATGATCTGATGAAGAGCAATGGATGTCATTCAGGTGTCCTGATCAACATTTATCTCTCAATCAACAGCATTGAAAATAGGTTAGTTCATTGCTACATTCGCTTTTAAAACTGCGGTGAGTACACTTCAAAAATAATCACTGGCTGTAAAATGCTTTGGGATGCCTCGGGAATATGAAACTTGTTTTATAAACCCAAAGCTGGAATTTTCCAGTCTCAACAGTGGCTGGTTTAAGGACAGGCAGTGGGAGGGATCGATGCAGTAAAAAGTCGCTGGAGTGAAACGATGGTGGGAATGTGCGCACCCATTCATCATGGCGAGTCGCCATACCTGCCAGAGGCTGGCGTGAAGTCTGTTAACAGGATGCAGATGAAGGCCCAACCAGAGTTATCCCCTCTGTCCAATTTTCCATGCCACCAGCAGGATATTATGCCAATCTGAAGCACGTCCAGACCAACATGGTATGGGCAGGTCAATACTCACCTGGTGGAAGGCAGCTTGTGGAGATTGAAAGATGGAGGCATCCAGCGGCCATGGATCCTGAATCATCACTTGCAGCAGAGGGTGAGTGGAGCATCAACCATGTGGATCTTCTCACTACAGGAGCTTCGAGGAGGTGGATCTTCTCACTGCAAGTGGACAGCTGCATGAGTTACTGTTGGTTGGTGATGGTCTGGGCTGGGGTTTGAGGAATTAGATGGGGAGGAGAGGTATGAAGAGGTGTGGCAAATGTGGAGGCCTAGAGTGGGCAATGTAGATTGGGGGTGGTAGTGGAAAGAGAGAGAAGGGAATGTGGAACGTGTGAGCTGGTATGGAGCAGGAGGATGGGAAAGGCCATGGTGGAGTGTGGGTGGGGTGGGTGGTGGTGTGCAGGTGTAAACAAACATGGGGGGTAAAGAGGAAAGGGTTTCAAAGGAAGGAGTCCATGGTGTTAATTGATGAGCCCTGGGGGGTATACTGGGAAACTCGTTGATAGGAAGGGATGGTGAGGTTTAAAGGGGGCTGTGGGAGCTGATAGGATGTGAAGGCGAGAGTCCTGTGATGCCGGGTGTAGGGACGCTGAGGGTGTTGGAGGGGACATGGATTTTGAGGGTAGGCCGAATCAGGGGGTGGGCTCCTCAGGAAGGTAGGGGACATAGACATTCACCTGCACAAGACAGACGGTGATGGGGGAGTGTTGTTTGGTCACTGTGAGGAGGTCTAAGGTCACACCAGGAAGGTGAATGGCTATGGGTTGTGGTGAGGGTGACAGGTGGAGTTTGGAAGATCTTGGACTCAACCTGAAAAGTCACATGCACCATGGCCACTTGCATCTATGTAGAGCCTTGAGGTGGGGCTTACGAGATGCTGCATGGGAGTTGGGTCAGCAGGGGTGGGCAGAGCGGCAGGTCAGTTCAGCTGGACAACTGAAGGGGAACCCAAAGATGTAGTACTAACAATGCTAAGGCATTTCAACAGATGAGTGCACACAGGACAAAGACTCAGCATATGCTAGACAGTTCTTACACTTGGCTTGCAAGGGCCCTGGCAAAGATCCTTGCCTCTCCACACATGCATGATTCTGGGGGCAGAGACCCAGCCCAGGGTATCCCTCTGAAGCTGGTGGGGGGTGGTGCTGCACGGGCTTAAAGACTACAAATCGCAATTAAACCACATCAGCCCTCATTAAAGTGCAAGTGTAGTTTATTTACAAGATTGTAAGAACGTTAATAATTATAGTGCACCCGTGCAAAAACATGTGAAACCATATCTTCTTAATCTTGCATTCCCTATCACTTCTTCCAGGTGCTCTCCCGACATCCACAGCAAAGGTGGAGGCAGCCTACTGACCAGTTTGCCCTGTTGTCTTGGATAACTTTGGCAGGCGTCCTCTGGAGACCCAGGGCCTAGAGGGCCCCAGCTTATTTTGGCTGTCCTGCTGTGGGGAAGCTGCTCCCTCTGCAGCCACAGAGGATGAAGCTGAAGGGGTCACAGGCAAAGGGGATTTCGAAGGGATAGATACCATCAGAGATCCCCGAGTGGAGGTCACGGGTTGTCCAACAGCCTCTGCCCCTCCCTTTAGGTGCCCATGGGCTCCTGCCTGATTCCTTGAGGAGAAGGGACACCTGAAGGTGGTCGAGGTGCCCTCTTGCCTAGGTACAGCAAAATCTCACCCATGGCTGCAGCGATGGAGTACAGGTCTGTGCTCACCTCTGACAGATACTTGGTGTTCTGCTGGACAAAGTTTTCCATAGTGTTTGCCATCCTCCCCATAGAGATCTCCATGTGCACACAGATCAGAACCACTTAGTCAGAAAGCAGGCAGATGGACTCCTCTGCCTCATGTGTTGAGGGCCTCCACCAGCTCTGCCTGATGTCCACCTGTCTCTTGCAGCATGTCGCTCAGGGCTGATCCCAGAGGCTCATCATCCAACTGGGATGTTGCAGATTCCTGTACCCCCCCCACCCCCTCCCACAGGCCAACCCCCAGCAGGCCTCCGAGTGCTGGTGAACTTGGCTGACCCTGCCTCCTCCTGCTGTGTGTCCATGCGATGACCACCAGAATGTGAGGCCCTGCCTGAATTAGATCTTGTACCCATCGCAGCGTGTGTCTCTGGGCTGGTGGAGGATGCAAGTGACTACAGTGATGGCTCTACAGGTGCACTTTCTTTCTCCTACCCAATGTCCTCAGTCCCCTATAGGCTAGAGATACTGCCAGACAGGGCTTCCACTCTTGTTTTCCCCTCTTCCTGCTGGCACCTGCAAGTGAGAGAGGAGAGAGCGAATGATTGCATGAGCTGCCTCCAACATGGAGGAACTCATGACTCTTAGGTTTCTATGTGATTACATTATGCATGGATCCTTACTGGATAGAGTCTGCCTGCCAATCTTTCCACTTGCACAGGCTTAGTCTGGTTCCTTCCTTGCCAGCTTGGCTGCCCGTTCCTCAAACTCAAAAAGGTTCCTCAGGTCAGGCTAGACCTCTCCCATCTACTCTCTCTCTCATTGTACAATAACTTTTCCTGTGCAAAGAGAGAAGATGGGGTTGAGAGCAATTGGGTTTCAAGTATCTTTCTCATGTTTCCACTCTTACAAATAACCGACTAGATTGTGTGCCATGTGATTGATGCACTGTGGGTTGACCACAAGGGTTCTGGTGCAGTACCCTTCAGGGTGGTGAGCCCGCACAGATTGAAGGGTAAGGCTCACAGGGATATGTCATTAGTGGTGGTTGTTGCTGCCCTCAATGCATAACCCCCTTTCCCCTGCCAATACTACCCCAGAGGTAGCATTTTGTGCGGAAGTGTCAGGGACCCACAGTGGCCTCTCCACCTGTAGACTAGATGGGCTGCAGTGGGGTTATGAAGCATCACTTTATCATATTGAGTAGCTCTTTTATGTACAGGCAGCACAGATGGTGGCCTTGCCACTGAGGCCCATGCCCCCTCTACCATTCATTGTGTGAGCAGTTGAGCACCCTCACTGGTGGCGCAGATGTGGTCATTCATCCATTTCCAGCACTGCAGGGCAGTCATCCGGTAGAGGCATGGGCACTGACCAGCCTGGCAACTTCCTCCCATACAGGGTTGTTCACATGACTTGGTCTCCTCCTCCCATCCTTGGGATACAGGACACCCCTCCTGGCCTCGACTGTATTGAGCAGCACATTGAGGGAAGCTGAATCTGGGGGCTAGAGCTCCCTGATTGCTGGCCCATCTCCTTCTTCCACAGTAGGTTTGCGACAAAGAAGTTGATATCCGGGTACCTTTTAAATATCGCACCCAGACATGGCGGCGGGGCGCACATCATCCAACCCACCACGCCGCGCAATACATTGGGAAACCCCCAACTGCACAATTAATTAGGCCAGCATCATATAATTGGACATGAATTCCCACCGGCCTCTGTGACGGGAAACACTCCTGGTTCCCGCCCCCGCCACCAAGGACTTAGGCCTGGAATGGATAATTCCTGGCCCAGGTTTGTAATAACTTGAGGTAGAAGCAGGTTTGGTGCGGATAAACTTAACTTCTATTGTGGACACATGTTACAATGCTTACACGCTTGGCACCCTCTGTCTACCGGAAGCCACACCCCTTAGTGTCGACCTACAGTTGATAGATAGGAGGGACAATCAATCCAATTACAACATTTCGTCCTCCTTATGTTCCTTATATGTTTACTACAACAACATGTCTGAAAACTAACAAAACATTTGTAATGTCTCTCGTCTTTAACTCCCTTTGGCAATCACTTCTAGGCTATGGCTATAAATTAAGTCTCTGGGGTGCTCTGCAGGGCAGTTGAAGTGACACGGCCCTTCTGAGGGAGATTCCAGACCAGTGTGGTCTTGAGCTGCACAAATAGATGTGTCATTGGAACTGGGTGGTTCTGAATTCAATAGCTCATTGGATGTGTCAGAAATAGCAGCTGTAGAGCGACCACACACCTCAGGGGTGGACTGTGAAACCTCAATCACAAGTTGATCTTGCATTTATTGAAATATTTCTCTCGCACAAATGTGATCTACATGTTTGCGCATTACTCTGTTCTCAACTTGAACTCGAAATGACAATGGACCTATTTCTGAAATGATGGCTCCTGGAGTCCAGAATGCTCCACTTCCAAAGTTACGCACGTACACAGGATTGCCTACTTTGAATGTATGAATGCTGCTGTGTAGGACGTGGTTCAGTTTCTGAGTAGTTTGTTTCTGTCTCGCCTTTTCCTCCAAATTGGAAAACATCAAATCCAAACATGTGCACAAGTGGTGCTTCCATCAGCAGCTCTAAGGGCTTGGAGCCCACTGTAGTCTGCGGTAACTCAGAAGGAACCTGGAAAGACAAGACTCCAAAATACCGCGAGACAACGTCTCCATACCAGCTTTAAAGGTCAGCTCTTTCAGTGAGACCATTTGACAAAGCATGCCACAGAGCTTTATGTGCCGGGTACCGTTCAGGCCTGTGAATCTCTGAAATTCGACTCTGGTGAAAGCTGTTCCATTGTCAGAGACAATAATCTCAGGCAAATCATGTACACTAAAGGAGTGATGCAGCTTCTCAATAGTTGCAGCTGAAGTTGGCATTTTTACCTCATAGAAATCAAGCCGCTTCAGATGTATATCGATGAATAACAGGAACATGGTGCCTAGAAATGGTCCCACACAATGACCAGAATTTTTCCGTCGGTGAGTTGGGGATGGGGCCCGCTCGCCGATGGGAAAATGACGTGGGGTGACATTGGGAGGAACCCCCAATGCCATCCAGCCCCATTTAAATATTCAGGAAGGCGGGCGGACAGCAAAATCAGCTGTCCGCCCGCCGGCCTGTCAATGGCCAATTGAGGCCATTGACAGAATAATTAACCCAATTAAAGGCCCTGCCCATCCAACTTTAAGGCTGGTGGGCAGGCCAGGAGCCCCAGCGGGCAGTAGAAAAAGCATGAAACCTCATCCACTGGCGGGATGAGGTTTCATGTCCATTTTAAAAATCTTTAATAAACTTTATGTCATATTTATTAACATGTCCCATCTCGTGTGACATTGTCCCATGAGGGGGACGTGTTAATCATTTTTTTATTTTTCTATTTTTGAGGTTTTTTAAACTGTCACCAATCTCCCTGAGACAGCACTTAGTCTCAGGGAGCAGTGCACTCTTTCACACGCACGTGCAGAAGAGCGCACTTTGGCAGTTGGGTAATCCCTTCCCCACCCCCCACACAGGAAGCACATAGCACTTCCCGTCGGACAGCCCGCTGGGCGGGCCTTAATTGGCCTGTCCACTCAAAATGGCGGTGTGGCCAGCAATGGAGTTCAGCTGCCTGCCCGCTGCTGAACCGGTGGGGCCCGTCCGTCCATCGAGGGCTAAACTCTGCCCAATGAATATGCAGTCTGACCTAAGTATGACCAGGCCATTCCCATGGGTGAAGATGAACTGAAGCAGTTAGCTTCTGGTGTTGCTGGCAAAGGGAACAGTGTTTAACCATGTTTTCCATGTCACTGGCCACGATACATAACTACACGCCAACATCTTTATCCTTAGCATGACCCACAGTTGATAGACAGGAGGGATGAACAATCAATCCAATTACTGCAAGGTACTTCATTTCCAATTGGTTTCAATTGCATAAGCTCCTCACCATTCCATGCCCACTGGCCAGAGAACCTCTCCAGGCCCTGGTGGCATGTGTTACAATTCACTCAGGAAGTCCGAGTTGCTTTAGCAACATGTATTTTTTACATGCATACTGTAATCTGGAGCTATGATTAGTTATGGTGGAGGCTCCAACATTCTTTCCATCACGTGACTGACTAGGAATCTCTCCCACTCTTATTGCCTGCCAGTGATGTACGTAGGAAGGATTTGCAGGTTGATGTTCAACCTGATTGGCTGCATTATGAGCACACCTTCCTTAGCCATCAAATCCTGGGGTAGGACTCGAACCTGGAGCTCAGATGGAGGGATGCCACTGCCTAAGCCACAAGACCTCCTTCTTAGACCTGGTCGGGATGCTCTAATAAAGCCAGTTACTGCATCTACCTCCACCTTAAATGTATGGCTCAAAAATAACGACAAACAGTAATGAGCATCTATTATGGCATCTGCTCCATTATTCACTGTTACCTGGTAACAGAGCATTCCTATGCTGAAACTTGACCAAATGAAGATACATTGTCTTGTTTCTCTAATTATTACATATTGAGTATTGCTGAAGAAAAGAGACACCCTTCAACAGCATATCTCTTTTGTTCAGCAATATTTAAGTTCTGTACTACCAAACGACTATTTGTCTTACACATGGGGCAGAATTTTACAGCCCCATTTCGGCGGGGACGGGGCTATAAAATGCGGCGAGACATTCTAAACCTCACTGGCTTCAGCGGGAATGTAAAATCCTGCTGCCGCAAGGTTTCGCCCATTAGCTCAATTACCAGTAGTTAGAGTATTAATTCAGAAAGTTATCCATCACTGTAACATCTCAACACTAACTGAGGAGAGCCAGAGATAATTTTTCTTCACCGTTGGTATTTGTTAAATTTACCCAATTAACTTTTTATTCACAAGCTGGAATTACATTTTAAGCAGAGGATTTTCCCAGGCATTGGGCAATGAATGGAGAGAGTGGACGTCTGTTCATCTGTGGCTGATAATGAGCAGAGACGCCAGAAGGCAAATTCAGCTGTGGTAGGGAATAGAGAGACAAGATATTAATGCAATTTTTGCATGTCTCATTAAGAAACACAGGGAGAGAAAGTGAGAGCAAGCAAGAAGGGGAAAAAATGTGTGAGAAAGGCATTAAAAAGTAGATGATTTGTTGTGTTGTTTGTATATCTTGTTTGAATGTTACTGTTTCAGCTTTGTACCCAACATAGCAACACACACCCAATCCCAACAAAGTTTCCAGGGTCAGACATAATTATGTTTTCCATCCAAGCCCCTGGCCTAGAACTTACTAGTTACAGGGAGCCTCCAAATTTGAAATTATTATTTTGGATGTATTTGCCGCTGCATGAAGTATTGTAACTGTCAGTTAAAGGACAGTCAGTTTTTTCAGGCGATTATTTTAGAAGATAGTCTAATTATTTGTTTGTTCTCCACCAAGTTATAATAGAATACCACCACAACAATGCCTTAGGGATTTCTGATTCTGCAATATAACGGCTGCTGCAAGAAGTGAGGAATTCAGGCAACTTTGCAATATTCTTAACATTCATTGATTTAATTCATTATAACCTCTAACTACAATTTCTAAACATGCTCCATTTAAATTGCCAGTTCTCTATTTGCATCGTCCAGACCTTTACGTAACTGTTACAATTTCTGTCTATTCTCCACTGGGGGTAAAATTCCTTGGAGTTTACCCCAATGGAATCAATAATGTTATGATAGTGGAGCATGAGAGAGCCTGAGGAAATCAAAGAATCCAATAAACAATTCTGGTCTGTGCAGCTGGAAGTCCAAGGCTACAGAATGGAATTTAAAAGCAAAAAACTGCGGATGCTGGAAATCCAAAACAAAAATAAAAATAAAGATACCTGGAAAAACTCAGCAGGCCTGGCAGCATCTGCAGAGAGGAAAACAATTAACGGTTTGAGTCGGTATGACTCTTCAACATTTAAACTGGACACCAGACAGGAGTCTCTGTCTTATCGGACAAATTACTCTGGCTTCAAAATTGGCTTAAAGAAGTCAAAATCCAACTATCTGATTTAAAACGACAAGGGCCTGGATCTCCAAGTGAAGTGTCAGTTCATCACCTCCCTTAGGCATGGAGAAAAATAAATTAACAAAACCCTTTTTATCTTACAGAACCAGCCAGTTTCTCTGCTCAGCAGGTCTGCGCATTTAAGACTTGGTCTTTATACAGAAACTCAACAAGGTACCAGTAGAGGACAGCAAAGTACTACTCAAGGATGAATTTCCACAGCTGGTTAGAGGACTGACAGACTTTGTTTCAGCAGCAGCACTTGAAGTTCACTCATTACACAGTGGAGAGAATTTCCCCCCCACCGTTGGGGGGGTTGTGCAGGGGCGAGCATGGTCCCTGTGCGGTCGGGGAGGTCGGGGTGTTCCCTAAGTCAGGAGGGTACTCAGAGAGGTTAGTATTAAGGTTTAAAAATTTTAATAAAGAGAAAAAAAATTTAAGACATGTCCCCTCATGTGACAGTGGTGACATGTCAATGAACTTTAATGAAAAATGTATTTAATTTATAAACCCTTCATGAAACCTCTTCCCGCCCTTGGGTGAAGTTCCATGAAAATTGTGAAGGCCGCCTGAACTTTTCACCTGCCAACCTTAGGGTTGGACGGGCATCTTTCTCAACAGTGTTAATTATTTAATTAATGGTCTTAATAGGCCATTGACAGTTTGGCTGAACTGAAAATCTAAATGATGAGTGGTGACATCATGACGCAGGCCCGATGTCACCCTGAGTCACTTTACACCTCGGCAAGTGGGCCCTGCCATTGCTCGCCGAGCTGGAAATTCTCCCCAGTGAGTCGTTCTTTATTACAGAACACCATCTGCTGGACATAGGAGGAGATTGCAGATCTCTCACTTCATGGGCAGAATTTTGCCCTCAGCGAGCAGGGGGCAGAACCCCCAACGTCACCCCACCCCATTTAAATTTTCAGGAAGGCATGTGCGCAGAAAAATCAGCTGCGTACCTGCCGACCTGTCAATGGCCACTTGAGGCCATTGACAGGATCATTTAAACAATTAAAGGACCTGCCCGTCCAACCTTAAGGTTGGCGGGCAGGCCAGGAGACCCGGCGGCAAATAGAGAAAATATGAAACCTCATCCAGCGGCGGGATGAAGTTTCACGTAGGGTTTTAAAAACTGTAATAAAGTTGTTCTGTAAATTATTAACATGTCCCAACTCATGTGACATTGTCTATTTTCTCTATTTTTAATAGTCTTAAAAATAGAAGCAGTCTCCCTGAGGCTGCACTTAGCCTCAGGGAGATGTGCACTCTTTTGTGTGCATGCTCGAAAGAGCGCACTCTCACTTTTAGGGAATCCCCCTCGCCCACACAGGGTGCGCATAGCGATTCCCAGTGGACGTCACGCTGGACAGGCCTTAATTGGCCCGCCACATAAAATGACGGTGTGGCCCGCTTCTCCGGCGGGGATCAGCTCCGCTCTCGCTGGAGATTGGGCTGAGCCCCCCTGCCCGACAGGCAGAAAATTATGCCCCATTTCACAGATGGCTTGGAAATAGAAGGCACTGAAAAAGATGATGGCCATCCGCTAGAGGAGCTTCTAGACCTTGGTTGGCTTGTTCCTGACAAAGGTCATGAGAAAGAGGCGCAGAAACAGGTGATCCATTGGAAGATGAGGTCCTAGATCTGGTTGCATTCTTTGACTCCACTGCCAATGCAGCTGAAACACTCAAGTCTTTTTTGAAGAGTCAGCTTTATTCATTGAAGAAGCTACTGAAGTGCTGAGCTTTTCTACTTGTCCCATTAAACCCACCCATGAGATGATTCAACAACCACGAACTGGTCACAGTGAGCTATGCAGGGGGAAAGAGCTGTTTGATTCCATTCTGGACCAAACCACCAGAGGAAATGCAGAGCTTATTAGTTTGTGTGAAATTAAGCTGCATCCCACACTTGAATCCCATCAGCAAATCATGCTTACACTCAAATCACCCTTCAGTGCAGAAGCAGAGGCCCAAAATTCAGAGCTTCTACAGTCGAATCGCCCTCTAAAGCATCCTGTCATCCCATTGCCTACTGTGGAGCAACATTACGCTGAAACATGTGTAGAAATAACACCACTACATATAGTAAGTGTGAGTAGAGTAGCAGAGAAGACGTCTTTTCTTCATATTCTGCAATGTCTTCAGGATGTTCTTCAGTCTTCTTCTCATCTACCAAATTTATTCAAATCTCAGGTGTTGAATGTTTCTTTCATGGTTCATGCAGCAGTGAATGATACAGCTGTGAAATTCTTCGTCAAAGTTGTAAATGGTTCATTTTCTCAGACCTTTCCCCAGTGTGCAAAATGGAAACAGAAGATTCCATTTCAGTTTTTCCTCTTCCTATTCCAAGGAGTGAGATTTAGCATGTCCTAAAGTTTTCCCTCTTGAATCAGTCTTTCATTGAATGGGTTTCACAACCTTTAAAGTCAAGTTGTCACAATGATCACAGCCCAGATACCAGTAGTTGTCAAGAGCTGCTGTCTCACTCCACCAATGTGTTTGCCTTCAAGGGAACAAACAATGGAACATAAACGTCTGCAGTGTCTTCCAAGAGAACTGAGAACACTGTAGGACTTTGAAAACTAGAGTGACATGACTTGGAGGGGGGGAAAGGGTAGGAGTTGGATAGAAACTGTAAACAGTACAGGAGGTTTACAGATGTTGGAAAATGTAATGTAAATAGTTTAGCAAAAGAAAGTAACAGATTGAGATTATATTTGGGGGGAGATGTAGAGTAATAGGTTAATGGTTACATTAATGAGACCATGATAGTGTTAATGATGTAAGAGCAACATCTAGTGTCAGATCACCAAGAGGCTCAAAGAAAGCTGGGTGCAGAATAATCTCTGCCCTGAATACCTTATGCTTACCTAGAGGTCTTTGTAAATAGTTCTCATTAAATGGCTTCAAGTTAAACTGTACAGACTATCTCAAGTCTGTCATAGGAGAAGCAAAGCTCATCAAGGTATATTAAGAGAAGAAGATATGGAGCAGGATTTTATGTCCCATGGGCGGGCACGCGCCCAAACTGATCGGGCGTAAAATAGTGCGCGATGATGTCGGGCGAGCGTCTGAATGGCATCATGCACTCACATGATATTTCAGTTGGCGGGCGCATGTGATAGTCAGCAGTGCGCTCACCAATAATTAAGAGACCTGCTATGGCCAATAAGTTTCAATGCACTGCCATTTTTCCCTTACGGTTCGCGGGCAGGTGAATCGGCCAGACAGCCTTTGGATTTTTTAAGAAACCTCAGGATGAGGTTTCTGACATTAATTTTAAAACAATAAAAATGTATTGACATGATTTTTATTATGTTTATGTTCATGTGAGTGAGTCCTATGTGGACATTGTTTTCCGATTTTCAAAAGCTTTACTTTTTACTTTAAAATTCTTCAGCTCCCTGATGCAGCCCCCTGCCTTCTGGGAGCTTTCAGTGCGCGCTGCCCCGTGCATGCACAGACTTTTGCGCTCGCACTCCTCCCGTCCCCAACCCGGCAGTGCTGAGCTTGTCAGTGGGCGTTTCATGCTGGCTGGCCGTTAATTGGCCAGCCAATGTGAAATCGCGGCCGGGGGCTGATTGCGGGCAGAGGGCCGCTTCCCAGCCGTTCCTGAGCCCACCTGCCACGCCTGCCCAACAACCCGAAATTCCTGCCCATGGTAACAGTAAAACCTCACTGAACATCTGCGCCAACCCGAAGCAAAAACTGTCCACAAAACCTTCCCTTTCCTCTGCTGGCACTATTCCTACTGATAATGTAAAATTCATCAAAAAAAACAATTACATTTTAGACCTGTGTTCCTGTAAAGCTGGACACTGCGCATACGTGTAGTGAATGAGCTTACCAGGTCTAGAACACACACATTTCATCATACTAATTGCATCGCACAACAAGGTGTGTTTGGAACACAGCAAGGTCAATGGACATGTTTTTTTTAATTCATTTATACGATGCGGGCATCCCTGGTTGGACCAGCATTTATTGCGCATCCCTAAGTGCCATTGAGAATGTGGTGGTGAGCTGCCTTCTTGAATTGCTGCAGTACCTATGGTGTAGGTACACCCACAGTGCTCTTAGGGAGGGAGTTCCAGGCGATATGTTTCCAAGTCAGGATGGTGAGTGGTTTGGAGGGGAATTTCCTGGTGGTGGTGCTCCCATGTATCTGCAGCCCTTGTTCTTCTAGCTGGCAGTGGTTGTGGGTTTGGAATGTGCTGCCTAAGGAGCCTTGGTGAGTTTCTGCAGTGCATCTTGTAGATGTTTGAAATAATTACTTAATTATATTAATCACTTATTTATGTTCTTTTCTTATGTATTATGTTGACTTTACCACCTATTTGTGTACTATTTTAAAACCTAGGAATAGAATAGAACTTATCCACTCACCAAATACTCACCAAACAGCCAGCTCCTTTCCCTGTAGTAGAACAAGAACCAGTTACTATGGGGTGAGAAGGATAGAGAAAGGAAACAAAGATCTTCTTCCCCCTTTACCAAACTGCCCCTCTCGCCAAACTCCAAGTCTTCACTCAGTTAGCTCAGCTGCATTCCATGAAAGAATCAAAAAGGGATGTTGGTTATTGTCGCGCTTTCCTGAATGAGGCGTGACATGGTAAGCAATATCACAGCACCTCATTATAGACAAGAATCTAACCTCCCTAATCAATGTAAGTGAAGATCTTGTGGCTCAGAGGGTAGTATCCCTGGCTCTGAGCCAGAAGTCCTCGGTTCAAGTCCCAGTCCAGGATTTGATGACCAAGGAATGTATGTTCATGAAACAACCAAACAGGTGGAGTATCAACATATAAATCCTTCCAACATACACCAATGGCAGGTAGTAAGAGTGGGGGAGATTCCTGGTCAGCTATGTGATGAAAAGAAATTGGAGTCTCTACCATCACTATTCATAGCTCCAGATTACAACTTGCATGTAAACGTGTATGGTGACACAACAACTTGGACTCCTTTGGGGAGGCAGGGAACCAGTTGGCTGGATGACATGTGCATCACACTGTTGCCAACAGCAGGAGGCTTGCTGTCTAAGACCTTTCTGCCATAGTGCACTGAGGGGCTGGGAATTGTATAGACCCCTCGGGCTGTATGGCTCACAATGAATGTATGCATTAAATATTAATTGTATTGAAGCACCTCAGAGTGCAACATGATGTATGTTGATAGCTCCAATACCATTGCACTGTCTGACTGTCTGTAATGACCATATTGAAATGACTATAATATTAATTGATTGTATTGAAGCACCTCGTGATCCATGTGCAAAAGTTGAATCTGATTGTACTTTTTGTGATGGCAATTTAGAAATGTTTTGTAATGTTCTTCCAGATGTTTTATGAATAAAGTAATTTTTCAAGAAAAGAACAGCAGGAGGCTTGATGCCTGTTTTGTCTGGGGTGGATTTCAGACCTGCCTCCTTACCCTACCTGAGACAGAGGTCATGGCAGTGTGGGTTGTACATTTTGGGCAGAGAATTCAAGAAGACCAATGTATGCTTCTGTCAAAATAGATTCTCATTTCAATTTTATATCTAAAATCATTATTTTTTATTTTGTCAAACAGCCAGCACCATGGACTTGGATACTGTCCATATTTCTACTGTACATTCTGAATACAAAACATCGGAAGGGTTCAGCTGCACCAAACCAAGTGACAATTAAAAAATGATGGGATAGTGTTGACATTGCTCAACACACCAGCTGCATTAATCTCTTCTTGGGCCCTAACCTCCCCACAGTGATGGACTAAAACCCAACACTGGGATCAATGGCAATTTAGACTCCAATGTCATATCTTGTCATTCAAATCACTGGAAAATTGATGAGAAACAAATTGGATTGTGAATGTGAAATGATAAAGTCTAAATGTGAAATGATATATCCCAGATCAAAATGGCACCTTTAAAAAAATGGCAAGCCAAAAAGGTAATAACTCCCTGGAGACCAGTCCATAGACACCCTCTGTTTTCTCAGGTTTAACGTGTGAATCTCAGCTGTTCTTGTGGGCAGGATATTCAACCATGGACAAAGCCAAACCTGATCTTTGTGTAACAGCTACTTTCCAGTGTGATCAGAAGTGGGAATGTTTCCTGACATTCTCCTCTAAGTCCAAAGGTCCAGTGTTATGACACAGCAGTTGGTAAAGGCTGAGTTATTTAAAATCCCAGAGGGAAACATTAAACAACTGTCATAACCTATATCTTCAATTGGTATGTTTGAGATGCAGCTCTGAATTCAGGAATTAAAACCCACCAAACGTCAAGAGATTTTTTGCTATAAATTAAATTAAACATTTATTAATTTAACAACAAATTTAAACACATACACATGTCTACAAATTACTACCATAATAACTTTTAAACAAATCCGCTAATTAATCACTCCCAGGTAAATCTTCACCAAGGCAACAATAACCCACAGACTTAAACAGACACCAGGCAAAGCACATTTTATCTTATGAATTCAAAATGAGGTTCCTTTCAATTTGGTTCCTTTGCACAGTTGTAGGCTTACAGGCGGCATCCCTCTGACTTACACACTCAAAACTCTTTTCTGTATATCCCTAGCCTTCCCTTTAAATGTAACTTCTCATTGTATCACCAGACCCTTTGAACACCACCTCTTCTAACAATAAAACCCATTTCATAGTAACAATTTTATTAGTAATATAAACATATTGCTTGTTGTCTCCTAGCTAGTTGCAAGATTTCAACCCAGTCTTTGAATGGTTTATTCAAAAAAATGCAAATGTACCCATTACCTTACTGTTTAAAATCTCAAAACTACTATACCTCAAAGTACCCAGGCTAGCCGGCTTTAATCCAGTTAAGACCCACAGACACAGACCCTATGAAAAGTCCAATTTAAAATAATTTCCAATAACATTATATACATTAATATCTTCTTGACATCCGGAGGCAAATTCTAGATGAATTGCAGCCTCATCTGAGAGCGGGAACTAAGACCAGGCTGGTGATGGAATCTGAGAGCCTCCTGATCGGGAAGGTTTAGTTAAGCACCAATAAACTCAGCCATCCTGGGGACTTTTACCCACTCTCCTTACTGGTGAAAGTGCTCTGTAAGATTTAAATTACCAGAAGGTTATCAAATCATTTCACACAAACTGAGGCACATGTATAATCACAGTTGCCATTTTGTTTGTTGTACCATAGACCAGAGTGATACTGTGTTACCTTCAGGCTCTCTGTCCACCTTTATACTGGAATCTGAAGAAATGGATTTTCCTGCAGTTCTTCATTTTAATCAAATATTAGACATGAGTATGAAGTGTCAGCACTGCTTGATACTTTGATCTCTCTTTTTGCTGAACTCAGTGGATGGATGAGAATGTAGCCCTGTGAGGTTATCTACCCATCTCCTGCACATTCTCCATTAAAAATCAATCACTCCATTAACAAATGTCTATGTATTTGACTTTCTAGACTACTAAAGAGTTCAATGAACTCATGAATGGATTCCTCCCAGTCGAATCTAATAACTCAACTGAGACAAAGTTAATAAAGAAGATGAACTTGATGAAGATGTAGATGATGATGAATTTGATGAAGGCGAAGAAAATGATGATGGTCTGAGAGGTGTAACTGTCGACTGGTGTGCAAAAGGATATGTTACTCCAGAAGGAATCCATCTAGTCATTATTAAGTGTGAGGTCCTGAAAAAATCTGATAGGCCTGTAGGATGGTTTCGCTTCGGTTTTAGATCCTATTTGCCGGAAATTCAGGAATAAAGCCCACCAAGCCTCATGAGGTTTTTTTATATAAATTAGATTAAACGTTTATTAATTTAACAACACATTTAAATACATACACATGTCTACAAATTACTACCGTAATAACTTTTAAACAAATTCCCAAGCTTTTCCTGCTTGCTCATTGCAGTTGTTTATGTGCATTGATTATGGTTAGGCATGGAATCATGATGTGAGTTGTCTAACTTAAGTTCATTCTTTTTGCACAAAGAGGCTATTAAATATGATATTACAAAGTATAAAAGTTTTATTGAGATGTTAGAATAGATTTTAAAACTCAAGCATACAAGTACAAAATTATAACATGTTAAATAAAACGTTCAGATCCAACCTGGTAAAACTCAACACTGACAAGTTTCATATTCCACAAGAAAGCAGAGCGTTTTGATAAGGATGGGAGTAAATGGGCCTGATCATTCCTCTTGGAGACAGGAAACAGGAACCAGGTCTGGTTTTGTGTCAGAAAACCGCCTTCAATGAAAAACTGACTGTGTTTTGGATTTTCCTAGGTTGGAGCCTTTAATTGAAACTGTTTTCCTGTCCATTTAAAACTATTTGGTCAGGAAATGGGCTGGGTTCCAGATGCCCAAGGCAGACATCACTGAGACTGCTGCTTGTCCTGCGAGAGTTCATGCCAAAGATGCCACTGCAGCGCAGGGACATGAGGTATCACGGGGAGCAGGAGGACTGGCACCTGGTAGGGAGAGGAGTGAGGACCTCTTCCCAAAGTTTGACAGGAGGCGGCTACCTTGTCATGCAGCAGGGGCACCTCTCTGTTCAACATATTCTTCCTCAACCCCCAATTCCTCCTCCCCCTTACCTCGTGCCCCTCCCTTGATGAGCCATTTCCTGCCAGGACCTCACTCTCCTTAGGAACCACATCTCTCTGGAGGGCCATGTTAAGGAGAGCATAGCAAACTGCACAAAAACCAAGACCCTTGCAAGAGTGCATTGCAGGACACCACATGACTGCATCAGACATTGGTCCCAATGCCCCCTGAGGCCACAATGCCCCATCAGTTGTGATTCTGATGTGTTGTTCAGCATCCATAAAAAGGGCATCTGTCACCTGGATGATGTTCAGATGTGAAGCCTCCTGTGAGATTTCACAGAGGTCCACAGTTGATAATGGCACTGTTGTCCGTGACTGATGTCAGCCTAGATAGTCTGAGTCTCCTTCAGCACAGGTCCTCAGTATTCTACAAGTCTCTCTACCTCTGCCTGTAGATCTTTCTCCTTCGTGCTCCTCATCCCTTTCCCCTGTCCTCGTGATGCCTGTTACTCTGCCCTCCCTGTGCAGATTGCTGCTTCTCATCTCCAATGGCTTTAATTTCTGAGGGTGCAGCACCCATTTCCAGCTGCAGCCATCTTTGAGCTCAGGGGAAGTCCCATCAGCCGTGCCCACTGCTCTGATGTCCGTGCGATGCCAGTCAATACCAGGAAGACGACAATCTCCTGAACTGGCAACGTTCCTAATGCTGGCTCCTCCCCTGACCTGTGATGGGCTTCTACAACTTTAACTTCAAAGGGTTAAGCCCTTTAAACTAAAGCCCTTTAAACTAAAAAAAGCATTTTTACTTATTAAAACTTATTACTAAACTCTTCCTGCCTCCATGAGTTGGTCCAGACAGGGTCCACACTTCAATGCGACTGGACTGATTCAGTCAGCTACTAAACTCCAACCCACTCTTGGAAAATTTGAAATGTTTTGAGGGATGGGCTTTTAAAATGCCCAGAATGTTGTTAATTCGCCTAATACTGTGTCAGGGCTGTGGTCTCCCACTCCCTTGGGAAGATCAGGGATAACAGAAACAAGATGCAGGACCTGTGGCTGTACAGAGTTGTGGTCAGCTTTTTTTACCTGACCCTCCTCTGTTTGGTCTCGATTGGAGCCAGGAAACTCCGGCACAGTGTCTCATTACTTGCCATTCTACAAGGACTACACAATCAACACACAGTTTAAACAAACTTCAAGAATAGGTTAACAATATTCAATAGCAATCCTGGAAATGTATCTTTGTCTATATCCCATTTACGTATTCCTATAAGTTCATATTTCCAGCCCACCCTTTAGCTTATGGCTCCATTACACATTTGGATACAATATTCAGCTTTTTCACACTTTGAGAAATCTACACAATATGGACCGAGTTTTCCTTCCCCGAAATGGGGCAAACCCACATTGAATGAGGGGAAAAGGAGCAGGTGGGGCCCAGTACCTGGATTCGCGTCCCCATTGCTGTGGCCTGCTGTTTTGAAGGGTGTGTGATAAGGGTGCCGGATGCGAGCCTTCGACATTGGCAGCTCCATTTAGGGGGCAGTGATTTCAGAGCCCCCGCAATGGTCATGGAGTCGGGTCGGCTGCTCAATGTCATCAGCCCAAAAGATGCTGGAAAGCTTCAATCCCTGAAGCTCTCAGCATTGCCTTGTTCAGCCTGTGCTTCTCTATACTAGGTAAGTTTCATAAGCCTTCGCTGCTATCCTTTGATTCCTAGCTATTATATGGGCTGAATGGGTGGCTGAATCGCCCCACCCAGGCAGTGCTGCAGACGTGTGTCATGCTGGCTAGCCATTAATTGGCCAGCCAGTATGAAATCGATGTCGGGGCCCACCCGCCATGCCTGCCCAACAAGGTTAAAATCTTGGCCTATATTTATAAGTCTGCACTGTTTAATTATTCAGTTGTCTAACTGAAAGTGAATGGGGTATATATTTTATATGGTAAACACCATCCAATCTAAACATATATTGTATAGTTCAGAGGAACTAGCTCCTGTCTCCTCATCTTTTAATCAAAGCAGCCAATTCCAGATTCTGGTTTTTCTATGATAGTGTCTTATTTAAGTTATTCAAACCAACACATTGTACCAATTAGAATTATCAGCATAATTAATTGGGTTATGACAAAACCCATTAATATTATTCTAGCCTATGGATGTTGACTCCAGTCACAAAATTGTCTCCCATCATGTGTGACTGTCAAGGGTAGATGTGTCCATTTTAATGACAGCATTACATTGCTTCATATATGTCATAAAAACATAAGAGATAGAAGCAGGAGTAGGCCATTTAGCCCTTCAAGTCTGCTCCACTGTTCAGTAAGATTATGGCTGGTCTTTTACCTCAATTATTTGGTGAAATCACTTCTTTTTCTAACCTATTTGGCCCAGGCCCTGAAAATCATTCATCATCACTTAAGGCAATTAACCCAGAGCCGTTTTGATGATGTAATTTTGCTGTTTCTGTGTTATATCCTCAGCCACTTTCTGTCATTTAATTCTACCATTAATTACCATTTCATCTCATTTCTAATCCCTCGGGGAACTTTGATGACCAATGCTTTATCATTAAAACTTAAAACATAGTCTAAGCATTCCCAAATTGGTCCAAATTATCAACACACTTTTGTATATTTTTCATAACTTCTTCTGAAGTCTTTTATTTTCCAAAGTACCTCCCCCTGTTGTACTTGAGTGCTCACTATTATTTCAAAATGGCCCTGAATCCAGAGAGCGATATTGTCAGAATGACAGGACTGATCAATGTTTAATTTTGTTTTACCGATGAAAGTTTGCTCTTTAATACACAACATGGGCCAGAAGTCACATAGATTCCACTTTTTTTTAAAAAGATTATTCCCTTAAACTCCCAGTAACCTTTCCCTTCTGAAGCAGTTGAACAACAGTTCATGTCATTTACCATGTCAGTTTCCACTTCAGAAGCAGGTGATACCCGGGTTTGATTATTTTGGTTGAGATAAAAGCTTCCAACTACTTTTGGAGGAAACTTTCATATCTCTGCCCCAACCCCAACGGGCACTCTGTCTCGGAAGATAAGAAATAACCCTGAATGGATTGAAGACAAGGCTTTGAGAGACAAACATTTAAGTACAAATTGTCACCATTTTCTGACATTTAATACCTGCTAATATCTGAGGACAACAGATTAAATTCTTCACATGATTTCCCAGCAATGATTGTTCCTTAACTCAATGAAGTCACTTTCATGCCAAAGAACCGCTCTCAGTAATCCAGCACCATCGACACTCCTCCATGCTTGAATACCAAAAGCCAAAAAACTGCAATTGTCCATTGTAGCCGTGCTTGAAAGTACAAGGGGTTAATTGCATAACATGCATTCGTCAATCCCTGATTTTTTTCTGTCACCATAGGGAAATACCCACTCAAATTAAGAATTCAAAAATTAAATAATGCCTGATGAATGTTAATGCTCAGCAATGCAAAGGTTGTTGCTTAATTAAGTAAAGCCAGCTATGTGTGGGAGGACTAAATTCTTTGCCGTTAAAGTAAGACAAAGCCAGATATTATCATTCATGCAGCTTACATCACACACAACTTTCACACAGATTCAGGAAATTTTTGCTGATAGAAAAATAACCAAACTCCATTTTACTTTTTTTTAAGCCATTTGGTGGAATTTTCCCAGAACCGCACTAAGCACGGTAGCAGGCTAGTAAAATGGAGTCCTGCCTGCTGGCGAAAATGGTGGGCCGTATTGTCCCGGGCCCACGTCATTATTTATTCACTCCAGCGAAACACACCGTTTCTATGGCTTTCATTCACCTGCCTGCCATCACCCCGCTGTGGCATCACACCGGCCGCCATCTTTCAAAGACAGCCACTAGCAAAGCGCTTTTCGCCCCCAGCTCACCACCACTGCCTGTGAGACATGGCCAGCAAAGGAAAAAAGACTGCAGCCTCTAACTTCAATGACGGGTCCCTCAAGTGACTACTGGATGCCGCGGAGGCCGGCCGGGATGTGCTCTACGCCCACTCTGGCCGCAGGATTGACAGCAAAATAACCAACCCAGCTTGTGAGGCAGCGGCGGTCAGCACAAGTGCTCTGCAGAGGTGGACAGCCACCCAGTGCCGCAAAAGGTTGAATGATTTCCTCCATTCAGCCAGGGTAAGTCTCTCTTCTCATCACTCCCAATTCACACACTCACAAACCCATCACACATCCAGAGGGCCCTCACTCACTGCCAGTTCAGGGGACATCACCATTCACTCTCTCACACACACCGTCATTGTCCTCATCCCATCCATGGGACCACTCATCAACCACACAGGCCAGGCATACTTATCATCTAGCCTGGCAAACTTCCTGATACACTTTCCCTATCCCTATCCATGCAGGACAAACTGGCTCACAACAGGAGGGAAATGTCGCAGACAGGTGGAGGGATGCCAAAAAACAAAATTCTGATAGAATTCGGAAACAGAGCCATCCAGCTGGCCGGCGATGACAGGGACCGGTCCGTGATGGTGGTGAGGTCACTGCTGCTCTACTAAGTGAGGATCCAGCAGTGCAACATCCATCAGATAACCATGCTGTGAGGGATGTGTCCTCTTCCACAGGCCACTGCCATGTACTAATTATCTCCCTTTGCTTTCACAGGCACATCTGCCAAACAGCCGACAGAGTCCATGACCCAAGGCCTCCAATCAAACCCTGAAGAAACCTCTGAAGAGGAATCTGAAGGCAAGCTCCCTTAAGTCCCGTCACAGCGCTCACCCACACCCTCCACCAGCGCAGAGACACACACCTCGGTGGGACCTAGCTTTAGAGTAGCCTCAGGACCACAATCTGGTGAGCACATAGCACTTTCTGATCCACAACAGGTGGAGGCAGGGACTTGCCAGGTCCCCGGCAATCGGAGAGTTGCTGAAGGCCAAAACATTGCTGAGTCCAAGTCAGAAGACGAGCCTCTGGACTTGGTCATGTCACAGTTGCTGGAGCTGCAAAGGCAAGCTCGGGAATATCAGGAAGGAATGTCCGCTGCGCTCCTCAGATTGCAAGGCATGATGGAGGAGTCCGTCCATCTTCAGGCTGAGGTGATAGTGCTGGCATTGCAACACTTCAAGCTCAACACTGGCAGGATGGCGGTCGCCATGGTGACCTTGATTCAGGATGTCATTCCTGCACTGCTGCACGGGCTTAACTCCATCGCTGATGCCATAGTTGGCCTTCAACAGTGTGTACACAACAGCAGTGCTGGGCAGCTTGATCTCACTCCAGCTACCCCTTCAATTCACAAAGTTAGCCAGGGGCCTTTGGGTGCCCATAGGGAGGAGAATTAGCAGGTGCACACTTGGGGGGCATCCACCCGGGTGACTCTTGGAGTAACCGGCCCATCCGAATCCCATCTTCCTGTGACCTCCACAGATCCAGCTTCCCAGGCCAAGGAGGGTGCTACTGCCACACAGCAGGACTCTGAAAGCAGGCCAGGGCTCTCCAAGTCTTGACATTCCAGAGGACGGTCACCAAAGTCATCACAGGCAGGGCCTCACAGTCAGCAGGCTGCCTCCACCTCTGCTGTGGATGTCTGGGAAGCACCAGGATGTAGTGGCAAGGTTAGGAGATTAAGGTAAAAATATTTGCACAGCCAGGGCATGGGTGTTGATGACTTGTACATGCTGTTCACTATTGTCAATAAACTCCCACAAATGTCTCCCTGCCTGTGGCTCCTTGTTCTGATGAGCAGTGTTCTTGTCACTCAGATGTGAAACCTTTCTGCACAAAATAAAAGGCAGGTGCCTCAGTCCAGGGCCTCTTCCCTGTGCTCTGTCCTCTTCAGTCCACAGTGATGGTCCAGCCTCACACTCCCTGGAAACTTTACTGATGCCTGCACCTCAGCAGTGCTGGTCATTGCTGCCTGAATGTAGTGGGCAGGCATCACAGAGTTCTCTCATGCTCTCTGTGTGCTCTCAGCACCTTTAAGGTGGGGCTGGCCCCCATCACACCAGCATCTGTGACCAGTGATGCTGAAGGGCTGAGGTGCTGAAGGCGGACACCGCACCAAATGTGTCTAAAGTTTCATGGCTGCATCTCTGAGATGGCCCTGATCATGAAGCGCAAGCGAGCTGCCCTCAGCCTAACAGGGGTCAGACATTCTCAGAAGCGATATGAAGATCTATGAAGTGTCCTCATTGTATGTTGTCATCATCCTTCTGTGATTGAGTGACTATTAGGGCCTTCACAGCATCTCCATGACAGGAGCATTCTCACAGAGGGTATTGGCGCTGCGATAGGCCAGGTTGGAGTCAAACATTCACTACTGCGATGTGAGGATCAATGGGGACACCTCACTGCATGTCATCATCATCCTCCACAAATCTGGCAGGTATGAGGGCCTCCCGAGTGTGCCAGCTTCGTCTAGCCAGTGTGAGGGCCTCATGCCCGTCATCGTCACCACCAAGGACCCCCTCACCCTCATCCCCGTTGGCATCCTCCTCGTTGGAGGGGGCATGCAGCTCCTCCATCTCCTGCTCAGCCAGCTTCTCAACCTGTTGCCGAGCCAGGTTGTAAAGGGCACAGCATATGTTGGCGATGCGTGACACCCTCTGCAGACTGTATTGCAGGGCTCCACCAGACTGTTCCAGGTACCAGAACCACATCTTCAGCATCCCGATGGTTTGCTCCACCAAGTTACGAGCTGCTACATGAGCCTCATTATAGTGTCGCTCTGCTGCAGTCTGAGGCTGACGCATGGGTGTCATCAGCCATGGCCTCTGCATGTAGCCCTTATACCCAAGGAGACAACCCTACAGCCTCTGTGGACCCTGGGAAACTGCAGGGCTCTGTGAGCGACTCAGGATGTAGGTGTCATGCACATTCCCTGGAAACCGTGCCCATACCTGCAGGATGCGTTTCTGGTGGTCGCATACCAGCTGCATGTTCAGTGAGTGGAAGCCCTTGCGGTTGATGAAGTTCACTGAGTGTAGCAATGGATACCTGAGTGCCACATGAGTGCAGTCAATTGCACCCTGCACCTGTGGAAATCCCGAGATCAGGGTGAATCCAATGGCTCTTGCATCATAGCTGTCCCGGTCCCGGGCAAAATGCGTCCACCTGCCAAGCTAAAAATTCTGCCCACAGTTATTAATGTTTGGTGGGAAGGCTCAAAGTTGGTATGCAAACTATTTGAAAGCCCAGCCTTTCTGTAAATATGGCCATTTGGACAGAGAGGAGTTTACTCTCTAGCAATGCAACTCAAGCTGCAATTTGATAGTTTGAAGTGTTGAATATTGGGCTGGAATTAAGAAGCAACTTGATTTGGAACTATTCTTCAGTGAATATTTGTGGAAACTCCTTTTGTGTTGATGTTCTCTAGCAGTCACTGCTCTTACTGTTGCTGGCACTTCATGTCATAATTGTCCCTCTACATTGGATGTCATCCTGATCAGCCTGTTTAACTCTGTTTAACTCTGTTTAACTCTGTTTGCCTCTGTTTGCCTCTGATTGCCTCTGTTTAACTTTGTTTGCCCCTGTTTAACTCTGTTTAATTCTGTTGGCCTCCGTTTGCCTCTATTTGCCTCTGTCTAACTCTGTTTGCCTCTGTCTAACTCTGTCTGCCTCTGTTTGCCTCTGTTTATCTCTCTTTGCCTCTGTTTGCCTCTGTTTAACTCTGTTTAACTCTCTTTGCCTCTGTTTGCCTCTGTTTGCCTCTGTCTAACTCTGTTTGCCTCTGTCTAACTCTGTTTGCCTCTGTTTAACTCTGTTTGCCTCTGTTTAACTCTCTTTGCCTCTGTTTGTCTCTGTTTAACTCTGTTTGCCTCTGTTTGCCTCCGTTTGCCTCCGTTTGCCTCTGTTTGCCTCTGTTTAACTCTGTTTAAGTCTGTTTGCCTATGTTTGCCTCTGTTTAACTCTGTTTGCCTCTGTTTAACTCTGTTTGGGGGACAGGGCAAAGGCCCTACAGTTGAGGCGAGATTGAGTGGGGTAGGGGCATGGGCTGCCCCGCAGTTGAGGTCAGATGGGTGGGAGGGAGGACTGGCCTGTGGTTGAAGGTAGTGCACAAGCACATGCAGGGTGGGGGACGGAGAAGCAAAACCTTGCATAAAGTGACCATTCCTTTGCAACTGAGACAGTTTGGATCAGCCACATTGACATGCTCGGAGTCAGGCCTCTAGCTTGTCTGCCCCTCAAGCAAGGCAGAGGCAGGAAAGTGCCAGCAAATGTTCCAGAGCTTTTCACCCCTCAGGCACAAACTGCAAACTAATGGGTGGACTGCAGAACAGCTGGACACCTGGGCACGTTGTACAATCTCCTTGCAATTCATCATTCAGGTTTGGACCAGCCCCCACATTGTTCAAGCTAACAGTGCAGCCTTGTAGTGTGGGTTAGGAGAATGCCTGCGCAAAGCTGCCGCCAATCGGTCAGGCGGAGTGGGGCAGTGGAAGGTGGGTAGAGGGTACTTTTGCATTTTGTTGCATTTTGCACCTAGCTAGGAGACACCGAGCAATGTTTGTGTTACTAATAAAATTGGTACTATGAAGAAGGTTTTATTGTTAGAAGAGGTGGAGTTCAAAGGGTCTGGTGATACAATGAGAATTTACATTCAAAGGGGAAGGTTGGGTATAACAGAAAGGAGTTTTGTGTGTGCAGGGCAGAGGTATGTAAGATCAAAGCAGCAGTAAGCCTACAACTGTCTGAAAAGGAACCAAATTGAAAGAAACCTCATTTTGAATTTATAAGGTGAAAATGCTTTGCCTGGTGTTTGTTTAAGTCTATTGGTTATTGTTGCCTTAGTTGAGATTCATTTGGGAATTTATTAAAAGTTATGATAGTATTGATTTGTAGCCATGTGTATGTGTTTAATTTGTTGTAAATTAATAAATATCTCATTTTGTTTGATATAAAAACCTATTGAGAACTGGTGGTCTTATTCCTGAATTTAGAGCTGCAACTCTAAACATTCTAATCAAAAATATAGATTATGACAGTTGTTTAAAGTTTCCATCTGGGATTTTAAATAACTCAGCCTTTAACAAATGCTGTGTCATAACACGGCAGCCATGCAGCGCACCAAACTCTGGCCATCCAAGTGGTGGCCAGCATTCTTGGGATGCATTAAGGGGCCTTCAGACTTAACCAAGACAGGTTCTTAGAGCACCCAAGCTAACCCATGCTTCTCTCCCTTTCATCCTGCAGGAGGAGTACATCAGGATCATGGAGCCTGGTGAACTAGCTATATGCCTCAGGGCGTACAGAGAGAGGAGATGACGGAGAAGAGACAAAAGGCTGCGCAGAGGAATGAGCAGCACCCTCAAGAAGAAGGGGGGCTGGGTCTCCTGCACACACCGCCGAAGAGCCACAGTGAGTCATCCTGGTTGATGCCTAGCGACACCCAAGGTCTATAGATAGTGCCTTTCATTCCTGCAGATGACCGAGAACCAGTCTCACTGAAGACTATGCATGCCTAGGGAGCTGGTCAGTCACATCTGCAGGATTAAGCACTCTGAGGACATGGAGGGCATCCACTACCAGTGGCCGTCAAAGTGACAGCAGCACTCAATTTTTACGCCAATGGGCTCCAAGGTGACCACTGTAGGATATCACAAGACTCCACCCACAAATGCATCCATGAGGTCACGGATTCCATCTTCATGAGTGCACACAACTTTGTGCATTTTGCCCGGGGCCAGGATCCAAGAGCGATTGGATTTGCCCAGATTTCAGGCTTGCCACAGGTGCAGGGCACCATCAACTGCACTCACGTTGCACTCAAATCTCCGTCGCAACAAGTGATCAACTATGTCAACCACAAGGGCTTCCACTTGCTGAACTTTCAGTTTGTGTGTGACCACCGCGAACACATCTTGCAGGTCTGTGCACGGTTTCCAGGGAGTGTCCGCGACCCCTATATTTTCAGTCGGGCTCAGATCCCTTACATCTTCCAAGGGCCACAGAAGCTGCAGGGGTGGCTCCTCAGGGACAAGGGCCACCTGCAGAGAACATGGCTGATGATATCCGTGCGGTGGCCTCAGACTGTAGCAGAGTGAAGGTATAAACGAGGCTCATGCTGCAACTCGCAACTTGATGGAGCAGACCATCGGCATGCTGACAATGAGGTTCTGGTGCCTGGACCAGTCTGGTGAAGCGCTGCAATATAGTCCACAGAGGGTGTCACACATCATCATCTCCTGCTGCACCCTTTACAACCTGGCAGTGCCAAGGGAGAGCAGCTGGCTGAGGAGGAGATGCAGGAACTGGGGGCCTCCTCCAATGAGGAGGACACCGACGATGATGAGAGTGAGGAGGTCCTCAAAGGCGATGACAGTGATGAGGCCTTCACACTGGCCGGATGAGGCAGGCGCACTCAGAAGGCCCTCATAGCTACTAGATTTGTGGAGGATGATGACAACATGCAGTGAGGAGACAGCATAGATCCTCACGGCGCGTCTATGAATGTTTGACTCCAGTCTCTCTTATGGCAGTGCACATACCCTCTGTGATAATGCTCCTGTCATGGAGACACAGTGCAGGCTCTAATAGTCACTCAATTGCAGGAGGATGATGATGACATGCAGTGAGGACACTCCATAGATCTTCACATAGCCTTTCAGAATGCTTCACTCCTGTCTGGCCGAGGGCAGCTCGCTTGCGCTCTGTGACCAGGGTCATATCATAGAAACGCAGCCATGAAACTTTAAAAGCATCCGATCCTTTGTCAGCCTTCAGCATCTGACCCCTTAAGGAGCACAGTGTCACTATTCACAGATGCTGATGAGATGGGGGCCAGACCCACCTTAAAGTCGCTGAGAGCAAACAGAGAGAATGATGGAATTCTGTGACACCTGCCCACGACATTCTGGCAGCAATGACCAGCACCATCGAGGTGCAGGCATCAGTAATCTGTCCGGTGAGTGTGAGACTGGAACATCACTTTGGTCTGAATGTTGCACAAAGCAGGGAAGATGCCCTGGACTGAGGCACCTGCCTTTATCTTGTGCAGAAAGATTTCACATCTGAGTTACACGAACACTGCTTATCAGAATAAGGAACCATAAGCAGGGAGATATTGTGGAGAGTTTATTGACAAAGTGAATATTGTGTACAAGTGCCCAGGCTGTGAATCAACATCTTCTTAACCTTCCTAACCCTGCAGCTACATCTTGGTGCTTCCCCGACATCCACAGAGGAGGTGGAGGCAGCCTGCTGACTGCTATGTCCTGCCTGTGATGACCTTGACGGCTGTCCTCTGGAGGTCTGAGACCTGGGGGGCTCTGGCCTGCTTTCGGGGACCAGCTGTGTGACAGTGGCACCCTCTTCGGCCTGTAGAGCAGGAGCTGCTGAGGTCACAAGAAGAGGGGAGTCGGTTGGGCTCGAAGCTCCCAGAGTGACCTGGGTGGATGGCCCCGGGGTGTGCACCTGCTGATCCTCCTCCCTATGGGTGCCCGAGGGCCCATGGCTGACTCCTTGAGGACAACAGTTCACTGGAGTGAGATCGGGCTGCCCAGCACCTCTCCTACATACACAATGAAGGAAGACAACTATGGCATCGGCGATGGAGTTGAGCCCGCGCAGTAGTGCAGGAGTGATGTGCTGGACCAAGGTCTCCAAGACAGCTGTCATCCTACCAGTGTTAACATTGGTGCATTGGCATGCCGGCGCTGTCAACCCAGCCTGAAGGTGGACAGGCTCCTCCACCGTGCCTTGCAATCTGAGAAGTCCAGCGGACACACCTTCCTGATGTTCCTGACCTTGCCTTTGCAGCTCCAGGAGCTGAGACATGACTGAGTCCAGAGGCTCATTTTCCAACTCGTGCTCAACAAATTACTTGTCTCCAGCAATCCTCTGAATGCCAGAGACCTGGGAAGTCTTTTGCATGGCATTGGCTCTGACCATCGCAGCCAGAGTGGGGTAGACGACATCACAGTGGGTCCCCACAGCATCCAAAAGGCTTTTGAGGTACGTGTCACTGAAGTGAGGGCCTACAGTCTTTTTGCCTCTCGGGGTCATCCTCCCTTCTGTGCAGCGGTCCTGGGTTGGAAGCACTGAGAGGTGTGCAAACGGCTGCACTTTAAATATGGTACCCGGTGTGATGAAGTGGCGAGGTGACAGTGAATTGAAAGCCGTCCGCCATTAAAATAGTGCGTTTGCCGGGTATGCAGAATTAATGCAGCGGATTTGGAACAATACCGCGTGAGAAGCCAGCTTTGCGGCCGATGGGTAAAATGTCATTTTTCCCACCTGCTACCAATCTTAGTGCGAACCCTCTGCGGACATTGGATTACACATTGACATCAAATTCCTGTGTATTGCAATTTTAACAAAGTTGCTTATCCCTTTAATTTAACCAGAACAACAATAAAATAGTGCAAATATGAAGCTAGACATGAAGGGTTAACCAACAGAATGAAACTAGCACTGAGTTGTATTGTAACTGTACCATGTTGTGCTGAGAATTTCTTCAGCAGGAAGAATTTGCTCTCTTATTAAGGGCTGATATCCTGCTGATTGAGGGTTATTGAGTGTAAACTGATGAGCTAAGCGACATAGTATAATACTGAGCCCAACACTGTAACAGCTGAGATCAGCAGACACATGAAAACTGAGGGAATAAAAACATTCAATCGAACAAAGGGCAGAGTGTAATTGTCACTCTTCACTGTGCGGCTGTTTGAAATCACATCAGACACCGGGATCTCTTTTCATAGTTTTTTGTTTGTGGTTCTTCATTGTATATCTTGTAAGTTATTGTTTTTCTGTTGTGTATCTTGGTGTTGCATTGCATTCAGTTCAGGCTTCCTTAATGCATTTAATTGTATCATATGGTTTAAGCCATAGCCTTGATACAGTACTTGACTTTGTAGCTTGCTGTAGCACAATGCAGCAGCACTGTTTCCAGTGACACATTAAATTGGATATGGTGATCACTCGCACCTCATCATGCTTTGCCCTGGCTTCATTTACTATGCCAAGAGTATTTCAACTCATATTGCAATATTTCACTGAGCGGCTTGTTGATGTATCCTATTTCGTAGTGAGCAGAAGTGCATCACTTCACACCAAATACTTCGTTCTGTCACCCTTTCGATGCCATCTCGTATTGTTGGGGCTCATGCCTGTAACAGCAGCTCCTGGAGGAGAATGGTTTGAAGTAAGCTTTTTGCCTTGTTTCTGTTTTCTAAACACCAGTATATAGTGTATGGAAATAGAGACCATGTAGTGATATGGGTAGAGAATTGGTTAGGAGATAGGAGTCAGAGAGCAGGGATAATGGGCATGCATTCAAATTGGAAGGATGTGACTAGTGGTGGTCCCAGGGATCTGTACTGGGCCTTCAGCTTTTCACTATATTTATAAATGGTTTATGTGAAGGAATAGATGGTTGTATATCCATGTATGTTGGTGACACCAAATAAGGTAGCACAGTAAGCAGCGTAGATGGGAGCAGCAAAGGGATATTACAAAGGGATATGTATAACTGATAAAAGAGACATGCTGTCAAAGCTTTTTGTCTTGCACTTATCTGGACAGATGCAAAAATGCCAAATTTTAAAGGGATCAACAATTTATACTGCATAAAAAAGAGTGCTGATTGGTTGGAAGGCAATTCTGATTGGTCAACCTTTACCATGGAGAATGCACCAGGGAATTATTGTCCCGCACACTTTTGTTTAATTCAAAAATGGCACAATGCCTGGACATGTTCCTTTTGCCTGCAGAGTAGAGGTCCCTGTTTTTGTAACTTCTGGCAGATATAAGTGAGCTAAGCAACTATTTAGATATGCATAAAAATAATTTAAAAGCTTAATTGAATGCTAGCCTTTATTTCAAGAAGACTGGATTCAAAAGGGTGGAAGTTATATTAGAGTTATATAAACTCTGGTTAAATTGGAACTGGAGAACTTTATTTAGTTCTGGGCACTGCACGTCACCTATATTGGTCTTAGATTCACCAGATTGATACCAGGGTTAAAAAGGTTAAATCATGTGGGCAGGCTGCATAGGAGGTTTGTATTTCCTTCAATATAGAAGATTAAGCATAGCCTAATGGATTTGTTTAAGATGATTGAAGGAATTGCAAGGCTAAATAGGAAGAAATTATTCCCTCTGGAAGGATACAATGACCACCAAAAGCCATGGAGCACAAGTATTAGCCACTGCTTCCACTATGCAGTGTCCACCAGATAGGACCACCCACAAGCCTGTGAGAAAGTCCACCTAGCTGCACCTGGATTGCATATGGTTACATTATGTAGTTTGATGCCACCTTGCTGTTTACTTGCCTTTAATGAAACATTAAATACTGCACCACAAAAATAATGCTTTACTCATTTATTGCACTACTGGGGCCATTATCAATTCAATGGTTCTTGCAAGGAGTTGCCGATGAAATCTGAACTTGGCAGAGAGCTTTTATTTGTAAGATATTCCTTTAAATCCACAGTGAAACTAGAGATTTCTGGAAAGAGGGGCAATTGGAATCCTTGGCAAGAGATCATTAGATTTCTGAGAAGTTAAACTCTGGCTGAGGTTACAATTCAAATGCATTTTTTTAAAAAAAAATGACCAACAGAAACTAATCGGGGTTTCGGGTTACAGCTTTGTTCAGCAGCAACACACACAGAATTCATGTGAAGAGAATCAAGCAAAGCTCTCATGAAAAGATCAGTTTTCTGCTTGGGAGTAAGAAGAAAATACAACTCCAGAAGCTCTTGGTGGAGCAAAGTGTGAGCTCATTGAAAGGGACTGAATCCTAAAAGTTGTGAGAACAGCTCAGGCATGCTAAAGAGTTGTGTGTTTGTATCAGACAACCAGGCCATGAAACAGATGTTTGTTGGTTCAAGAGGAACTCTGGAAGGCTACAACATCAGGACTGATGTGACCCGAGTGAGAGATCATTTGTACACACGCACCTTGTTGGTGATAACCGTATCCAGGGATTTCACAGCTGCTGGTGAAAGCAACTGAAGGACCAAATCCATTGAATGGGATAAGTGATAGATTCTACAAACTGGACGCTGAGTTGGAAAGACTATGAGATTACATGTGGTGTCACATTTGTCTGGGAAGTGATGCAAGTGCTCGTAATTATCTTTGAGGCGCATCTTTGCTGTATCAGCTATTTAATTCATCCTTTCGAGTGAAATAATATAGCCCAGATTTTCAGTTCAGGCCAGGGAAACACAAGCTGGGCCAACTCCCGGCTTCCAAAACCCCGGCCCACCTCTAAACCCCATTCAGTCATATTTTTATTTTTGAGAGACATGGGCAGGGAGGGCTTGAGTTTTGTGAGTCACAATGCAGTGTAGGGGGAATGTGGGTTCCTAAGTGGGCCACTTAGAAGGCCAGTCTCAGTTCTCGGGGACAATAGCACTGCTCCCAATATTGTTCTAATGCCAACTAAATCTAACCCCCACCCATTAGCTGCTCCCCCCATACTCTCTCATATCCCCCATGACTCCTCATACTCCCCATGCCCCCATCTCCTGTAATTCTCATGCCACCTTCATGTTCCCTTATGCTCCTATTTGCCCCTCCATGCTCCTTCATACTCCCCATGCCCCTTCATTCTCCCCATGTATCCCTCATAGCTACTCACTCAGCATCCACCATAGAAAGATCTCAGGATGTCTTTGAAATAAACTTCTAATAATCTAACAGAGCTGTCATTCAAAGGTATTTCATACTGAAAAAAATTCATTCATAAAAGCTTCCAAGTGGTGAATCTGCTGTAAAACAAATACTTTTACAATTACCACATCAGAGACATATATTCCTTTAATAACCTCTTAAAACTGTCAGTCAAATATGTGAGCAGAGCTACCAACCACACCCTCCACCCCCAACCTCCCATCCACTGAGAAAAGTGGTACTTGAGCTTTAGAAACTCAGCCAAGAATTCATAATGGGCTCAGCTGTAATAACAATCCCTGGGAACTGTAATTAATGGAATCTATTAAAATTAAATAAACAGATTCCCTTTTTTAAAGCTGCAGATGGTGTTCCATTTCCATTTCAAATCAGTTTGCCTGCCAATCAATGGAGTGCTCAGGTGTTTAGATTGTATAATACTTTCAACAGCTGGACAATTTTCTTCATCAAAGCTAATGATCTTCTGACATTTAAATCATAGCCCAAACAGGAGGTTTCCCATTACCTTTTTCTCCAATTTAGAATGCATTATGGCACTTTCTACGATAGGAAAAATTACATCAAATACACCTCAGCACTTAAACAATGCTGGCCACTATAATAGTCAATTTGCCTTTTCAAGACAGTGCTCTGTGATGAATCACTGCAGTTGAAACGCATCTACATTATAATACAGTATCTACTAGTGACATTTGAAGTTGTCAGTATATTCCCAGCTCCTTGACAGTCTTCCCCCAGTAGTCACATAAACTCCAACAAGGCGAGTTTTTTGTGGGTTTTTGAAAACCTGTACCAGAACACTAAAATAGAGGGGCGCGGGGAGGTGGGGTTGGTGCATGCAGGGTCACAACCTAAGGCTTTCCCAATCTGGGAAAAGGCCTCACAAAAACAGCACAGGGTTGGGAAGGCACTGCAAATTTGAAATTGCTGCCAAAAATTTTGTCCTTCTTGACCCCCAACCCCCTCCCCATCTCCATCATCAGACAAAAATCCAGTTTTTGTGAGGCCTTTTCCCAAATTGGGAAAGCCTTAGGTTGTGACCCTGCATGCATCTGCCCCACCCACTTCCCCCACCCCACCCCCTCCCCCACCCCCACCCCTCTATTTTAGTGCTCTGGTACGGGTTTTCAAAACCCCGCAAGAAACTCGCCTTGTTGAAGTGTATGTGACTACCGGGGGAAGACTGTCAAGGAGCTGTGAACATACTGACAACTTCAAATGTCGCTAGTAGATGCTGTTTTGTAATGTAGATGTGTTTCAACTGCAGTGATTCATCAAAGAGCACTGTCCGTCATTTGTCTGTTAATGCATATTTCATTTTATTTTGGTTTTCAGCTCGACTGTTACAGTTGAAGTGAACTCTTCTCTAATGATTCCTTTCTTTTCAGGAATTATGACAGGATGTGCTGGGAAGGACCACACAGTGTGAAGTTGATGAATTTTCCATGCTGTGGCCTACGGTGATGATAGGTCAAGTAAGATGGTTAAAGACATTCAAGGAGAGAACTACAGGGCTACAGATGGTGTAATATTCCATCAGACTCCAGGTTTGTGTATTGTGGACAAGCTTCTGGGAGTCAGGAAGTAAGTTACCAGCTGCAGAATTCTCTGACCTGCTCTTGTAACCCTTGTATCTAGACAGCTGGTCCAGTTTGGCTTATGGTCAATGGTATCCCCAAGGATGTTGATAATGGGGGATTCAGCAATGGTAATGCCATTGAACGTCAAGAGGAGATGGTTAGATTCTCTCTAGTTGGAGGTGGTCAATACCTGGCACTTGATGGCATGTATATTACTTGTGCGAGGTAAAGCACTTGAAGTGAAAAGTTAGGTACTGATCGCTAGAGATTGTTGATAGGTGTGCAATGGGAGTGTAAAGAATTGTGCAGTTGGTAGGATATTCCATTTGAAGATTGAACTCACTCATCTTGACAACTGGTGTAAAGTTATTAAGCCTCTTCTTGCACAACATGCAAGTTTTTGGACCTCAACTTCTGACATTGATCTCTGTGCCACTACTTCTTCATGTTGCCTCCTGAGCAAATATCTGGAGCATCTCCTGCCCTCCTAAGGCTATAGGGTGACTCTCCTCTTCTCCTGGTCTTAAACAAAGACCTCCCGAGCATTGGCAGAAAACCTTGGTATTCGCTCTCTTGCATGTTCAGCTAGTCAGGAACGTAATGGAATGCTCTCCTCTTGCCTCGATGAGTGCAGCTCCCACAGCATCAAGAAGCTCAACACTATGCAAGACAAAACAGCCCGCGTGATTGGCACCCCATCCACCACCTCCATCACCACACACACTGGCAGAAGTGTGTACCATCTGCAAAATGTAATGCAGCAACAAGACTCCTTCAACAATATCTTTCAAACACACAACCTCTACCAGCAGGTAGATGGGAGCACCACCACCTGGAAGTTCCCCTCCAAGTCACTCACCGTCCTGACTTGAAAATATATCGCTGTTCCTTCACTGTCGCTGGGTCAAAATCCTGGAACTCCCTCCCTAACAGCACTGTGGGTGTACCTACACCACATGGACTGCAGCGTTTCAAGAAGGTGGCTCACCACCACATTCTCAAGGGCAATGGTGGGGAGATGGTGGTATAATGTCACTGGACTAATAATCCAGAGACCCAGGCAAATGCCCTGGGGACATGAGTTCAAATCCCACCATGGTAGCTGGTGGAATTTAAATTCAATTAATAAATCTGGAATATAAAGCTAGTCTCAGTAATGGTGACCATGAAACTATCATTGGTTGTCAAAATCTGGTTCACTAATGTCCTTTAGGGAAGGAAATCTGCCGTCCTAACCTGGTCTGGCCTACATGTGACTCCAGGCCCACAGCATTGTGGTTGACTCTTAACTGCCCTCTGAAACATTCAGTTCAAGGGCAATTTGGGAGGGGCAACAAATGCTGGCTTTGCCAGTGACAGCCACATCCCATGAAAGCTTAAAGAAAAAAATAGGAAAAGCTAATAAATACTGGCCCAGCCAGTGGTGCCCACATCTCATGAACAAAGGAAAATCACACACTAGCCTCACATCTATAACTCAAAGCTTGCACACCAGCAACTATTTAGGAAGGATATATTGTTCTTGGAGCAAGTGCAGCATAGTTTTAACAGAATGAAACACTGACTCAAAGGTTAAATTATGAGGAGAGGTTACACAAACTAATGCTCATTCCCTAGAATTTAGAAGGCTAAGGGGTGATTTCATCAAAGTTTTCAAGACATTAAAGGAACAGGTAGGGTAGATAGAGAGAAACTATTTCCACTAGTTGGGGAGCCTAGGTTTTGGGGGCAGAGTCTAAAAATTAAAGTCAAACTTTTCAACGGTGCAATTAGCAAACACTCCTACACACAAAGGGTGGTAGAAGTTTGGAACTCTTGTCCACAAATGGCAATTGTTAATTTTAAATCTGGGATTGACAGATTTTTGATATTCGAGGGAATTCAGGAGATGGGTGAAAGGTAGGTATACGGAATTACATTGCAGATCAGCCATGTTCTCATTGAGTAGGCAGAATAGAGAGTTAAAGGCCTATACTTGTCCATATGTTCCCATTCAAAGTTGACAGCCACAGGCAATGCTGTCATTGTCCTGCTTTGAGGCCACATTTGAAGCTGCAAAATGGGCAAATTTCACACATGACTATTTTTGTATAGCAGAGAAATCTCATGCATTGTCCCTCATTGAAGCGGAGGTAAGAAAATTCCTTTGTGATGAATCCTTGGTGGATATGGCCTCCTAATAAGTGAACTTCCTCCTCATCTCCTCCTCCCCCTTCTAGCAGCTTATCCTGCTCTGTGTGACCTCTCTTCCAGCCATGTTCAAATCCCTGAGGAAACCCTACTAGCTCCCTCCTCATGTCTGGAAGCTGCTTTTCTCAGTGCAAGATTTTAAAAGGCCAAAAATTACTCCAAAACCAGTCAATACAGCCCAACTAAAGGATTCAAGTCCCAGCCCAGTATAGGAAAACTCCAAAAGCATGTACAATTTCAACAGAAGAAAAAAATATCTAGCAACAAATCTGCAAGTAGTTCACTATCCTTTTAAATGGCACCTTGTGTGAAGGTCCTTAATTTTGTTTAATGTCATGTTCAATTGAAAAAGGTTAAGACAGAGCGTTAGCTGAAGATAGCATTGATTGTCCTCTGATTTGCATTAACATCTCACTGCTCCTGTGCAACCAGCTGTGTGTGTCAATTATGGATTTATTTATGCTTTTAAGAAGAATGCTTTTTAAGGAAGATCACATGACCTTTAGTACCCAATAGGAGAGTAGTGTGGGTTACCTCAGTAGTTAGTAGTTAGCAGTATAAAGATAGAGTTTGAGTTGGAAGCAAATGTGTAGTTGCTGCTGAGCACCTTTCGAAATAATCTACAAGTTTCCACCTAAGAAGTGTTTGCTGATCAACTCTATCAATAGTATCGACTCGGCCACCACTCACAACACTGCGCATTTAATATTCTTAATTTTCCTTTCCCTGATACTTCTTCATGTGCTCCCCAGGCATCCGCAGCAGGTGTGGGGGCAGCCTGTTACCCAGATGATCCTGTTGCCTTGGATGATCTTGGCAGCCATTCTCAGGACAGCTGAGGCCTTGGAGCCCTGGCTTACTTTGGCTGTGTTCCTGTGGGGCAGCTTTTCCCTCTGCGGGGACAGGACAAGGTTGAAGGGGTCACAGGCAGAGGGGATTCAGAAAGGCTGGACAACCTCTGAGATTCCTGAGTGGATGTCCCAGTGGATGCCCAACTGTCACTTCTCCTCCCTTTGACTGCTCCAGCCTGACTGCTTGAGGGGAAGAGGCACCTGGAGGGAGGTTGAGGTGCCCCGTCCCTCTCTCATGTACCAGCTGCAGAAGCTCCCTCATGGCTGCTGTGGTGAAGTGTAGGTTTGCGCACACCTCTGGCAGAATCTGGAATAGGATCTCCATGGAGTTCGCCAACCTACCCATGGAGATATCCATGCGTGCACAGGTTGGCACTTCTTTCGCCAGCAGGTGGATGGATTCCTCTGCCTCACGTGCCATCTTATTAAGGGCCTCTGACACTTCGGCCTGATGTTTCCCCTCCTCTTGCTGACTCTCCACCCTCAGGCGGAAGGCCGATTCCAGAGGCTCGTCATCAGACTTGGACCTCGCAGATGCCTCTTCCCCAGCAATCCTTCAAGCACCGGTGAGCTCAGCTGACCTTGCCTCCTCTTGCTGCGGACATGTGTCCGGACAGTGATTGCCAGATTGTGAGACCCTTTCTAATCTAGAGCTACTACCCACCGAGGCTTGTGTCTCTGGGCTGGTGGAGGGTGCAGGTGTCGGCTGTGATGCCTCTACAGATGCACATGGCTCTTGTGTTATGTCCATGCTCCTCTCTGGTCTTGGGTTTGTGCTGAAGCTGGGCAGGTCTTCTTCTAGTTTGAGCCTTGCCCTCTTCTTAATGGCACCTGTAAGTGAGAGAGAAGAGAGAAAGTGACAGCATGAGCTGCCTCCAACATGAGTCACCCTTGGCCCTGAAGCTTCTATTACATGCATGGATCCTGACTGGTTGGAGGCCCAAATCCAGTCTCCCCATCTCCAATGGCCCAGCCCCACTCCACCCTGCCACTGGGCTGCCTTCTCCTCGAATTCAGTCACTTCCTTCAGGTTTGGTCGACCCCCTCCTGTCTTCTCCCGCTCTCGCCGGTTATGGCTTAACTAGCTCTGCTCAGAGAGAACAGAGAAGCTGGGATTGAGGAATTATATTTAGCATCCATTTTTACATAGCTATTTCACTTTTATTTCTATAGTTGCAGTCTTACAGATAACCCACTGGATTGTGTGGCAATTCATTAATGCACTTCATGTTGTCCAGAAGGGTTCTGGGCCAGCACCCTCCAGGACGGTGAGCCCATATGCAGATAGGCATGTCCTTTGCAGAGCTTGATGGTGCCCTCTGCACCTGAGCCCCTTCCCACCCTGCCCCACCTCCCCCTTCCAGACAGCTTTGTGAGCTCTCTGCGTGGAAGGGTGAAAGGGGCTCAAGTGGTCATTCTACCTGAAGAGTGGATGAGCTGCTCTGGGGCTATGAGGCATCATCTTATGATCTTGCCACTGAGTCCCATGTCCCTGACATTCAATCATTGTGGTTATTGTGAGCAGCTGAGGCTTACTTACCCTAGCAGATCAAATGAGATCGTTCATTCTCTTCTGGCATTGGATGCCTGGCCTGCGCTAGACACTGACAGCGGTGGTCTCTCTGCTCGGCCTCCTCCTCCCATCAGCTGGGTACAGGATGTCCCTCATGGGCTCCACCTAGTCGAGGAGCATGCCTAGGGATGAGCCATTGAATTTAAGAACAGGGGGTTCCTGTCTGCTACCTGCCATCTCCGTGGGCCTTATTCATAAGTTGCTGCCCGGGTGCCTTTTAAATGTGAATATGGCCACAAGGTGTGCACCATCTAACCCACCCCGCTGCGTGATTCGCCAGGAAACCCCAACACATAATTAAGAAACCAGAGTCACAAGACATTGCGGGAATTTCCCTTCAGCCTCTGCGATGGGAAACACTCCCTGTCCCCACCCCCACCATGGGGCTCAGTCCCAGATGCAGGAATTCTGCCCTCAGCTCCCATTATTTTATCTTTGCAAAGGAGCCGGTCAGTCTGTAAAACTTTCCAGTGGTCACTGATGTCTAATTGGTGGCTGCCAACAAACTTGAAAAATTTCAAAAACATCCCCGTGGAGCCAGGAGGAATAGGAGTGATTCATGCCAACACATTATCCTGACTGCTAGTAATTTGCAATGCCTATGTTTTGGTTAAAAACACCATTATCCATCTTATACCTATGCACATCATTGTGTTCTGTGTTACATAGGTTACATATTAGTTACGTAACAACTAGGCCACTTGTGGAGAAAGAAACAGATTTAATGTTTCAAGTCCAATATGACTCTTCTTTAGAATCTTGATATTTCCTGCACAGGAAATCAAAACACCCGCAGGTACTCCCCTATGTTGCACCTTCACTTAATTAACTATAACTTACAGTTATATTGCACCTTTAACATAGTAACACACCCTAAGACATTCCAGAGGAGTATGATCACTCTAAAAGAATGACACTGAGACAAAGAAGACGATATCAGGATGGGTAACAAAAAATTCGGTCATAGATAGTTTTCAAAGGAGGTGCGAGCAGAGAAGAGGTTTACAGGGGGAATTCTGGGCCTAGACAGCTGAAAGCTCAAGCATCAATGGTGAAGAGATAAAAATTGGGGACGCGCAATGGTCCTGCGTTGGAGGAACGCAGAGTTCTTCAACAGTTGTAACATTCTGAAAGGATAGTGATAATTCGATCTGAGAGACAGAGGGAAGAAACCATAAAGGGCTTTGAGCACAAGGAAGACAATTATAAAATTAAAGCTTTGGTGGAAATGGAGCCAAAGCAGATCAGCAAGCACAGAGTGATAGGTGAGCAAGATTTGGTCCAGGTTAGGACATGAGCAGCAGAGTTTTGGATGAGCTCAAGCTTATGGAGGGTGTAAGATGGGAGGTCATACATGACACAATTGGAATAGTCACGTCTGGAGCTAATAAAAACCCACTCAAGTGCTTCAGCATCAGAGGGGCTGAGACAGGGGTGAATATGAACAATAATATGGAAGTGCAACGTTGATAGTCTTCATCATGGAGAGGATATGGGATCAGAAATTCGTCAAGGTCAAGGATGCCGAGGTTATGAACAATTTGGTTCAGCCTCAAGCAGTAAGGGAGGGGCATGGAATTGGCGGAGAGGGAATGGGGTTTGCAGCAGGGTCTGAGGACAATGGTTGGGGTTTTCTGACCCTGTCGTGGCAGGACATTCCACGGGAAGATTCAATGGCCCAGCCATTGACCTTCGACAGGGCTGGGTGGTCCTGGCAGCAGGCAGGGCTGGAAAATCCCACCAAATGGCTTTAGTCTTCCTAATATTTAATTGTAGGAAATTGTGGCTCATCCAGAAATAAATATTAGACAAACATTATGACAATATAGAGGCTGTGGAGGAACTAAAAGAGATGCTGATCAAGTAGAGCTGGAGTCAAGGTGGAAACTGAAGTCATATTTTTGGATGATGCCAACAAGTATGTAGATAGATGCTTGGGGAACATCAGGGATAATACTGTGTGGGCAGGAAGAGGAGCCGTTGAAAGAGATTCTCTGATTTGCTATAATATATAGTATAATTGGAAGCACAGAGTTATGGCACAGCCAATTGAAAATGCTGAGCTGCTCAAATTCCAAAGGGAAACTCGGAACAACTGCCACAACTTGTTTTGCAATTTGTATATATTTCAAGATGCGTGCCTTGAATTCAGTAGTAATAAGACCACCGAGCCTTATAGGTTTCTTACAAACCTAATTAAACCTCTATTAATGGAAGAAATGATTTTAAGTACATACATAGATCTAAAAATTGCCACCATGATGACTTCTAAATCCCCTAGTTAATCTAACTCCCAGTTATACTTTTGTTAATGCAACATTAAGACACATAGATTTTAAAAGACCCAGGCAAAGTAACAAACAATACCCTGAAACAGTCAAACTCAAAGTGAGTTTTCTTAACTTCAGTTCTTTGTAGGCATCAGCTTGAGGCTTAGATGCTGAAGGCTTTTCACACTTGTTAGATCTTAGGATGCCTACACACAGCCTTCTCTCATTCATACGTATTTACCCCTTTGAATGCAAATTCCCATTGTTTCACTATATCTTTGGACTTTACCTCTCTAGTAATAAAATTTCTCATAGTACCAATTTTACCAGTAATCTTTGGGAAAAATAAACACACTGTTTCTTAACTTCTCCTGGATCGGTGTAATATTTCACTCCCTCTTTTGAATTCAATCTAGTCTGCTTTATTTAAAAATGCAATGGTTCCCTTTACACCTTACACCCTAAAACTTCCCCAATTGTTTACCTACTTAACATTTCAAACCTAGCTTATCTTACATCAAAGCCTTCAGACCAGCTGCTTTAAATTTATTTAAGTCACATACACACACACACGCAGAAATAGACGCAAACCACACTATTACTTTACTTCATAATAAATTGCAATAACATTATGAAAATTATTGTATCTTCCTGACATCCCCCTATGAAAAGGAACTGTCACAATTTAAAAAAGACAGCTTCATTTTCTGAACCCATCCTACATTGCCTCCTGTACTTATTATGCTGTTACACCACCAGGTGCATATATTAACATAACAATGTATACACAAATCCTTTCTTTCAACCAAAGTTATTCTAGTCCACTGTCCAGGTTTTAAATGTCCAATTTCCCCTTTTGAGCTTCTTGACAATGCATCTTCAATCAGATTTACTCATCCCACTACATGTATAATCTGTAGAATAAAAGCTTACAGTAATAAACCCCATCTGAACAGCCTTTCACTTCTGTCTTGAAATTTGTCCAGAAACCTTAAAGGATTGTGGTCTGTATGAACAATTGTCTCCGACGAATTGTTTGCAACGTAAATCTCAAAATGGTGCAAAGCTAACACCAACTCCAAAGTCTCTTTTTATGTCGTTGAATCTCTTCTCTGCTGTACATTCAACTTTAGTGGAAAATGCCCTATTGGTTTTTCAATTCCAGTGTCATCTCCTTGTAACAATACGACCCCAATGCCAATATCGCTTGCGTTAACGGCCAACTTAAATTGCTTGGTGTAATTGGGTAAGGCCAAAACTGGTGTCATTCTTAATACTGTTTTCAAACTATCAAATGATTTTTGACACTCCTGTGTCCATTGAAACTTCTTGCTCTTTTTTAATAGGATGGTCAATGGAGCAACCATACTGCTAAAATTCCGATAAAACCCGCTCATGCCCAGAAAACTCAAAATTTCTTGTTTTGGTGTAGGCATGAGGAAATCCACAATAGCCTTGACTTTCACATCTCTTGGAGCCACCTTACCATGTCCAATGGTATGGCCTAGATATGTAACTTACGCTTTTTACAAATTTACTTTTAGCCAAGTTCACCACCAAATCAGCTTCTTGTAATTGAGTAAATAATTCTTCCAGATGTTGTAAATGCTCCTCTGACATCTGACTGGAAACTATCAAGTTGTCAATATAAACAGCATAATTGTCAGTCTTTGAAATGTTGCAGGTGCGGTTTTCATACCAAATGGCATGACTTTAAACTGATATAGTCCATTTGGCATCACAAAAGCCAATATTTCCTTTGCTCTCTCTCTGATAATGGTACTTGCCAATATCTTCTTAGCAAGTCAATATTTGTGATAAATTTTTGATGGTTCCACTTTTTCAAAACAATTTTCCAACTGTGGTATAGAATATGAGACTGCTTTTGTCACTCCATTCACCTTTTGGTAGTCCACACACAGTCTTTGTGTTCCATCTGATTTTGGTACCAGTGCAATGGGTGAACTCCAGTTACGCAACTAGACTCAATGATATCATTTTGAAGCATGAAATCAATTTCTTTCTGTACTTGCGATAACTTTGCCAGATTTAATCTATAAGGATGTTGCCTTAGCGAAGTTGAAACTTCTATATCATGTATAGCTAAATTTGTCCTCCTAAACATATTTCCACAAATAGATTTGTGTGCCTGCAATAGCTCCTCCAAATCACTTTGACACTTCTCAGGAAGGTAGCTCAATATTACATTTACATTTCCAAGTACCCCCTCATTATCTAGTTTGATTAGAGGAAAATCAATTTCAGAATCCTGCATCTCTACCTCTTTCTTATTATTTACTTCTACTAATACTTCCTTTTGGTCCTTTTCCATGTCAAAATGCTTTTTAAGCATATTTACAAGACACATCCTCTGCTCCTTTCTACTATCTAGAGCATTTATTAAATAATTTACTTCACTCAGTTTCTTTTCAATCCTGTAAGGCCCATGAAACCTTGCATTTATCAAGTCATCCAGTATTGCTAACAGAACTAGCACTTTCTCCCCAGCAACAAAACTACGGCATGTAGCTTTCCTGTCTTCACTTTCATCACTTGCTGTGATATCCTTAAATGTTCCCCAGCCAACTCACCTGCTCTGTCCAATCCCTTTCTGAAGTTTGCTACATAATCCAGGAGAGAGGTTTCTGAATTTTGACCCACCAATTTCTCATGAATCAGTTTCAATTGTTGTCTTACCTCATGACAATAAACTAGTTAAAAGGACTAAAACCAGTCGCTAATTGCAAATAACAAGAATGTAATTCCCCTAATCCAACCCTAATGGACAATCCTGACTATACGCGCTCATCATAGTTTTTAGAGTTTGATGCCATCTTTCCAAAGTCCTTTGTGATTTAGGATGGTAAGCTGTTGACTTAAATTGCTTTATCTCCAAATGGTTCATTACTTCCTGAAACAACTGTGACATGAAATTTGAACCCTGGTCTGATTTTACTTCTTTAGGTAAACCATATCTTGTAAAAAATTTAGTTAGCTCTTCCACAATTTTCTTTGTTGTAATATTTCTCAAAGGTATTGCTTCAGTCAACCTAGTAGACACATCCGTTGTTGTCAATAAGTGCTAATTTCCACTTTTAGTCTTAATGAGGGGGTCCTACACAATCAATCATGACCCTTGTAAAAGGTTCTTCAAATGCTGGAATGGGAATTAAAGGTTTAATCACTACTTGTGGTTTCCCTATCACCTGACATGTGTGTCATGTTCTACAGAATTTGACTACATCCCTATGCAAAGCAGGCCTAAAAAGATGTTTTTGTATCTTTGCCTATGTCTTTCTAACTCCTAAATGTCTCCCATTGGAATTTCATGACCGATCCTCAGAATCTCATTTCTATATCCAAATGGTATTACATTCTGATGCACCTCCCTCCAGCTTTCAATTGCTGAAGCATGATAAGGCCTCCATGTTCTTATTAACATATTGCCCTTAAGGTAAAAACATTCTGGAATACATTTTGCCTCTTTTTCTGAGTAAGTTGTCTGATATGAATGTTTCATTTGGGAATCTTTTTTCTGTAATTCCACTAAACGCCTTGAATTAAACACTTCAGCTGAACTTTTCTCCTGAACAATGTTATCAAACATAGTGTCACCTGGAGTCAGAGCGTCCAGAATCGACCACCTTTACGTTTCTTAGGCGTATGTGTCCTGCCTTCTGCCGGCTTCCGTGCGGTGGGTGCTGTGCACAGACCAGCGTCTGGTGTGGGTAGAGCTTGCTCCATTCTGCGCTCGGATGGGGTCCGCGTACTGGTGCTTTAACAACCTGCTGCTGGAGGATATGTGGTTCCTGGACTCATTCCGTCGTTCCTAGGACAGCTGGAGAAGGAAGCGGGGAGGCTTCCCCTCCTTGAAGCTATAGTAGGACATGGGCAAGGCTCATGTCCATATCTTCTGTCAGGAGTATGCGAGGGGTCGACAAAGAGGTGGAAATCCAGGGTCGAGGAGTTGGAGAAGAAGGTGCTCGACCTGGAGGCACGTCTCCATCAGCCCAACGTGGACCCGGCCCTGCGGCTGGTGTACGATGAGAAGAAAGGCGCACTGCGGGACCTGCAACTCGTTAGATTTCATGGTGCGTACATGAGGTCACGGATCCGGTTCCTCCAGGACCTGGACCGCGGCTCCCCCTTCTTCTACTCGCTGGAAAAAAGGCACGAGGTCCGTCAGCAGCTCCTTACGCTGCTGGCCGACGATGGATCCCTTGTCTCGGATCCAGAGGGCATCAGGGCCATCACCCGAAACCATTACACTGCCCTCTTCTCTCCGGATCCATCCAGCGAGGATGCTTGCAGAGTTTTGTGGGAGGACCTGCTGCCGGTCTCTCCTTGAGGAGTGAAACTGAACTGCCCAGCACCCCTCTCATGTAAACACTGTTGGAGGCCACCTAAGGCATCAGCAATGGAGCTGAGTCCACGCAGCAATGGTGGAGTGATACCCTGGACCAAAGTCTCGATGGCAGCTGCCACCCTACCAGTGTTGACCTCAGTGCATTGGCATGCTGGCGATATCACATCAGCTTGGAGGTGACAGACTCCTCCATCATGCCTTGCATCACCGCTGCAACTGCCTCCCAAGCTGGATTGGTCACGTTGCCCATACTGCGGCCAGAGCTGGGGTACAGGACACCCCGGTGGGCCTCCACAGCATCCAGCAGTTGCTCAAGGGATCCGGCGTTGAAGGGGCAGGGCTGCAGTCTTTTTTCCTTTGCTGGCCATGTCTTCCATGCAGCAGTGGTGAGCTGGAAACAATGAGCACTGAGCTTGCAGCTGGACTTTAACCATGGCGCCCAGTGTGATGTGTCTGCAGGTGATGGCTGGCAGGCGAATGGGAGGTGTCTCACCATGGAAACGACGTGTTTCCTGGGAGTGCATAAATAAAGAGGCAGGTTTGGGACAATACAGTGTGAAAAGTTGCCATCACGGCCGGCGGGTAAACCATCATTTTACCCACTCACTAATGCACTTAGTCCCAATACAGCTTCCAGTGGAGGGACCTGTGGGAGGAGAGGCGCAGATACAAGGGGCACAGGGCCAGCAGGAAGTCCAAGGCAGAAGGGGCCGCAGGAGATGCCACTATCCTGCTGCCAGGGTTTACAGGCTACCTCAATATGTCTGAGGCGCAATGTCGAAGGAGACTCTGTCTCTCCAAGGAGACTGTAACTTCCATTTGTCAGATGATTGGCCCTGAGATCAGCTCCAGCTGTGTGGGTGGACACCCCATGTCAGTGGCTCTGAAGGTCACAGTGGCCATCAACTTCTATGCCTCCGGCATCTTGCAGGGGTTAGTGGGGGATCTGTGTGGAATCCCCAATCAGCTGTCCACAGTTGTGTCAAGTTGGTGACAGAAGCTCTTTCAGGTGGGTACTGTCTTTCTTTCATTTCTGTATGGACAAGGCCAGACAGGCTGAGCGAGCCAGAGGCTTTGCAGCCATTGCTGGCTTCCCCCATATCCAGGGTGCTATAGACTGTACACGTGTGGCCATCAAGGCGCATGCAGGTGAGCCCAGTGCCTTCATCAACAAGAAGAGCTTCCACTCCATGAACGTGCAGATAATCTGTGACCACAGGATGCTGATTTTGTAAGCCTGTGCAAGGTACCCAGGCAGCTCCCATGATGCTTACATCCTAAGACACTCCCAGGTGCCAAGGTTCTTCAGTGCTCCAGCCCAGCTGGATGGGCGGCTGCTGGGTGACAAGGGCTGTCCTCTCAAAAGGTGGCTTATGACACCTCTCCACCACCCAAGAACAGAGGCGGAGTGGCGGTACAACAGGAGCCATGGCTCCACAAGGGCAGTGATAGAGAGGACCATTGTTCTTCTCAAGATGTGCATCCATGCCTGGGCAGTGCAATATCTCCCAGAATGGGTGTCACTGATAAGGTTGCATGCTGCACACTCCACAAACTGGCACTGGCAAGGGGGGACCCAATGGAGGAAGAGGATCTTGAATCCAGTATTGAGTCAGCAGAGGAGAACACTGAGGGTGTGGAGGCAGGCCTCAGAAACCTCCAGGGGGCAGGAACACAAGGGATGCCTTGATCCAATGTTCTTTCAGCTAGGTTGCCAAATAAGAGCTATGACCTCATGGCATCCTGGATCATAGAAATGACCCTTTCCTTGGTCCCCAAGATACACTCAGTGCCTGTGCAATAAAATTTCGAGTCACCCACATCCAGCATTATATCCCACGTCCAGCATTACATACTGGCCTACCCTGCACTTACAAAACAAATGAAGCATACTCAGGCCAATAACACAAAAAAGCAAACGTAATTTAATGTTGGAACTCAAATTATTGAACAGAACAATATTCGGTGTTGGTGGTCACTTCAATTAAAAAAAAACTAAATTTGAGAACAAAAGATCACCCATGACCAGTCCCTTAAAGTTAAGTTTGTGGGTGTTACGTCTAGGTGCTCCCCCGTCACTGGCACCGGCATTGGAGACAGCCTGCTGACTCTGCTGTCTTGTTGGCCTTGATGGTCTTGGGGGGCGTCTTCTCGCTCGTGGAACCTGTGCTGGCCCCATCTGGGAGGGAGCAGCCGGTGTCCTGGCTGGCATCTCCCCAGTTACTGCAGCCTCATCAGATGCCACGGTCACTGGCAGAGGGGCTTTTTAAGCCCCAAATTAATCTGTCACGCAATTTTGCTCTCTTGAAATTCTCCAGCATTACAATGAATTGACAGCTGTTTCAAAGCCACAATAAACTACCCAATGTCCTCATTGATCAACTGATTCCTTATTCCTAACAATAGCTTTCTGCTATCTTCAAAGGTTTGGGATTGTAGTGCTGCTCAAGCATATTCAAAATGTCCTTCTGTGCTCTGTCCTTTGGCTTTGCTGGGGCGAGCAAATGTTTGAACATCTCATACACCTCCAGCCTTTCCCCCTCCCACGCTGTCTGGTTGACAACTGGATTCTCAGAATCTTTGAGGATACTGTTATTGAAATACACCTTTAGTTCCTCCATGTGTGCGTACCAAGATTGACAGTCATGGCTGTACCATCCCAGATAATTTCTGTAGGTGCAGCCATCTTGGTCAGTCCAATCACCTGAAGGACCCAATTTTTTTCCACACTGGATTTTAACCATTTTCTCAATAAAGAACAACTCACAAGTCCCTCAGTTGTTTAGATAGTCCCTCCATGCCCCTCTCATTACCACAACTGTCATCTTTCCTGACAAAATCTCACTTGCACATCATGGCAGTCTGGTAGAAGAGACCAGTTTATTCTGGAATTTTTCATGCATGAATTGTCACAAGATGGTGCTATTACTCTTGGTGGAGGGATCAATAACCAGGAGGCATAGATTTAAGGTTTAGAGGGGATGTGAGGAAGAATCTTTTCACCCAGAGGGTGGTGGGAATCTGGAACTCACTGCCTGCAAGGGTGGTAGAGGCAGAAACCCTCATAACGTTTAAGAATTATTTGGATGTGCACTTGTGATGCCATGGCATACAAGGCTATGGGCCTTGTGCTGGAAAATGGGATTAGAATAGTTAGGTACTTGTTTGACCGGCGCAGACTCGATGGGCTGAAGGGCCTTTTTCTGTGTTGTGGACCTCTGTGACCTTTTCCCCTCTGTCTTTTCCAATTTGCAGCCCCTGTTTACTAAATTTTCCCTCTTCTCCTGCTCTCCCAAGCTTCTTTCCAAAGGCTATTGTCACCTTCGTGGTCAACTGAATTGGAGGAGCGGCACCCTCATCCCAGTGGTTATGCCACAGATCCCTTAGCCCTGTTATTAATAGATCAAGATCTCCTGTACTCTTGTGCATCTTTTACCAATATAAAACCCACTGCACAGTCTCCTCCTGCCTGCACTCAGCAATTGTAAGAGATTCTGAAGGAGACCAAACCAATAAGCTGCGTGGCAGACCATGATAACAGTCGTGGCTGCTCCAATGTTAGCCAGCACCACCACCTCCATGGGGATGAGAACACACAGCCACATCTGTACATGTTGCTGTCTGTGATTAAGCACTGCCTTCACCTGAATGAGAGATCGAAGCGTGTCTGAGTGTGCTGCCATGTGTTTGGGTGATGTGCCCATCATAGTTGAATAGCTGGCAGTGTGTGAAAGCCTAGAGAGGTGGGTATGAGAGTTGTAACAATGCTGAGGGTGAGTGTGAGGGGGAGGCAATAAATGTTAGTTATGTTTTTGTAGGTCAGTGAAGCTGTGGAGGTGAATGGAGCAACGTGTGAGGCTAGTGGCTCATTTGTAAAATTATGGCATTTGAGGACCTTCACCATTTATGTGAGGTCATTGAAATTTTTCCTGCCGTTAGTCTAGACTGCTGGCATTGAGAGTGGGCTAACAGCTCCCACTACCTCCTCATTCCAGTCTGAGGACCTCTTGCTCCTGTTACGGACAGGGAACGGAGGCAAAACTGAACTTCTTTACTTCCTTACCATCTGTCCGTAAGCAGAGATGTTTTAATTTTTGAAATAGGCTGTAGCATATTTTTCCAAACCCTCTGTTTGTGAGGTCAATTTTTAAAGTGATTCACAGAAAACTCTAAGGTTAAATCAGAAGCATAGCTTATTCGCACCCAGGGAATGGTGGCAACTTCCCACACACGCACACAATGGCCAGGATTTTCCCCTCAGCGATTTGGGGGCGGGGCCCGGTCGCCGAGGGGAAAATGACGCGGGATGATGTCGGGAGGAATCCCCGATGTCATCTGGGCCATTTAAATTTTCAGGAAGGCGAGCAGTGAAATCAGCTCTCCGCCCGCCGACCTGTCAATAGCCAATTGAGGCCATTGACAGGCTATTTAAAGTAATTAAAGACCGGCCCGTCCAAACTTAAGGTTGGGGGGCAGGCCAGGAGCCTCGGCGGGCTTCTGATTATTGACGAAACTTCATCCACTGGCGGGATGAAATTTCATGTCCGTATTTTAAAATATTAATAAAATTTATGTCATTTTTATTAACATGTCCCATCTCATGTGACATTGTCACATGAGCGGAACATGTGAATAATTTTTTAATTTTTGTATTTTTAAAGTTTTTCAGACTGTCACTGATCTCCCTGAGAAAGGACTTTGTCTCAGGGAGCAGTGCGCTCTTTTGCACGCATGCGCACACTTTGACAGTTGGGGAATCCCTCCCCACCTCCTCTCGCACAGGAAGTGCATAGCGCTTCCCGTCGGGGATGACGCTGGGCAGGCCTTAATTGGCCCGCCCACTCAAAATGGCGGCGGGCCCCATTTCAGTGGCAGGGGTCGGCTGTCCACCCGCCGCTAAGCCGGTGGTGCCCGCCCGCCATCCAAGAGCAAAATTCTGCCCAATAAGAAGATAGGAAAGGGGAGGTTTTACAACAATAAATAACTTTAAATAAAGTACCATAAATCATGTGATTCCCAGAGCCCAGAAATTCTGAGTCCAGTGAGGGTTCCTTAATGTAGGAGCTACAGTTCAGGTGGGTTCAGCTAGCTGAAGCAGGATTTGCAGAATTCCTTTAAAGCTGATGGAGATGCAGCGCGATGAGGTTGGTAGGCAGAGGCTTGCTCTGATGGGCAAATGATGGCAGGAGTCTTCCAGGGAGGCAGGCTTTGAGGCAACTTAGATTTGATGCAGGCTGAAGTTTAAACAACAGACCATGCTGTGAGTCTAGAAATGTAATATTAAAACTTTGCAAAAGTCAGAAGCTTAGGTGATGTGATGTTGCCCATCAATGAATCAGTTGCAGGTTAATAAGCAGTTTCTATGCCTCTAGGCAAAATCCATTTTTCACCTTCAGAGATAAATGCTTTATTTAATGCTTCTGCACATATAACGAGTTTTGATGGCTCTCCCTTTGTTATAGGACCAGGCTGAGGAGACAGATCGTCTGCTGGTCCCTGGTTTCATTGATTGTAATATGTCCTCACAATCAGAGGTGTGAGATTCCACATGGAGGAGGGTTTAGCTTTTGTCCAGTAACTGCTGTTGGAAATTTCCAGAAATTGTAGCCAACTTGTGAATCACAGGACCTCTAGCAGCCATCTTTTGGTTCAGCAAGGTCTACTTTTTTTTAAACAGTTTATGATCTCTTTCATGTCTTAGGGTCATGACAGCCTCATGGACCTCTCTCTTCATCAAGGCTACCAGTCCTGACTCAGAGGCCTTGGAGCATGCTCGTTGCCCTGTTGCACCATTTTCACCCCCCTTCCCTCAGAATGTCTTCCACAATCAATTCCAGCCATGTGGATTCCTGCTGAGGTATAGACACTCAGCAGCACATTTAGCACTGAGCTTCATACTATTATAATTTCATTTAATGGCAGTGTGAAGTTTGCATTCTGCCTGTATCACAAATGAAGGGGCACAGGTTTAGTTTTTACATCAACCACTGGAAGTGAGGGTTGAAATTGTGGTCATACGCATGCAGTGAAGAAGGCAGTACTGTCATATGATTTTAGGAGAATGAAGGATAGTGGGGAAGGGGAGTTTTGGGAGTAGCGAGGCTGTAGGTGGTGCTGGTATAAGGAACAATAATCATTGTTATTATGATGACTTTGGTGATCTTCATTGAACTTCTTCCAACTTTGAGAACATGACCTGACTCTAGACTGTTGACATTGGTGTGCTCTGCAAGCTCCTCCCACTGTCAGTGGTGTCAGTGGTGTCGATACCTGAAATCCTTTCCTGCATAATAATGAAATAATTCCTTGAAATAATTTTTGCACCAAGTACCTTCAAGTTGACGTCCACCATTCTACATCCTTATTTACCCATGATCCTCTATTATGTATAAGATCTTAATTTCCATGATTAATATAGGCCTGAATTTCACACTCCCCGGCCGGCAGGTTTTTAGGTGGGTTGGGGAGACCATGTACTAAAAGGAACAGTTTTCCCTCTGAGTTCAATCTAGCATTGGGCACCCCCCACCCCCTCAAAACCCCACTTAAGGCCCAGTAGCCACTGGACCTCAAACCTCACCCGGGCTCTCCCCCAATACACCAATTGCCCACTTTCCACACCCCCAGGCCTTCCCTACACTCCCCACACTGGGACCCCGAACACATATTGCCAACCAGTTCCAGGTCTTAGACCCTGGCATCTTCAAGCACTCTCTCTTCTCTCTACTGCAGCTCCTGTTGCTGCAGGAACCTGAGAGCTGTCAGCCAATCAAATGGGCTGGCAGCTCTCTAAGATGGGACTTCCTCCAAGAGCGAGGGGCGGAAGTCCCACTTGTAGCCAACAGACGCTCATTCAAGCATGAAATGGCTATGGGGCAGGCAGAGTCAGTGGGGACGTGTTCCCTGCTGACTCGTTGGATGGCGGGAAGGGAAATCCCGCTATCTGAAATATTCAGGCCATAGGACTCCAGATCTCCTCATCCCTTCTTATGTTGGCTCTGAGTGTTATCTGAACACGGCAGCGGTGGCACTCTGCTTCTTCTTAACAGTGGAGTTTCCCTGCTGTTCTGGGCGATGCAGTTACCTGTTAATGACTGGCTCAAACCAATCAAACAATCCCCCTTGTCTGTACTCACTCTCGTAGGGAAAATGTCAGTCTACAGCCTGACTGGATCAAGTTGCCTATTCCAGGAGGGTTCCACAGTAAGCGCTGGTCAGTTAAACCTTAGACTTCTCGACAATGCCATTACACTTGTTCATTAATTGTACAGGTATCAGGAATTGTTCCTTTGGAATAAAAAGATTCTCAAAGTGATGGCTGAAGCATTTATTATATTACTCAACATCACCAGTACATGCAACCCATTGTCTCTGCACAAGTTGGATGATGTGGTTCCATAACTTGAATACACAACGGGATTGCTCTTTATGTGAAGTTATAAAAATGTGTAGAAGCTGTTAATATTCCACATTTTTAAATTGCAGCAGGAAGTTGAAGCAATGGCGGAGAATGAGTAAGTATCAGCAGAAATGTTTCCATCATTCTTTCAGGAGGAGTTCGATGAAGTTCTGGTTTAACACGTGTTTCCTTAGACTATTGGGTAGACTGCATGTCTTGTGATTCCACAGTTTCTCCTCACATTCTTAGCCATTTTGATGTAACCTTCATGACCCCAGCTTGTTCCCCAACTGTAAAGAAAGAAAACACTATGATATTAACATCACAGTTTGGTTCAAGAGACAGGTTTGGAGAACTGAGGCTTTTACACTGGAAATTCATAAATTTTGACTCATCCAGTCTCGCCAACCCACCCCTAGCCTCACCCTCAACTACCCCTCCCCTCAAACCCCAGTGGTCGGTGTCATCAGCAACCACCCCCACTACCTTGGTCTTGTCAGCAACTCCATTGAAGTGGCCCTTAGTTTTTTCCATTGGGACTGTCTCCCTGTTCTGTCATTAACCCTTCACATCCACGTAAACACATTATTCAGTGTTGGTTACATGGATACATAGACTGCAGCACAGAAACAGGAAATTCAGACCAACTGGTCTGTGCTGGTGTTTCTGCTCCATATGAGCCCCCTCCCATCCTTCTTCATCTAACCCTATCAACAAATCCTTCTATTCCTTTCAGCCTCATGAGCTTATCTAGCTTCTCCTTCACTACATCTGTGTTATTCAGCTCAAACACTCCTTGTGGTAACACTTTCCCAATTCCACCTCTCTCTGGGTAAAGAGATTTCTCTTGAATTTTTGACTGGATGTATTAGTAACTATCTTGTATTTATGACCCCTAGTTTCGAACACCACCACAAGTGGAACCGTTTTCTCTATACCGACCGTATCAAATCCTTTCACAATATTAAAGACCTCGAACAGGTCACCTCTCAACCTTCTCTAATCTGAAGAAAAGAGCTCCAGTCTGTTCAGCTTTCTCTGATAAATCTCTCCTCTCAGTTCTAGTATCATTCTTATGAATCTTTTATGCTCCTTCTCCAGTGCCTTTGGATAATAATCAGCAGTGGGAATTTTGGTGGATGCTTCCCTCCCTACCCCAGGAACACTGAGAGCAAATCCAGTGCTCCTGTCGTTGCCCCAGCTGTGATCAGTTATTTGGTGTTTTTATAAAGTACATACCTGTTTTTAATCAGCCAATAGTTCCTTTGATCCTCTCTCCCAAATCCAACCACCAGCACTGCGTGGTTTACAGCCCGACTCTTGCATCTTGGATTCCGATAGATCCCTGTAAGCAGACACTTACATTTAATACTATATAATTGTAAAATATAGAATTATTTTCCCCTGCGAATAGATATTTGCTCTTTATAATTTTTACCTCTCTATCTTCTGGTCTAAAATCCACTTTACAAAACCTTGCTCCCTGTTGTCAGGCTTTTTGTCACTTTTATTGTCTTTTTACATTTTAAATCCCAAAATCCTCACCTCCTCTGGACATATCCTCAGTTTCTTTACTTATTCCATTACCGCTGCCTTTGGCCTTCCACCAATAAATCATTTTATCATTTAATCTCCTGCCTTCCAGCCTATCAGAGATTTTTTCTTTTGTTCCTTTTCTACCCTCCTCACTTGCCCCTCTAAAAACCCATCACATTTTAAACTTTTCTCAGTTCTGATGAAAGCTCATCGACCTGAAATGTTAACTCTGTCTCTCACTCCACAGATGTTGACTGACCTGCTGAGTACTGGCAGCATTTTCTGTTTGTATTATGTCCAACTTTAACCCCACTTACAACCAAGTTCAGCATATGCATCGACAGATGTGTTATTAAGAATCCTGTCCAGGTTACACACTGCCAGTCGTTATAATTTTTGTTCATGTTTTTGTGTGAATGTTTACTATTGCCCACATTTTCCTTTTGGTTCTGTTGTCACACATCGTAATGTAACAGCAGGCTCTAGGATCTGATCGCTCAGTGGCTTTTGAATCTCTCAACTCCATTGTATATATTGTATTCACCAACCGACCATAGGCAGCATTGGGGGCAATTTACTGGAAATCTGTGAAAAATCTTGGTGTACATGCAGTTCCTGTAAATTCATGAGACAACAAACAAACATTTCTTTATCTGTTGAATTTTTTTTTGGAGTCTTGATCAACATTAGTTTCAGTAAACTACATTACACTCTGAAATGTAAAAGGGGTCACTTGGCATTTTGTTTGAGTTTAGGTGAGAAGTGTTGACCCCTAAAAGTTGTGGGATATGTGAAGCTGGTCTCCAAAGTGTCTGTGGCTTCATTGCTATGGATGGTGTTCGACATTTTGAACACATCATAATAGTGAATGTCCATTATTCCGGCAGCAATCATGGTGCTTTCATTCTGTACCCGCCCACTGATCCCGCAGTATTAGTCGTAAGTCAAATCAGAGAATGGTCACCGGGCGACAAGGGTTATCTGCACCTGGCTCATGGCTTTGCTCCACAGCCCTACCACAAGTACCCAGAATGTGTACAGTGAGAGTCAGGCTGCCACATGAAACATCACAGAGCAGAGCATTGAGGAGCTACCTGGACCGATCTGGAGGATCCTCCAGTACTCGTTGGAACCTCTGTCCCAATCCATGGTGATCTGCTGGATCCTCCACATTCTGAGCATCATGAGGGAACAGACTTTAGGGAGCAGCTATGAAGGAGGAGCAGGAGGAGGAGGGGGAAGACGAGGAGTCAGCTGGCACATCCCTGTTCTGGCCGGAGTTTCCATAATCATCCCATTTGACTCGGTTCCTGTGAACACAACCCCAATTCCCCATTGTACAACAATCTCACAACTCACCATCCCTCTGTTTATGATCATCCTTCTGGCTACAATGTTGCAATAAAAACCACCACAAAATAACCATTCCTTACCAACTTTATCTATCAAACCTTCCAATCTCCATACAAAGGCCAACTAATCTCCGTTGTGAATTCCCTTATTGCCTGTCTTGCTATTGCCTTGGTCTGCCGGAGCACTCCTCCTCAGTGCAATCCCAGTGGCTGCTGGGAGGCTGTTGACTTTCACTGGGGGAGACTGTGGGTGGCCTTGTGTGGCAACAAGCTAAGGTTGCAAGACTTCAGTCTGAGCATCCACTGCAGCACTCAGATATTGGGTGAAATTTTATGCCTCTCTCAGGCAGGTTTAGTGGAAGAGATGGCACTTAATCACACGGGAAGGTGGAGGGTGGGGAGTGGTGGGTGGGGGCCCAGCCCCCCTCCCACCTCCACTTGATCAAGTCCGTGCAGGATAGTCTGTGGACAACCTTCCCAACTACTGAGGCCCTCAAGTGGGCTATTAATGCCAGCTTAAGCACCTCATTCTGCCACTGGTATCAATCCAGTTGCGGGTGGGCCTGTCGCAAAGCGGGAGCATGATGGGCAAACCTCTGCGTGCTGCCTGTAGTCTCTCAGGGTGGGATTCCTCATTCAATAGTGCTCAGTGCCTGATCAAGGGACCCAGCACTGGAAACGAGGTGGGGGCTGGGGGTTGGGGGGAACCGCTGAAAGCCACTAGTCAGCTCTTGTTGCTGAATGTACAAAACCCGTCTGCCATACCTGTGCCTCCAGAGCCTGTCATTCCCGGTGCAGCCACCGCCTCCTCAGTGATGCTGGTGAGCAAAAAAGTTGCCAGCATCTGATTGGCCAGCAGCTCTTGGTGGGAGGGACTTCCTGACCCTGGGGTCCTGATCCTGTGGAAGGCCCACTGGTGGCCTGTTAATTCCCTAATTGGCCCATAATTCAACAGGGTTTCCCCAAAGAGAACAATGTGGTTCTCTCACTGGCATTCAAGCTGACTGGTTGCCTGCATAAAATTCGCCCAATGTGCAGTGACTTCTGATTGTTCTGCAATCACCAGCCATCAGAGCATGCATCATGGTCGGGTCCATAGGAGTTCAAATGGGGTTAGCTAGTGCTTCCATACTAGAAAGGATAGGCACCAAGTTTTCCACAAAGCCCTGTGCCAGGCTGGAGTTGGAACCCTACATGTCCATTGACAGTGACAGCAGGCTTTCTGCCAGGTCTGACAATGCAGCAAGTACCCTGGTGTGCATGCCCATCAGACTTTTTTTTGTTTGTTTCCAAGTTGAATCTAAGTTCTCTGCAACTTTGCCCTCCAGTGAACTGGCACTGAGCTATGCTTTCCACTACTGTGGTTGCAGTTTATTGGTGCCTGGTGACTCACCATGTGTGGATCCTGCCTCGGTGCTAACCTCTATCATTCACACGGTGACAGTATCTGAGCTGCTGCCTGTGAGTGTGAGTTTGAGTGACAGTGTTTCTTCTTTCTCTCTTGTCCCTCTTGCACTTCAGGCTCCTGCACCAGCTCTTGACCAGCTGGCAGTTCCTGGTTATCTGAAAGGGTAAAGTTACAAGGGTAGGGTTGGGATGAAGGAAGTGGAGCAAAGCAAGTGACACATGCTAACGCCATCTGCAGTTTGTAAACCATAAGAGGTTGTGGGATGAGGGGGAAGTGGGATGTGAGAAGGTGGATTCGGGACGAACAAGCCAACATCAGCTATTGTTTCAGCTCTGCCACTGGCCACAGCCTCAGTTTTGACTACACCAATGATTGACAGCATCAGCCCCTCCATACTCATTACAGCTTTGGTTCAAACATGGACAAAAGAGCTGAACTCCAGAGGTGAGGTGAGAGTGACTGCCCTTGACAAGAAGGCAGCATTTGATCGAATGTAGCATTAAGGAGCTCGAGAAAAACTGGAGTCAATGGGAATGGGGCGAAAACTCTCTGCTGTTTGGAGTCATATCTAGCACAAAGGAAGATGGTTATGGTTGTTGGAGGTCAGTCATCTCAGCTCCAGGACATCACTGCAGAAGTTCCTCAGGGTAGTGTCCTTGGCCCAACCATCTTCAGCTGTTTCATCAATGACCTTCCTTCCATCATAAGGTCAGAAGTGGGGATGTTTGCTGATAATTGCACAATGTTCAGCACCATTCGCAACTCCTCAAGTACTGAAGTAGTCCATGTCCAAATGCAACAAGACCAGGACAATATCTAAGCTTGGGGTTACAAGTGGCAAGTAACATTCGTGCCACACAAGTGCCAGGCAATGACCATTTCCAACAAGAGAGGATCTAACCATTGTCCCTTGACATTCAATGGTATTACCATCGCTGAATCCCCCACTATCAACATCCTGGGGGTTATCATTGACCAGAAACTGAACTGGACTAGCCATATAAATACTGTGGCTATAAAAGCAAGTCAGAGGCTAGGAATCCTGTGGTGAATAACTTACCGCCTGACTCCACAAAGCCTGTCCACAATCTACAAGGCACAAGTCGGGATTGTGATGGAGTACTCCCCACTTGCCTGGATGAATGCAGTTCCCACAACACTCAGGAAATTTGACACCATCCAGGACAAAGCAGCCCACTTGATCAGTACCCCATCCACAAACATTCATTCCTTCCACCACCAACACAATGCAATAGTGTGTACCATCTTCAAAATACACTGCAGGAATTCACTAAAGCTCCTTAGATAGCACCCATGACCTCTATCATTCAGAAGGACAAGGTGACACATGGGAACTCCACCACCTGGAAGTTCCCCTCCAAGTCACTCACCATCCTGACTTGGAAATATATCTCCGTTCCTTCACTGTCACTGGGTCAAAATCCTGGAACTCCCTTCCTAACAGCACTGTGGATGTACCTACACCACATGGATTGCAGCAGTTCTAGAAGGCAGTTCACTACCACCTTCTCAAGGGCAATTAGTGAAGGGCAATAAATGCTGGCCCAGCCAGTGAAGACCTCATCCTGTGAATGAATAAAGAAAATAAATACTGCTATGCCATCTTTCTGCTGGTTAAATGCTTCTTCCTCTGGTTGTGGGCAACCTTGATTTGCAAGAGAGAGGGAAGTGTGCCAGTGAGTGCGGTGCAATCTGCTTGATCTGCTATCAAGATTGAATAGCTGGCAGTGTGTGCAAGCTGTGAGATGTTTGTGTGATGCATTCAGAAATGCTAAATGTGTCAGGGTGGGGTGAGCTCGATGATGGTTTTTAGTGGGTGACTGTAGTGGCTGTGGTGAATGGAGCAGTGTATGCGAGGCTAGTGGTGCATTTGTAAGGGTGAAGCATATAGCGCATTTTTTTAAATCATTCATGGGGTGTGGGCATCGCTAGGCCAGCATTTATTGCCCATCACTAATTGCCCTTGTTCATTGTTGTGTTTGGAGTCTGGAGTCACATGTAGGCCAGAGCAGGTAAGGGTGGGAAGATTTCCTTCCCTAAAGGGTATTAGTGAACCAGATAGGTTACAACATTCGTCATCATTAGACTTTTAATTCCAGATTTTTATTGAATTCAAATTCCACCATCTGCCCTGGGTCTCTGGAAAACTAGTGCAGTGACAATACCACTCTGCCACCACCTCCTATACTTACTCACCTTGACCATTTGTTTGAGGCCATTGAGCTTTTTTGCAGTACTGCATCCAGCTTCACAGAGCTAGACTACTGGCATTGACCGTGATGCTACCTGCTCCCACTGCCTTCTCCATGTCTGTCGGGAGGGCATCCTAGTCTCCTGATGGAAAGGGGCCTTTATTTTCCTGTCCACCTCCTGCCCCAAGGCCTCCAGTGCTGTGTCAGACAGCCCAGGGGCTGCCATCGCCTTGTTGTACCATTTCTACTTCTCTTTCAGCTCAGAGTCTCTTCGTGAATTCCAGCACCTGCTCCTTTAAGAGGTATAGGTTGACTTTAAGTCATGCGGTCGAATTTTAAGTGGTATTAGCCTTACACAAACTTGGATCCACTGCTCAGGTTTGCAGTCACTCAGCTGCACATCACTATCAATTAAATTCGCAGACAGCACGAAGTTTGTGAGCTGCCTGGATCACTATGAATGGTGGGGGTAAATTGCCCATCGCAATTCCCACACTCGATTACCAGCCTGGTCCAATTTTAACCCCATGGTGTTTGACAGCATTGGAGAGTATGTAGCACGGGGGATGGTAAAACATCAACAAAGTGCAGGGGTGTGGTAGTTTCCATTATAAGTAATGAAAAAGAATTAATAATAAATAAAGTTGACAGAAAGTGTGTGTGAATGTTTTATTTTTAATATATTATGATAGATTCGGTTAAAAGGCTGACTGATGAATATCATCCACAGCTTCTGTTTCTTACCTCGTTTATAGAAGTGGAAAGACCTTCCGCTTGCATCAATAGCAACAGATATCGGTCCGATCCTTTCTACTGCTTTTTCTAAGAATCTTTCGCGTCTTCTGATAAATGCGTAGTGTCTGATTTTGGCAACAAGCTTGTCCGTTTTATTCTGGCAGTTTTGATCCTAAGTGTTAAAGAACATGTTAAAAGTTAAAGTTCATTGATACCATGCGATTTTTTTCAAAGTTCCAGTGATATCTTCACAGGATCTTTAACAGCCCCTGGATATTAAAAATGATGTAGTGTTTCAGACATTGCAAATTCGACCATCGTTCCCACGTTCAAGTGAAAAACGGACAATTATAAATGTGGTAACAATTGAAGAATCACCTTCTTGTCTATTGGTGGAAAGATTTTGGTCAGTTTGACCCTCAGTTACCATCTCACCAATGCTGCAGATAGGGTAGCTTCAGAAACAGAGGAGATTCAGAGCAAAGTGACGCACAACCAACCAATTATTGATACGTCCATTTGCAGAAGAGCACTGCTTTCATTCAGTTGATTTGTGGTAGGTGAAATGCTAGGTCTGTGGGGAGCACAGTGTGAGGTAACACAGTGATCTCAATGCCTGCCTTCCCTGGGGCCTCAGTTTGCCTTTATGCCTCTGTAAACTTGAGGTCATCCAAAACTCTGTTGTCGGTGTCTTAACTCATAATAAGGCAGGGGAATATCCCTATCACCCTGTGCTTGCTGACCTCTAATGGCTCCAGGTCTTGATTTTGAAATTCTCATCCTTGTTTCCAAATCCTTCCATGACCTCGCTCCTTCCTATCTCTGTAATCTCCTTCAACCACACAACTCTCTGGGATATCTGCCTTCCTCTAATTCTGACCTCTTGTACATTACCAATCATAATTTCGTCAGGATTGGTGGCCATACCTTCAGCTGCCTAGGTCCCAAGCTCTGGAATTTCCTTCCTATATCTCTCTACCCCTCCACCTTGCTTTCCTCCTTTAAGACGGTGCTTAGAACCTACCTACCTCCTTGATCAAGCTTTTGGTCATCTGACCTATTATTTGCCTCCGTGTCAATTTTTATTTTGTAATGCCCCTGTGAAGTACCTTGGGAAGTTTCATTCTGTCAAAGGTGATATATAAAGAGAAGTTGTTGTTGCCCACAAATCAGAAAGCTGCTGAAATTTCACAGCATCTCAGACCCATTAGGGATATCAAAAGGCAGGGCCCTGTTAGCCAGTGTGAGGAGCTGAAACTGGGAAAATCAAACAGTGTTGAGACAATGCCGATATCATCACAACTCTGCTGGGTGAAAACAGACAGGTATGTGTCATCTCCAAGGAGCTCAAACATGAGTGTGTGGAGTAGATGGGGGAAGGTTTGAAGGATGCACTGAAGAACAAGCTGACGCTGTGTGACATTGATCCAAACAGCTGGGAGGTGCTGCAGGAGGCTGATCAGGGTGATATCCAATGCAGAGGGACAATTGTGACATGAAGTACCATCAACACTAAGAACAGTGACTGCTAGAGAACAACATCAGTACAAAAGGCAATTTACACAAATATTCACCAAAGAACAGTTTCAAACTAAGTTGCTTCTTGATTACAGCCCAACATTCAAAACTTCAAACTATCAAATTGAAGCTTAAATTGCATTCCTAAAGAGTAAACTCCTCTCTTGCCAAATGACCAGATTTACACAATGACTGGCCTTTCAAGTAGTTTGCACACCAACTTTGAACCTTCCCATCGAACATTAATAACTGTGTATGGGTCACACCTCAAACTTAAACTGCTTTTATTTTAAAATGCAGCTTATATTTGAGTCATTGACCAGTCAGGTGGAGTTTATGGGAGGACCAGATGGACCAAGACAATCTTTTCTCGTCTTATTTTTTCAGTACTGTACATCATTATGTTGCCATGGTAACTATTGTACTGGGTGATGTTGTACGATCCACAGATCAAGCACAGATCATGTCGAATTATATGTTGATTCAGCTGAGTGACATACTAACACTCTGGGTCACATAATGGTGAGCAGTAACACATATGAACTTTTAACACTTTTAACTCCTCATTCAAATAGCATGATAGCAGGAGGTATTGAGTAGAGATCTGAGATATCTTTACAAGATTAGGGGAGGAATGAGAGGGAGAGCTAGTCCCTTCCTGAAAGATGTTATTCTCTCACCCTGTCTCACACTGGTTATATGGTGACATCGCTGGAAACCTGGGAGCAGATTCTCAGGGAAGAATTGATCCAAAGTAGGATGTCAGCTTCCATTCTATTTGGACTAGGCTCCACTATCTAATACCCTGAATGCTGTAAACACATTGTACTTGGTGAATTTGAAAACATATTTAAAAGAGATTTACCCGTGCAGTATATGAATAATCTGCAGCAGAGCTGATGCCATTATTATTGATGACAAATTCAAAGGCATATGACATCCATCCACCTTGACATCCTCTGTTTCTATACGTGCTACAATCAACCAGCATCTGTTCACTCAGAGGAATCAGTTTTTTAGTTGCGTGAAACCACTGTCCTTCGATAGCACCAACTGCACTGAAAGCCCAGCAAGAACCACATTGCCCCTGGTAATTACGGAAATACAATCACATTAAAAACATTCTGACATAAAAATAAAACCTTATTTCCATCTTTTGTCAGGAGGAATACAGATGGACGATGTTAGTTCATCTTCTTTATGAGGTTTCTAGAAAACACATGGGGTCAGTGAGTGGATCTGAGTGACAGGGTTGACAAGGTATCACTTACACTTTTGCTTCTTAGTTCTGAGGCAGGATAGACTGCAGAATAATTTAATCAGAAGTGCTAGGGATAGAGTCAGGGGCACAGTAAATGAGCACACTGCTTGTGACCCAGGCTTAAATCGACGCATGTAGGAAGTGTTTAAGCTGCTTCAGTTTGAGCTCGGGGTTTCTGAGCTTGAGGAGCACCTCAAGCCCCTGTGGAGCATCAGGATGGGAGTTTCCTGGTTCCTACGTTCCAGGAGGTGGTCACTCCACGGCAAGAAAAGTTCAGGGTGGTAGATGGGTGGCCATCTGAAAGAGTAAGAAGAGGCAGGTGGTGCATGAATCCCCGGGGTGATACTCTCAAATGGGTACACAGCATTGGAGATGGCTGGGAGTCACAAGACCTTGAAAGAGTGCAGTCCAATGGCATCAAAGGGAATGGGACTCCACAGGGGAGAACAGTATAGAGTGGGAATGTAATTGTTATAGGAGATTCCATAGTTAGGTGTTTCTGTAACTGTCATCGGGAGTCCTGCATGGTATGTTGTCTTGCTGATGTCTAGGTAAAGGACATCATGAAGAACACACTGCAGGATGAAGGGAGTGAGCCACAAGTTGTGGTACATGTTGATATCAATGACATTGAGAGGGCAGGTATTATGGTCCTAATGGAAAGATTTTCAGGAACTAGAGAGAAAGATAAAAAGTAGGAGCTCGAGAGGATTACTGCTCGAGAGGTACCTGTTCAAAAATGACAGGTCACTCCCCAACTGGGCAGGTACTAATATCCTCACAAGGAGGTTCACTGGTGTAGTTTGGGAGGCTTTCAACTAAATTGACAGTGGGTTGGGCACCAGCTAAGTAGAAAAGTGGAATAAGGTGCAAACAGTGAAAGTATTGAATAGTACTAGAGAAGGAAGTAGTGCCACATTACACAGCAGTAGACTAAACACCATTACAAAGAATGCAAAGATGGGTTTAGAATGCATATATGTAAACACACAAAGTGTGGTGAATAAGATTGGTGAGTTACAAGCACAAAGAGCCAAGTGGGAATATGATGTGACAGCAATAATGGATGCATGGTTAAAATTGGTGAGGATGGGCTGCTAATATTCAATGATACAAAGTGTTCAGAAAAGATAGGGAAGGAAAGGGGAAGGTAGGGTGGCAGTGCTTAAGGAAGACATTATAGTGTGGCAAAGCGAGAATGTCCTTGAGAGAACCAGGACAGAATCTATTGGTTAGAGATGAGAAGAGAAATGGTATGATCACGCGACTGGTGCAATTCTATAAGTTTCCAAATAGTGAGAGGGAGGTAGAGGAGCAAATCTTCAGGGAAATCCCAGAGAAGTGCAAGAACTACAGAGTGATGATACTGGGGGACTTTACTCAGCCAAATATCAATTGGGATGGTGTTAGAGTAAAGTGAAAAGAGGAGGAGGAATTTCTGGAACTTATTCAGGAGAACTTCCTTCACCAGAATGTTCTTGGTCCATCTAGGGAGGAGGCATAGCCAGATCTGGTGCTGGGGAATGAGGTGGGCCAAGTGGACCAAGTGTTCATAAATGAATAGAGCTAAAAACTGACAGGAAAACTATAAAAGAACAATGGGTGATCATTAAGGAGTTAATGTTTCAGATGCAGGCTAGATACATTACAACAAGAGGAAAAAGAAGGGGAACCAAAGCTGGGGCTCTTTGAATGATGAGGGGGATAAAGATTATGATGAGAGCAATTAAAGTTGGCGTATGATGCATGTCAGCTGAATTCTCCAAGTGAGAATGAGGCAAAATACAATAAGTTGGGAGGGGAAGTGAAGAGGAAAATAAGACGTTGCAGAGGGAGAATATGTGAATGGAATGAGAGTGAACATAAAAGGGAATCAAATATCATCTATTGACATGTAAATATTGTAGTAAGCAGGTAGTAAGGGGCAGGGTGAGGCCTATAAGGCACAAAGACGGTGCTTGCTTAGAGATCAAGGTCAAGGTGAGAATACTTAATAAGTACTTGGTATCAGTGTTTAAGGAAGATTGATGCTGACAAAGAATTGGTAGAAATGCAGATGGCAGAGGTAGTGGATGGGGTGAAAACTGGTAAGCAAGATGTACTCGAAAGGCTGGTTCTGCTTAGAATGGATAAGTCGCCTGGTCCCGATGGCTTGAATCCCAAATTGCTAAAGGAAATGGGAGTGAAGATAATCTTCCAATATTCCTCAGATGTGGGGTCTGTGCCAAAAGATTGGAGAGTGTCAAATGTATCACCCTTGTCCAAGAAAGAATTAAAGGGTATTTTTAGTTACTGCAGGCCGGTGTAAGAAACAATGGTCAGGGGAAAATTAAATGGCATTTAAAAGTATTGAAGCCTGAGGATTGGGAGCAGTTTAGAATTCAGCAAAAGTGGACAAAAAGATTGATCAAGAAGGGGAAAATGGAGTATGAAAGTAAAATTGCAGGGAACATTAAAACTGACTGTAAAAGCTTCTATAAATGTGTGCAGAGAAAAAGATTAGCAAAGTCAAATGTTGGTCCCTTATAGTCAGAAGCAAGGCAAATTATAATGGGGAACACAGAAATGGCAGGAGAATTGAACGCATATTTTGGCTCTGTCTTCACAAAGCAGGACACAAATAATTTCCCAGAAATGTTAGGGAACCAAGGGTCTAGTGAGAGGGAGGAATTAAAGAAAATCAGTGTTAGTAAAAAAATGGTGCCAGAGAAATTAATGGGGTTAAAAGCTGAAAAATCCCCAAGGCCTGATAATCTACATCTCGAGTGCTAAAGGAAGTGGCCCTGGGAATATTGGATGCATTGGTGGTCATCTTCCAAAATTCTGTAGACTCTGGAGTAGTTCCTACAGATCGTAGGGTGGCAAATGTCACACCACTTTTTAAAAAAGGAGGGAGACAAAAAATAGAGAATTACAGACCAATTAGTCTAACATCAGTAGTGGGCAAAATGCTAGAGTCTATTATAAAAGATGTGCTAACAGAATACTTAGAAAGCATTAACGGGATTAGACAAGGTCAGCATGGGTTCATAAAAGGGAAATCATGCTTAACTAATCGACTGGAGTTTTTTGAGCATGTAACTAGTAGAATAGGTAAGGGAGAACCAGTGGATGTGATGTATTTGGATTTCAAGAAGGCTTTTGATAAGGTCCCACATAAGAGGCTAGTGGACAAAATTAAAGCACATGGGATTGGGGGTAATACACTGGCATGGATTGAGAATTGGTTGACAGACCGGAAACAGAGAGTGGGAATAAATGGGTCTTTTTCCGGAAGACAGGCGGTGACTATGATATGCTGCAGGGATCAGTGCTTGGGCCCCAGCTATTGACAGTATATATAAATGACTTGGATGAGGAAACCAAATGCAATATTTCCAAGTTTGCTGGCGACACAAAACTGGGTGGGGTTGTGAGTTGTGAGGAGGATGCAAGGAGGCTCCAGGGTGATTTAGACAAGTTGTGTGTGTGGGCAAACACATGACAGATGCAGTATAACATGGATAAATGTAGTTATACGCTTTGGAGTGAAAAACAGAAAGGCAGAGTATTATTTAAATGGTGATATATTGGGAAATATGGATGTACAAAGGGATATGTCCTTGTACACCAGTCAATGAAAGTAAACAGGCAGGTTCAGCATGCAATTAGAAAGGCAAATTGTATGTTGGCCTTCATTACAGGAGGATTTGAATTCAAAAGTAAGGATATCCTACTACAGTTATACAAGGCCTTTGTGAGACCACACCTGGAATATTGCGTGCAGTTTTGGTCACCCTACCTAAGAAAGGATATACTTGCCATAGAGGGAGCGCAGTGAAGGTTCACTAGGCTGATACCAGGGATGGCAGAACTATTGTATGAGGATACATTGGTTCAACTGAGTCCGTATTCACTAGAGTTTAGAAGAATGAGAGGGGATCTGATTGAAATGTATAAAATTCTAACAGGGCTAGACAGACTAGGTGCAGGGAGAAATATTCCCCTGGTTGGGGAGTCTAGAACCAGGGGCCAAAATCTCAGAATACGGCATAGGCCATTTAGGACTGAGATGAGGAAAGTTTCTTCACTCAGGATGGTCAACCTGTGGAATTCTCTACCACAGAAAGTTTTGGAGGCTGAGTCACTGAGTATATTCAAGAAAGAAATTGATAAATCTTTTGGATATTAGGGGCACCAAGAGGTATGGAGAGAAAGGAGGAATATGGTATTGAGACAGAGGATCAGCCATGATCATATTGAATGGCAGAGCAGGCTCAAAGGTCTGAATAGCCTACTCATGCTCCTAGTTTCTATGTTTCTACGAGTTAATTAAGAAGACCCAGCATAAATTTGTAAAAAGGTAGAATGTATTGATTAATTTAATTGAATTTGGAATGAAGCATCCTCTAGCTTCTTCATGTAACAGACCAGACCTTAAAAGAGACTACTGTTATTTGCTGGTCCAATGAGGCATCAGAGATCTGGTTTTGTACAGTGTATGTATGTCAATGTAAATATGATCAAGTTGTTGTACCTGTTAATGGGCAAAATTGGCACTGTGACTTTTGGGTTATAAGAGACACGTGTAAAAGTCCAGGGGTGGTACCAGTGGGTGGTTTCAAGGTGATGAGAGATTATATTCTTGCACGAGCCCATGTGTTTTTGGTTGTTTAAAAGTGCAAGAGATTATATCCTTGCATGGATTCAGCTTTTCTGTTGATGAACGCGATGAGAGATTATATGCTTGCATGGACTCATGGTAACACCATAAGTGTTTAGTCAAGGCAGATGGAGTTGTTAACTGTGGGAAAATGGGTTGAAAGCCAGTAAATACTCTAATAGGTAAAATAAAAAGTAAAATAAGTAGAATCCAGGAACTTGTACCTTATTAGTAAGAAACCGTCAGGGTGTAGCAAGGTGAAGGGACTAATTGGATGCAGGCTTAAGGATAAAGCACAGAAAGAGGAGCAGAGCAAGAACGGCAGAGAAAATAGACCATCCAACAGACAGAAAATAAAACACATGAAGCTACTTAAAGACAGACACAGTCAGAAGACCCTAAATATACTTTGGAGAAAGCAATAGTTAAGATAGATGAATTGACTGAAGCCATTAAAACAATGGCTGACATTAGGTGAGCCAAAGGTGACTTTGCCATGGCGAGTGCCATTTCTCCATTACTCTCTGTCAATACAGATATACCAATAGAGGAGAATATGAAGAATTGTGTAGGAGGTAACAAGCTTGAGTGAGGACATGGATTCTAAGCTTAGGACTTTGCACCAAGATGGAATGTCCTTCCTTTTATTTCACTATCTTTTTCCCATTTTTGAGTCAGAATGTTCATTTAGCTGTGAGCCAAATTTTTCCTTCAGTTATATTTAATATTTTCATCAGTCATTTGGAAAGGTGCCTGAAGAAAAAAAAAGAAAAAAAATTATGTAAATTATTGAGCTTTTGTAAGCATGTGTGGTTTTGATAAATTTATCCGTTCTCTATTGTGTAAAGTTCAAAATATTCCAGAATGAAATTGAGGTTATTGAGGTTAACAAACAATTAAATTGTGGAAATCAGACTTTGATTATGGCCACAGTGACATTCCTGCTGTTGTAAGCTTTGTGAAAATCTTTACTTCTGATGAGTTGATAAAGAAATTTGAATGTTGAGAGTAGTTGCTGTTTGTGGAATTGTATTGAGCATTTGGAGAATATTGTTTAATCCAAAGGTTGGACTGGAATGTGAATGCCATTAGCAAACTGTCAGCACCTTTTCAAATTATGTTGATGGTAGTTAAAAGGGTCCTGGGCCCAAGAAATTTCTGCAGGGTCTTCTGTCTCTTCATAGCAAAGAAGTTAGAGGCCGGGATTTTTCAGTCGGCATGCGGGGGGTGCCAGATATGCTGGCATGTAAAATGACATGCGATGACATCAGGCATGCATCCCGATGTCATCACACTGTCTCGCGATATTTCGCTCGGCAGGCGCGTGCCAGAGTCTGCTGCATGCCCACTGGTAATTATAAGGCCTATTAAGGCCATTAACAAAGTAATTATGGTCAACTTTACGCTACCCGTCAAAGCTTATGGTTGGCGCGCAGGTGAAAAGGCCAAGCGGCCTTCACGTTTTGTAGGAAACCTCATTCACGAGTGGGATGAGGTTTCCTAAAGCTTTTACAACTTAAGTAAAAACTTTCTGTGAAAAATAAAAGCATGCTCCATCTCATGTAACACAGTCACATGAGGGGACATGTTTCATTAAATTTTCATTGTTTTTATTTATATTTTTAACAGTCGCTTCAATCTCCCTGAGGCACAGAGCTGCCTCAGGGTGATTGAAGCGCTCTTTTGTGCGCATGTGAGGAAGAGCGCTGGACCCAACTCTCCCTACCCCCACCCCCAGCATGCTCAGGTAGCGATCAGCGCTACCACTCGCGTATTATGCTGGGCAGGCCTTAATTGGCCTGCCCACATAAAATGGCGGTGGGGTGCCGATCACGACCGGCCCACCCACTCCTGCCTGGCGCAGGAAACATTCGAGCCAGAGAAATCTTGTTGTTGAACTATTCACTATCTAAGAGTTAATGAACCTTGAACCTTAAGAGACAAATGATTGAACAGTTTAATTGTAAATACAAGACCAGAAAAACCTACCCTTTAAAAATGAGATAAGTAAACTAAAATACTATCTTCCTTGACAACACTGTTTGAAATTAATTCAGGATGTAATTACATTATGAACGCGAACATACGAATATATGAACTAGGATCAGGAGTAAGCCACTCAGCCCCTCAAGCCTGCTCCGCCATTCAATAAGATCATGGCTAATCTGATTGTAACCTCAGTTCCACATTCCCACCTACCCCCGATAACCTTTCATTTCCTTGTTAATCAAGAATCTATCTAGGTCTGCCTTAAAAATATTCAAAGAATCTGATTTCACCACCTTTTGAGGAAGAGAGTTCCAAAGACTCATGACCTTCTGAGACAAAAAAATTCTCATCTCTGTCTTAAAATGCGACCCCTTATTTTTAAACAGTGACCCCTAGTTCCTCACAAGAGGAAGCATCCTTTCACATCCACTCTGTCAAAACCCCACAGGATCTTAAAAGGTTTCAATCAAGCCGCCTCTTATTCTTCTAAATTCCAGTGGATACAAACCTAACCTGTCTAACCTTTTCTCATAAGACAACCCCCACATTCCTGGTATTGGTCTAGTGAACCTTCTCTGAACTGCTTCTAACACGTTTACAACTTTCCTTAAATAAGGAGACCAATACTGTACACAGTACTCCAGATGTGATCTCACCAGTGCCCTGTACAACTGAAGCATAGCCTCCCTACTTTTGTAATCAATTCCCTTCACAATAAATGATAACATTCTACTAGCTTTTCTAATTACTTGCTGTACCTTCGTACTAGCATTTTGTGATTCATGCACTAGGAGACCCAGATCCCTCTGAATCCCAGAGCTCTGCAATCTCTCACCATTTAGATAATAAGTTCTTTTTTATTCTTCCTGCCAAAATGAATAATTTTACACACAAACGTACGAACAAGGAGCAGGAATACAGCAGTCAACCCCTCGAGCCTGTCCGGCCATTTAATAAGGTCATGGCTGATCTGAAAGTAATCTGAAATTAGCAACCCCCCCTACACCCGACAACCAATTTCTTACTTACCAAGAATCTATTCATCTCTGCCTTAAAAATATTCAAAGGCTCTGCTTCCACTGCCTTTTCAGGAAGAGAGTTCCAAAGCATACTAACCTCTGAGTGAAAAAATTTAACCCCATCTCTGTTTTAAATGGGTGACATCTTATTTTTAAACAGTGACCCCTAGTTCTAGATTGTTCCACAAAAGGAAACATCCTTCCCACATCCACCCTGTCTAGACTCCTCAGGATCTTATATGTTTCAATCAAATTGCCTTACTCTTCTAAACTCCAGCAGATACAAGCCTAGTCTGTCCAACCTTTCCTCATAAGACAACCCACCCATTCCAGGCATTAGTCTGGTAAACCTTCTCTGAGCATTTCCATCCTTCCTTAAATAAGGTGACCAATGCTGAACACAGTATTCCAAATGTGGTATCACCAACACCCTGTACACCTGAAGCATAACCTCCTTACTTTTGTAATCAATTCCCCTCGCAATAAATGATAACATTCTATTAACTTTCCTAATTACTTGCTGTACCTGCATGCTAGCCTTTTGTGATTCATGCACTAGGACACCCCGATCCCTCTGCACCTCAGAACTCTGCAATCTCTCACCATTTAGAAAATATGCTTCTCTTTTATTTTTCCTGCCAAAGTGGACAATTTCACATTTTCCCACATTATACTCCATTTGCCAGATCTTTGCCCATTCACTTAGCCTATCTATATATTTTTGTAGCCTCCTTATTTCCTCTTCACAACTTATTTTCCTACCTATCATTGTGTCATCAGCAACTTTGGCAACCATTCCATCCATCCCCTCATCCAAGTCATTTATATAAATTGTAAACAGTTGAGGTCACAGCACTGATCCCTGTGGCTCACCACTCATCACATCTTGCCAACCTGAAAAAGACCTACTTATGCCTACTCTCTGCTTCCTGTTAGCCAGCCAATCTTCTATTCATATCAATATGTTACCCTCTATGCCATGAGCTTTTATTTTCCACAATAACCTTTGATGTGGCACTTTATCAAATGCCTTCTGGAAATCTAAGTGTAGTACATCCACCGGTTCTCCTTTATCCACAGCACATGTTACTTCCTCAAAGAACTCTAGTAAGTTGATTAACCATGATTTCCCTTTCACAAAACCATGCTGACTCTACCTGATGACTTGAGTTTATCCAAATGCCCTGCTATAACTTCTTTCATAATAGTTTGTAACATTTTCCCTCTGACAGATGTTAAGCTAACTTGCCTATAGTTCCCGCTTTCTGTGTCCCTCCCTTTTTGAATAATGGAGTTACATTTGCTATCTTCCAGTCTAATGGGACCTTCCCCGAATCTAGGCAATTTAGGAAAATCAAAACCAATGCATCAATTATCTCACTAGACATTTCTTTTAAGACCCTAGGATGAAGTCCATCAGGACCCGAGCTCTTGTCAGCCTGCAGCTCCAACAATGTACTCAGTACCACTTACTTCTCTGGTGACTGTAATTTTCCTGACTTCCTTCCCCACTTCCATTTCCTGGTTTATAGCTGCTTCTGGGACACTACTTATATTCTCTATAGGAAAATCTGAAGCAAAATATCTGTTCAATTCATCTGCCATCTCTTTGTTTTCCATTATCAATTCTCCAGACTCACTTCCTATAGGACCAACATTTTCCCGTATTATACTCCATTTGCCAGATCTTTGTCCACTCACTTAACCTACGTCACCTTGTAGCCTCCTCATGTCCTCTTCACAATTTATTTTCCTACCTACAAATTCTGCAATGTTTAAATGACACAATGATTTAAAAAAAAGTAAAATAGAGTTTGGTTATTTTTCCATCAGCAAAACCTCCCTAAATCTGTGTGAAAGTTGTGTGTGATGTAAGCTGTATGAATAATAATATCTGGCTCCGTCTTACTTTAACTGCAAAGAATTTAGTCCTCCCACACATAGCTGGCTTTATTTAATTAAGCAACAACTTTTGCATTGCTGAATGTAAACATTCATCAGGCATTAATACATTTTTGGGTTTCTTAATTTGAGTGGACATTTCCCTATTGGAACAGAAAAAAGATCAGCAATTGACAAATGCATGTTATGCAATTTACCCCTTGACTCTCAATCTCAGCCAACAATGGACTTCCTGGTTAACCTGTTGATTTACAGGCATGATGGGGCTGGATTACTGAGAGCGGTTCTTTGACACAAAAGTGACTACATTGAGTTAAGGAACAATCATTGCTGGAAAATCATGTGAAGAGTTTCATCTGGTGTCCTCAGATATTAACAGATATCAAACGTCAGAAAATGGTGACAATTTGTACTTAAATTTTTGCCTCTCAAAGGCTTGGCTTCAATCCATTCGGGATTATTTCTTATCTTCCTAGACAGAGTGCCCGTGGGGGTTGGGGCGGAGATATGAAAGTTTCCTCCAAAAGTAGTTGGAAGCTTTTATCTCAACTAAAATCATCAAACCCGGGCATCACCTGCTTCTGAAGTGGAAACTAACATGGTAAATGACATGAACTGTTGTTCAAGTGCTTCAGAAGGGAAATGTTACTGGGAGTTTAAGGGAATAATCTTTTTTAAAAAACAGTGGAATCTATGTGACTTCTGGCCCATGTTGTGTATTAAAGAGCAAACTTTCATCGGTAAAACAAAATTAAACATTGACCAGTCCTGTCATTCTGACAATACCACTCTCTGGATTTGGGGCCATTTTGTAATAATAGCGAGGAGGTACTTTGGAAAATAAAAGACCTCAGAAGAAGTTATGAAAAATATACAAAAATTTGTTGATCATTTGGACTTATTCTATAGGAATACGTCAATGGGATATAGACAAAGATATATTTCCAGGCTTTATATTGAATATTGTTAACCTATTCTTGAAGTTTGTTTAAACTGTGTGCTGATTGTGTAGTCCTTGTAGAATGGCAAGTAATGAGACACTGTGCCGGAGTTTCCTGGCTCCACTCGAGACCAAACAGAGGAGGGTCAGGTAAAAAAAGCTGACCACAACTCTGTACAGCCACAGGTCCTGCCTCTTGTTTCTGTTATCCCCGATCTTCCCAAGGGAATGGAAGACCACAGCCCTGACACGGTATTAGGCTAATTAACAACATTCTGGCATTTTAAAAACCGTCCCCCAAAACTTTTCAAATTTTCCAAGAGTGGGTTGGAGTTTAGCAACTGACAGAATCAGTCCAGTTGCATTGAGGTGTGGACCATGCCTGGGCCAACTCATGGAGGCAGGAGGAGTTAAGTAAGAGGTTTTAATAAGTAAAAATGCTTTTTTATAGTTTAAAGGGCTTAACCCTTTGAAGTTAAAGTTGTAGAACCCATCACGGGTCACGGGAGGAGCCAGCATTAGGAACGTTGCCAGTTCAGGAGATTGTCGTCTTCCTGGTATCGACTGACATGGCACAGACATCAGAGCAGTGGGCACAGCTGATGAGTCTCCCCTTGAGCTCAAAGATGGCTGCAGCTGGAAATGGGTGCTGCACCCTCAGAAATTAAAGCCATTGGAGATGAGAAGCAGCAATCTGCACAGGGAGGGCAGAGTAACAGGCATCATGAAGACAGAGGAAAGGAATGAGGGGCATGAAGGAGAAAGATCTACAGGCAGAGGTGAAGAGACTTGTTGAACGCTGAGGGCCTGTGCTGAAGGAGACTCAGACTATCTAGGCTGACATCAGTCATGAACATCAGTGCAGTTGTCAACTGCAGACCTCTGTGACATCTCATAGGAGGCTTCACATCTGAACATCATCCAGGTGAAAGATGTCCTCTTTATGGATGCTGAACAACACATCAGAATCACAACTGATGGGCCATTGTAGCCTCAGGGGGCATTGGGACCAATGTCTGATGCAGTCATGTGGTGTCCTGCAATGCATTCTTGCAAGGGTCTTGGTTTTTGTGCAGTTTGCTATGCTCTCCTTAACATGGCCCTCCAGAGAGATGTGGTTCCTAAGGAGAGTGAGGTTCTGGCAGGAAATGGCTCATCAAGGGAGGGGCACGAGGTAAGGGGGAGGAGGAATTGGGGGTTGAGGAAGAATATGTTGAACAGAGAGGTGCCCCTGCTGCATGACAAGGTGGCCGCCTCCTATCAAACTCTGGGAAGAGGTCCTCACTCCTCTCCCTACCGGGTGCCAGTCCTCCTGCTCCCCTGTGATACCTCATATCCCTGCGCTGCAGTGGCATCTTTGGCATGAACTCTCGCAGGACAAGCAGCAGTCTCAGTGATGTCTGCCTTGGGCATTTGGAACCCAGCCCATTTCCTGACCAAATAGCTTTAAATGGACAGGAAAACAGTTTTAATTAAAGGCTCCAACCCAGGAAAATACAAAACTCAGTTGGTTTTCCACTGCAGGCATCTTTTGACACAAAACTAGACCTGGTTCCTGTTTCATGTCTCCAAGAGGAATAATCAGGCCCTTTGTCTCCCATCCTTATCAAAATGCTCTGCCTTCTTTTGAAACATGAAGAAATAAGCATTACCTGGATGGAGAGAATGATTGACAAAGGCTCAAGCTCCAACAGAATTAAATTGTGATTGTGGATGCTTAGATTACATGCTGGAATGTTCATGAAATGAGATTGGATATAATATAACAAGGAACTTTAACAGTGCATCTTGGAAACTTGTCCAGCTTGAGTTTTGCCAGGTTGGATCTGAAAGTCTTATTTAGTATGTTATAATTGTATTTGTGCACTTACTTTTTAAAATCTATTCAGCTTCTTAATAAAGCTTTTATACTTTGGAATACAATTCACACCACGGCCAGGATTTTACAGCCCCTACCGCCCAGTGGGATATTACCGTCCCGCCAAACTTAATGGAGATTTAAATGGCTCACCGTATCTGCCAGGGGGAGACACTGCGGTGGGGCCATAAACTCCTGGTCCATGATTCCATGCCTGACCATAACCAATGCATGTAAACAACAAGCAAGCAGGCATGAGAGACATTTTCAGGCAATTAGGATCTAAAACTAAGGTGAAACCTTCCTATGGAACTTCAAGGTTTGATCAGAACCTTACACTTAGTTTGCGGGACAGGACAGCCTGAAGAGCTGTTGACTTTTAATGGCTTTTAAGATTTTCCCATCCTAACGATGAATTGTGTCAGTTTTGGAGCAGGAAAATCCCACTCCAACCATAACTTGAAGGATTTTGTCTGATTTTTACCTGGTTCTTCACTGGAGTAACATAGCCTTTTGTACGCCAGTCGACAATTACATTTCCCAAATCATCATCATTTTCTTCATCTTCATCAAATTCATCATCATCTTCAACATGTTCATCTTCAACATGTTCATCTTCTTCGTCAAATTCATCTTCAGTTGAGTTATCAGCTTCGACTGGGAGGAATCTATTCATGAGTTCATTGAACTCATTAGTAGTCTAGAAAGTAAAGTACATGGATATTTGTTAATGAAGTGATTGATTTTTAATGGAGAATGTGCAGGAGGTGGCTAGATAACCTGACAGGGCTACATTCTCATCCATTTACTGAGTTTAAGAAAAAGAGAGAGATCGAATTATCAAGCAGTGCTGACACTCCATACTCATGTCTAATGTTTGACTAAAATGAAGAACTGCAGGAAAATCCATTTCTTCACACTCCAGCATTAAGGTGGGTGGAAAGCCTGAAGGTGACACAGTATCTCTCTGGTCTATGGCATAACAAACAAAATGGCAGCCATGATTATACATGTGCCTCAGTTTGGGTGAAATGATTTGATAATCTTCTGGTAATTAAAATCTTACAGAGCACTTTCACCAGTGAGGAGAGTGGGTAAAAGTCCTCGGGATGGCTGGGTTTACTGGTGCTTAACTGAACCATCCCGATCAGGAGGCTCTCAGATTCCATCACCAGCCTGGTCTTAATTCCCTGCTCTCAGCTGAGGCTGCAATTGATCTAGAATTGGCCTCAATAGCCTTGGACTTAGAGATGAAAGTTAGGCAGATTTCCCATTTCTGATCACACTGGAAAGTAGCTGCTACACAAAGACCAGGTTTGGTTTTGATGCTGCCTATGGTTGAATACCCTGTTTGCATAAACTTTTGAGGTTCGCATATCAAACCTGAGAAAATGGCAGGTGTCTGTGGACCAATCTTAAATGAGCTATTGCACGGGATTTTACACCAGCGGGATTTTATGGCCCCTCCAAAGTCAATGGTGTTTTGAATCGCTTGCTGCGTTTTACAGCTCCGCCTCCAACACAACAGGGCCTAAAATTCTACCAATTGTCTTTTTCAGGGTGGGGAAGTTGCCATATTGAACTAGAATCCAACATTTGACATTTAGACTTTAATATTTCACATTCACAATCCAATTTCTATCTCATCAATTTTCCAATGATTTGAATGACAAGACATGTCATTGGGGATTGAATTGTCATTGATCCCAGTGTTGGGTTTTAGTCCATCACTGCGGAGAGGCTAGGGACAGGGAGAGATTAATGCAGCTGGTGTGTTGAGCACTGTTGACACTATCCAATCATTTTGAAATTGTCACTTGGTTTGGTGCAAGTGAACCCATGGAATGCTTTTTATTCAGAAAGTACAACAGGCACATGGGCATTGCCCAAAGTCATGGTCCTGGCTGATTGTCAGGTGCGAAAAGAATGAAATGAGATGTAAGATGCAAAGGAGAATCTATTTGAACAGAAGCATACCTTGGTAAAGGAGGTTAGAGACTTTGTTAGAATGAGGTGCTGTGATATCATTGACCATATCACACCTCATTCAGTAATAGCACCACAGTAACTAATATCAAATAGATCCCAGGCTATACATCTTGTACGCACCATATCTCCAAACTGGTTCATTCCCACAGTAAATGTCTGTTTTCCCATTGAGTACTCCAGGTTGTGCTGTTCAATGAATCTCACATGGTCCTCCCATACCATTCTCCTGTAGGTCTCTTCTTCCTGAATAAAGACATTAAGACAGTCAATCTCGAGCACCTTTCATTAGTAAAATTATACAATAGCTTTAAAAATCCTTGTGGAAAAGCTGAAATAACAGTTTGCAGTCAGGTTTCTATCCTTCCGTCCATATTGGAAAAGTTACACTCATTCCCCTTCCCACTCACACAAAAAGATAAACTTGATTGAAACCCCCCACTCTGAGAATGCGTCACTGAGGGCAGTCTTTTATCCATGGTGCTCAGTCCTGATGGCAGAACTGGAAGCGATTGGCATTTCTGCACACGTGTCAGGAGCCGGCTCCCACAACCATGCAGTGGGAGAAGGTTTTCATTGGCAAAACCTGCAGTCAGCTGACAGTGCAGCCGGGATGGAAAGGCTATAAAAGAGACTCCAGGGAGGCTCCAGTGAGGCTCGGTATCATGAACTCAACGTTCTGCCAAATTTCATTGCCTCAGTAATCCCGTTATAATTTCAGTTCAACAGGTCGTGACCCTCCCCTCCTACCATCACTCTCTACCTTATTATTTACTGTCATTCAGCACCATCCGTCACATCTATTATGTCTGAGGCTAGACAGAGACCAGTCCCACCCTCTGACTTTCCTTGGATCCCTCTTCCACTCCCACATGCAACCCCCCCCACTCCCCCGACTCTGCACAGACACCCCCTGCTCCCCCACCCAGCTCACTCCTTTACTTGTCCTGAGCCTCCACGTAAGCTGTCATTCTCTTGCTCCCCTCTCTCGTGGTGCAAAGTTCAACAAAGAAAACTACTGACCTCAGAGACAACTGAACAAAGCCAATCTCTGTATACCCAGTGCCACAAGGTTCCAGTGTCCCATTAACTTTATCATGAAGCTAGGACGTAATTTAAAATAGTTTTAATATAATGTGTTCAATGTATGCTAATGTACTATAGGTTGGCACCAGCCTAATTGAGCCAACCCACCCGCCATGTTCCCTGCTCTGACAGGCCCTATAAAATACCACTCTGAAAGTGCAGCAGGAGTAAACAGTTGAGCAAGATCATTGTCCTTACACATAATATTTGTGATAGACAACAGAAAATTGGACAACAGAGGAACAACATAGCTCATGCGTATCACAGGTTAGATTTTGTCTCCCCTATTCTATTAAGTTGGGAGATGTATTCTGATTGGTGTGCATGGTGACAATGTAAATATATTTAAAAAGATTGGGTCTGAAGCTGCTCAAGGTGTATTTATGGTTTCCACAGCAATTCAACAGGAGCCCAGCTCGTGGAACCTCAGTAAACTGAGTTACACCAAGGGTGGAATATAATGCCCTCCTGAGGAAAATTTGATGGTGGGGGGGTTGGCATTTAATTGGGCGGGATGGTGGCAAGTGGGAACCCTTGTGTCTTCCTGCCTCTAGTCCAATTAGGTTCGCAGAGGGAAGGCTCATGAATGGCAGTCCCATCCCGCCACTGACTGCAACCCCCCACCCCGCCATCACTCATCTGTGGATTGGGCCTCGGGTCGGTGCATTACTGGCAGCAACACCACCTCTCCACCTGAGCAAGGCACACCTGCCAGCCCCTGAATGACCAGCAGCTCTTAGGCAGTGGGATTTCTGCCTTCCGGCTTCTTGATCCCGTGGAAGGCCTGCTGCTGCCCAATAAAGTGCCTGATTGGTGCTTAATTTGGCTGGCATTCCCAAAAGTAGGTGATGTGGAGCTCTCACCAACTCTCCAACCAGCAGGCAAGAGCCCTGTCGCCTGCATTAAATTCTGCCCCAAGTCTGCTGTTTCTCTGTGACTTTGCTCAGTGCCCTCTCAGAGTTAGAAACTGGGAGAACTCCCTTGGAATTTTAGGACCAATATGTTTTCAATTTCACTTCACATATCCATTCCACCCAACAGGGAACTCACCTCTCCCGCCTTAACTCCGAGTGAGAATTCTCAATAATTTAGCGAATGTATGGAATCCCTTCCCCCTTCAGAATGAGCTGAGTGTTTGGAATAGGTTCTGGGCTAGAATAAATTCCCCATTTACCTCAGTGTAGTGTTTCTCATGTTGTGATTTCCAGTTCTTCCAGTCTTCATCCAGTCTTGAATCAAATATGTGGCCTGAGGCTACAACCAGAGTAGACACCAACACACAGGCCAGAAACAGAGAGAGCTTCATGATGGACAATCTAATGAAGCAAAACCAATGGAATTAGACATGTAGTAGACAATATTCACAGATTACTGTGAAAATAGCTGTTTTGTAAAGATATTCTGCAAATATACAAATATTATCTTCCTCAATCAATTGTTCTCACCTTTTTACATTTTAGCTTCATTGAACAGATAAAATGCTTCATGGTCATAATTTGTGGATTGGAATCTTCCTGCCATTAAGCCTGTTAAGTTAATATTGTTTGATATATAAGGCTAATTATCGAAAAGAGCAGGTTATAGAAACCATGTAAAATTAATTTAAGTTGTAGTGATGTGATGAATGATATTCACTCAGTGATAGCATTCCAGTCTCAGAAAGGCAATAGCTCAAATAGCGGTATAGAGGTTATGTTACTGGATTAGTTCAGAGGCTTAAACTAACCAGCCAGCAAATGTGTGTTCAAATTCTACTAAATATTTGCAAATTAAAGAAGCTGGTTTCAGTAAAATGGTGATCTCCAGATATGATTGATGGGACAATTACCCAATTAGCTCCATCCTGGTCAGGAACACTGGTGTCCAAATGGCAGTTGGATTGTTATAAAAATCCAACTGGTTCGCTTTTTCCCTAAATGCCCTTTCTTCCCTGAATGACCATTCTTACCTTGTCTCATCTATGTGACTCCAGTCCTAGGCCTATGTGATTTATTTTTAATTGCCCTCTGAAGTGGCCCAGTAAGCAACTCTGCTAGATCAGAGAAACTGGGGAAGGGCAATAAATGCTCTGAAGAAGAGTCATACGGACTCAAAACATTAACTCTTTTTCTCTCCACAGATGCTGTTAGACCTGCTGAGTTTTTCCAGCATTTTCTGTTTTTGTTTCAGATTTCCAGCATCTGCAGTATTTTGCTTTTATATTATATGGGCATTAAATGGTAGCCTTGCCAGTAATGTCCACATTACAAGAATTAATTTCAAAAGTTCCACAGCAGACTAGAGCAAAGAATTGTTTTTCCTGAATACACATTAACATTCAAAGAGACACTTATAATTACTGGAAACAATGTCATCCTCTCCCTCCCCATCATTGCTCCAATGAGCAGGAAAACAGAACACCAGTCTCTAATAAATGATATTTTATGGTAAGTATATGACAATTAAAGTATACTGATGATTATTATTTATATAAAAACATAATACATATATGTAGATATAATGTATATATATATATATATATATATATACACATTGACATGTACATTCTATACACTGTAAATAGTTACACACAAATATTCTACCTATTGTAGTATTATCATCAGTTTTTCCTGGACCTTCCCATATTGCTCTCGCTAAAGTCTAAATACACTATCCTATACACAGCTGCTCCTCTCTCCCTTTGCCCTGAAGTCAATGGGTAGAAAGTACTGCAACATTATTGCATGGCAACATTATTGCATGGATGCTTTTTTAATTCTTTCATGGGATGTGGGTATTGCTGGCAAAGCCAGCATTTGTTGGCCATCCCTAATTGCCCTTGAAAAGTGGCTTGCTAGACAATTGCAGAGGGCAGTTAAGAGTCAACCACATTGCTGTGTAGACCAGGCCAAGTAAGGCAGATTTCCTTCCCTGCAGGGCAATGCTGAACCAGATGGGTTTTTACAAAAACAAAGAAAAAGGAGCTTTCAGTACCATTATTACTGAGATTAGCTTTATATTCCAGATTTATTAATCAAATTTAAATTCCACTAACCACCCTGATGGGATTTGAATCACTTTCCCCAGGTAATCTAATGATACTACCACCACACCACCATCTCCACATACTGCATGAATCTATTTCTCTGGTAAATGGCCAGGATTTTCCCCTTGGCGATTTGGGGGCGGGGCCCAGCCTCTGACGGGAAAATGACGTGGGATAACCCGGGAGGAATCCTCGACGTCATCCTGGGCCATTTAAATTTTTAGGAAGGCGGGTGGACAGCGAAATCAGCTATCTGCCCACCGACCTGTCAATGGCCAATTGAGGCCATTGACAGGCTTTTTAAAGTATTTAAATACCTGCCCATCCAAGCTTAAGGTTAGGGAGCAGGCCAGGAGCCCCGGCGAGCTTCTGATTATTAATGAAACTTCATCCACTGGCGGGATGAAGTTTCATATCTGTTTTGTACAAAAATAATAAAGTTTATGTGTTCTTTATTAACATGTCCCATCTCGTGTGACATTGTCACATGAGGGAGACATGGTAATAATTTTTGAATGTTACTATTTTTAAAGTTTTTACCACTGTCAGTGTTCTCCCTAAGACAGGACTTTGCCTCAGAGAGAAGTGCGCTCTTTCGCGCGCATGCGCGCACTTTGACAGATAGGGGGCAGAATTTTGCTTTCGGATGGCAGGTGGGCCCCACCGGCTCGGCTGCGGGTGAGCAGCTGACCCCCGCCACTGAAGCGGGGCCTGCCGCCATTTTGAGTGGGCGGGCCAATTAAGCGCTATGCACTTCCTGTGCGGGGTGGGGGGGGGGGGGGGGCGGGGGGGGGGGGGGAGGGATTCCCCAACTGTCAAAGTGCGCACATGTGTGCAAAAGTGCGCACTGCTCCCAGAGACAAAGTCCTGTCTCAGGGAGATTAGTGACGTTGTCAAAAACATTAAATATAGAAACATTCAAAAATTATTACCATGTCTCCCTCATGTGACAATGTCACATGAGATGGGATGTGTTAATAAAGAACACATAAACTTTATTGTTTTTGTACAAAACAGGTATGAAACTTCATCCCGCCAGTGGATGAAGTTTCATTAATAATCAGAAGCCTGCCGGGGGTTCCTGGCCTGCCCCCCAGCCTTAAGGTTGGATGGGCAGGTATTTAAATACTTTAACTAGCCCGTCAAAGGCCTCAATTGGCCATTGACGGGTCGGCGAGCGGAGAGCTGATTTCGCTGTCCACCCGACTTCCTAAAAATTTAAGTAGCCCAGGATGATGTCAGGTATTCCTCCTGATGTCATCCCGCGTCATTTTCCCCTCGGCGACCAGGCCCCGCCCCCAAATTGCCAAGGGGAAAATCCTGGCCAATGTCTCTGGTAGAGGCTGGAATTTGCTGTGAGTTTATAAAATGTTTGTTCTAGTCTTAGGATGGTAAACATTTATGTAAACAATTCTAATTTGGCATTCTGAAGCACAATTTCAAAATATATGGATGACACCAAATTGGAGGGTGTATTTCATACCAAAGACTGTGTCAAAATACAGGGAGGCATTAATAAACTTGCAGAACAGATATGTAATTGGCAAATGAACATCACTATAGATAAGAATGAGATAATACATTTTGACAGGAAGAATAAGGAGACAGATATTCATTAGAAAATAAATGTCTAAATGGAGTAGAGGAACAAATGAGTCTGGGGGTGCCAATATATAAATCACTAAAAGTAGGGGTGCAGGTTAATAAAATCTTGAAAGAAGCAAACAAAGCACTGGGGTTCATTTCTAGGATAGGACTAAAAAGTAGAGTAGTTTGTTAAACTTCTTTAAACCTTTGATTAGAGCACACTTGGAGAATTGTGAACAGTTCTGGTCTCCATATCATAAAAAGGATAGAGTATCAATGGAGAAGGTGAAAAAAAGATTTATTAGAATGATACCAAAACTGAGAAGTTACACCTATCAAGAAATATCTAATAGACTGGGGCTCTTTGCTCTAGAAAAAGAGAAGACTGATGGGTGACCTAATAGATATCTTCATGAATATGAAAGAGTGTGTTTGAGTAGAGAAAAATATAAGTATAAGATATTCACTAACAAATTGAATAGGGAATCCAGGGGAGACCTCTTTATTCAGAGAGTGGTTAGCATGAGAGACTCATCGTTACTATAGGAAGCAGGAAGTTAAGGATTAGCTAGATAAGCAGATGAGGGAAAAAGGTACAGAATGATAAACTGATGGGGTGAGATAATGAGGGAAGGGAGGAAGCTCATATGGAGCATAAACGCAGGCATGGACCTGTTGGGCTGACTGGCCTGTTTCTGTGCTGTGAATATATTGTAATACTTTGCAAGTTCAACATTACCAAGTGCTCCTTGATTAGTTTTCCTTTCCTCCTGTTTGTTACAAACTTGCCGTCCTGTTTGACAGGCCTTGACTTTGGTTTCTCTATTGAAAAATAAAACCCTCCTAATGTTCACACTCACCAATTTATAGTGTACACCATTGACCAGAAGCTGGACTGGAGCAGCCATATCAACACTATGGCCATACATGCAGGGCAGAGGCTGGTTATTCTGAGACAAGTGCCTCACCGCCTGACCATTCAGAGCCTCTCAAAAATCTACAAGCTTCAAATCAGGAGTGTGATGGAATAATTACCACTCGCCTGCAAGGTGCAGACACAACAACACAACACCATCCAGGACAGAGCATTTCACTCACTTGGTCCTCCTGCTGCTAGACTCAGTTTCAACTGCATCATCTACCACACTACAGCTGTGGTATGTACAATCTACAGGATGTGCTGTAGCAAATTACCAAGGTTATTCCTTCCCTTACAATCTCTACCACCAAGAAGGACTAGAGCAGCTGTGTCTTGGGTACATCCCCAGCTCCACATTCCCCTCCAAGTCTCACACCGTCCTGACTTGAACATATATTGCTGCTCTCTTGTCATTGTCACTGTCTTGGTAATTCCTACCTAAGGCCATTGTGGGAGCACCTTCACCACAAGGACTGCAGCAGTTTAAATAGAAGGTCCCTCACCACCTTCTCAAGGCAATTAGGGGTGGGTGATAAATGCCGGCATTACCAGATTCGGCCACATCCTGAGAACAAATATCAAAAAATAGCTGAGAAGAGGAGGAGTTCATTAACCTGGTGATTTGAAACAGGTTAAACTGCTTTCCCAGAATACTGAAACTGATAAATTTATGCCTTGCTCCATCTGAACATGCACACACAATGTGAACTGAACCCATCCTATTCCACCTGATTAATCAATGAACACTGGAAGGAATGAGACAGAAACCTTACATGAACAAACTTACCTTGAAGTGATCTTCTGAGCAGGTCCATCGAATGACAGGTGTACTCCCACATTATATACACACACAGCCTCCCAGGGCCCATCCCTTCAGACCTGTGGCAACATCATAGATTGGGAAATAGAAGCAAGTAATAAATGAATTAAGTGGGATTGTTTCCTATCTTTCAGAATGTTGCTTAAGAATCAAGTTCCACATTTAAAAGGATATACAGTAATAATGTTTTGAAATGTTATATTTGCATTACCTCGCCCTCTGAATTTTTAAATTTTTAAATTAATTTTCTGTTTATCTCGACCACTGGGGTTCTGTAAAGGTGCATTAAGACACCATTAAGGGTGGTCCAGATTTTTTAAGAGCCACTGATGCCAGATAACATGTTCATTGACCTTGCTGCATTCCCAACACGTTATGCTATGTGGTTAGCATGATAAAATGTGAATGACAAGCAATGAGTTCCTGCTCTGGCCAGCTCACTACACTATAGGTATGCATAGTGCCCAGTTTTACAGGAACACGGGTCTAAAGTTTAATTGTTACATTATATCCTCTCTTTCTTAGCTTTTTTTTGATTAATTTTACATTATCAGCAGAAAGAATGTTCCCGCTGGAAGTTTTGTGGACAGTTTTCACCCAAGTGCCAGCATCAAACATGTTTATCATGGGCCAGGTGATGTGTAATCTTCCTCAAGCCTGTTATAACATCAACAAAACACCACCACTGGGAAGGTAGGAACAGAATTAGGCCATTTAGCCCCTCGAGCATCCCGACTCAAACATTTTGACATTATTTAACCTCTCTAACAGGTATACCATTTTGGATACTGTTGGGGGGGATTGCCTATCAGGGGAAAACAACAGCAGTAGCCAGAGCAGTGGAACCATGGCTGTCTCTGTTGTTCAGCAGTGGATCAAAGCACAGAAGAGCAATTTTCATAGGGGACTCTATAGTCAGGGGCTCAGTTAGGTGCTTCTGTGGTCGTGAAAGAGACACCAGGATGATATGTTGCCTCCCTGGTGCCAGGGTCCAGGATGTCTCTGATCAGGTATGGGACATTTTGAAGGGGGAGGGAGAACAGCCAGAGGTCGTGGTACACATTGGTACTAACGATATAGGCAGGAAGAGTGACAAGGTCCTGCAGTGGGAGTTCAGGGACTTAGGCAGAAAGTTAAAAAACAGGACATCTAGGGTTGTAATCTCAGGATTACTCCCTGTGCCACGTGCCAGTGAGGCCAGAAATAGGAAGATAGCGCAGCTGAACAAGTGGCTGAACAGATGGTGTAGGAGGGAGGGTTTCCAATATCTGGATCAGTGGGATCTCTTCCGGGGCAGGTGGGACCTGTACAAGAAGGACGGGTTGCATCTAAACTGGAGGGGCACCAATATCCTGGCAGTGAGGTTTGCTAGTGTCACTTGGAAGGGTAAAAACTAGTATGACAGGGGGGTGGGAACCAGAGCAATAGGTCAGCAGGTGGCAAAATGTTTTAGTTGACGGGCAATATGATTGGCGCAGGCTTGGAGGGCCGAAGGGCCTGTTCCTGTGCTGTACTTTTCTTTATTCTTTATTCTTTGTACTTTATTTGTGTTCAACAGCGTTCATTTGGACTCATTTCACATCTATTGCACTCAAAAGCAATAATTTAACTATCATTAACATTGCAAGTAATGTAACTGAGATTAATGTCATCAAAGCCAAAGTGCTCAAACATTTGCGATTAACAACATTCCTTAAGCATTCCGACATGAAAAACAATCACAAAGTTTATTTTCCATATTCCTGAATTTTCATAGCTTCAGACCTCCTAAAACTGAGCTAACTTTAGAAAATGCACTCTGTTTTAACATATGTTTTAATAAGCTAGCTTTATGTTTTTCTCCATTACAATTAATTCATGATCACAACATTGCACACCCACCACCCATCGCCCTCCCCCCCGTCACCCCCACCACCACGCCCACTTCTAAATGACAGTTCAAATGGCACAGTTCTAAAGAGTGTGCAGGGGCAGAGGGACCTAGGAATTCATGGATATATAGATCTTTGAAGGTGGCAGGGCATAGTGAGATAGTAATTAGAAAAACATATGCGATCTTGGGCTTCATAAAGAGAGGCATTGAATACAAAGCAGAGAAGTTAACGCTGAACATTTCTAAAGCTCTAGTTAAGCCACAACTAGACCGGATTCTGGTCACTTGAGGAAAGATGTGAGGGCCCTCAATTTGGGTGGTGGTGGGCAGGTCACCCTAGGCCTTGTCTAGCTCCCTCCCGCTATTCCTACCCCTGTAAAATTTCAGATAGGTCGGGGACCGGTGAGTAGAACAAAGATTCACAACACTCTGAGTGAAGAAATTTCTCCTTATCAAGAGCAAGAGCTCTACTTGTCAAAAGCAAACAGCTATGGACAATTAAAGAGGGCAGAGAAAATATAAAAATAAAAGGGAAAGCATACAAGAGTGAAAAAATACAGTGGGCAGAACTTTCTGGCTGACGTGCGGGTGACAGAGCCCACATGTCAGTGCTTAAAATGTCGTGCGAGTGACCCAACGTCAGCGCGCAGCAGCGTGATATTTCAGTCGGCAGGCACACTCAGCAGCAGGTCAAACGCCCACCATTAATTAAAGGCCTCGTTAAGGCCCTTAACTTGCCAATTGTCGAGGATTTTGAGGGGCCTGTGTAAACTTTGGATCGGAACACAGGCCCAACGGGTCTACCCAACAGGTAGGAGATTTTTTAATAAAACTCATCCACTGGCGGGATATGTGGACTCAGAGGGGTTGTTCATGTTTTCCATGAAGTTTTAACTGCAGAAAGTGTTTTAAAGTTGCCTGTTTGATTGTTAGCAGTTCACACTGATTTCTGAGAGCTTTTTGTGTACTTTGAAACCAGTTTGCAGACAGTAACCTTTCTTGGGCCTGCAGCTTTCCGGTGGCCTCCATTTATCCTGGGGGTATGGGTTCTGATCTCTCCATGGAGGCAGCTCCCCTGAAGAAGAAGGGAGGGATAGAATAAGGAGGAGGCCAGGACTGGACAATCAGCCTCCAGGGGAGCCACCTTTGGGAAGCCAGGCGCAGACACAAGGGGCGCAGGGCCAAGAGGTTGTCCAAGATGGAAGGGGCCGCAGAAGACGCCACTTTTCTGCTGCCAGGGTATACAGGCGGTGAAGCAGCTACCTCAATATGACTAAGGTGCAGTGCTGAAGAAGGCTCCGTCTCTCAAGGGAGACAGGCAACTATATCTGTCAGACGATTGATCCTGTGATCTCCACTAACTGTGTGGGTGGACACCCTATGCCAGCGGCTCTGAAGCTCACAGTTGCCCTCCACTTCTATGCCTCTGGCTCCTTCCAGGGCTCAGTGGGTGATCTTTGCAGTGTCTCCCAATCAGCTGTCCACATTTGTGTCAAGCAGGTTACAGATGCTCTGTTCAGATGTGTATTGACCTTCATCCACTACCGCTGGGACCAGGCAAGTCAGGCACAGCAAGCCAGAGGCTTCACGGCCATTGCTGGTTTCCCCCGTGTCCAGGGTGCACACATGTACACATGTGGGCATCAAGGCGCCAGCAGGTGAGCCCGGTGCCTTCGTCAACAGGAAGGGCTTCCACTCCATGAACGTGCAGATAGTGTGTGATCACAGGATGCTGATTTTACAAGTCTGTGCAAGGTACCCAGGCAGTTCCCATGACCCCTACATCCTCAGACACTCCCAGGTGCCGGGGCTCTTCAGTGCTCCGGCTCGGCTAGATGGTTGGCTGCTGGGTGACAAGGGCTATCCCCTGCAAAGGTGGCTCATGACACCTCTTCACCATCCAAGAACAGAAGCTGAGCAGCGCTACAATAGGAGCCACTGCACCACAAGAGCTGTGGTGGAGAGAGCCATCGGTCTTCTCAAGATCTGCTTCCATTACCTGGACGATCGGGGACGCACTCCAGTACCCCCAGATCGCTTCTCTCTCATAGTGCTAACATGCTGCGCTCTGCACAATCTTGCACTGGAAAGGGGGGATGCAATGGACGATGAAGACATTGATGCTTTGGATGAGGCTGCACGTGATGAGTCCAGCAATGGCTCAGAGGATGAGGAAGCACAGGGCGATGATGAGGGGCAGCACGTCAACCCACTACAACACCAAGGAGGCAAGGACATCCAGGACAATTTAATCCAACGAACCTTCAGCTAGCTCCACACACATGGATCAGCAGGAGCAGCATTGCCTGGCGCTTCCACACATGGCAATTAGGTGCTACGTCTTTGACCTTATCAGCTGCAATTAAGGGCTTAGTACAGAAACATCAATGTCCAATCAAACACTCATGATATGTCTGTGAAAAAGACAAATGCAGCACAATGGAAACACCTTCAGCCATGGTCAGAAAAGTGGACTTTATTATGTCCAACATATAACAGAAAGGTCTCTATTGCAAACATTAGTATATTTTTTGCTATTCTAAGGCCAACACAAAATCATAAGGTGCCTTATGCTTCCGTTTTCAGGTGCTACGTCTAGCCCCATCATTCAGAGTGGCTAGTGAGACAGCCTGCTGACTCTGCTGTCCTGTTGGCCTCGATGACCTTGGCAGGTGTCCTCTGGCCCTTGGGGCCTGTGATGACCCCGCCTGGGAGGGAATGGCCAGTTCCAAAACTGGCACCTCCTCAGCTGTCACAGCCTCAACAGAAGCAACGTTGACTGGCAGAGGGGCGGAGGAGTTGTTGCCCTTATCCGGAGCACCCTGAGAGGAGCTCACAGCGGCAACAGGCAGCTGCTGCGCTGACGTGAGGTCCCATTGGACCTCCCTGCTCACCGCAGATGCATGGGCACCGAGCGGCAACACTTGGTGCCCACAACATCTCCCACATTGGGAATGACCACCCATGGCCAGTACCCCTGTGAGGGCTTGCAGATCAGAGCGTAACCCAATCAGAAGAGTCTCCATCCAATCGAACCTCCTCTCCATGAGAGTCGCCAATCTCTCAGTGGTGCAAGTATGAAGCTCTGCCCTGAGGTTCATGCCTTCACGTGCACTTTGCCTGGACTCCTCCATCGCAGAGACCAACTGAAGCATACCCTCATGCAACCCTTCCAGATGCAAATGCGATTTCTGCCACTTGTCCTGCCACTGCTCCATTGCTGACAACTCCAGAGGCACCTCATCAGTGCCAGACTCAGCATGTGCCTCATCCCCTGCAGCCCTCCGGCTGTTGGAGCCATTGATACTCTCTGTCCCTGTCATCTCCTCCAGCGATTGTGAAGTGCCCTCTCCACTGTGACACGGGACTCTAGCCGATGGTAAATTTCCCACCGAGGTGTTTGTGTCTGCTCTGGTGCCTGCGTGGCTGAAATGATGTGCTGCAAGTTGCACGTCTTGGGCCTCAGGTGTGGAGGGGGCGCTGTGGTGTCTTTGGGGGCAGCCATGTGGTGGTGATGCTGAAATTAACATCAAGGACAGTGCATCAGTTAGTGTACAGTCAGTTAAACCTTTCAACACTTTCCCCCCAAGCCTCATAAGTCACTCACCCTTCAAGACCCTAAGGAGAAGAACATTGGTGGGGTGGAAAAGAGTCAAGAGGAGGCCCAAACATTAGACACACATACAGGCAGACTGGTCAGATGGCCTCAGGAATGCCACATGGAATGTTATGTACCATTGGAGTGGGGAGAGTGCAGAGGTACCTGACCTGGATTCATGCTGGCCTGGAGAGTTGCAGTAATGGGGAAACTTTCCAAACACTTGCGACATTTGCCGTGGATCACAGGAGATTGACAGGTCACATTATTGGCCTTCATACCGTTAGGAGGGGCATAGACCAGGTGGGCAGAAGGCAACATTTCACCTTGGCGCAGGGATGAGTAACATGGTGACATTTATCTAAGTTGAGTGCCATGAGGTTCACAGCTGAGGTGCTGAGGACCTCCTGGACAGAGTAATGTGGGGCGCACTGGCTGAAAGGGAGCTGGAGATCCCAAACCCACTAAGATGCAATAAGTCTTTGGCTGTGCAGAAGCGATGCCATAGCATGTTAGACCATGGTGATAGTGGTCACAAATGGGATAAGGTGACTTTGGAAGGCGCTAGAGACATGAATCCTCAAGGTGACGAGGGACCTTTGTGTATGACGCACACGTCAGAGAGTCTCAGTCTGTGAATGAGCAGTGTTGTTACATTAATGATTGCAGCAGCCATCAGTGGTTTGGATGGTGGGCAGACAGAGTGGATGGGACTGTGGCCTTCAAATACCTGGCTGGTGGACCCCAGCCTCGCCTCCACCTGCCTCTCTGGCCTCCTGCCTCCTCCCCAGCTCCATGGCCTGCTCCTCAAAGATCGTGAGGCACTGGGGCAGAGCGTGCCCATCTCCAGTCCTCTGGTGCTCCCTCTGATTGTGTTCAGTTTTTACCTGCAGAACAGAGAAGAGGATTTATTGGGGCTGATCGCTCATGTACTCTGCATGCACATGCTGCACCCCAACCACAGTGGCCCATCTGAGGCCTCCAGCAGCTCCTGTCCACACTACTGGTGATCAGTCACCAGAAGATAGTACGGCTGCTCCTAACCCCCTCCCCCAGTGGCCACCTTGGACACATTTGGCATCCATCACTTTGAATAACACAAGGGTCTTAGCGCCCCTGGCAAGAAGGTGCAACTAGGTGCGGCGCCGAGGCCAGCAGATGGCTCTTGGCCACGACACCTTGAGGCTCCCCTTCCACCATCTCATCACCATCAATATGACATGTGTTGGAGTTCTGAGTATATGTCTAGTGTCCTCCCCTGAAGGTTGCTTCCAGGCTACTCAAATGCGACAAGCACCAACATATGCTGTGGAGAGAACCCATCTTCTCCTCAATCACTAAGGCTGATGTAAGCATGGTCAATACCTGATTGCCCACCCAGCATGCGCCAAATGTCCAATGCAGTAATGACAACAAGACATGGTGGGGGGGGGGGGGGGTCAAAGGCTAAGGTACCTTCTGGGTCAAATGGCCAAGGCCAATATGGTATTCACCCTTCCAGAGCGGAGCAAATCATTGAATCTCTTACACTGGGTGCCTGTGCACCGCACATCATCATGGGCGCTTACAGCACCACCCACCTCCTCCCACAACTGCCTGATGACATGGGGGACCCTCCTCCTCCCACCATCTGGATACAATATATCCCAACAGCTGGACACCTCTTGGAGGAGGACAGCAAGGGATGCATCTGAAAATCAGGGGGCACTGTGGCCCCCCCGCTGGCCTCCCCAGCAGCCTGCCCCCCCACTCCTGCTCATGCTGCTGTCCTGTGACAGCTGCTTCTTTCTCTCCCTGAGTGGCCATGGTGCACTGCTTCAAGCAGGCTGCCTGGCCATTCTTTATACTGGCTGCAGGCTCCCCATTGGAACCGGCAGGCTGAGGCCGCCCGCCCCCGCGACTATTTTCCCGTTCTCCACAGGAGTTGCTATCCCGCTGGGCCGGCCTTAATTGGCCGGCCCGCACAAAATAGTGACGCAGCCCGTTTCTCCAGCGGCAATCGGCTGCCTGCCTGTCAAGGGCAAAATTCTGCCCAATAAATCCGTTAAATGGGTGAGATAAAAAGGACAAAGGTGACAAACAGATTGTGGCAGCTACAAAAATGGAGCGTAAGTAGAAACTTGCAAACGATATCAAATTCAACACAAACTGTTTCACAATTATATTAGGAAAGAGAGGTGGTCAGGAGAACTGTGGTTCCCTTTAAAACTGGTAACAGTGATATTGTCAATGCAAATAAGAAAATGGCTGACATGTTTAATGATTACTTTGTGTCAATATTTAGAATATACAAAGGGGTCAGCATGCCAGACATCTCAAGGATATTAAGATTGAATCAGAGATAAGGGACCAGGGGCTCTAGGGTCAGGACCTGGTGAGGGCAGGAGTTAAAAATCGTGCTCACAAAGGTCGTCTCAGGATTCTGACGCCTCCAGGTCAGTGTTGAATTTTGAAGAGTCTAGTGGGGGCGGTAGGGAGCAGGAAATGTGGGACTCTCCAATTAGAAGCTGTTTGAGCCCCTTTTATCCAACCTGATAATGGCCCTCGCTCTCCTTGAGCCTCAGTTTTGTTATCCAGCCTGTCTATTTGACATTGCAATTTTTAAATGTTTCTCTATCAAGACCTTTTGTGCACAACTGTCAGGTTTGCCATGGGGTCCTGGTAAATTGCTTTGCATTCGTTTGGAAATTCACTCTGTGGGTGCAACCAGTACTGGCATGAACGCTGCTCCCACCCTTCTTGTCTATGGCAGCTTTGCACCAGAGTGCTCCTCGAGGAGCTGCCAGCACTATTTGACAAGGCAGCAGCAGCACCCAACATGGCTGCTGCCTGCCTTTGCACAAGCAGGCAGCTCCCATCTCCTGGAAGTGCTTAGTGACTCTAACTGGGCACCGAGTGCACCTCTAGCCCAACTAGGCCTTTTACATTTGAACATAGCATCACAAGAGCAAATCAGCTCAGGTGCAGGTTGGGAATAGAATTCATCCAGGTCTCAGGTCCCTTACCGAGGCCATGACATCACCAAAGACAATGGAAGCAAAATTATTGACATATTAGTCTAATGTCAGATCTTGGAAAATTACAAGAGTCTGTAATTAAGGACAAGGTGACTGAACACCTTGGAAACTTTCAGCTGATCAGAGAGAGTCAGCATAGATTTGTGAAAGGTAGGATAAACCACTCAGTGGCCAATGGCAGGCCTTCCAGGAGGCGAAAGTCCTGGCCCCCTTGAGAGCTGCCAGCCAATCAGAGGGCAGTGTCTGTCCATTGCAGGCAGTGACAGCAGGAGATGTTGACAGCTGCTGGCAGTGCACCCATGGAGTGGCCCAGGATTGCCGAGTATACCCAGGCCATGGTGAGTTAGGGTGGGATTAGGGTTGCAGTTGAGGGTCGCAGGATAGAGGAAGACAGTTGTGGGCAGGAAGGCGGGGGGGGGTGAGGGCGTGGGTGTGGTGGGTGGTGACTCTCAACAGGACCCCACTTCCTGATTCGAGGTCCCTCCATCAGGTACTGAGAGCCTTTGAACCAGAGACACCGCTGGGAGCCCTGACGGAGTTTGCTTTTCAGGCTTCCTGCATGACAGCTGCCCCACCTGGCAGCACCAGTGACAGTAGGAGTAGGTCCTTAAGGGGGCATTAATTGCCCATTTATTAAGAGCTTAAATTGGGGGCTGGATGGGAAGATCACCCATAGGCCTTCCCACCCCACAGTTAATCGAGCAGAGGTGGGAAGGTGACAAGATCCCCACTCAGCAGCCTCCTGCACAGGTAAATACCCTCTGCCTCCAAATTCGCCTCAGGGGAGGGCATTAAATTCCACCCAGAGAGTCAAGGTAACGGGAAACTACTCTAATTGGCAGGATAGACCTGTGGTGCCCATGAATCCATGTGTGGGCCTGAACTCTTTACCAATTCGTTGACAACTTAGATGATGGGATATAAAGCCACATATTCAAGTTTGATGATGACATAAAGATAGGTGACAGTGTAAGCAGTGTAGATGAAATTGTCACGAAGAAATATTGATAGATTATGTGAATGGACAGAACTTTGGGAAATGGATTTCAATTCAGGCAAATGTGAGATCATCCACTTTAAACCTATAGAGAGTAGAACACGCTACTTATAAATGATGAAAGACGAGAAACAGTAGAGATCCAAAGGGTCTTGGGTTTCCAGGTACCTGAATCATTTAAATGTCCTGATCAGGGATGGAAAAGTAATCAAAAGGCTACTGGAATAGTGTCCTTTCAATCTAGAGGATTAGAATACATGGGCGGAAGGCATGCTTCAACAATAAAAAGCCTTGGTTGGTGCACACCTGGGCGAGGATTTTGCCCTCGTTGGGTGGGCTCGGCCGGGGCGAATAGGGGCAGTCGGGAAGCCGACAGCTGCCCGCGATCGAGGCCCGATTGTGATTTAATGGCGATTAATGTCCGCCCAGTGTGAAATGTGCACTGCAGCGCTCAGCTCTGCCTGTGGGGGGGTGGTGGGGAGGTGCGTGGAGGAGGGCGAGCAGGTAACTTTGCGCATGTGCACAGGTACATGCAGCAAAAGCTCCCTGAGGCACAGAGCTGCATCAGGGGGATGAAGATTTTGAAAAATAAAAAAGAAAGGATTTAAAATTATTAAAAACATGTCCCCTTGTGTGACTCTGTCACATGAGCAGGGACGTGTTAGAAATCAGTTTGAAAATGTTTCTTTTCTAATGGCGGATCGAAAACTCATCCCACCTGTGGATGATGTTTTGCAAAAAATCCAAAGGCTGCTTGGCCCTTTTCACCCAGCCAACCATAAGGCTGGATGGGCAGCAAAAAATGTAGTTCAATTAGATTTTTAATGGCCTCAATAGGCATGTAAACTGACAGTGGGCACGCTGCCGACTCCCATGCGCACCCGCTGACCAAAATACTTCAGAAAGCTCGCCCGACATCATTGCATGTCACTTACGCTTGTTCGGGTAGGGCGTGTGCCTGCCCAGCGGGCAGAAAATTCTACCCCTGGGGCACTGTGAGTGGTTCTAGGATGGATATATTGGAGGGAATGCAGCTTAGCTTTACCAGAATGATAGCTGAACTAAACCAGGGTTTAATTACGAGGAGAGATTACAAAATGTCGAGCTGTGTTCCCCAGAGTTAGAAAATTAAAGGTTGTTTTTATTGAAACGTTGAAGTTTGAAAAGACAGATAGTTTCCCCCTATTTCCACCAGTTGGGGAGTCTAGGATGATGAGAAATAGTCTAGAATTTAGAGACAGATACTTCAGGAGTGAAAGCAGGAAACAATTCTACATATAAAAGGTGGTGGAAGTTTGTAACTCTCCTACAAACAGCGACAGAAGCAAAATAAATTGTTATTTCTAAACTTGAGATTGATAGAATTTTGCTAACCAAAGATATGAATTAATATGGGCCAAAGGATGGTAACTGAATTAGGTTGCAAATCTGTTTGAATGGCAGAAGAGACTAGGGGTTGGCTAAATCCCCTACTTCTCTTTCTATGTTCTATACAAAGAATGAATGATACATGAAATGAACTCCTGGTTAGAGAGGAGGCAAATTCACTGGAATCATTTAACAAACAATGCAGGCTCATTCTGGATGAGTTAATTAGGATATACCAAATGACCTTCCAATTCTGGAATTATAATGTGAGCTAAATTTCAATTTTACAAACATCTACTTTAGTCCTTTCTAAAAGCTATTATCAATTCTGCTAATACCATTACTTTTAGCAAGGTGTTCCACGGCCAAAATTTTTCGCTCGTCGGAGGGGTGCATGCCCGATCCAAACAACCAGAAAATGACGTGCAATGGCTTTGGGCAAGCGGCCCGACATCATCGCGCACTCGCAGTGTATGAGAGTCGGCAGCACACCCACCAACAATTAATAGGCCTATTTAGGCCATTAAAGTCCCAATTGAATTAAATTTTTTGGCTTACGGTTGGTGGGCAGGCGAAAAGGCCAAGCGGCCTTTGGATTTTTTAGGAAACCTCATCCACGGATGGGAGGAGGCTATTAAAAATTAAATTAAAATTTTTAACCATTTCATGAATAATGTGACCCTGGTCTGTCACATGAGGGGATACGCTTCTTAACATTTTAAAATTCTTTATTTATCATTTTTTAAAATCTTCATCTCCCTGAGGCAGCTCTGTGCCTCAGGGAGCTTTTCCTGCGCCCACGCACATGCATGAAGTTCCCTGCTCGCCCTTAATTGGCCCGCCACTGTGAAATCACAGCCGGGCCCCGATCTTGGGCGGCAGTCGGTTTCCTGAATGCTCCCATTTGCCCCCGCCATGCCAGCCCAATGAGGGCAAAATCTTGGCCCATTTATTCTATATTAAAAAAATCTCTCCCATCATTTTTTTGGTATTGCACCTCTAGTTACCAACCAGCGGAAATAATTTTTCCCAATTTACTTCATTTATCAATGCCCTGTGGCAACTTTCAACTGCCATCTACGTTACTTACTCTGCCACCTAATTTAGTGCTGACAGCAAGCTTGGATATATGACTCCCTATCCCTTCACCTAAGTCATTTATAAATAGAATGAAAAGCTGAGGCCCTAATACAGATCCCTGGGAGAAACCACTAGTCACACTCTTGTCAATTGGAGTACAGACTGATTATTCCCACTGTGTGTCTCCTACTCCCTCACTAATTCCTTACTCATATCAATAGGTTGTCTCCAATTATCTCAATCTCAAAAGCTTCTCATCTTGTCTCTCTATTCCCTTTTGTTCTAATGAAGGGTCCAAGTCTTTCCTCATTACTAAAGCCTCTCATCCCTTAACACAAGCGGGATTAATTCCCTCAGGCCCTCTCCCGCTCTACCACCATAACATCAGTGGTTCCACTGGGAGAAACTCCAAGTAATTTTAACCCTAATAGGAAACAGGCAGAAATTGTAACAGTTACAGAAAGATCAGAATAATACACATAGGGAACTAGCAATAGAAATGGAGGATGTTTGGAAATTGCAGTCTGGGGTTATAACGAATTAAATCAGAGAATGTTAAGAATATTGCAAAGTTGCCTGAATTGTAAAACCTCATTCCCCGATTTCTTGCAACACCAGTTCTATTACAGAATCTGAAATCCCTAAGATATTATCATGGTGATATTCTATTATAACTCTGCAGGGAACGAACAAATAATTAGACTATCTTCTAAAATAATTGCTTGAGAAAACTGACCTGTCGTTTAAATGACAGTTACAATCCTTTAAGCAGTGGCAAATACATCAGAAATAAGAGTTGCAAATTTGGAGGCTCCCTGTAACTAGTAAGTTCTATGCCAGGGGCTTGGATGGAAAACATAATTATGTCTGACCCTGAAAACTTTGTTGGGATTGGGTATGTGTTACTATGTTGGGTACAAAACTGAAACAATAACATTCAAACAAGATATACAAACAAAACAGCAAATCATCTACCTTTTAATGTATTTCTCACACACTTTTTCCCCTTCTTGCTTGCTCTCACTTTCTCTCTGTTCCTGTGTTTCTTAATGAGACATGCAAAAGTTGCATTAACATCTTGTCTCTCTATTCCCTACCACAGCTGAATTTGCCTTCTGGCGTCTCTGCTCATTATCAGCCACGGATGAACAGACATCCACTCCCTCCATTCATTGCCCAATGCCTGGGAAAATCCTCTGCTTAAAATGTAATTCCAGCTTGTGAATAAAAAGTTAATTGGGTAAATTTAACAAAGGCAAACAGTAAAGAAAAATTATCTCTAACTCTCCTCGGTTTGTACCAAGGTGTTACAGTGATGGTTAGCTTTCTGAATTAATGCTTTCACTACCGGTAATTGAGTCAATGTGTAAAAGTTAGATGAACAAGACAACATGGCTTCATTTGGTCAAGTTTCAGCAGAGGAATGATCTGCTATGAAGTAACAGTAAACTATAGGTCAGATGTAATAATAGATGCTCATTACCGTTTGCAGCTAATTTTGAGATGTACAATTATGGTAGAGGTGGATGCAGAAACTGGCTTTATTAGAGCATCCCAACCAGGACCAGGAAGGTGGCCTTGTGGCACAATGGTTAGCATTCCTCCCTTTGAGCCAGGGGATGCAGGTTTGAGTCGACCCTGGGACTTGATTGCCAAGGAAGATGTGTTTATAATGTGAGCAAACGGGTTGAGTATCTACCTGCAAACCCTTCCAACACATGCCATGGGCAGGCAATTGTCTTGTTTTTTGTTTCAATGATGCACACAGGCTGTCAACATTGTAGCTGAGCTAACTTTATTCATAACACATTTTCGTAACATATCTGCAAACTGAATTCTATCAAGACAGGTTCCAACATGTGATATCTGACCTTCAACTCCCAAGTCAGGTGACCCCATTCCTAGTACAGAGTACCATATAGCATCTAATATATATCTAATAGTATATAGTATCTATACAGTATTGGAGGGGGGGAGGTGATGGAGTAGCAGTATTGTCACTGGACTAGTAACCCAGAGACCCAGTGTGGACCTGCATTCAAATACTACCAAGGCAGATGGTGGAATGTGAATTCAATAAAAATCTAGAATTAAAAGTCTAATGATGACCATGAAATGATTGTTGTAAAAACCCATCTGGTTCACTAATGTCCTTTAGGGAAGGAAGTCTGCCATCCTTACCTGGTCTGGCCTACATGTGGTTCCAGACCCACAGCAATGTAGTTGACTCTTAAGTGCCCTCTGAACAAGGGCGATTAGGGATGGGCAATAAATGCTGGCCTAGCCAGTGACACCCACATCCCATGAATGAATGTTTAAAAAATCTAATACTGGTGTCTACTACCACAATCAGCTATTATCATGACATTTCCCTTTTTAAAAAAAACAAACTTTTATACAACTCAAGTACACAAAGTATCTTACCTGTTCTTTCTCACTCTGTTTTGATCAGTCTGTTTCGTCTTTTACTCATCTCTGTATCTCTGGATTTTTCACAATTCTCTCACTGGATGTTCTGAATGGTGACAGAGGTGGTTTTGAAGGACAAGGGCCCTTCTCTAGCTCTGTGTCACTATCACCCCTTGGATAGTTTTCAGGGCTCCCAGGCTGGTTATCTGTTGCTTCACTGGTGCATTCTGGTTTTTGATCTTCAGCTACACTTTCTGGTGCAGAGCAGGGTTGCATTTCATTTGTTTTTCATAGACATTTCCAGTTTCTTCTGTGCTGTTGTCCATTTGCAGTCTGAAATATGTAAGACCTTCGTTCTCCTGTGATTCCTGTGACAACAGCAAGATTCCAGATCCCTTCATGCTGAATCCTCACTGTCTCTCCCATGTTCAGGCCAGGCAGAGGTCAGGCTCCTTGATCAAAGTACTGCTGCTGCTCCTGTTGTCTCAGTTTGAGCAGGTCCTGCATGCTATAGCTCACTACTGTGGAAACAATAGTTGGGACACAGTTGGAAGGGTAGTTCTTAGACTTCTCCCCGTCAGGAGCTGTACTGGAGATGATCCAATGCCCTGTAATGGAGTATTCCTGAAATCCAGCAGATTCAGGTAGGGCTATCTTCCGTCCGCCTTTGCCTTCTTCAGCAGGTGTTTTAAAGTGTGCACGATACATTCCACCAGTCCATTGAATTGTGGACATCTGGGACTTGACAAAGTGTGGCAAAACTCCCAGTCCCGTGCAAATTTATGAAACTCAGTGCCTGAGAACTGTGGACTTTTATTTGTAACAAGATAGATGAGTTGACGGTACAAATAGAAATAAATGGACATGACTTGATAGCTATTACAGAGATGTGGTTGCAGGGTGGCCAAGACTGGGAACTCAATATTCAAGAGTATTCGATGTTCCAGAAAACTAGGCAAAAAGGAAAAGGAGGTGGGGTAGCTTTGTTAATAAAGGAAGGTGTCAGTGCAGGGGTGAGTAGTGATATGGGTGCAATAGATCATGATGTGGAGTCAGTTTGGGTGGAAGTAAGGAATAGCAAGAGGAAGAAGTCATGGGTGGGAGTCATCTATAGGCCCTAGAAGAGTTGCCTCACTGTAGGACAAAGTATAAACCGGGAAATAATGGAGGTGTGCTAGAAGGGTGCTACAATTGTCATGGATAATTTTAATCTGCATATTGACTGGACAAATCAGATTGGCAGGGATAACGTGGATTTGTAGAGTGCATCAGGAATTGTTTTTTAGAGCAATATGTTGCAGAACCTATCTGGGAACAAGCTATTTTAGATCTAATAATGTGTAATGAGGTGGGATTAATAAGAGATATCATAATTAAGGATCCTCTAGGGGGTAGTGATCACAGCTTGGTAGAATTTCAAATTCAGTTTGAGGGCGAGCAACTCGGGTCTCAAACCAGTGTCCTCAACTTAAACAAAGGCAATTACAGAGGTATGAAGAAAGAGTTGTCTAAAGTGGGCTGAGAAAATAGACTAAGGGGAAGATCAGTGGATGGGCATTGGCAGGCATTTAAATAGATATTTCATAACGCTCAGCAAAAATTTATCCCGGTCAAAAAGAAGGACTCGATGAGAAGAATGAACTACCCGTGGTGAACAAAGGTGGTCAAGGAGAGTATCTAATCAAAAACTAAGGTATACAAAGCGGCGAAAATTAGTGGTAGGCCAGAGGATTGGAAATATTTTTAGGAACCAGCTGCGGATGGCTAAAAAGCTAATAAAGAGGGAGAAAATTGATTACGAAAATAAATTGGCAAGAAATATAAAACCAAACTGCAAGACCTTCGACTGGTATATAAAAAGAGAGTGGCTAAAGTGAGCGTGAGACCCTTGGAGGATGCAACTGGAGAATTGATAATGGGGAACAGGAAAATGGCACATAATTTAAACCAATATTTTGCATCGATCTTCACGGTGAAAGACACTATAAACATTCCAAAGATATCAGATAAATAAGGAGCTATTGGGAGTAAAGGTCCTGTAACAGTCTCTTTCAAGAGGCACAAAATATTTGACAACCAAATGGGACTAAAGGCAAACAAGTCACCAGGATCTGATGGCCTACATCCAAGGGTTTTAAAGAAAGTGGCTGGAGAGATAGTGGAGGCGTTGGCCGAAATATTCCAGAACTCACTGGATTCCGGGAGGGTCCCAGTGGATTGGAAAACCATTAATGTGACATCGCTGTTCAAGAAGGGAGGGAGACAAAAAGCAGGAACTATAAGCCAATCAGCCTAACATCTTTCATTAGGAAAATGCTATTATTAAGGAAGAAATAGCAGGACATTTAGAAAATACAAATCAATGCAATCAAACAGAGTCGACATGGTTTTGTGAAAGGGGAATCAGAGTTGACAAATTTGCTAGAGGATATAACAAGCAGAGTTAATAAAGCGGAACCAGTAGATATGGGGCAGAATTTTACGTTCATCAGGCAGGCAGGCGGGCGGCCAATTGCCGCTGGAGGAATGGGCCACGCCGCCATTTTCCGTGGGCTGGCCAATTAAAGCCCGCACCACGGCTTTGCAACTCCTGTGGAGAACGGGAAAATAGTCGCGGGGCCGGGCTGCCTCAGATTGCTGGTTCCAATGGGGAGCCTGCAGCCTGTATAAAGAGTGGCCAGGCAGCCTGCTTGAAGCAGTGTACTCAGAGAGGTATAAATGCTCCAAGGAGGGCAGAGGAGGAGGAGGTGGAGGAGGAGGGGGGGCAGGCTGCAGAAGAGGCCAGCGGAGGGGCGACTGTGCATCCAGATTCTCGGACGCGTGCCTTGCTGTCCTCCTGGAAGAGGTGGGCCAGCGACGTGATGTTCTGTATCCTGAGGATGGGAGGAGGAGGGCCCCCCATGTTACCAGCCAGGCATGGGAGGAGGTGGGTGAGGCTGTAAGTGTCCACAATGATGTCAGATGCACTGGCACACGGTGCCGAAAATGCTTCAATGATTTGCCGCACTCCGGACGGGTGAGTACCATGTCTGGGCTCTTTGAGGCAGGAGGCAGCCTTAGCCTTTGCCCCCCCCCCACCCACCATGTATGGCTGCCGTTACTGCATAGGGCATCTGTCACACATTGTGTGGGCAAATGGGTACTGACAATGCTTACATCAGCCTTAGTGGTTGAGGGCTTTCTGCGCAGCATATGTTGGTTTCTGTGGCATTTGAGTAGTTTGGGGGTAAGCTGCAGGGGATGCCGATAGACACATACTCAGAACTCCAACACATGTCATATTGATGGCAATGGCATGGTCCAAGGGGTGTCTCAAGGTCTTTTGGGCAAGTCCCATCTGATGGCATCGGCGCCACCTATTTGATCCTCCTTTCCATGGGCGCTAGGACCCATGTGCTATTCAAAGTGATGGACGCTGAATGTGTCCAAGGGAACCATTGGGGGAGGGGGTTGGGACCAGCCATACTATCTTCTGGGGACATATCACCTAGCAGTGTGGACAGGAGCCGCTGGAGGCCTCAGATAGCCCACTGTGATTGGGGTGCAGCATGTGCCTGCAGAGTACATGAGCAACTTGCCCCAATAAATCCTCTTATGTGTTTTGCAGGCAAAAACTCACCACAATGCCTGGGAGCACCAGAGAACTGGTGGTGGGTGCACCCTCCTCCAGCGCCTCACCCCATTTGAGGAGCAGACCACGGAGTTGAGCAGGAGGCAGGAAACCAGGGCGACCGGGGCAATGATGCTGGGGTCCAGCGGGTAGTGGGGTCCATTTGAGGTCCATAATCCCATCCACTCTGTCTGCCCACCGTCCAAACCATTGATGGTTGCTGCAATTGTTAACGCTGAAACACTGTTCATTCACTGACTGAGACACTCTGATGTGTGGGTCATACAGAAGGGACCCTCGTCCCCTTGAGGAATCGCGTCTCCACCCCCTTCCAAAGTCACCTTATCCCATTTGTGATCACTATCACCATGGTCTAACATGCCATTGGATCGCTGCTGCACAGCCAAAGACTTATTGCATCTTAGTGGGTTTGGGATCTCCAGCACCCTTTCAGCCAGTGCCCCACATTACTCTGTCCAGGAGGTCCTCAGCACCTCAGCTGTGAACCTCATGGCACTCAACTTAGATAAATACCACCACGTTACTCATCCCTGCACCAAGGGGAAATGTTGCCTTCTGCCCACCTGGTCTATGCCCCTCCTTACAGAATGAAGGGCAATAATATGACCTCTCAATCTCCTGAGTTCAGCTGAAAATGACACAACTGTTTGAAATATTTCCTCAGCCGTGCAGCTCTCCAGGCATCAATGCATCCACATCAGATACCTCTGCACTCTCCCCACTCCTCTAGTTCTTAACAAGCCATGTGCCATTCATGAGGCCCTCTAACCAGCCTGTTTGCATGTGCCTTTAATGCTTGGGGCCCATCTTGACTCATTTGGACCTCACCAATGTTCTTCTTTAAAGGGTCTTTAAGGGTGAGCTACTTATGAGTGTGGGGGGGGAAAGGGATGAAAGCTTGAAGTGAAAGTACACTAACTGATGCACTGTCCTTGTTGTTAATTTCAGCATCACCACCAGAGTGACACGCATGTCCTCAACGCAGCCCCCCCTCCACACCTGACGGACAACATGTGCAACTTGCGACACATCATTTCAGCCAGGCAGGCACCAGCACAGACAAACAAATCTCGGTGGGAAATTTACCATCGGCTAGTGTCCCGGGTCACAGTGGAGAGGGCACTTCGCGATCGCTGGAGGAGATGGTGGGGCAGAGAGTGCCAATGGCACCAGCAGCCGGAGGGCTGCAGGGGACGCGGCACATGCTGAGTCCGGCACTGATGACGTGCCTCTGGAGTTGTCCCCATTGCAGCAGCTGCAGGAAAGGCAGCAGGAAGGAAAACGTAAGGCACCTTAGGTACATCACGGGTATGTCACTGGTGATTTTGTGTTGGCCTTAGAATAGGGACCCCTTTTTGTAACATTGTCATGTAATCATGTTAACTGTGGACAGAATAAAGTCCACCTTTGTTACTATGGCTGAGCGTCTTTTCATTGTGGTGCTTTTTTCATTTTCACATAATTATCATGAGTGTTAGGGTGGAGATTGATGTTTCTGTACTCAGGTCTTATTTGCAGCTGATCAGGTGGAAGATGTGGCACACCAGTGCCCCGTGTGGAAGTTCCAGGCAATGCTGCTCCTGCTGATCCATGTGTGTGGAGCTAGCTGAAGGTTCTTTGGATTAAATTGTCCTGGGTGTCCCTGCCTCCTTGGTGTAAATGCGGGTTGGCGTGCTGAAGCACTGAAGAGCCCCGGCACCTGGGAGTGTCTGAGGATGTAGGTGTCGTGGGAGCTGCCTGAGTACCTTGCACAGACTTGTAAAATCAGCATCCTGTGATCACACACTATCTGCACATTCATGGAGTGGAAGCCCTTCCTGTTGACGAAGGCACCGGGCTCACCTGCTGGCGCCTTGATGCCCACATGTGTACAGTCTATAGCACCCTGGACACGGGGGAAACCAGCAATGGCTGCGAAGCCTCTGGTTTGCTGTGTCTGACTTGAGTGGTCACAGTGGAAGTGGATAAAGGTGGGTACCCGTCTGAACACGCCAACCTCATCATCGCCCTATGCTTCCTCATCCTCTGAGCCACTGCTGGATTCATCATGTGCAGCCTCATCCACTGCGTCAAGGTCTTCATCGTCAACTGCATCCCCCCTTTCCAGCGCAAGATTGTACAGAGCGCAGCATGTTAGCACTATCAGAGAGACGCGATCTGGGGGGTACTGGAGTGCGCCACCTGAGCGGTCCAGGCAACGGAAGCGCATCTTGAGAAGACCGATGGCTCTCTCCACCATAGCCCTTGTGGCACCCTGGCTCCTATTGTAGCACTCCTCAGCTTCTGTTCTTGGACGACGGAGTGGCGTCATGAGCAGGGGATAGCCCTTGTCACCCAGCAGCCAACCATCCAGCCGAGCCGGAGCACTGAAGAGCCCCGGCACCTGGGAGTGTCTGAGGATGTAGGTGTCGTGGGAGCTGCCTGAGTACCTTGCACAGACTTGTAAAATCAGCATCCTGTGATCACACACTATCTGCACATTCATGGAGTGGAAGCCCTTCCTGTTGACGAAGGCACCGGGCTCACCTGCTGGCGCCTTGATGCCCACATGTGTACAGTCTATAGCACCCTGGACACGGGGGAAACCAGCAATGGCTGCGAAGCCTCTGGTTTGCTGTGTCTGACTTGAGTGGTCACAGTGGAAGTGGATAAAGGTGGGTACCCGTCTGAACAGAGCATCTGTAACCTGCTTGACATAAGTGTGAACAGCTGATTGGGAGACACCGCAAAGATCACCCACTGAGCCCTGGAAGGAGCCAGAGGCATAGAAATGGAGGGCAACTGTGAGCTTCAGAGCCACTGGCATGGGCTGTCCTCCCACACAGTTAGGGGAGATCTCAGGGCCAATCATCTGACAGACATAGTTGACTGTCTCCTTTGACAGTCGGAGCCTCCTTCAGCACTGCACCTCAGATATATTGAGGTAGCTGCTTCGCCGCCTGTATACCCTGACAGCAGGATAGTGGCGTCTTCTGCGGCTCCTTGCACCTTGGACAACCTCTTGGCCCTGCGCCACTTGTGTCTGCGCCTGGACACCCAAGGGTGCCTCCTTTGGAGGCTGATTGTCCAGTCCTGGCCTCCTCCTGATTCTGTCCCTCCCTTCCTGCTCAGGGGAGCTGCCTCGACTGGAGAGATCAGAACCCATAGCCCCAGGTTAAATGGAGGCCTCCGGAAAGCTGCAAGGCCAAAAAAGAATCCTGTCTGCAGAAAGATTTCACTTAACACGAAAACCTCTTGGGCATCGATGAGAATTACTAACAATCACACAGGTATGTTTTAAACACTTTCTTCAATTATAACTTAGTGATAAACATGAACAACCCCTCTGAGTCCACATATCCCGACATTGCAAAAGTTTTCTTAAATAACCTCCTACCCGCCTGCCCATTGGGCCCGTGCGCCAACACGAAGTTCGCACGGGCTCCTCAAAATCGTACACAATTGGCAAGTTAAGGTGCTTAACAAGCCCTTCAATTAACGGCAGGCGAACTGATTGCGCCCGCCCATCAACATTTTACGCGCTGACGTGCCGGCTACACCATCCACACATCAGCTGGAAAATTCTGGCCATAGTGTATTTGGATTTCCACAAGGCATTCGATAAGGTGCCACATAAAACGTTATTGCACAATATAGGAGCTCATGGCATTGGGAGTAGCATATTAGCATCGGTTGAGGATTGGTTAATACACAGAAGACAGAGTCAGGATTAATGGGTCTTTTTCAGGTTGGAAAGATGTGAGTAGTGGACTGCCACGAGGATCAGCCCTAGGGCCTCAATTATTTACTATCTATATTAATGACTTGGAGGAGAGGGCAGACTGTAATGTATCAAATTTGCTGACGATACAAGAATAGGTGGGAGGGCATGTTGTGATGAGGACATAAGGAATCTGCAAGGGGATATAGACAGGTTGAGTGAATGTGCAAAAACCTGGCCAATGGAATTTAATATAGGAAAGTGTGAGGTCATGCACATTGGTAAGAAGGATCAAAAGGCAGATTATTATTTAAATGGAGAGAGAGTCCAAAAAAGTGCAGCACAGAGGATCTGGGTGTTCTTGTGCATGAAACACAAAAGGTTAGCATGCAGGTGCAGCTAGTAATTAAGAAGGCAAGTGCAATTTTGACCTGTATTGCTAGGGGTTTGGAGTTTAAAAACAGGGAAGCTTTGTTACAACTGTACAGGGTGTTCCTGAGGCCACACCTGAACTACTGTGTATAGTTTTGGTCCACATATTTAAGAAAGAAGATACTGGCATTGGAGGCAGTTCAAAAGAGATTCACTAGGCTGATTCCTGCGATGGAGGGGTTGACTTATCAAGAACAGCTAAACAGGTTAGGCCTTAATTCATTAGAGTTTAGAAGAGTGATGTTATTGAAATGTACAAAGTTCTGAGGGGGCTTGACATGGTAGATGTTGAGAAGATGTTTCCACTAGTGGGGAAATCTCAAACTAGGGGACATAGTTACAGAATAAGGGACACTCATTTAAAACTGAGATGCAAAGGAATTTCTTCTCTCAGAGGGTAGTGAATGTCTGGAATTCTCTACCCCAGAGAGTTATGGAGGCTAGATCAATGAAAGTATTTAAAGAGGAGGTAGATAGATTTTTGAAATATCGGGGAGTTGAGGGCTATGAGGAGCTGTCACGAAAGAGGAGTTAAGGTCTGGGGCAGATCAGCCATGATCTTATTGAATGTTGGGGCCGAGGCTTGAGGGGCCGAATGGCCTGCTCCTGCATACTTCTTATGTTCTTACATTTCCTGGGCAGGTGTAATTTGAGTGTCACAGTTTCGTCAATCTTGATGGTTTGTTCTCCTTTTAGGCAGCCAATCCCCTGGAACACATCTTTATACTCGCTCAGGATGTCATCAGTGGTGATGATCATTATTCTCTTGATTAGCTTCAGATTCTCACAAGCTTTGATTCCAAGAATGGATTTTGCATCAGTTTTCACCACTATGAATGGAAGTGCTTGAAACTGTTTTTTGTTGTTCACTTTAAATGTGCACTTGTCTTCTATAGCATTTTTTTCACCTGTATAAGTAAACAGCTTCACTTTTGTTTTAGATGGTGTTTTGCTTTGCTTTTCTTACAATACAGGCTTATGGGAGTGCACCTGTGTCAAGCTCGAAATTCACCATCATGTTGGCAATTTTTAAATCAACCTTCCATTCATCTTCTTTGGAATTTGTTGTTACTGTAAAAATGAAAAGTTCTGTTTCAGTGTGTGTCAGTCGTGTGCACTTTCTTTGATTTACACATCTTAGCAAAATGATTTAGTTTATCACAATTCTTACACTGCTTTCCATAGGCTGAACAACTCCATGGTAAATGCTCTGTTCTGCATTGGCTTCATTTAAATGTTTTAATAGCAGTTCTATCCTTTTTACGTTCAGACTGTCGATTTATTCTTTCCCTTGGCTGTTTCTGTTTAACTGCATCTAACTGCTTGCTTCTGTCATCCCTTTGATCTGGCATTTCGTTGTCTCTGCTGCTCTGCAGATATTAATTGCTTTCTCCAGCATGAGATCAACTTTTCTCAAAAGCCGCTCTCTCAGAGAGTCATTTACGATTTCGCAAATGATTCTATCTTGGAGGAGTAATTATTCAAGCTCTCCAAATTCACATGATTTAGCTCATTTTCTCAGCTCAGTTACGTACTGTCTAATGTTGTCGCTCCCTTGCATGTACATAAAATATCGGTATCTTTCATACTTGATGCTTTTCTTAGGGCTGCAGTAGGCTTCAGATGTTTCCATTACTTCTTTCAAGTCATTTTGTTTCTCATCACTTTCAAACATAAATTTGTTACAGACTTCTAGGGTGGCCTCCCCTGCTATGTTAAGAAAGATGGGAAACTGTACCTGAGGGCCTTTTCTATTACTGTCCGTCAATGTGAGGTACAGTTCGAATCACTGCCGGAACTTGGTCCAGTTTTATATGAGATTTTCCTCCAAACTGAGCTCTGTTGGTGGTTTCAGAACCTCCGTTGTTGCATTTAGTTTACTTCTGACACCATGGGCAGAATTTTATGAGTCAGCGAGCGGGGCCAGGGCCCACTCACCGATGCGTAAAATAACACGCGGTGACATTGGGGGTATCTCCCGATGTCACCTTGCCCAGTTTAAATTTTCAGGAAGGCGAGTGCACAGCAAAATCAGCTGCGCACCCACCGACCTGTCCATGGCCAATTGAGGCCATTGACAGGGTCAATTAAGCAATAAAGGACCTGTCCGTCCAACCTTAAGGTTGGTGAGCAGGCCAGGAGCCCCAGCAGGAACTAGAAAAAACATGAAAACTCATCCATGGGCGGGATGAGGTTTCAGGTAGGCTTTAAAAATTTTAAATAAAGATTTTGTGAAAATTATGGACATGTCCCAACTCATGTGGCATTGTCACATGAGGAGACATGTAAGGGAAATATTATTTTTCTATTTTTATCTTTTTTACATGTACAGCTGATCTCCCTGAGGCTGCAATTAGCCTCAGGGAGATGAGTGCGCTCTTTTGTGCGCATGTGTGAAAGAGCACACTCTCAATTTTGGGATCCCCCTGCCCGCACAGGGACCGCATAGCACTTCTGTGCGCATGTCACGCTGGGCGGGCCTTAATTGGCCCGCCCACCTAAAATGGCACCGCGCCTCCGATTGGGGACGCCAATCGGAAGTGCGCCCGTACGCACCTGCCCATCAATTTCCCCCCCAACGGGGGGGCGGAATTCAGTCCCATATCTTGTTTTTTGTTTCAATGATCGGCACAGGCCATTGACATTGTAACTGAGCTAACTTTAGTGATAACACATTTTCCGAACATAAACACATATCTGCAGTAACTGAATTCTATCAAGACAGGTTCCAACATGTGGTATCTGACCTTCAACTCCCAGGTCAGGTGACCCTATTCCTAGTACAGAGAACCATATAGTATCTAATACTGGAGTCCACTACCACAATCAACTGTTATCATGACAACATTAAGAGTGGGAGAGATTCCTTGTCAGCCATGTGATGGAAAGAGTCTCTACCAATACCAACCATGTGAAAAATACATGTTGCCACAGTAACTCAGGCTCCCTGAGACATCCCAAAGCATTTTACAGCCAATGGTTATTTCTGAAGTGTACTCACTGCTGTTTTATAAGTGAATGCAGCAATGAGCTGCGCTCATTTTCAATGCTATTGGTTGAGAGATAAATGTTGGTCAGGACGACATTCACTGCTCTTCACCAGATCATGTCACGGAATTTTTTTCATCCACCTGAGAGAACAGACAGAAACCTAAGTTTTCAGACTCAAAAAAAGGAAGAAAAAATAAGGACTGTAACTGGCGTTTAAAGGACAGGTCTATTTCCCCAAGAAATAAGTGGAATTACTTGTTTGCTCCCTACAGACTTAGAGCATCCACATGGCAGTGCCTTAGGAATTTCTGATTCTGCAATAGGACTGGGGAAATGAAATGTTACAATTTTGGCAGCTTGCCAATATTCTCCACATTCAGTGATTTAGTTGGTTTTAACCACAAACCACAATTTCCAAAGGTTCCCCATTTCTATTGTCAGGTCCTTGATAGTATTGTTCTGATCTTTCTGTAACTGTTAAAATTTCTACCTGGCACGGAACTATAACTAACACAGCCTTCCCACATTGTTGCCTCCAGGTCTTATTGTTGCAGAAAAATACTCAGGACACAGTCTAAAAATCCACTACTTTTCTGACATTCGCTAATGTGCTTTGCAAATCTATATGAAGCAAACCCCCACTAAAAGACCTGTCTTTTTTGCTTGCTTTTCTAATCATTGCTAAAGTTTGTGGTAAAAATAGTGGAAATAACCAAAAAATCCTAGGTCCCGCTCCCAAACACAGCATTTCCTATTTCCATGGGGACGATACTGGAGTCAGGGCTTGGACATGAGCATTTTACAGAGGTACCTGGTCATTTAAATCATCAGCTGCCTCCATTGAAGCAGGATTTTGATAGGCCAGGAGTAAGAAAATTGGAATATTCAAATTAGACCAGATAAGAGTTGGTCTGAACTTGGTGGATTCGTTTGGATAACCAGGGTATACCTTTGGAGAGATAAGGTACCCCTTTGGATATGGGCCAGGGACAGCTTTGGGAGAGATAAGGCATACTTTGGGATAGGTAAGGCACCCTTTGGAAGAAGTAAGCACACTTTGGGATTATTAAAAGTAGGCATAGAAAGTGCATAGAAAGTGCATAAACTCATTGGAACTGTCAAATCTGTCAAAGAACTGTCAAGCTGTCAAAGAGCTGTCAAAACTGTCAAAATTCATTGGAACTGTCAAAACTCATTGGAACTGTCAAAGGTGTCAAGGGTTTAACTCTGCTGGACTATAAATGTAAAAAAAGTGTGGAGTTAAAAAAACAGTGCTTGATATTTCATTTTGTTTGATGACATAAGCTGATGGTTGTCATTATAGAATTTGTGTTGCAATGACTGATTTTAGAAACTATCTTATCACAATGGGGTGTCTGTTACGTGAGCAGTTTGTTTGACAACTCCAATAGTTATAGAATAGGTTTTTAATGAATGGGAGTGTTTTGTCTGAAATTGTGATGTCATCGATAGACTCATAACTTTATTTTATGTCAGTATGGCTCCTGAGGTTTGCCCATAGTGAAAACTAGGTGAGTTGGCATGAAGAGGGTAAAGGGTGGTGGGTGGGAGCATGGTTTGGCATGATTTGGCACTAAATTGGCATAGGGTTATGAAGGGCCATGAAGATAAGTGGAGGACATGGGTTGGTGTAGGGCTATAAAGAGCCATGGGAATATATGGAGGGAATAGGGTGGCATAGGGGGTAGGAAGGAACATGGGGTTGGGTAGAAGATCATGGGTTAGCATAAGGGATATGAGTGCCATAGGGGGTGGGTAGATGGGAATGCGTTGGAAAAGGCAGTTTGAGGCACAATGGAGGGTGAGTAGAGAGGCATGAGTTGGCTAGAGGAGTATGAGGGGCCACGGAGGGGGTTGGGTAGGGACTTGATGGTGTGGATTGGCATGGATGGGGAATTGGGAATATGTCGGGAGTTGTGGGTTGTGGGCTATTTTTTGTTTTAATCATTTTTAAATTAAATTCAACAAAGTGCTGGAACACAGACGGAGGCCACCCTCCCTGTCCACCTCCACACCCGGCAACATCTGCACTTGTTCCGGGGGGGCGGTGGGCCTGACCTCTAATCCAGCCTGCTGCCAGGACAGAAATTGGAACCGTGGGCCCGCCATTTTTAAAGGTCGGCCTTGCAAAGCTGGGAATTCTCCTGTCTTTCCGCACCCAACCCGGAAATGAAAACCTGGGCCTTTGACTGCAAATGTTAACCGGCACTGTAACTTCCCCACACTGACTGAGCAGAGCTGGAGATGATTTTTCTCACTCTAGATATTGGTTAATAATTTTTATTCACAAATTGGAATTATATTTTCCCAGGCACCACGGAATGAATTGGGGGAGTGGACATCTGCCCACCTGTGGCTGATAGTGAACAGAAACACCACAAGGCTAATTCATCTGTGGTGGTGACTGGAGAGACAAGATATGAATGTAGCCGTTGCAGGTTTCATTGAGAAAAACAGGGACAGAGAGAAAGTGAGGGCGAGCAAGGGAGAAAAGGAGTGTCAGAAATCCATTAAAACGAGAGATAATTTGCTGTAATGCTTTTATATCAAGTTTGAGAAATGTGGGGAGGACTTAAAGGAGTCTGCAAGAGCAGAAAAATGTGAAGTGCAGGCTGATCTAATTAGGTAGGATGGAAATCTTGGTTTCCCGATAGTGTGTTGAGATGCAGGGATCAAAGTCAACTGTGCATTTGCAGTGTGCTGAGCCTGACTGGCCTGTGGCCAGTTTACACTTGTAATACCTTTGCATGTCATGAATGCTCATTAGCATGAATCTGCTTTCAATAAACCCCAGGAATAAGGTGTAGGTGAATCCATGGTGTGCAATTCACAGTTATTTTAAGGTGGTGTGCAGCAGTCAGCTTTGTTGTGTATTAGGTCATTGGGTTTCCGTGTTTAACTCTGCATCACAAGGAAGGGGAGCAGAAGATTGGCAGCTTGCATGGAGGGTCAGGACCAGTAAGGGTGATTCAATAGTGAGGGGGGTGTGTACAGTGGGGTCGGGAGCTTGGAGGAGTGGAAAAGAGATCCAAGGGGATTCTGAGAATGGGGTCGGGGGCATGGAGGGGTGAAGTGAGAAGGGCCTTGTGTCCGGGGCAAGGTGGGTTGTGGTAATGGGAACCGTCAGTCAAGGTAAGAAAATTAGGAGCCGAAAGGGCTACATTAGGACTGCCCAAATATGTGACTATCTCAGTATATTGCTTGGTAGAGTTCTTACAGAGCTTTGAATTCATCTACAACATTTCAATTATCTCTGCTGAGAGTGACCTTAGACAATGTCCTTTATGATGTATAGAAGGGAAGTCCAGCTGAGCCTACAAGTTCAGCCATGTCGCACAGAGTGGTGACACGGCTGAACACTGGACGCTAACATTCAAAAAACACAACATTGTTTCTTCCACAAGAAAGCAAGTGTCCCTAACTCCCTGTAACCATCAATGCGTGCCAACCATGAGGCGTGCAAGGATATTTATTCACTGACTAAGCTAGTCTCAACAAATAATGATGATGTACCATGAATAAAGTGAAACCAATGTAATGTGAAACCTTTACAAGTGAAATTTAATTTTGAAAAACACCCATGCAAACGTTGTGCTCACAAATCTTAAGTTACTGGCATTGTAACTGGGTAGGAAAGATGTGGCCGTGATACAAACATTCCCTGTTTGACCAGAATTCTCTTTAATAGCCTGCCCATACCTGCTGCATTGTCAGCTGATGGCAGGTTTCACCATTGAAAAGCACCCCCGCTGCTGATTCACACGTGTTTTCCATACACACAGCCAGTACTTAGAATTTTAACCGTAATCATGTGGGAAATGGCAAAAAGAGAGAGGACAGAAGTGGCACATTGTTACTTTTACGATGTTGGGTACAGCACATGTTGACAAAATTCCCCATCCCCATCCCTCATAGTGTGGGATTTGTGCCCACCTTAATAACAGACACTCAATCCCAACAAAGTTTTCGGGGTCAGGCATAATTACATTCTCCCTCCAAGACCCTGGCATATAACTTCCTAGTCAAGGGGTCTTCCAAATTTGGGGATAGTAATTTTGATTTATTTGCAACTGTTTAAAGGACTGTAACTGCCGTTTTAAGTTCAGGTCATCTTTTCCAACCAAACATTGGCAGCAAGTTTTAATTACAGAATTATAACGGAACATCAACATGGCAGTACCTTTGAGATCTCTGATTTTTGCAATAGAACTGCTGCTGCAAGTGTGAAATGAAGTGTTAGAATTCAGGGGCAGGATTTTCCCCCCATCGGAGGGGGCAAGTTCAGGAGTGGGCACGTGCAGGCGCGCTTCCACATGGGTGGGCCAATTAAGGCCCGCACAGCATGACGTCCGCAAGGAAGCGCTATGCGCTCCCTGTGCAGGCGGGGCGGATTCCCTCAGCCAAGAGTGCACTCTTTCACGCATGTGCGAAAGAGCGCATTCATCTCCCTGTGGCTAAGTGCTGCCTCATGGAGGTCAACGTCAAATTTAAAATTGGTAAATGTAGAGAAATAAAATTTCCCTGACATGTCCCCTCATGTGACACTGTCACATGAGTTGGGACATTTCAATCACTTTTAAGCAAACTTTTATTATGGCCTGAATTTTTGGGGGGCGGGGCCCACTCGCCGACGGGAAAATGATGCAGGACGACATCGGGAGGAACCCCCAATGTCATCCCGGTCCCTTTAAATTTTTAGTAAGGTGGACAGACAGCGAAATCAACTGTTCGCCCGCCGAGCTGTCAATGGCCAATTAAGGCCATTGACAGGCTAATTAACATATCTAAAGACCTGCCTGTCCAACCTTAAGGCTGGCGGGCAGGCCAGGAGCCCCAGCGGGCTTCGGATAAAACATGTCCATTTTTAAAAAATCTAATAAAGTTTATGTCATTTTTATTAACATGTCCCAACTTGTGTGACATGTTAATAATTTTTAAATTTTTCTATTTTTTGAATTTTCTTACCTGTCACTAATCTCCCTGAAACAGGACTTTGCCTCAGGGAGCAGCGCGCTCTTTACCACGCATGCGCGCAAAAGAGCTCACTCTGAGAGATGAGGAATCCCTCCCCCACCCCACCCCAGCCCCGCACTGGAAGCGCATAGCTCGTCCTGTTGGCCAGGCCGCTGGGTGGGCCTTATTGGCCCGCCCACTCAAAATGGCGTTGGGCCCCGTTTCGGTGGCGGGGGTCGGCTGTTCACCCGCCGCCAAGCCAGTGGGGCCCGCACGCCATCCGAGGACAAAATTCTGCCCTACATATTTAAAAACCTACATGACACCTCATCCCACCTGTGGATAAGGTTTTATGCTTTTTCTGAAGCCTGCCAGGGTTCCCAGCCTGCCCGGAAACCTTAAGGTTGGATGGGCATGTCCATTAACTAGTTGAATTAGTTTTTAAATGGCCTCAATTGGGCGTTGACAGGTCGTCGGGCGCACAGCTGACTCGGCTGCACCCCCCCCGCCGACCTGAAAATTGAATTGACGTGGGGTGATGTCGGGAGTTCTGCCCGACATCATTCCACGTCATTTTACGCGTTGGCAAGGGGGCCCCGTCCCCCCGCTCGCCAACCTCAATATCCTGCCCCAGGAAACTTCCCAATATTCTTAACATTCGTTAATTCAGTTTGTATAACCTCTAACCACAATTTCCAAACATTCTCTATTTCTGTTGCCAGTTCTCTATTTGTATTGTTCTGACCTTTCTGTAACTGTTACAATTTCTGCCAGTTTCCTAGTGAAGGTAAATCAAATATGACCTATTGCCCAGTTGGTCCTAGGTCATATTGAAGAAAACTACCCCTGTCTCACTCAAGAAATTCACTACCTTCCCCACCTGAGCCTCCCCCACCTCCACCCCATTTATAGGGTTAAAGTAATTGCTACCATGTTAAAACCTCCAAGCTGAAATGATTCAATTTGTTCCTTACACTCCATGTGCTTATATAAGGAATGATTTTTTGGGCTGCACAGCATGTTTCACTCACATGTTTCTTATTTTCCTCTCCTGATTTAATTGCATTATATCTTTTAGTTTCCCCATTACTAGTAGTGTCTAAATCACATTTTCTCTTTTAAATTATTTTTTGTTTTCAATCTCATATTTATCTGACCTCTTTCAACTCAGCCCTTCCCCAATTTACTAGTTTTAAGTCCTTGTGATTGCCCTATTTATCCTTCCTATTAGGACCCTGATAATGGCCCAGTTAAAATGGAACCATCCCAACAATGCAGTTCCCTCCTGTCGCAGTACGTGTCAGCATTCCATGGAATGGAGCCTCTGTGCCCCACATCACCCCTTAGGCCACATATTCATCTCTCTTATCTATTTATTCCTATGTCAATTTGCACATGGCTTGGGTTATAATCAGAAATTATTACCCTTGAGGTCCTGTTCTTTAACTTAGCTCCCAGTTCCTGGCACTGTCTAAACAGAACACCTTGTATACTCTTCTATTTGCTGTTGGCCCCAACATGGATGACAACAACTGGATTCTCTCCCCTCTCTCTCCAATATTCTTTCAATCCAGATCAAGATGTTCCTCACCCTGGCACCAGGCAGGCAACAAACCGTGAGGGATTCTTGACCCTGCTCACAGAGGATGCTAACTGCCCTGCTAATTATTGAGTTCCCTACAAGTACCACATTACACTTCTTCTCCCCCTCCTCCTCATTCTCTCCCCTGCTTAAGACAGCTCCCTGCTCCAAGGTGCCAGTCAGCATCCCGCTTGTCCTTATCCTCACAGGAACCTGTTGAATAAGATTGGTTTCCGCAGATGCTCATTCTCTACCTTAACTGGGTGTCTCTTACATTGTGCTGGAGAGATTCAAGACGGAGACATTTACTCAATACATCTATCACTGTGTTCTATTGACAGGATCTCACATCCTATAGTCCTGACACAACAGGCTCAGCCAGATCCGAGTGTTGGTTATTTATATGATTTATATGTACAGTTATCTTTTTATTTATATTATTTATATGGACATTTAATTTTTTTGGAAGTTGTTTTCTTTGTTGGCATATTAACTTGCACTAAGTATTATGGAGAAGAATTTTAATTCTTATTGCCCAGCATCTGCATCAAACTTTACAACATTATTGGATGGCAATGTTGTTGGGGTAATCCAGAGACCCAGGGTAATGCTCTGGGGACCTGAGTTCGAATCCCACCATGGCAGATGGTAAAATTTGAATTTAATAAAAATCTGAAATTTAAAGTCGAATGACTCTGGTTCACTAATGCCCCTTTAGGGAAGGAAATCTGCCATCCTTACCAGGCCTGACCCACATGTGACTCCAGGCCCCATGTTGATTCTTAAGTGTCCTCTGAAATGGCCTAGCAAGCCACTCAGTTGTATCAAAGCACTCAAAAGCCTAAAATGAATCCGAACTGGATGTACTACCCAGCATCAACCTAGGCATTGGACACGACAACGGCAACTCAGCCCTGTTGACCCTGCAAAGTCCTCCTTGTGCAAAAATTGGGAGAGCTGTCTCACTAGTCAAGCAACAGCCTGACATAGACATAGTCACAAAATCATACCTCACAGACAATGTCCCAGACACCACCTTCACCATTCAGCAGAAATGGCTGCATAGCAGTATACGGTCGGAAGGGAGTTGCCTTTGGAGTCCCCAACATCGGCTCCAGACCCAATAAAGCCTCATGGCATCAGGTCAAACATGGACAAGGAAAGTTCCTGCTAATTACCATGTACTGCACCCCCTCAGAGTCAGTAATCCTCCATGTTGAACACCACTTGGAGGAACCACTTGGAGGTGGCTAGGGCACAGAATGTACTCTGGGTTGGGGGGTTCAATTTCCATCACCAAGAGTGGCTTGGTGGTACCACTACAGACTGAGCTAGCTGAGCCCTAACAGACATAGCTGCTAGTCTGGGTCTGTGGCAGGTGGTGAGGGCACCAACAAGATGGAAAAACATACTTGACCTCATCCTCACCAACCTGCCTGCCGCAGATGCATCTGTCCATCACAATTCCAGTACGAGTGACCACTGCCCAGTCCTTGTGGAGACGAAGGCCCGCCTTCACACTGAGGATACCCACCATCATGTTATGTGGCTCTACCACCGTGGTAAATGGGATAGAATTCATACAAATCTAGCAACTGAAGACTGGGCATCCATGAGGTGCTGTGGGCCATCAGCAGCAGCAGAATTGTACTCGAACACAATCTGTAACCACATGGTTTGGCATATCCCCCACTCTACCATTACCATCAAGCCAGGAAATCAACCCTGGTTCAATGAAGCGTGCAGAAGGGAATGCCATGAGCAGCACCAGTCATACTTCAAACTGAAGTGTCATCCTGGTGAAGGTACAACACAGGAGTACTTGCGTGTCAAACAGGATAAGTAGCAAGTGATAAACAGAGCTAAGTGTTTCCACAACCAACGGATCAGATCTAAGCTCTGCAATCCTGCTGCATTCAGTTGTGAATGTTGGTGGACAATTAAACAACTCACTGAAGGAGGAGTCTCCACAAATATCCCTATCCTCAATGACAATATTCTGGCAAGGATATCCCCAAGATGTTGATAGTGATGGTGATGCCACTGAATGTCAATGTGTGATGATTAGATTCTCTCTTGTTGGAGATAGCCATTGCCTGGCACTTGTGTGGTGCGAATGTCACTTGCCACTTGTCAACACAAGCCTGGATATTGTCCAGGGCTTGATGCATTTGGATATGGACTGCTTCATATTTGAAGAGTCATGAATGGTGCTGAACATTGTGTAATCATCAGCAAACATCCCCACTTCTAACCTTATGACGGAAGGAAGGAAGGTCATTGATGAAGATGGTTGGCCCTAGGAACTCCTGCAGTTCTGGATGTCCTGGAGCTGAGATGATTGCCCTCCAACAACCACAACCTTCTTCCTTTGTGCAAGGTATGACTCCAACCATCGGATAATTTTCCCATTGATTCCCATTGACTCCAGTTTTGCTAAGGCTCCTTGATGCCACATTCAGTCAAATACGGCCTTAATGCCAAGGTCAGTCACTCTCATCTCACCTCTGGATTTCAGCTCTTTTGTCCATGTTTGAACCAAGGCTGGAATGAGGTCAGGGGCTGAGTGGAACCCAAACTGAGCGTCAGTGAGCAGGTTATTGTTGAACAAATGACACTTGATAGCACTGTTAATGACCTCTTCCATACTTTACTGATGATTGAGAGTAGACTGATGGGGCAGTAATTGGGTGGGTTGGATTTGTCCTGCTTTTTGTGTAAAGGAAATACCTGGGCAACTTTCCACATAGCCAGGTGGATGCCAGGTTGACACCTTATTTTTGGGTCTGCCTGGTGCTACTCCTAGCATGTCCTCCTGCACTCTTCATTGGCTAGGGACGTGGCAATTTCCGGAGCACAAGTCTTCAGTACTATTGCCGGAATAATGTCAGGGCCAATAGCCTCTGCAGTATCTAGTGCCTTCATCCATTTCTTGATATCACTTGGAGTGAATCGAGTTGCTGAAAACTGGCATCTGTGATGCTGGGCACCTCTGGAGGAGGCCGAGATGGATCATCCACTTGGCAGTTCTGGCTGAAGATTGTAGCAATTGCCTTATCTTTTGCACTGATGTCCTGTCTCCCCCATTCACTGACCAGAAACTGAACTGGACTAGCTATATAAATATTATGACTACAAGAGCAGGTCAGAGGCTAGGAAGCCTGTAGCAAGTAACTTACCTCCTGACTCCCCAAAGCCTGTCCACCATATACAAGGCAGAAGTCAGAAGTGTGATGGAATATTTCCACTTGCCTGGATGAGTGTAGCTGCAATAACAGTCAAGAAGCTTGACACTATCCAGGACAAAGTAGCCTACTTGATTGGCACGACGTCCACAAACATTCCCTCCCTCCACCACCAATGCACAGTAGAAGCAGTGTGTACCATCCACAAGATGCACTGCAGGAACTCACCAAGCCTCCTTAAACAGCACCACCCAAACTCATGATAACTACCATCTTTAAAGATGCCCTGGAACCGGGATGACTGCCCTCCAACAACTACAACCATCTTCCTTTATGCTAGGTATGACTCCAAACAGTGGAGAGTTTACCCCTGATTCCCACTGACTCCAGTTTTTCTAGGGCTCTTGATGCCACACTCTGTCAAATGCTGCCTTGATGTCTTGGGCAGTCAGTCTCATCTCACCTCTGGAGTTCAGTTATGTATGTAGATCTGAAATCTATTGGTCACCCAATGTTGGAGATGGTTATTGCCTGGCTCTTGCCTGGCACCAATGTTAATTGTCACCTATCAGTGTTATGACACATCAGTTGTTAAAGACTGAGTTATTTAAAATCCCAGAGAGAAACTTTAAACAACTGTCATAACCTATATTCTCAAGTCGTATGTTTGAGTTGTAGCTCTAAATTCAGGAATAAGACCACCATGTCTCCAAAGGTTTTTATATCAAACCAGATGAAACATTTATTATTTTACAACAAATTAAACACATACAAATGGCTACAAATTACTATCATAATTTATAACAAATTTCCAAATTAATCTCCACTAAAGCAACAATAACCAATAGACTTAAACAAACACCAGGCAAAGCATTTTCACCTTATAAATTCAAACTGAGGTTCCTTTCAATTTGGTTCCTTTGCAGACAGTTGTAGGCCTACAAACTTAGATCTAACATGCCTCTGACCTGCACACACAAAACTCCTTTCTGTTATACCCAGCCTTTCTCTTTGAATGTAAATTCTCATTGTATCACCAGGTCCTTTGAATCCCTTTCATAGTACCAATTTTATTAGCAATATAAACATTTTTTGGTGTCTCCTAGATAGGTGCAAGATTTAATTCCCACTCTTGAATGCTTTATTCAACAAAATGCAAATATACCCTTGACCTCTGTTTATATCTCAAAATTACTATACATCAAAGCACCCAGACTAGCTGGCTTTCCAATTAATGCACACACAGACTAAACCTCTATTTAAAAAAAAATTCCAATAACATTATATACATTAATATCTCTTCCTAACATCAGCCCAAGCTTAAATGTTGTCCAGGTCATGCTGCATGTTGGCACAGACAGGTGCAGTATCTAAGGAGATAAAAGCAAAATACTACGAATGCTGGAGATCTGAAATAAAAACAGATAGTGCTGGAAAAACTCAACAGGTTTGACAGAGTTAATGTTTCAAGTCCAATATTTCAACTCCTTCAGAACTCTTCAAATTTCAGTACCTGAGGAGTTGTAAATGGTACTGAGCACTGTGCAATTATCAGTGACTATCCTCACTTCAGAACTTACATTGATGATGCAACTGAAGATGGTTCGACCTCAGACACTGCCTGAGGAACTCCTGCAGAGATGGTGTTGCCTCAACATGAACTGAGATAAACGTCAAGTTAATCTATTTATGGTAGCTTTGATTGAGAGATGAGCAGGCCATGGGAATTCCCTATGTCATGGGATCTTTTACATCTATCTGAATTTATAGAAGATGGAACTCAGAAAGAGAGGGAGGAGGGTATTGGAGAAATATTTTCAGGATGCAACAAAAATGTGGAGTAAATTTCCATTGTGGGAATGAGAGGCAGAGGTAAACAATGCTTCAGGTAATCAGGTTTAGCGGTGTTGAGGATATAAGGCTTTATCAATCACTCCACTTCTATGTAATTAATGTGTGTCCCTTTCATCTATGGATTCTCAATAGTGTTTAATTTGTTCTTTGTTTTTATTGGGGGATATTTTCCCCCACATCCTGCTGAAAACAGTTTTCATTGGTTTCCATTGCTGCTCTAGATTGATGTATTCCAATATTGTTTGGCCATTTTATTTTTCCAGCTTCCATTCTTAGCCCCTTAAAACCAACTTTCTCCAATTTATTTCATCTTGTTTGATGATAGTTATGCCCTTTTCTATTATAATCTTAAAGTGTATTATATTGAGTCTAGACCTTTCTCTAATTTTATTCCTCCTATCCACTCTGGCTCATTCCCTATCCCTAGATCCAGTAGCGAACCTTACCTTGTTGGGATTTTTACATGTTGCTTTTCCTTTATTACATCAGCAAGGCCAGCAATTGTTGTCCATCATTAATTGCCATTGAGAAGGTGGTGGCCAGCTCCTTATTGAACAGTTGCAGTCCATCTGGTGTAGGCACACTACAGTGCTGATAGGAAGGGAGTTCCAAAATTTTGACTGGGCGATACTGAAGGAATAGTGATATAGCTCCAAGTCAGGATGGGGTGCAGCTTGGAGTGAAACTTGCAGGTCGTGGTGTTCCTGTACAACTGCTGCCCTTGTTAATTCAGGAAGCAGAGGTCACAAGTTTGGAAGGTGCTGTCTAAGGAGGCTTGGCAAGTTAGAAAGGAGTCCTGTACACATTGTAGGAAGACCGCTCCCTTATTACCTTTACCTAGCTCTTCTATCCAATTAATATTGGGGGTAATTAAAATCATCAATAATTATTATTCTAAGTTTTAATCTCAATTTCCTAATTTTTCTGCCTATTTCTTTATCCACCACCACCCCAATCCTAGGAAAAGACAGTGGTGCTAGTCAGAGGCAGCAGCACTGGGGTTGTGGGTATGGTGATATAGTGGTAATGTCACTAAGCTAGTAATCTAAAAGCCCAGGGTAACCTCTAGAGACATGGGTTATACATCACATCATGGAAGCTGGTGGAAGCTGAATTAAATTAATTAATGTGATCTGGAATAGAAATCTGGTATCATTAATTGTTCTTAAAAAAACCCCATCTGGTTCACGAATATACTTTTAGAAAAGAAATCTGACATCTGGTTTGACTACATATAACTCCAGCCTCACAGCAATGTGGCTGACTCTTAACTGCCCTCTGAAATAACCTAGAAAGCCACTCAGTTGTACCAAACAGATGCCAGATGGACTGCAGTAGTTCAAGAAAGTGTCTCACCCCCAACCTGCAAGGGAAATTAGGGATGAGCATCAAATGTTGGTCTTGCCAGTGATGCCCACGTCCCTTAAAAGAATCAAGAAAGCCCCTTGATCCTTCCACAATTAGATGGTCTTTAGCCTTTCCATATAGCTTTATTTTTGTCTTGCCAATAGCTTGCCCATCTCAGTAAAATTGCAGACAGGTTGAGGGTGGGGAGGGAGGGTGGCAGGGCAGCTACCCGGGTAACTTAGTGCCTCCCCAATCTGAAAACCCACTGGGTGGACACAATAAATTCTGGCCCTAGTTACAAACCAGTGGAAATCATTTTTCCCAATTTGCATATTGCACTTGACAACTTTCTACTCTGTCTATTCTGCTCATTGTGTCACATAATATAGTATTGAGAGAAAATTTGGGTATATGACTCTCTATTCCTTCATCTACGTCATTTATAAATAGAATGAAAAGCTGAGGCCCCAATACAGATCCCTGGGAGAAACCACTAGTCATGTTTTGCCAACTGGAGTAAGACTGACTATTCCCACTGTCTGTCGCCTACTCCCTCACTAATTCCTTACTCCTATCAATAGGTTGTCTCCAATTCTCTCAGCCCTGTTTGTTCTAATGGAGGGTCCACGTCTTTCCTCATAACTAAAGCCTCTCATCCCTTCACAAAAGCTGGAATAATTTTCTCAGGCCCTCTCCCGCTCCACCACCATAACATTAGTGAATCCACTGGGGGAAACTCCAAGGAATTTTACCCCCAACAGGGAACTGGTAGAAGTTGTAACAGTTACAGAAATGTCATAACAATACAAATAGAGAACTGGCAATAGAAATGGAGAATGTTTGGAAATTGTGGTTAGAGATTATAACGAACTAAATCAATGAATGTTAAGAATATTGGGAAGTTGCCTGAATTGTAACACTTCATTTCCCACTTCTAAGAGCAGCCATTCTATTGCAAAATCAGAAACCCCTAAGGCATTGCTGTGTTGATGTTGTAAGTGTATAGAGAGCAAACAAGTAATTATATCTTCACAACGGCTGCCTGGAAAAGGTGGTCTCAGCTATAGTCCTTTAAACAGTTGTAAGTACATCAGAAATACTGTCTCCAAATTTGGAAGATTCTGTGACCCAGTAAGTTGTATGCCAAGAGCTTGGAGGGAAACCACAATTATGTCTGACGCTGGAAACTTTGTTAGGATTGGGTGTGTGTTGCTATGGTGGGTACAAAGCCGACCACACAACATTCAAACAAAATAGACAAACATCAGAGTAAATCATCTACCTTTTTAATGTCTTTGTCACATTTTTCCACATCTTGCTCACTGTCACTTTCTCGCTATCCCTGTGTTTCTCAATGTGACATGCAGGAACTACATTAATATCTTGTCTCTCTAGTCATTACCACAGGACAATTAGCCTTGTGATGTTTCTGCTCATTTTCTGTTCATTATCAACCACATGGACAGATGTCAACTCTCTCCATTCACTTCCCAGTGCCTGGGGAAATCCTCTGCTGAAAATGTAACTCCAGCTTGTGATTAAAAAGTTAATTTGACAAATCTAACACAGTGAGAAAAATTATCTCTAGCTCTGCTCAGTTAGAGTTGAGGTGTTACAGTATTGGTTAAGATTCTCAATCAATGCTTTCACTGCTGGTATTTAAACCAGTTGTAGGAGGTCTTGTAGTGCAGTGAGTTCTATCCCTGCCTCTTGTAGGTTCGTTCATGTCCCACTCCAGGATTTGATGACTGTGGAAGGTGTGTTTGTGATGTAGCCAAGCAGGTTGATTTTTTTTTCATCCTGCAAACTCTTCCAAAACACCTGTAAAAGGAGCAGAGTGTCCTATTCCACCATGCTTGATATGTAGTGCCGCCTCACAAGCCATAGCCTCTGGCTTCAGGCTAGTAACCTGAACCAGGAAACAGACATAAGTGTGTGTTTCATCCGCCTCATGCTTCCCTGGAAGAGAGAAGAAGAACTGTGCTAATGTGTAATAATTAGATGAGCAAGACAGCGTAGCTTCATTTGGTCAAGTTTCAGCATAAGTATGAAGTAACAGTAAATAACAGAGCAGTATGATCATAAATATTTGTTGCTATTTTTGAGTCTATTTTCATCCTTCATTTCTATGGGAAACAACTGCACATAACGGGCAAAAAATGCTGATTGGACAAGAGATCTATTCCATAATCCAAAACTGGTTTCAGACACAAATTTAAGATAAAGAAGTATAAGCAGTAATGGCTTAATTTGACCACCACTGGAGCTTGGAGAAATGCCATTGTTTTGGTGAACAATGAGTGGAAATGGAATAATGAGGAGTTTACTCAATAGAAACCAATTAGAAAGAAAGAAGGAACCTGTATTTATATAGCAACTTTCATCTCCCCATGAAATCACTAAACATTTTGCAGCCAGTAATTATTTTTGAAGTGTTTTTTTTCATTCATTCATGGGATGTGGGCTTTGCTGGCTGAGCCAGAATTTATTGCCCATCCCTAGTTGCTCTTGAGAAGGTGGTGAGCTGCCTTCTTGAATCACTGCAGTCCATGTGGTGTAGGTACACCCACAGTGCTGTTTGGAAGGGAGTTCCAGGATTTTGACCCAGCAACAGTGAAGGAACGGCGATATATTTCCAAGTCAGGATGGTGAGTGACTTGGAGGGGAACTTCCAGATAGTGGTGTTCCCATCTATCAGCTGCCCTTGCCCTTCTAGGAGGTAGTGGCCGTGGGCTTGGAAGGTGCTATCTAAGGAGCCTTGGTGAATTCCTGCATGCATCTTATACATGGTAAACATAGCTGCTACTGTGCGTCAGTGTGGAGGGAGTGAATGTTTATTGATGTCATGCCAATCAAGTGGACTGCTTTGCCCTGGACAGTGTCCAGCTTCTCCAGTATTAAAGGAGCGTCACTCATCCATGCAAGTGGACTTGTGCCTTGTAGATGGTGGACAGGCTTTGGGGAGTCAGGAGGCGAGTTACTAGTTGCAGGGTTCCTAGCCTCCAATCTGCATGGCTATTCAGCCCTTCGAGTCTGTTCTGCCTTTCAATGAGATCATGGCTGATCTTCTGCTTCAACACCATTTTCCTGCACTATCCCCATATTCTTGATGCTTTTAGTGCGTGGAAATCTATCAATCTCATAATTCAACATACTCAATGATTGATCCTCCACAGCCCTCTGGGGCAGAGAATTCCAAAAATTCACCAACCGCTGAGAGAAGAAATTCCTCCTCATCTCAGTCCTAGATGGCCTGCCCCTCGTACACTTGCTGCTAGGCAAGCCTTCCATGAAAAAATGCTCAAATGAAGCTGGACATGGAACTTGATAAAGCTGTTGTCTTTGGAAAATGAGTAGATTTGCAATTTACCCAATCAGGGCATTAGTGCACCCCTTTACTAAAACTTAGCATCTCTAATCAGAATGTTAAAGAAGATTTAATGGCATCAGGTGATAGGAATTTGAGAAAAAAATGAATTTTCCTAAAGTTACATTGACAATTTTTTCATTCTTCTTGTCACAGGTCAGAAATCCTACTAAAGGATGCAGGGGTGGTTAGATGATGATTACACAAAGCTTAAATAAGAGATCAGTGAAAAGTGTGATATATGCAATAAGTGTCAGAGGACACTATCACGATCTATTGCAAGTCTCCCATTAGCACAAGGCTTTAATGAAGTAGTAGTTATGGATTTAAAGGTGTGGGTCAAGGGCAGAAGCATTTTCATCTTGCGTTTTCTGAACATGGCAACCATATTCAGCCTTCCTACAGTAATACATGGTAAAGACAAAATAATTATTGTAGGTTGTTATGACACAGCAGTTCTTAAAGGCTGAGTTATTTAAAATCCCAGAGGGAAATTTAAACAACTGTCATAACCTATATTTTCAATTGTTTTGAGTTGCAGCTCTAAATTCAGGAATAAGACCACCAGTTCTTGAGAGGTTTTTGTATCAAACTAAATGAGACATTTATTAATTTACAACAAGGTATTAAACACATACACATGGCTACAAATTACTACTATCATAACTTTTTAACAAATTCCCAAACTAATCTCCACTAAGGCAACAACAACCTATAGACTTTAAGCAGATGCCAGGCAAAGTATTTTCACTTTACAAATTCAAATTGAGGTTCCTTTCACTTTGGTTCCTTTGAATACAGTTGTAGGCTTACAGCTGCTTTGATGTTACATGCCTCTGTTCTACTCACACGAAACTTCTTCCTGTTATACCCAGCTCTTCTCTTTGAATGTAAATTCTCATTGTATCACCAGACCCTTTGAACTCCACCTCTTCTAACAATAAAACCCCTGTCATAGTACCAATTTTATTAGTAATATGAACATATTGCTTGGTGTTCCCTACCTGGGTGCAAGAGTTCACTCCCACTCTTCAATGCTTTATTCAATAAAATGCAAATGCACTCTACCTTACTGCTTACATCTCAAAACTACTATGTGTCAAAGCACCCAGACGAGCTGGCTTTAACCCAATTAAAACACACACAGGCACACCCACATTCTAAATCTCTATTTAAAAAAATAATTTTCAACAACATTATATACCATATTAGCTTCATGACAAGATAAAATCTTGGAAAAATGGGTAGGGAGCAACTGAGGGCACTATCTAAATTCCTGACTGACAATGGTGGAGGAGGGGGTGTAATTTTCCAATGGCAAGTTTAGAGACATGTGCGAAAACATGAACATTATAATTATGAGCACTGCAACTGAAAACAATTTCAGTAATAGATTCTGTGAAAGAAATCACAAAGTGATCGATAAGATGCTCCATAAGGTCTTAGCCAACCAATCAAATTGCAAGCTAACATCTGCCCTGACGTGGACAGTCAAGGCAAAGAATTTACTTCAAATGGTTGGGGCTATAGCCCATACCAGTTGATCTATGGGAGGAATCCCAAAATATCAAAATATTTCTGTGCTATGTGATAACCCCCTAGCTGTGGTAGGGATTGTAATTGGTTTCATCTTTCCTCTGCAATTGAATGTCCTACATGCAGGAAGAAGAGCATTCATCAAGGCCTAAGTCTCAGAAAAAATTGGTGAGCTTTACAGCATTGCTTAATACCATCAGAGATAAACTTTAATCCAGGAGATTTAGTATACTATAAAAGAGAGGGTCAGAAAGAGGGAAAGTTCTGGGTAGGGTAATAGAGTGTGATGGGAAGACAGTGGTTCTCCAACATGGTAGTCAGACTGTTAAGGTCCATTCAGATTGATTATAAACTTTCAGAACCTGAGCAATTAATAGAAGGTGATGAGGCACCCCATACCTCACATACTCATTTTTGACAGTTATGAGGAACAGAATGCATTAGTTAAGTGGCCAGATGACAATAGGCACAGTAATACCAATGCACAGAACAGGGCTATTGTACCCAAAGGACAACTGCCCAAAGTCAGTGCTAGGGTAATGTAAATACAAGAATCATCCAGTGAATGGGGGGGTATGACCATTGAAGGGGGAGCTGAGAAGGCCACTGGCAAATTCAAACATTGGCTAAATGTCCAAGATGATCGAGAAGAGGTAAGATCTATGGACTGGAAAACTGAGGTGAAATGGTGGAAAGCAAAAAAACGCAGTGCGAGTTCCCACAGTGGATCTGGCAGTGACTCTGGCGCTAGGAAACGATCAAGTACTGATGACAAAACCTCTGGACATGGGAGGGAGAGATCCTGTAGCAGTAGGCCAGAAAGAAATAGGAGAGCAAGTACAGGCCATAGCTTGACTAGGCTATGCCATAGATCAAGGACTACAGAAGAATTTAGGAAGACTAGTAGAAGTAGAGCTCTTATGATTGGAAGGTTTTGATGGCTGAAAACAAATTAGAAGGAAAATTAATAAGAGTGGCAAAACAAAAAGAGTTGGATAGTTGAAAGGAATTTGATGCCTACTCTGAAGCGCAGATAGGGGACAGACAACCTTATCACACAGATGGATATGTACGGACACAGTACTCTCAGACGGGACATATAAATCTAGAGTGAGACTAGTGGTTCACATTTCAAAGAGAGACTTAGTGATCAAATTGTTAGAGTTGACACCCTCATGACAGGTAAAGTGATCTCGAAAATTTTCTTAACTCTGTTAGCCACATATCCATGGGAATGTAGGGCAATCGATATAAAAGCTGTATTTTGCAAGGTGAAAAATTTCAAAGAGAAGTGTTTTTGAAACCACCTAAAGAAGCTAGTGTTATAGAAGGGAAGGAAATTAAACAAATACTTTAATGGATTGAATGTTGCATCAAGGGTATGGTGTTACTCGGTTATTTATGTCTTGTTGAAAGTCGGTTGTATTCAGCTGAAGACCGATCCAGCCATGTTCCATCATACAAACAAGGAGCAGGAGTAGGCCAATCAGCCCCTCAAGCCTGCTCTGCCATTTAATAAGATCATGGCTAATCTGAAAGTAACCTGAAATCTGCATCCCACCTACCCCCAATAACCTATCACCCCCTGTCTTACCAAGAATCTCTCCACGTCTGCCTTAAAAATATTCAAAGTCTGCTTTAAATATTAAATATTTGTTTTAAATGGGCAACCACTTATTTTTAAAGTGACCCATAGTTCTAGATTCTCCCACAAGAGGAAACATCCTCTCCATATCCACCCAGTCGAGACCCCTTAGTTCTTATATGTTTCAATCAAGTCACCACTTACTCTTCTAAATTCCAGTGGATACAAGCCTAGTCTGTCCAGCCTTTCCTCATAAGACAGTCAACCCATTGCAGGTGTTAATGTGGTAAATCTTCTCTGAACTTCTTCCAACGCATTCCCACCTTCCTTAAATAAGGTGACCAACAATGTACACAGTACTCCAAATGTGGTCTCACTAGTGGCCTGTACAACTGAAGCATAACCTCCCTATTTTTGTATTCAATTCCCCTCACAATAAATGATAACATTCTACTAGCTTTCCTAATTACCTGCTGTACCTGCATACTAGCCTTTTGTGATCCATGCACTAGGACACCCAAATCCCTCTCCACCTCAGAGCTGTGCAATCCCTCACCATTTAGAAAATATGCTTCTCTTTCATTCTTCCTGCCAAAATGGGCAATTTCACATTTTCCCACATTATGTTCCATTTGCCAGATGTTTTCCCACTCACTTAGCCTACCTGTGTCTTTTTGTAGCCTCCTTATGTCCTGTTCATAACTTACTTTCCTATCTATCTCTGTGTCATCAGCAAATTTGGCAACCATCCCATCCATCCCTTCATCCAAGTCACTTATATAAATTGTAAACAGTTGAGGTCTACTGGCAAACCAAAGGGAAACTCACATGATTCATGTTGATTTTCTCTGGGGAGGTTCGGCAGAATTTGAGCAATTTGTTATAAATATGATCAAAGGGGGAATTTAAAATTGGAAGTCAGGCTTTGGGGGGGCCTTTAAATGCAAAGGCTTTGACATTAATCACAATAGTGTGGGAGCGAGCTTGAATCAACTTTCATATCTAGAAAACATTAATTGTATTCCAATAAGTTGGACTAGGTCATCACAGAAAGATGATCCTACATGCAAAGAAGAAACAAAGCTGTTAAGAAGCTTGATTGGACAGTTAAATTGTCTGTGCACTCAGACAAGACCTGATGCCAGTTATGACATATTGGAAGTTCATACTATGATGAAACACGCTACAATTGAAGAGGTTTAGAGATGAAATAAAACGTTAAAGAAATTAAATTCAGAGAAACGTGCACTCAAGTTTCTAGTCCTGGTGACCCAAAGGAAATGAAATTAGTCCTTTTTAGTGATACTTTCCATGCCAATCTTCCAGTTCAGTATTCGAGTACAGCTAGGTTTATAATGTTCTTAGTGGTTAAAAACTGAAAGTGTTTATCCATTGGCCTGGGAAGCCAAGGAAATAAAAAGGGTGGTTAAAATACCCTAGCTGCTAAAACACTGGCCCAAATAGAAGCGGTGGATATAGGATTTTACTTATCAAACATTTTGAGGGAATTCCTACACAAGGAACATTCTGAGAAAAGTTTGCACATCGACGGCTATGTAGATAATTGTTCTCCATGGGATAATGTGCATTCAACAAAGAATGTGACTGAGAAAAGGTTAAGGCTGTTATAAAAGAAATGTTGGAGCAAAAGAGATCACTAAGATTAAATGTGTCAATGCAAGTGGCCAATTATTGGGCTGCTCTAAATAAAAGAATGCTTCCTCAAAGAAATTGTTAGAGATCCTAGAAGAATGATGTCTTGTATTATGATGGGTTTATATGAAACATGGGGTGGAATTTTAAGGCCCTGTTGCAATGCTGCAGGGATCTTAAAATGCAGAGAGCAGTTCAAAAGTCCATTGACTTCAGCGGGACTGGAAAATCCCACCAACAGGAGGGTCCATAAAATTCCACCCCATGGAAAATCATTCTTTTTCTCTTTGATTTGTTTTGTAATTACGTGAGTATGTTATAAAGTTTTTATTTAAAGGAAGAAAGGGGAATCTGTTAATGGTATGTTAATTATATTGTAAAAATACATAAGCAAGGGGCATTGTTTAATTAAATACTTAGAGCATTTATAAAGAGAGACTACTTGGACACTGGGTTAGTAGATAGGAAGCAGACATATGTAGTTCTATACTCTGTGAATAAACCTAGTATTAAGTAAGTGATTTATCTCTAGTTTCATACTTCACCATATGTCCATCCCATATGTCACACGTATGGGATGGCTATAACACAGACGCCCCATGATTTTCAGTACCTCTCTCAAATCTCCTCTCAACCTTCTCCAAGGAAAACTGTCCCAATTTCTTCAATCTATCCATATAACTGATGTTTCTCATCTCTGGAATCATTCATGTGAATCTTTTCTGCACTCTCAACTGTTGTAGGAGCTACACTAATCCAGGCAGGTGGGGAATATTCCATCACACTCCTGACTTGTGCCTTGTAGATGGTGGACAGAATTTGGAAAGTCAACCATCTTCCTCTGTGCGAGGTATGGCTCAAAACAGTGGAGAATTTTCCCCCAATTCCCATTGATTCCAGTTTTGTTAGGGGGAGGCGGTGGTGTAAACATAATGTCACTGGACTAGTAATCTGGAGACTCAGGCTATTGCACTGGGGCTAAACATTCAAATCCCACCACAGCAGTTGGTGAAATTTGAATCCAATTAATGTGGAATTTAAAAAACAAATAGAAACATAGAAACTAGGAGCAGGAGTAGCCGATTCGGCCATTCGAGCCTGCTCTGCCATTTATTATGATCATGGCTGATCATCCAACTCAATAGCCTGCTCCCGCTTTCTCCCCATATCCTTTGATCCTTTTCGCCCTGAGAACTATATCTAACTCCTTCTTGAAAATATACAACATATTGGCCTCAACTACTTTCTGTGGAAGTAAATTCCATAGGCTCGCTATTCTCTGGGTGAAGAAATTTCTCCTCATCTTGGTCCTAAATGATCTACCCCGTATCCTCAGACTGTGACCCTGGTTCTGGACTCCCCCACCATCGGGAACATCCTTCCTGCATCTACCCTGTCTAATCCTGTTAGAATTTTATAGGTTTCTATGAGATCCCCCCTTCATTCTTCTGAACTCCAGCGAATATAATCCCAACCGACTCAATCTCTCCTCACATGTCAGTCCCACCATCCCAGGAATCAGTTCTGTTGAAGGGTCATGAGGACTCGAAATGTCAACTCTTTTCTTCTCCGCCGATGCTGCCAGACCTGCTAAGTTTTTCCAGGTAATTCTGTTTTTGTCCAGGAATCAGTCTGGTAAACCTTCGCTGCACTCCCTCTTTAGCAAGTATATCCTTCCTCAGATAAGGAGACAAAAACTGCACACAATATTCCAGGTGTGGTCTCACCAAGGCCCTGCATAATTGCAGCAAGACATCCCTGTTCCAGTACTTGAATCCTCTGGCTCTAAAGACCAACATACCATTTGCCTTCTTTACCGCCTGCTGCACCTGCATGCTTAGCTTCAGCGACTGGTGCATGAGGACACCCGGGTTTCGTTGCACATTCCCCTCTCTCAATTTATAGCCATTCAGATAATAATCTGCCTTCCTGTTTTTGCTTCCAAAGTGGATAACCTAACATTTATCCACATTATACTGCATCTGCCATGCACTTGCCCACTCACAGCTTATCCAAATCACACTACATCCTCCTCATAGCTCACCCCACTGCCCAGCTTTGTGTCACCTGCAAATTTGGAGATATTACATTTAGTTCCCTCATCTAAATCATTAATATATATTGTGAATAGCTGGGGTCCCAGCACCGATCTCTGCAGTACCCCACTAGTCACTGCCTGCCTTTCAGAAAAAGACCCGTTTATTCTTACTCTTTGTTTCCTGTCTGCCAACCAGTTTTCTATCCATCTCAATACACTACCCCCAATCCCATGCGCTTTAATTTTACACATTAATCTCTTATGTGGGACTTTGTCAAAAGCCTCCTGAAAGTCCAAATAAACCACATCCACTGGCTCCCCCTCATCAACTCTATTAGTTACATCCACGAAAAATTCCAGTAGATTTGTCAAGCATGATTTCCCTTTTGTAAATCCATGCTGACTCTGTCCGATTCTGCCACTGTTTTCCAAGTGCTCAGCTATTAAATCTTTTATAATGGACTCTAGAATTTTTCCCACTAGCGATATCAGGCTGACGAGTCTATACTTCCCTGTTTTCTCTCTACATCCCTTTTTAAATAGTGGGGTTACATTAGCTACCCTCCAATCTGAAGAAACTGTTTCAGAGTCTATAGAATCTTGGAAGATGACCACCAATGCATCTACTATTTCTAGGGCCACTTCCTTAAGTACCCTGGAATGTAGTTTATCAGGACCTGGGGATTTATCGGCCTTCAACTGCATCAATTTCGCCAACACCATTTCCCTACTAATACTGATTTCTTTCAGTTCCTCTCTCTCACTAAACCCTGTTTTCCCCAACATTTCTGGTATGTTATTTGTGTCCTCCTTTGTGAAGGCAGAACCAAGGTATGTCTTTAGTTAATCAGCCATTTCTTTGTTCCCCATTATAAATTCCCCTGTTTCTGACTGTAAGGGACCTACATTTGTTTTCGTCAATCTTTTACTCTTCACATACCTGTTACAGTCAGTTTTTATGTTCCCTGCAAGCTGACCCTCATACTCTATTTTCCTCTTCTTAATCAATCCCTTGGCCCTCCTTTGCTGAACTCTAAAGTGCTCCCAATCCTCAGGTCTGTTGTTTTTTTCTGACCAATTTGTATGCCTCTTCCTTGGATCTAATACTATCTCTAATTTCCTTTGTAAGCCAAGGTTCAGCCACCTTTCCTGTTTTACTTTTGTGCTAGACAGGAATAAATAATTGTTGCAGTTCACCCATGTGCTTTTTGAAAGTTTGCCATTGCTTATCCACCGTTATCCTTTTAAGTAATGTTTCCCAATCCATCATAGCCGCCTTGCGCCTCATACCATCGTAGTTTCCTTTATTAAAATTCAGGACCCTCATCTCAAAATCAACTACATCACTCTCCATCTTGATGAAGAATTCTATCATATTACGGTCGCACATCCCCAAGGGGCCTCGCACAACTAGATTGCCAATTATTCCTTTCTTATTACACAATAGCGAGTCTAGGATGACCTGTTCTCTAGTTGGTTCCTTAAAGTATTGGTCCAGAAAACCATCCTGTATACACTCCATGAATTCCTACTCTACAGCATTGTTACTAATTTGATTTGCCTAGGTATGCAGGTTAAAGTGACCCATAATTACAGATGTTACTTTATTGCATGCGTCTCTAATTTCCTGTTTAATGCCATTCCCAACATCACCACTACAGTTTGGGAGTCTAAATACAACCCCCACTAACGATTTTTGCCTCTTTGTGTTTCTCAGCTCTACCCATACAGATTCCACGTACAAGCTAATATCCTTCCTCACTATTGCGTTAATTTCCTCTTTAACCAGCAATACAACTCCACCGCCTTTTCCTTTTTGTCTGTCGTTCCTAAATACTGAATACCCCTGGATGTTCAGTTCCCATCCCTGGTCACTCTGCAGCAACGTCTCCATAGTCCCGACTATATCATGCCTGCTTACATCTATTTGTGCGGTTAATTCATCCACTTTATTGCGAATGCTCCTCATGTTAAGGCACAAAGCCTTAAGGCCTGTCTTTTTAACATTACTCGTCCCGTTCCCACTATTTTTCACTGAGGCCCTGTTTGATTCTTGCCCTTGATTTCTCTGCCTATCACTTTTCTTATTCCCTTTTCTGTCTTTTGTTCTTGTCCTTGATTCCCCCTCCTCTGACTCCTTGCATAGGTTCCCATCCACCTGCCATTTTAGTTTAATCCCCCCCCCGACCCCCCGACCCCCACCAACCACTCTAGTAAATGTTCCCCCTAGGACATCAGTCCCGGTCCTGCCCAGGTGTAACCCATCCAGTTTGTACTGGTCCCACCTTCCCCCAGAACCAGTCCCAATGTCCCAGGAATCTGAAACCCTCCCCTTCACACCATCTCTTCAGTCACGTATTCATCTGATATATCCTGCTATTTCTACTCTGACTAGCATGTGGCACTGGTAGTAATCCTGAGATCACTACCTTTGCGGTCCTACTTTTCATCTTATTTCCTAACTCCCTATATTCTGCTTTTAGGACCTCATCCCTTTTTTTACCTATGTCGTTTGTACCAATGTGTACCACGACCACTGGCTGTTCACCCTCCCCTTTCAGAATGTCCTGTAGCCGCTCTGAGACATCCTTGACCCTAGCACCAGGGAGGCAACATACCATCCTGGAGTCTTATTTGCATCCACAGAAACGCCTATCCCCTTACAATTGAATCCCCTATAACTATTGCATTCCCACACTTTTTACTTCTCCCCTTTGCAGCAGAGCCAACCGTGATGCAACAAATTTGGTTGTTGCTGCTTTCCCCTGAGAGGCCATTCACCCCAATAGTATCCAAAGCGGTATATCTGTGACCAAAGCGGTATAATAGTGACCATGAACCAATTGTTATAAACACCCTTCTGATTCATGAGATGTCCTTTAGGGACGGAAATCTGCCATCCTTACTTGGTCTGGCCTACATATGACTCCAGACCCACAGCAATGTGGTCAGTTCTTAAGTGGTTTAGCAAGCTAATCAGTTAATTCAAACTGCTACCGGTGTAACATAACTTCCTTACTTTTGTATTTTATGTGCCTATTAACAAAGCTGCATGCTTTATTAACCATGCGCTCAACCTATCCTGCCACCATCAATGATATTTGCACATATTCACACAGGTCCTTCTGCAGTTGCACTCCATTTAGAACTGTACCCTTTATTTATATTGTCTCTCCACACAGGGAGGCAGTGACATAATGGTATTGTCTGGACTGGTAATCCAGAGACCCAGGGTAATGCTCTGGGGACCCAGGTTTGAATCAAATAAAATAAAAATTTGGAATTAGAAGACTAATGATGACTATGATGTCGTAGAAAACCATTTGGTTCACTAATATCCTTTGAAGAAGGAAATCTACCTTGATGTGACTCCAGGACTCCAGATCCGCATTAATATGGTTAACTCTTAACTGCCCTCTGAAATGGCCTAGCAAGCCAGTTGTATCAAACCACTAAAAAGTCAATAAAAAGGAATGAAACCAGACAACCCATCAGCATTGACCTAGGCACCGGAAATGACAATGGCAAACCCAGCTCTGTCGACCCTACAAAGTCCTCCTTACTAACGTCTGGGAGTTTGTGCGAAAATTGGGAGAGTTGTCTCACAGACTAGCCGAGCAACAGCCTGACATTGTCATATTCACAGAATCATAACTTACAGATCATGTCCCAGAGACCGTCATCACCGTCCCTGGGTATGTCCTGTCCCACTAGTAGGACAGACTCAGCAGAGGTGGCAGCACAGTGATATACAGTCAAGGGGGTTGCCCTGAGAGTCCTCAATATCCACTCCGGACCCCATGAAGTCTCATGGCATCAGGCCAAACATGGACTAGGAAACCTCTTGCTGATTACCATGTAATGCCCTCCCTCAGCTGATGAACCAGTGCTCCTCCATGTTGAACACCACTTGGAGGAAGCACTGTGGGTGGCAAGGGTGCAGAATGTACTCTGGGTGGGGGACTTCAATGTCCATCACCAAGAGTGGGTCAGTAGCACCACTACTGACCGAGCTGGCCGAGTCCTAAAGGACATAGCTGCTAAACTGGATGTGCGGCAAGTGGTGAGGGAACCAACAATAGGGAAAAACCTATTTGAACACCTCGCCAACTTGCCTGCCACAGATGCACCTGTCCATGACAGAATCGGTAGGAGTGACCACTGCACAGTCCTTGTGGAGATGAGGTTACGTCTACACATTGAGGATACTCTCCATCGTGCCATGTGGCACTACCACTGTGCTAAATGGGATAGATTTCAAACAGATCTAGCAACTCAAGACTGGGCATCCATGAGGCGCAATGGACCATCAGCAGCAGCAGCATTGTACTCAACCACAATCTGCTACCTTGTGGTCCAGCATATCCCCCAGTCTACCATTACCACCAACCCTGGTTCAATGAAGAGGGCAAGAGGGCATGCCAAGAGTAGCACCTAAAAATAAGGTGTCAACCTGGTGAAGCTATAACACAGGATTACTTGCATGCCAAACAGCATAAGAAGCAATTAATAGACAGAGCAAAGCGATTCCACAATGAACGGATCAGATAGATCTAAGCTTTGCAGTCCTACCAGGTCCAGTTGTGAATGGTGGTGGACAATTAAATAACTCACTGGAGGAGGAGGCTCCACAAATATCCCCATCTTCAATGATGGAGAAGCCCAGCACATCAGTGCAAAAGATAAGGGCTGAAGCATCTGCAACTATCTTCAGCCAGAAGTTCGGAGGGCATGATCCATCTCAGCCTCCTCCGGAGGTCCCCAACATCACAGATGCCAGTCTTCAGCCAATTTTATTCACTCCACGTGATATCAAGAAATGACTGAAGACACTCAATACTGCAAAGGCTATGGGCTCTGACAATATATCAGCAAAGGTGCTGAAGACTTGTGCTCTAGAGCTTGCCACGCCCCTAGCCAAGCTGTTCCAGTACAGCTACAACACTGGTATCTATCCAGCAATGTGGAAAATTGCCCAGGTATGTCCTGTACACAAAAAGCAGGACAAATCCAACCCAGCCAATTACCACCCCATCAGTCTACTCTCCATCATCAGTAAAGTGGTGGAAGAAGTCATCAACAGTGCTATCAAGCGGCACTTGTTTAGCAATAACCTGCTCACTGGTGCTCAGTTTGAGTTCCATCAGGTTCACTCTGCTTCTGACCTTATTATCGCCTTGGTTCAAACATGGTTCAAGGACATTACTGCAGAAGTTCCTCAGGGTAGTGTCCTAGGCCCAACCATCTTCAGTTGCTTCATCAATGACCTGCCTTCGATCATAAGGTCAGAAGTGGGGATGTTTGCTGATGATTGCACAATGTTCAGCACCATTTGTGACTCCTCAGATACTGAAGCAGTCCATGTTCAAATGCAGCAAGACCTGGACATATTCAGGCTTGAGCTGACAAGTGGCAAGTAACATTCATGCCACACAAGTGTCAGGCAATGATCATCTCCAACAAGGAAGAATCTAACCATTGCCTCTTGACATTCAATGGCATTATCAGTGCTGAATCCCCCACTATCAACATCCTGGGGGTTACCATTGACAAGAAACTGAACTGGACTAGCCATACAACTACCATGGCTACAAGAGGAGGTCAGAAGCTAGGAATTCTGTGGCGAGTAACTCACCTCCTGACTTCCCAAAGCCTGCCCACCATCTACAAGGCACAAGTCAGAAGTGTTATAGAATACTCTCAACTTGGCTGGATGAGTGTAGCTCCAACAACACTCATGAAGCTTGACGCCATCCAGGACAAAGCAGCCCAATTGATTGGCACCCTTTCCACAAACATTCACTCCCTCCACCACCAACGCACAGCAGTGTATGCCATTTACAAGAAGCATTGCAGAAACTCACCAAGGCTCCTTAGACAGTATCTTCCAAACCCACAACCACTACCATCTAGAAGGACAAGGGCAGCACATATATGGGAACACCACCACCTGAATGTTCCCCTCCAAACCACACACCATCCTCATTCAGAAATATGTCACCATTCCTTCACTGTCACTGGGTCAAAATCCTGGAACTCCCTCCCTAACAACACTATGGGTGTACCTACCCCACAGGGACTGCAGCAGTTTAAGAAGGCAGCTCCGCACCACCTTTCTCAAGGGCAATTTGGGATGGGCAATAAATGCTGGCCTAGCTAGTGATGCCCAGTTCCTGTAAATGAGTAAAAAAAAAAGTCTTCCTGCCAAAATGAGTTGAGTTCCAGGATTTTGACCTAGTGACAATGAAGGATCAGCAGTATACTTCCAAGTCAGGGGTCATGTGTGACTTGGAGGGGTATTTGCAGACGATGAAGACCCCATTGCCTGCTGTCCTTTTCCTTCTGATTGGGAGAGGTTGTGGGTTTATGGTTTACTGTCAAGGAATTCTTGATGAGTGGCTGCTGTGAATCTTGTATCCGTTGTAAGCCATGTTGTACTGGTGCTGGAGGGGGTGAGTGCTTTGATACTGGACGGAATGCCAATCAACAGACTGCTTTGTCCTGGATGGTGTTGAGCTTCTTGGGTTTTGTTGGAGCAGTGATCATCCAGGCAAGTGGAGAATTTTCCATTACACCCCTGTGTTATGCCTTTGCAGGTAGAGTAAAAGGAGGTCAGGAGGTGAGTGCCTCATTGCAGAATACCCAGTCTCTGACATGCGCTTGTAGCCACAGTATTTATGTTACAGTATTTATGTGGTTGATTCAGTTAAGTTTCTGGTCAATGGTAAACTTTAGAATGTTGACGTTGGAGGATTCAACAATGAGGCAGTTGATTATCAAGAGGACGAGATTTGACTATCTCTTGTTGGAGATGATCATTGCACTTGTGGGTGTCAGAGTTACTTGCCACTTCAGGCCAAGCCTGTCTATTTTCTAGATTTTGCTGCATGTGGGCATGGACTGCTTCATCATCTGAAGAGTTGTGAACCCTGTGTAATCATCAGCAAACTTCCAACCCTATGATGAAGATAAGATCATTGGTGAAGATTGTTGGCCTTACGAAATTACCTTGAGGAACTCTTGCAACAATGTTTTGGGGCTAAGATGATGGCTAACAACAAGCACAACTACATTTATTTGTGCTTATGACTCCAACCAGTGGAGAGCTTTGCCCCTGGCTCCCATTGAGTTCAGGTTTAGTGGAGCTCCTTGATATTACACTTGGTCAAATGCAACATTGATATCAAGTGAAGAATTCTCACCGCATCTCTATATTCAACTCTTTTGTTCATGTTTGGCTCAAGTCTGTAATGGGGTCAGGAGCTGAGTGATCCTGGCAGAATCCAAGCTAACCATCAGATAACAGATGATTGGTGAGTATGTGCCACCTCAGGGTAATGTCCTTAGCCCAAGCATCTTCAGCTGCTTCATCACGACCTTCTTTCCATCATAAGGTCAGAAGTGGGGAATGTTCAATGATAATGTCCAAATGCAGCGAGACCTGTACAACATTCAAGTTTGAGCTGCAAAGTGGCAAGTAACATTTGCACCACACAAGCGCTAGGCAATGACCATCTCCAACAAGAGAGATTTCAACCAACTCCCCTTGACATTCAATGGCATTACCATTGCTGATCCCCCACTATCAACATCCTGGTGGTTACCATTGACCATAAACTGAACTGGACCAGCCGTATAAATACTATGGCTACAAGAGCAGGTCAGAGGCTAGGAATTCTGTGGTAACTCAGCTCCTGACTCCATGAAACAGTCCACCATCTACATGGCACAAGTCAGGAATATGATGGAATACTTGTCACTTGCCAGGATAAGTGCAGCTCCAACAACACTCGAGAAGCTCAACACCATCCAGGATAAAGCAGCCTGCTTGATTGCCACCCCATCCATCATCTTAAACATTCACCCCCTCCACTACTGTCACACAGTGGCAGCAGTATATACCATCTGCAAGATGCACTGCAGAAATTCACCAAAGCTCCCCTGTTCCTGTTGCCCTTATCCTTCTAGATAATAGTGGTCATGGCTTTGGAAGGTGCTGCCTAAGGAGCCTTGGTGTTCATTGGTGGTGGAGGCAATGAAAGTTTGTGGAATGGCTGTCAATCAAACACGCTGCTTTGTCCTGGGTGGTGTCAAGCTTCTTGAGTGTTGTTGGAGCTGCACTCATCCAGACAAGCAGAGAGTATTCCATCACACTCCTGCTCTGTTCTATGCTATCATGAGGCCACAGCTCTTGCTACCAGCAATCTACCAAGTAGCTGAGAAGAAGGAGGGAGGGTGGAAGCATCTAACACATTCTGTTTCTGGCTAGTTTGTCCATGATCATCACATCCAACTGCAGTACCAGTGAACACAACCCCAATTCTCATTCGTCAACACTCCCTTACATTACCTTCCCTGTATAGCTGGCCATCACAGAGTCCACTTGGCCACAGAGCTGAAAGAAAAGCCACCACAACACATTCCAAACAAACGTTCAGGCAAACCACCCAATACCCCTTACAAAAATCAACTAATCACCCTGGTGAGTTCCTTTGGTGCCTGTCTCCCATTTGTCTTCACCTGACCTAGTGCCCTTATGCTGTGTCACACCAACGGCTGTACAATGGCTGGTGGAAGGCTGCTGACATTCAGTGGAGAGATTGTAGATGGCCTTGCAGGACAACCTCTCACAGTTCTGGCCCCTGAAGGCCCAGATTTGGACTGTACCACTTCAGCATGGGCAGCAGCAGTCTGGGTTGGCTGACAGACACTGACTCCAGAACAGTCAGGTAGCGGAAGCACATTTTCAACGATGGTCACATGAGTGCAGTTGATGACCCCTTCCACTCTATGGAAAGGGGTGATGGCCACAAAGCCCAGTGCATTTGGCGTCTGGCTGTCCTCATTGTTGAGTAATTGATGAACTCATTCACAGGTCACCCAGAAAATTCCGCCCATTAATTCTTAAAGCTACAGTCACTACATTCCTTAAAGCTACAATTACTACATTCCTCCCCCCTTAAATGTTTTGTACAGTTTGCATTTACAAGAATATCTGCCTTCATGACATTACAAATATAGGCACAGGTCATGGAATTATAAGTTCAGTCTCTTAGGTGATTTCCTGATCCAGGTGGAACATTGTACCTCCACAACTTTCGAATCTCTTACAAGATCCACATTATCTGGAACTGCAGCAACATCGGGTACCTCTTTAAGCACAGGCAGTTCAGGGTTACCTCCTCCCACAGAAACATCTGATATGTCTATCTTTGGTTCAACAATTTCAACAGGGACTGCAGGTTCTATAATGGTTACAGGTGGAACATAATTTTGCTGGGGTATCTCCCTTCTTCTCAAATGATCCACATGTTTGCAGATGATCTGTCCCTCCACTTCTACATGGTACGACAAGGGTCTGGTCACACCAGGTAACCAACTCAATCCACCACTGAAGTTTCGTACATATACTGCTTCACCAGCAGTAAATTCTTGCTCACGACTATGCAAATCATGAGTCGTTTTTTGATTCCCTTGACTTTTCTCCACCTTCCCCACCAAATTGGGAAGTACCAGGCTTAACCTCATTTGAAGGCGTCACTTCATAAGTAACTCTGAAGTTGTTGAACCTGTAGTCATGTGGGAGGTTGTTCTATAGTGAAACAGGAAATGTGAAAGTATAGTCTCCAATGGTCCTCCTGATAACTTTTTCATCCCAGCTTTAAAAGTCTGTACTGCTCTCTCAGCTGATCCGTTAGATAACAGATGATATGGTGCTGTCTTTATGTGTTTGATACCATTTAGGCTCACTTTGAAATTCAGTGCTAGTAAACAGTACCATTGTCTGAGACAATTAATTCTGGCAGTCCACCTATAGAAAAGCATTGGTGTAACTTTCCTTTAGTTGAACCTGAGATTGGCGACCTAACCTCGTAAACATCTAGAAATTTGGAATGTGCATCAATTATCAGTAGGAACATGGTGCCTAGAAAAGGACCGACGTAACCTATGTGCAATCTTCACCAGGGCCTACCAGGCTATTCCCACAGCTGTAGTGGAACTACAACAGGCAACTTCTGCAGTTGTTAGTATTGTATACAGTGTTTGACCACCTTCTCACAATCACCGTCCATGCCTGGCCACCAAATGTAACTTCGCGCGATCATCTTCATTCTTGAGATTCCGGGATGTGCGATGTGCAACTCTCTAAGAATGGTTCCCTTCCTTGTGAAGGAACAACTACTCACACACCCCATAACAGGATATCATCATGACTGCTCAATTCATTCCTTTGAGTGAAGAATGTCTTCAATACTTCAGAGACTGGTTCTTGGGACCATCCTTTCAACACTTGGTCTCTCACTCTAGACAGGACTGGATCAAGATTCGTCCAGTTTCTTATCTGCCTTGTGCAGAGTGATGAAGAATGCAAGAAATTCATCGCCAATATGATCTCTTGGGGAACTGGGGCATGTCCATTGCTCTCTTGCAAAGAAAGGTGACTTAGGGCATCAGCATTGGCTGTATGAATCCCTGGTCTGTGCACAGAAGTGTATTCATATGCAGATAAAATTAAAGCCCATCTTTGAATTTGTGCAGAAATTATGGGAGGGATAGCTTTTTTTTCGCTGAACAGACCCAAGAGCAGCTTGTAGTCGGGTACTATTGTAAAGTGTAGGCCATGTACGTATTGATAGAATTTCTTTACTCCAAAAATAATTGATAATCCTCCTTTCTCAATTTACAAGTACCCTTTTTCGACCATGGAAAGGATCCTGGACACATAGCCTAACAGCCTTTCTGAACCATTGCCCATCTTGTGCGATAGTACTGCTCCCACACCATAGGAGGACACATTGCAGTTTAGTACCAGTTCCTATGTCGGTTTGTAGTGTACTAACATGTTTGAAGAGTGCAAGAGTTGTTTAACTTTTGTGAAGGCTTCTTGGGGTGACTTCCAAACCCACCACTGGTTTTTATTTAATAATGAGGATAGAGGGGCTAGGACCATTGATAAGTTGGGTAGGAATCAACCATAATAATTAACCATACCTAAGAATGACTTGAGTTCAGAGACATGATTAATAAAGTCTCAAGCTCCAACAGAATTAAAGTGTGATTGTTGGTTTATAAGCTAGGATGTAAAGAAGAGACAACAAAGTTAGACTGGTCATGGTTTTCCATGGCGATCTTCCAGAGCACCTCCTTAACAGCTGCAACTTTTTTTTCTGCTGGGTGTAACCCTTGGGTATCCACCTGGTGGCCCAAATAAACAACTTTGCTTGCCTGAAAGGTACACTTTTCTTTTTTTAAGTGGACCCCTGCTTCCAAAAGCTGTTTCAAGACTTCCTCCAAATTAGCCAAGTGTTCAGCTTCCGTGAATCTCATGATTAGGACATCGTCCAGGTAGACCACAACTTGAGATAGTCCTTGTAGCAAACTCTCCATCGAACACTGGAAGATCGCCATGGAAAACCATGACCAGTCTAACTTTGTTGTCTCCTCTTTACATCCTAGCTTATAAACCAACAATCACACTTTAATTCTGTTGGAGCTTGAGACTTTATTAATCATTCTCTCCATCCAGGCAATGTTTACTTCTGCATATTCAACAAGAAGGCAGAAAGTGCTGGTAAGAATGGGAGACAGTGGGCCATAACCTCTGAGCTCCCTAGCATTGAATTTGGGGGGCACACCAAAGATACGCTGGGGAATTCGTCTCAGAAGTTCCCAGGTAAGTGTTTGCACGGCAGTTGCCCAGAAGTGCACACATGACCTGGACAGTTGCCCTGGGCTGGGAACCATCCGAAAATGTGGTTTAAATCGCAAACTTCGGATGGTCCCGCAAGGGTTATACCAGTAGTTACTCAGGAAAAGTTTGAAAAATTGAAACCTTTTCTAACTATTGGGTAATTATTGTAAGCACCCAGACCACCACACGCCCAACTCTCCCCCCGCACCATGGGACCCCCCGAACTCCCCACACCTCCGACTAACCCCCTGATCTCAGACACAACACACACCCCCGAACCTCCGACCACCACCTCAGACCTCCGACACCCAACCCACTCCTCCCTACCTCCATCCACCTGCACACCCCGGTACCTCTGCTCTGATCCCCTTCCCACCTGCAACCTCAGCTCCCCGGACCACTGACCCCCGACCCCTTGTCCGACCTCTGACAACGCCTCCGACCCACCTCTGACTTCTGGCACCACCACACCCTCCTGATATCCGACTACCCCCCGGACCTTCGAGCATCCCCCCACATCCCCAGCTCCATGGACCTCCAACATCCCCTACTCTTGACACCCCCACATCTCCCAGACCACCGACCTCATCTCCTGATCTTCGAGCCCACCCACACTTCAGCCTCCAGACTTCTGATCCCCTCCCACCACCCCCTCTCAGAACTTTGACCCCCTCCCCACCACCCCCACACCCCCACCCCTCCAAATCCAACCCCATTCTCCCGATCTTTGACCACCCCCATACACCCGGGCCTCCAACCCCCGCCCCACTCCTGACCATCGACACCCCTGACTTCTGGCGCCCGCCCATCCCAACCGCTGACCCTCCCCAATCCCCACCCTGACCTCCGACCACCCCCACCCCCCTGGGCCTCCAATACCCACCAACCCCTAAATCATATCCACTGACTTTTATGTCTTGGATAAATGAGTTCGTTAGCCATCCGAACTCTAACTTCATGCCTTCCTATGCTCTCATCAATTGCTGCTTGCAATCAATAACAGGGAGAGACTGATGTAAGAATAAACAATTATGGTTTATTGAGGCATGGGGCAGAGCATCAGATCATACAAGCTCTCTCAGAAGCCTCCAGAACTAGAATTCCAGTTCGCAGTGGCCTGCGCTGTACAGTGATTCATCAGTGCTGTCACACGATCAGTATACTTACATTCTCTTAAAAGGACAGCTAACCTCACTTTGCCACATCCCTCCCCCTTTACTTAGAAGTACAGCTAACAAGCTTAAAACACATTAACCATTTACACAATAATTATTTACAGGTCAAGTCTTTCAGGAGGCTTTCTTTGACAGGTTGAGCGTCGTAGCCCAACAATCTTGGCTGGTATTCCCGAGAAGTCCTTATCAGGGGCAATTGCCCACTATGCCCCTCAGTGGCTGATTTCACCATCTTCCAGGTGCAGACACATTCACTCCTGCTGCCCCTCCCCTCCAAGCTGAAACAGATAAAAGGCAACAAGCACAATGCTACACAGCGATGAGCCACATGATATGTGAGGGGAGAGAGCAAAAGGAAAAATAATTCTTTTAGATTTTCTTTCCGAGGACTGTCAATAATTTGTCTTTTTCTTCCTGCATGTCCTGTTCTTGGTAGCACTGACCTATATCTCTGTCTTCTCTTTAACTTTGCTGTTGTCTGGACTAGGCTCAGGCACAAGCTGAACAGGGATGAGCTCAGTGGTTGGGTTTTCTGACAGCTCTTCTGAGAAATCAGGGCCTTCTAGCTTTAAAACTTCAGGGCTTTTACGCAACTTCAGCTCTTCCAATTCTTTCCTATTCTCATTAATAGTTTCCTGGAGAATCACATATTGGTGCCCCTTCTCAGCTAATTCATTCCTTAACTTGGCCAGAGACAGGCTTAACTCCTCTTTTCTTCTTCATATCTTTCTCATGGCACAAACTGGGATCTGATTGAATTTTGTTGCACACAAAAGTCCTTTAATAAACTTGCGGAGGATGCTGACTTCAGCTTGAACTCTGCCCTGGTATAACACTTCTACAGGCATCTCCTGTTGGGTCTTGGCGTACTCATTTTATCTTGCAGCAACACTTCTGGTTTCGAATTGGGAACTTAGCGGGCCCTCAAGATTTCTCTCCCAGCCAGTTCCGTCTGAGGAGACTGAGTCCCCTGCTTGACATTACAAATAGGGGTAATTTTGCAGACTGTTTATCATATTGCACCTTGACTTGACATAGCCCTTTCAGTCATCTTTCTTCGCCGATGTATATCCACAGCTTTATGTCGGAATCTTCTAAATTCAATGAAGGATTCCTTTACTCAGATATCTAAATGTATGCTCTCCAATGATGGAGATTGATGCTCCCGTATCAACTTCCATCTTAATTGTCCGTTATCTGTAATGACTACTTGGATTGGGTCGTTTCTTCCCACTTCAAGTTATATAATGAATGGATGTCTGATTCTATTTCTTCTGGATCTTCCATGAGGCATATTTCATGATTTTTCCTTCTGCCTTTATATTGTTGTTTTAGCCTTTGTCTGCAGTGCCGCCTCATGTGGCCATAGCGGTGACAGAAAAAGCACTCGACTTGTTTGAATTGTCGTTCGCTCACTGGAGACCTGAATGTATTTCTCTCATTCATTTTGTGGGTTTTCACTGCAGTGCCGTTATTTTTCAATGGTCTGGAGCTAAAGAGTGTTCCCCGCCTTTCTGAGGAGGCCGAAGTTTTCGCTCTTTTTGTTGCCGCTCGACTAGCTGGACGGTGCCATTTTGAGTATTTTTTAAAACTTTGGAACTTCAAACAGCGCTCTCCATCGGGATAGCTAATTCTGATGCTTTATTAAAGTCCAGACTAGGTTTGGCTAGCTAACACCTTTGGATTGTATCATCTCCAACCCTGCATATCAGCCGGTCTCTCAACATATCACTAATGGATGTTCCGAATTCGCAATGCCCTTAAAACAGCCACATATTCAGCTATTGTCTCCTATGGAAACCTGTTCCTTGAATTGAACTTAAAGTGCTGCATAATGACCGAGGGCTTTGGTCTCAGGCGGCTCTGTACAATTTTCATTACCTCATCGAAAGTCTTCAAGTCTGGAGTGTTGGGTGACTTAAGGCTACGGATCAGCCCGTACGTTTTGCTCCCACATGAGGACAAAAGAATCGCCCTCTTCTTCTCCTCCCCCATGATGTCGTTAGCGGTAAAAAAGAACGCCAGGCGTCCAACATAATGAGACCAGTCATCTGAAAAGGGGTCAAATGGATCAACTCACCCAAACTGCAGCATCATGAATGACTGCAAAGGGATTGCACATCCGAATTAACTTCCAGGTAATTCTTCTTAGAACTTCTTCTTCTTAACTTCTTTAGCCAGAGAGTGGTGAATCTATGGAATTCATTGCCACAGAAGGCTGTGGAGGCCAGATCATTGAGTGTATTTAAGACCAAGATAGTTAGGTTCTTGATTGGTAAGGGGATCAAAGGTTATGGGGAGAAGGCGGGAGAATTGGGTTGAGAAACTTATCAGCCATGATTGAATGGCGGAGCAGACTCGATGGGCCGAATGGCCTAATTTCTGCTCCTATGTCTTATGGTCTTATGGTCTTATGGTAATGACAAATTTTAGGTGTTTGGCTTACTGCAGAGTCACCCTCTCTCTGATGCCTCATAATTTTCTGTCCATGGACATTTTTCATGTATTTACCAGTTTAAATGCATTGCCGCTTTAAGAGCAGTCACTTTTTTTTTAACTCTGTCTCTGCAGCTGTCTTTTCTCTGCTGGATTTCACGCTGTTTTTGAGTTTTGGTGGGATCCCTGCAATCTCAATTCTGCAGGGTTTTATTTTTATTTTTAACTGCAGCACTGCTTCCTGCTCTGACTGCCAGCTGTCGCCTATTTTACAAGCTAAGTACAGATGCTCTTTCCAATGATTTGCTCACCCGTCTTGAAATTTATTTTCTTTTGTTCTTTATCCTTGCTGCCGTTTTTATGTCTTGGATAAATGAGTTCATTAGCTAACCGAACTCTAACTGCACACCTCCCTATGTTCTCATCAACTGTTGCTTGCAATCAATAACAGGGAGAGACTGGTGTAAGAATAAACTGCCCTGGTTCCTGGTTTTTTGAGCCATAGGGCAGAGAACCAGATCATACATGCTCACTCAGGAACCTCCAGAACTAGACTTACAGTTCCCAGTTGCCTGCGCTGTATAGTGAATTGTCAGTGCTGTCACATGATCAGTGCACTTGCATTCTCTTAAAAGGACAGGGTACCTCACTTTACCACACTTACCTTAAACACTTACCTTCTCCCTGGCCTGTCAATTTTCCTAGCCCTTTAAACTTACCTGACTTATGGCAGCAAGTGTTGTCAAAAAGGGGGCATGGCCACCTTGAATCTGCTGGAGCTGCACTTCGCTGGGTCCTGCGAGGAGTCTTTTGGTGCAGATCCTAGCAGCTCTGGCAAACAGAAATGTCAGCCAACTTTCAAGGGCAGTAAGTATATATTTATTTCTTCTCATTCCTGCAGGCCAGCACTTTCTGACGTTAGTTGGAAGTTACGGCCCCATAGGGGGAATCTTCCACTCTGAAGTCTAAGTTTGGTGGCGATGGTGGAAGCGGCAGTGATTTCCACTGTGGGGCCGGATGGCTGAACATGCACTATCTTGTGCTGTTCAGCTCATCATTTATGCATCCATGTGGGGCATAGCAAATCTCATGGTGGGGGCAGGCAGGAAATCATCATCCCCACTGTTACCTCATAGATTTGAAGGTCTATGCACCATATTTATGGGGCATCCGGACAGCCGTTCACTCATTGCAGGCCAGGAGCTCCATGTTCTGCATCAGCCAGAAAGTCGCAGAGAAGACAACAAAGTGCGACCCCACATTGAGACAACCATCAGTGTCGCAGGAGGGTGAATGACCTGCTGCACTCCGCTATGGTAAGAGCACCGTCTACTCATTGCAAAATGGCACACTCATAAGGGCATCAGGCAGTTTAAATGTGCAAGTACACAGAGATGTCACACACGAGTTTAGGTTACAGTGCTCAACTGCAGATGAGTCGTGCACTGAATGTGTGCCAGCCACTTTATGCTCTCAATCTCATATCAGATGCAGGACAACTGGCTTCTTAATCACTTACTAGGGAGGGCTCAGCAGCTGCCGTAGGCATGCACGCTCCTGAACTACTCATGCTTACCATTAGCATGACAATCAATCCTTCTGTCTTTCTACAAGAGAAGCATGCCCACAACAAGCTCCAGCACTCCCAGACCAGAGGCAGAATTTCAGATATTCAAGTTCTCACCTCGTAGAATTTGGAACAGCCCTGGCAGATTAGAGGGTGGCAAATGTAACCCCACTATTTAAAATAGGAGGGAGGAAGAGAACATGGAATTACAGACTGGTTAGCCTAACATCAATGGTAGGGAAAATGCTAGTGTCTATTGCAAAGGATGTGATAACAGGACATTTAGAAAATATCAATGGGATTAAACAAAGTCAATATGGATTTATGAAAGGGAATCATGTTTGACAAACCTACTGGAGTTCTTTTGAGGATGTAACTCGCAGAATAGATAAGGGAGAATCTGTGGATGTGGTATATTTGGATTTTCAGAAAACTTTTGAAAAAGTCCCACATAAGAGGTTAGAATTAAAGTACTTGGGATTGGGGCTAATATATTGGCATGGAATTGGTTATCAGACAGGAAACAGACAGTAGGAATAAGTGAGTATTTTTTGGAGTGGCATACAGTTACTAGTGGGGTAGCGCAGGGATCAGTGCTTGGGCCCCAACTATTTACAATATATAGCCATGATTTGGATGAGAAAAATAAATGTAATATTTCCATGTTTGCTGATGACATGAAACTTGGTGAGAATGTGAGCAATGAGGAGGTTTTTAAGAGGCTTTAAGGTGATTTAGACAGGCTGAGTGAGTGGGAAAATACATGGGGGATGCACCTGTGCTCCGTGGGCACTGTGAGGACTGGGGTGTTTTATTGATCCTGTTAATCACATTTTGGTTTAATGTTTGCAAGTTTCCTTTAAATTTTGTTTTTGCAGTTTCTCTTTAAGGGGCTGCCTTTTACCTTGTCCCTAATTTTGTTAATTTAGTTTACTTGATTGACTCAAAAAAAGAGTTACATGGGAGATGCAGTATAGCATGGATAAATGTGAAGTTATCCACTTCGGTAGGAAAAATGGAATGGCAGAGTATTATTTAAATGATGAAAGATTGGGAAATATTGATGTACAAAGGGACCTGGGTGTCTTTGTACACCAATCACTGAAAGCAAGCATGCAGGTGCAGCAATCAGTTAAGAAGGCAAATGGTATGTTGGCCTTCATTGCGAGAGAACTTGAGAGCAGAAGCAAGGATGTCTTACTGCAGCTGTACAGGGCCTTGGTGAGACCACACCTGAAGTATTTTGTGCAGTTTTGATATCCTTACCTAAGAAAGGATTTTTTTAACACAGAGGGAGTGCAGTGAAGGTTCACCAGACTGATTCCTGGCATGGCAGGATTGTCATATAACGAGAGATTGGGTCAACTAGGCCTGTATTCACTGGAGTTTAGAAGAATAAAAGGGGATCTCATTGAGACATATAAAAATCTGACAGGGTTGGACAGGCTGGCTGCAGGGATTTAGGAGGGGTCACAGTCTCAGGATATGGGGTAGACCATTTAGGACTGAGTTAAGTAGAAACCTCTTCACTCAGAGGGTGGTGAGCCTATGCAATTCTCTACCACAGAAGGCTGTGCAGGCCAGGTCACTGAATATATTTAAGAAGGAAATAGATAGATTTCTGGACTCGAAAGATATCAACGGGTATGGGGAGAGCGTGGAAGTATGGCATTGAGATAGAGGATCAGCCTTGATCAATTTGAATGGTGGAGCAGGCTTGAAGGGTCGAATGACCTACTCCTGCTCCTATTTTCTATGTTTCTATGTCTTCGCTGTCTGTAAGCATTGAGGCATAAAGCTAATTCACCCGGCTCCATGATCCTGATGTATTCCTCCTGCAGGATGAAAGAGAGAGACACATGCGCTAGCATGGGTGTACTATGAAACACTCTTGCTTAATTCTGAAGACCCCTGAATGCATCCCGGATTGTGCTGGCCACCATTTGGATTGCATGGTTGCCCAAAACACCACCTTCACCCCATTCCACCTGATCAATTGGCAGCAGCTTTGCCCACTGGCTGTGCTTTCAGTTCAGGTGCAAGCATTCTACTAAACTGAGCTAAAAATCTTCACTGTTAGCTTGAACAATAGGGGAGACTAGCCCAAACCGGGATGACAACATTGCAAAGGGCTGTGAGCGTTTCCACCAGAGACTGCTCCATGGCCAGTTTTAGCAAGGAGATTATACCATGTGCCCAGTCGTCCAACTGTTCTGCAGTCCACTAAAACACTCATTAGTTTGCAGTCTGTGCCCGAGTGGTGTAAAACTCTGGAGCATAGAGTCTTAGAGTTATACAGCACAGAACCAGGCCCTTCAGCCCATCGGATCCATGCCGGCCATCAAGCACCTATCTATTCTAATCCCATTTTCCAGCACTTGGTCCATAGCCCTGTGTGCTATGGCATTTCAAGTGCTCATCTAAATGCTTCTTAATTGTTGTGAATGTTCCTGCCTCTACCACCCCCTCAGGCAGTGTGTTCCAGATTCCAACCACCCTCTGGGTGAAAACTTTTTCCTCAAATCCCCTCTAAACCTCCTTCCCCCTACCTTAAACCTATAAGTGGTGATAACACGTTGATGCCTCTGCGTTCCTTGAGTGGGCAGATAAGCTAGAGGCATGACTCCAGTCATATCAATGTGCCTGCTTCTGAACTGTCTGAGCTGCAGGGGAATGGTCACTTTATACAAGGTGTTCCTTATGCATTGCCACTTCTCTTGCCCACCTACACCCACCCACCCCCCCCCCCCCCCCACCACACCCCCCCACTGCCCCAACCCCCACACATGCTTATGCACTACCTTCAACTGCAGGGGCAGCATTTGCCCCTGTCCCCCACAACACGCATCAACCTTGAAGCCTAATAGGCGTCCCTCACAAGTGCTCTGCAACGTTACTGTGCACTCAGCTCCGAGTTCCCCTCAAAGTGCAGCCCACCAAGTGCAGGCCTTTTATATGCTGTTGTGAAACACGTCAGTATACAATCAGGCTGATGTGGACGGATGATCTAGCGGCAGAGGGGGGGATGATTCCGGCGGGCTGGACCGATAATGATATGCTGATGTATTACAATGAGGTTCCCAACGTCCAATTGTGGGAAATGCAGACCACCATCGACAGGCTGAGTGGACGATCACAAACTAGTTTCACAACGTCATGAAACATATTTGGCCTTCTCGACATATTGTCCGCTCATGACACTGAACACACCCGATGCCAGCAGGCACGGATGATTCTGTCCAAATGCAAGAAAAATGTGAACAATAACTACAGAAGCTCTTCATTATGCTCAGTGACCTGATAGGAGTATTTGGCTCAACAAATTGCGAGGCTCTGTGAATTTTGCTCCAAAGATTTGGATGTCAAGGAAAAGCCATCAGAATCCTGCAACTGCTTCATGATGATATGACTGCAATTATCTTGAGTGGGAGATCTGAAACAGTCCCCTTCAAAATCCAGACTGGCCTCAATCAGCTGTGCGTGGCCCCCATACTATTTCCAATCTATCTGAAAATGGCTATTCACCTCATCAAAGATCAGCCGCCCTCTGGTGTGAGTAATGAATACCCTCTAGATGGAAAATTCTTTAACCTCAGTTGCCTCCGTGCAAAACTAAACAGACCACCATAGACATGCATGAACTACAGTTTGCAGATGACTGCAGTGTTGCTGCCCACTCTGCATCAGATTTGCAAGCCACTCTTGATCTCTTCAATTCTGCAAACAAGAGACTCGGCCTGTCCTTGAATCTTGCCAAAATACAACTCATATCAACACATACCTGGTCAACCAAATATTCCACCTCCCATATATGTTGAAGGAAAGACTCTGTAATATGTTGTGCACTTCCTATGCCTTGGCAGCCACCTTCTACAAAAGGCCACCATTGACAGGGAGGTCCAACACTGGGTCAGCTGTGCCTCCTCAGCCTTCTACAAACTATAACAGCGAGTGTTTGACAACAAAGATCTCCGCAAGACATTCAATGAAGAGTGCAGGAGGGCATACCTGGAGCAAAACCAGGTTTCAAAATGAGGTGTCAGCCTGGTGAACCTACAACACAGGGCTACTTGCGTGCCAAACGGCATAAGCAACATGCGATAAACAGAGCTCAGTGATCCCACAATCAATGGATCAGATCTAAGCTCTGCGGTCATGAGTAGTGGTGAATGACTAAACAACTCCCTGGAGGAGGAGGTTTCACAAATATCCCCATCTTCAATGATGGGGGAGCCCAGCATATCATTGCCAAAGACACAGCTGAAGCATTTGCAACCATCTTCAGCCAGAAGTGCTTAGTGGATGATACATCTCGACCTCCTCCTGAGAACCCCAACAGCATTGATAAGTCTTAAATCATCAATTCACTTCACGTGATATCAAGAAACAGCTGAAGGCATTGGATACTGCCAAGGCTATGCCTTGACAAGATTCCAGCTATAGTACTGAAGACTTGTACACCAGAATTAGCCCCTAGCTACAACACTGGCATCTACGCGGCAATGTGGAAAATTGCCCAAGTATGTCCTGTACACAAAGCACGACAAATCCAACCCAGCCAATTAGTGCCCTATCAGTCTACTCTCCATCATCAGCAAAGTGATGGGAGGTAATATTGACTTTGCTATTAAAAGTGTTGCCGACCCTCCAGGATTGGCCTGGAGTTTTCAGGAATTGAAGATCAAGCTCCAGGACACTGTTGTGTGGAACCCTGGAAAAAAATCATGGGGACATTAAAAAAAATTGCTTCTTTCTGTCATTCTCTGAACATTTCTCTTTGCCGGGTTTAAGAATATTGAAAATGGGAAAAAGGCTGTTTGGCTGATAGTCAAGCATCATCCAAGTATATAATGTGTGTTTTTGCTTTCCAATTGGCATAGGAAGGTAATACGTCACAAGGATGGATGTGTTGGCTGACTAATGGTTGGAATGTGAGAGAAAGTCATGTGAAGAAACCTCCAGGAATACATTTAATCATTTTTGGCAAACCTAACTATAGGCAACACTAACTACAGTACAAGGAACGCAGGGAAAATGAATATTGGCTCACGTGAGTCCAGAGTACAGAATCAAAGTCCACAGGTTGGCTGGCTGAAGGTCAATGGTGTAAGATTCACTTTTCCAATCGTGTTGATGTCACAAGATGTAGTAGAGATTGAATCAGTTCTGGAGGGGATAGTACAAAATCTTCCCAGCAGAGTCAGTTTAGATGGGGTCCAGTTGTCCAACCTGGCCAGAGCTTGCTTCTGTGTGGCCTGCCAGTTGGACGTTAAACAGCAGGCTGGGGTATGCAGCTCAGGGAGTAACATTAACTTGTTCAGCAAACCACAGTCATGTGACCTTACTTCTCCACAATGGCTTCAACAAAGAGTGTTTATCCAGAGTCTGGAAATTGGCTTTATATCCTGGACTGATAATGTCTTAGCCATTTTATGCTGAAAGAGGTGCTATTTGTTGAAGGTCTGTATTTGGGAAGTCATTGACTCCGTAGGCTCACTGACCCTGCCATCAAGCTTGGCTTATCAATTGCAAATGGCCTTTGTGCAGCTCTCTTTAAAGCTGGTCTATGCAGTTCCAGGTGATCTGTTAGAAGCTCCTCAGACATAAAAAGGTATGACATTTCCAAAACTGAGAAGTGAATTCTTTTGTTCTGGTGACTCACAGGCAGAGGGTGAGCTATCTTAATTGGGCGGAATCATCCCAGATTTGCATTAAATGCGGTAGCAGTGAGTAAAATGATGTTTTACCTGCCAGACATGATGGTGGGTTTCCATGCCATATCATCCCAAACCCACCACATTAATTATGCATTCCCCGGAACATGCCGTTTCCATGGCAGGTGGGCTGTCATTGCCCTGCCACCCCATCACCTCGCCATTTCATCACGTCAGGCACCACATTTGAAGTACAGCCAGGCTCAGTGCTTCCAGCCCAGGACTGCAGCAAAGAAGACAAGGCCCTGAAAGGCAAGCAGACTGCAGCCCATGAGTGCCTTTTGGACACCGTGGAGGCCCGCTGTGATGTCCTCTACCCCAGCTCTGGCTGCAGGAGGGGCAGCAACATTACCACTCCGGCTTGGAGGTAATGACAGCAGTGCTCATTGCCAATGCTGCACAGAAGAGGTTGACCATCAAATGCAGATAGAGGATAAATGATCTCATCCATGCAGCCAGGGCATGAACCATCTCATCACTCTAAACTGACACGCTCAAGCCCATCACATATTCATTGGCATCTCATTCACTGCCATCTCAAGGGACATCACCACTCATTCTCATACACATACCTCACATTTCTATCTGGCCTCAACTCCTCTAAAGACTGCCTCCTCAGCCCTCATCATTTTGAAGCCGGTTGCACAGATCAACATGTGCCCCCACACATATCCTGGGATACACTCCTTCCCCAGTATATTGCTTGTCCTACTGCTTCTTCCCTTACCTGAGGCAACTTCTCCCTCTTTGCCAAGCAAGCCCTAGCCCTGCAGCCATTGAAAGGTCTCCCACACATGGCTGATCTGGTAGGTAGGGACCTCCATGAGACTCCTAAAAGTGATGTAGTGCTGTCTGTGAAGCCTGCCACTGATGATTGCAAGTGCTGACCGAAGCAAGGTAGGCAAACAAACCTTGAAGTCCCGAATGAAGTGCAGCCCTCCAGGTGCACGTCACTTATGTGCTGTTGTGAAACACATCAGCATGTTTTCCTGCTGACGTGGGCGGACGATCCAGCAGCGGGAGATGAGTCCAGCGGGCTGGCCTTATAATGATATGCCGATGTATTACAGTGAGGTTCCCGACGTCCGATGGCAGGAAACGGGGTCCGCCATTGGCAGGCTGAGCGGTGATCACAAACTGGTTTCATGCCATCATGAAACCAATCGCACCATATTGTCCGCTCATGCCACCAAACACACCCGACACCTGCGGGCACGGAAAATCCCAGCCATTGTCTTCATTCAGCAGAAAAGTGCCATTTAAAAATAAGAAATAACAATAAAGATTAAGTTTTATTTAAATATACTGTGTTGGCTTCTCAGTTTGGGTTCTGTCAGGGCTACTTAGCTCCTGACATCATTACATCCTTGGTCAAAACATGGAAAAAAGAGCTAAACTTAAGAAGTGAGGTGAGAGTGACGCCCTTGACATCAAGGCACCATTTGACCAAGTGTGACATCACGGAGCCCTTGCAAAATTGGAGTCAATGGGAATCAGGGGGAAAACTCTCTGCTGGCTGGAATCGTATCTAGCACAAAGGAAGATGGCTGTGGTTGTTGGACGTCAGTCATCTCAGCTCCAGGACATCACTGCAGGAGTTTCTCAGGGCCTTAGGCCTAGGATACTAGGCCCAACCATCTTCAGTGACCTTCCCTCCATCATAAGATCAGAAGTGGGATGTTTGCTGATGATTGCCTTCCTCAGATACTAAAGCTGTCCATACCAGCATGCAGCAAGACCTAGACAACATTCAGTCTGGGGCTGATAATTGGCAAGTAATATTCAGGCCACACAAGTGCCAGGCAATGACCATCTCCATCATGAGAATCCAGCACCTCCCCTTGACATTGAATGGCATTACCATCACTGAATTCCCCACTATCAACATCCTGAGGGTTACCATTGATCAGAAACTGAACTGGACTAGCCATTTAAATATTGTGGCTACAAGAGCAGGTCAGAGGCTAGTAATTCTGTGGCAAGTAGCTCACCTCCTGACTTGCCAAAGCCTGTCCACAATTTACAAGGCACAAGTCAGGAGTGTGATGCAATTCTCTCCACTTGCCTGGATGAGTGCAGCTCCAACAACCCTCAAGAAGCTCAACACCATCCAGGACAAAGAAGCCCACTTGATTGGCACTCCATCCTCAACCTTCAAAATTCATTCCCTCCACCAGTGTCGCACAGTAGCAGCAATGTGTATCATCTCCAAGATGCACTGCAGCAACTCACCAGGGTTCCATTGCCAGCACCTTGTGAACCCGCAGCCTCTACCACCTAGAAGGACAAGGGCAACACATGCATGGGAACACCACCACCTGCAAATTCCCATCAAAGCCACACACCATCCTGACTTGGGACTATATCAGCCACCCCTTCACTGTCTCTTGGTCAAAATCCTGGAGCTCCCTCTCTAACAGCACTGTGGCTGTACCTATGCCATAGGGACTACAGCAGTTCAAGAAGTTGGGTCAACACCACCTTCTCAAGAGCAATTAGGGATTGGCATTAAATGCTGGCCTAACCAGCGATGTTCACATCCTGTGAAAGAATTTAAAAAGTTAATAAAAGCCCTAGTGTACAGAGCAGTTGTTGTCATCACATTCCTGTACTGTAGAAAGACCTGGACAGTACATCAACAACACATAAGAGCATTAGAGAAATTCCTTCTCCAGATTCAATGTGAGCAGCAACGCTAGTGTCCTACTGGACACTGTGTAAGGATAGCTGAAAAGTGTCCACCGCACCAGCAAAGACGTTTGTTTTCTCAACTCTCAAATGACCTGTGTTCCAGGGGAGGACAAAGGAAACACTACAAATGCACTCTGAAGCTTTCCTTGAAGCATGACAGCATTGACATTATTGACTGGCTTGCTACCAATTGTTCAAAATGGAAACAGCTTGCTCATCAAGCTGCATCATGCAGTGAGTCCAAACGCCATGTCGATGAGGCAGAGCGGCAGCACAGGAGGAAAGGAAAGGAATCAAATCCCACACTCCGGACCCAACAACCTCATGGGTCATCCTGCCCCATATACCCAAAGATCTGCGGGTCGAGAATTGGCCTGTTCAGTCACATGGAGACCCATGGCAGTAACTCGTGACCCTGAATAAACGTCATCCTTGAGGGACAGCCGCCAACAACATTTGCTGATGACACTAAGTTAGGTGGCACAGTCAGCAGTGTAGATGGAAGCAGAAAGTTACAAAGGGATTGAGTGACCAAAACTGTGGCAGATAGAGTTCAAGTTAAAGTGTGAGGTCATTCTCCTCAGTTTCTAATTGAGGAGAAGCCAGGAACTGTGGGTGAGCAGAGAAATTTAGAGGTCGTACACAGAAATCAATAATAACTTGGTAAAATATATAAAAATAATTTAAAAGCTTAATGTAATGCTAGCCTTTATTCAAGTCATCTGGAATTCAGAGGGGTAGAAGTTATTTTAGAGTTATATAAACTCTGGCTAGACCAAATCTAGAGAACTGTGTTCAGATATGGGCACCACAACTTGGATTCGCCATAATGATACCAGAGTTAATAAGGTTAAATCATAAGGGCAGTTTGCATAGTTAGTTGTATTCCCTTTAGTATAGAAGATTAAGGGTGATCTAATGGATTTATTTAAGATGATTGAAGGCATTGTGAGTATGGGGTTTGAAATAAATTATTCCCTCTGGTAGGGGAACGCAGAGCAAGGCAGCATAACCTTAAAATTACAGAATCACAAAATCTTTACAGTGCAGAGGGAGGCCATTCAGCCAATCGAGTCTGCACTGGCTCTCTGAAAGAGTGTTGTACCTAGTGCCACCCACCCCTGCCTTATCCCAGTAACCTTGCACACTCTTTCTTTTCAGGTAGCAATCCAATTCCCTTTTGAATACTTTGATCAAATTTGGCTCCACTACCCTCTCAGGAAGTTTGTTCCAGACTCCAACCACCCTCTGGGTGAAAAAAAAAATTCCTCAAATCACATTTACTCCTTATGCAAATTATTTTGAATCTGTGCCCTCTAGTTCTTGATGTCCTCTTGAGTGAGAACAGTTTCTCACTATTTACCCTGTCCATACCCCTCAGGATCTTGAATGCCTCTATCAAGTCTCCTCTCAGCTTTCTTTTCTCCAAGGAAAAGAGTCCCAACTTCTCCAATCTATCTTCATAACTACAGTCCTTTATTGCTGGAATCATTCTTGTGAATCTCCTCTGCACTCTCTCCAATGTCTTCACATCCTTCCTCAAGTATGACGCCCAAAACTGGACACAGTAATCCAGATGAGGCCTAACTAGTGTCTTATACAAGTTCAACATGACCTCCTTACTCTTGTACTCAATGCCACTATTACTAAAGCCTAAAATACTACATGCTTTATTAACGGCTCTCTCATCATGCCCTGCCATCTTCAATGACTTATGTACAAATACATTGAGGTCCCTCTGTTACTGCATCTCCTTTTATTTTATATTGTCTCTCCATATTCTTACTGTCAAAATGTATCACCTCAATTAGAACTAGACCATTCAGGATTAATATAAGGAAGCACTTGTTCAAAGAAAAGTTTATGGAAATCTGGAACTTTCTCCTTCAAAAAGCTGTCCAGACTAGGCCAGTTGAAAATGATATTATTAGATTTTTGTTTGGCAAGGGTATAAAGAGTTATGGAACCAAAGCAGGTAGATGGTAGAAATACCAATTAGTCATCATCTAATGCCAGAACAGGCTAGCTAGGATTGAGATCTTTTCTGCAGCAACAAAGTCCCAAACATCAGGACCTGAAGCAGGGACGTGGCCGTGTATGTGTGTGTGTGTGTGTGTGTGTGTGTGTATGGTGGGGGGGGGAGTGGTGCAGCTGTGGGCAGAGCTTGCAGTATTGTCAGGGCTGTCAAATTAATGAACGACAGTTGTGGGAACCGGTTTGTTACAAGGCAATGGTGGATGGCAGGTAGAGTTGGCTCACCCAAGGCTGGTGCCATCTTTAAGAGGTAGCAGCCCTGGAGGAAGTTGAGAGTGATCTTTGGCAACTGGAAAGATCAGAAAATGGCTGGCTACAAAGCAAGGGTGGCATCCAATTCACTGAAACCACCCTGGAGGTACTCCTCCAGGTGGTACAGACTCAGGGAAGTCCTTTTCCCTCATACGGGAGGAGAAGACCAGCTCATCAGATGAAAAGGGGCTGGATGGAGCTAGAGGATGGAGATGAGCAGCCATGGGGCGGTCCCATGTACCTGTCTGTGGTGTCAAGGATCACTACCCTAATACATTCTGGCACGATGAGTCCAGCATATAATAAGCTTGCAGCCTTAGGTGGCTAAAGATGAGTATGAGATTGGAGAAGGGTTTGCCCACCCAGTTAGTGGAAATGTCCAGGCATCACCATTGGCTGCGACAGGCATGGAACCCAGTATGCGGGGAACACCAGTCAGTCAAAGTTGACCTGTGCGCTGTCAGAACTGAATGGCATCATGTAGCAGGCATCCCTGTGGCACCATGACAGTCAGTTAAACTGCCACCAATATCGGCATGGTGCATGTCTCTGATGGGCTAGTAACAACATACATCTATAAGCTTGCAGAAGAAAGTTCACAATGATCGAGAAAAAGTAAGAACTATGGCATCCCAGATGTGATGATCCTTTCGCCAAAGGAGATTGGAGCTGGGAGGTATGGAGGCAGGGCAGGCTATCACTGATGGGGAGATGAGTGTAGAGTCCCGAGACAGTGAGTGGTTTAATGGGTGGGCACAGCTGGAAATGCTGTGGTGAACACATGCTCCACTGGTTACATAGAGTTGCAGATGATAAGCTATGAGAAAGACATGTTGGAACATGCATTGCGCTTTCATCACTCCCTTGCAGGTCATGGACAAGAACAGCCGTCTGCAGATCCACCCTTCACCTCTGAGAGGATGAGGAGGAAACCTCAGAGAATGCAGCGTCACATCATTCACCCACACTCTCTACCACTGCAGGTATTCTCACGCCGGTGGGTATCCATTTGTGCATAGGTTTGGGGTGACAACTCGGTGTGAACATCACAGACCCATTCCAGCAGCTGACAGAGGCTGTGACAAGTGAGGACACTGACAGTCAGAGGACTGTAGGAGGATAGGGCGATGCTGAGCTTCCAGCTGATGACATGTCTCTGGAGTCATCAGAAAGGGCTAGAGACAAGGGTTCCAGTCTCCATAATATTTAAGGAGGAAATTGTGGCTCATCCAGAACTAAATATTGGACAAGCATTCTGACAATACAGAAGCTGTGGAGGGATTGAAAGAGTTGGTGGTCAGGTAGAGCTGGAGTCGAGGTGCAACCTGAAGTCATATTTTTAGATGATGCCGACAACGCTTGGAGAACGTCAGAGATGCTTTAGATGATGCTTGGAGAATGTCAGAGATAATGCTGTGTGGGCAGGAAGAGAAGCCATTGAAGGAGATTCTCTGATATGTTATAATATCAGTCTCACACAGATAGACAACAATAAGGCACACAGGCTTACTGCTGGCAATTTTTTAATATATAGCTGTGGCCTACTGATGTATACAGGCCATTGTCTGCACATATTGGACCTGCTATGCAGGGTGGGTGGGGAGGTGGGGTAAGCAGGGATGGTCTTTAGTTGCTGAGCAGGGGGTTGGGCTAACATACCCAATACCGGTGCATTATTTTTCTTTTGATAGTGCAAGAATATTCTTTGTACACAACACAATCAATAATGTTTACTTTTGGAAGTATAGCTATCCTTTTTGCAGCTTGCAGTACTCATTTCTTTGTAATGCTCGGCTTGTAACTAGGAAGTCTGTCCAGTATTCCTGACACAATCATTGGAATTCTGCAACTGCTTATTCGAAATCTAGCCACCCACTCACGGCAGTTCTGAGTGAGTCTAATCAACTGCCCGCTTTGTAAACCTAGTTTAAATAAAACACCTACTTTTTCACAGGCTCTTTTATTGCAGCAGAAATCGGACACCAAAGATCTGTCTGTTAGGCCATGCCCGCTAATAGAAAAGGGACAGGATCTTCCAGTCAGCAAGCGGAGGCGGGGCCCGCTCGCCAACGAGTAAAATGATGCGGGATGACATCGGGCGGGCAGGCGTCCCGATGTCACTGCGCATTATTTAGTTTGTTGGTTCGGCCACTTAAAGCCTTTAGAAAAGTAATGAAGGTAATTAATGAACCTGCCCATCCAACCTTAAGGTTGGCGGGCAGGCGAGGAGGCCAGGCGGCTTTTAGAAAAAGCATGAAACCTTATCCACATGGGGGATCTAAAAATGTAAGAATATTTCAAAATAAAAGATATGGACATTTCCCAACTCACGTGACAGCCTCACATGAGGGGACATGGCAGCAAAATTTTGTTCTCAGCTTTATTTAAAGTTTAACATCTGAGCTGATCTCCCTGAAGCAGCTCTTAGCCTCAGGGGGATCTGTGCACTCTTTTGTGGCTTAGGGAATCCCTCCCCGCTCGCACAGGGAGCACATAGCACTTCCTGGCAGACGTCACTCTGGGCGGGCCTTAATTGGCCCGCCCACGTAAAATGGCGGCGTGCCCCCATCAGGAACCCGGCCACACCCACTGCCCCATATCCCCCCCAATGCGGGGAAAATGTTGCCCAAGGATTCGCACTCAGTCCATGGCATCCATTGCTGCCTCAGTGCTCACGACCCAAAATCTGCCTTGCGAACCAATTGGGGGTCGTGACCCGCAGTTTGGGAAGCGCATTGTTAGATAATATAGTCACTCAACACATCATACAGTATTAAAACAAACAACAAATTTCCAATCATGTTATCCTTTATGTAGCTGTTGAAACACATGTGGTTATTATTTCATTGATTCCAAGAAAAGGTTTCTGTCTTCATAATGATAGATTTCTTTTGACAACCTGGAGCTAAACCTCCATAAACCACAATGATAAAGGTGAATGAAGAGAAACAGTGTTAACAATGATCCATAAAATCAGCAGCTCTGAGCAGACTTAATTTGGTTCTTGTCGGTGGAGTTGTATCCAGTTACAGCTGATACGCTTGAACCTTCACACCTCAGGATAAACTGCATTTGTAGCAATTCCACAGTTGTTATCCATGTCCTTAGCCATGTGGACATATCCTTCATTGCCCCAGTTTGCTCCCCAGCTGAAAGAATAAATAGAGATTTCTATTTCGGTCCTGGTGAGGCTTATCATTAGAAATCAAATTATACAAATAAGACTTGAAGGCAATACCTTGATGTACATTGAAGGCATAGAGAGTCATGAGACTTGGAGTGATAGAGTCTCGAGAATATGGAACATCAAAATGGGAATAGGCCATTTAGTTCCTTGAGCCTGTTCCACCTTCTTAGATCACAGCTGATTTGTACCACAACCCCATTTTATTTTATTCATTCATGTGATGTAGGCCAGCTTTTATTGCCCATCCTTCCCTAACTGTCCTTGTTCAGAGGGCATTTAAGAGTCAACCACATTGCTGTGAATCTGGAGTTGCATCAATGAACCAGATGGGTTTTTATGGCAATCAGCAATGATTTTGTGGTCATCAATAGACTTAATTCTAGCTTTTTGTTGGATTCAAATTTCACTATCTGCCATTGTGGAATTCAAACCCAGGCCCCCAGGGCTTTACCCTAGGCCTCTGGAATACCAGTCAAGTGGCAGGACCACTATGCCACCACCTCCCCCTCCTCCCATTCCTTATCCATTGATAGCTTTACAATAATCTGCCAATCTCAGTCTTGAAAGCTTCAATTTGTATCCATAGCATTTTGAGGGAAAGAGTTCCATTGATACCATCACTTCCCTTGGTGTGAAAAAGTATTTTCTCAATTTGCTCCTGAATGGCCTAGTCTTAATGTTAGGATTGTGCCCACTTTATCTGGATTTCCCCTTTCAGAGGAAATAGTTTCTCTGAATCTGCCCTATTGAATCACGTTATCAACTAAAGCACTTTGGTCAGATCACCTCCTCAATTGTCTAATCTCGAAGGAATACAAATCAAGTTTATGCAACCTGTCCTCATAATTTAACTCAGTCTTTAAATTTCAGTTAACCCAGTTACATTATGGGGACCCACCCCAGGTTAAATTCATGTGGGCTTTCATGAGTCTTGCAGTTTCTGCAGTAACCCTCAGTGCCTTGTGTGCCCACCAGTTGCACTAAAGCTTATGAGGTGCCTCAAACACACCACAGCAGATTGGGTGCTCGCTGATTGCGTTATTGGCCAGGATTCTGGGGAGATAGTAAAAAACATTATTAAAACAGAAGAACAGTCTCTTCCTGCTGCCAAAGTTGTCAGATTTTCACAGCCAATGCCAATCACACAGAGCACAAGATCAATGTGTTCTGCCTGTCATCTGACAAGTGACCTCTCTCTCACTGATCTCTACCTACTCTGGCCTGCATACTACCCACAATGATGCATAGCACACATTCTTTCACTACCTTAGTGGTATAGATCCCAAACATTCCTCTTCTATCTTTCCTCCAACTGCCTAAGTTAATTAAACTCAAGCTTATTCTAAGTTACTGCATTTTGATTTATCTCCTCTTCCTGGTGGTGTATGATACTGTAAGACTACGCTTCCCAATTAATTTTGGAAAGAATTTGCACTTATATAGCTCCTGGCATGACCTCAGACCCCACAAAGAGCAATAAGAAAATGACCAGATAATCTGTTTCAGTGATATTGGTTGAGGGGTAAATATTGATGTAAAATTATTTTAGTAATAATATTATTATTGTTAACAATAATAATAACAATATTATTGTTGCCATAATACCTTGGCAACAAATTTCAATGGGTGGGGGAAAAAATTAAACAATTGCCAGTGTGACACAGTGATGGATTTTACAGGGGGGACAGATTACCCGCACCCACCGCCACCACACCCCTCCCAACCTAAAAGTAGGTCATCACCTCACCAATGCAAAACCTGGCTGCCCCACAGCGATAGTACACTGGGGCAACCTGAATTAGTGCACAGTGAGACTTCCGCCTCTCAGGGACAGGAAGCTTTGCTCGAGAGAGCTGCTGGTGAATCTGATTGGCTCACAGCTCTGTAGTGCCAACAGTACCAAAAGACACTAGTGGCCACTGCTGGGACTACAGCCAGTCCCACAAAGAAAAGTGAAGAAGTCTCCTGGACTTCAAGTAATCTGATATGGGCGGCATGGCTGGGAGACCCAAGTGAGGGGGAAGGGGAGAGTGAGGGGTCAGGTTAGTAAGGTGAAGGAACAAAGTGGGGTGCCATCTTTGGGGGTGCCCCCAGTGGGCACAGGGGACCCCCGATAAGAGATTTCCCCGCTTTCCATCGACACAGCCCACACTGTCAAAGCAGCCGAGCTGACTGCCTTGCTTCTGCCTCCCCCTGCAGGCTGAAAAATTGCAGCAGAGGCAGAATGAGGCCATTAAATGGCAGTTAATTTTCCACTGAAGGGCCACAATGGGCGTAAGGGTGGACAAGCTGCCTGATGCCTTCGGCGCCCACCGTTCAGGGGTCAGGGAAAGGTGGTGGGCAGGCCGCCTGCTTTATTTTATGTTCTTCCCCACCTTCAAAGACACCTGCAGGGAGTGCCATTAAGTTCACCCCAAAACCATTTTTGACACCTGTTAATTGTAAACAAAATTCAACTCTGAGCCAGAATTAAGATGTGTTTAACAACTTGCTCTCATTCTGCTCTGTGACATACCTGTTTTTAACAATCCAAAATGGCTTCTGATTTTCAGTTCCATATCCAACCACCAAAATTCCATGATCCAGTTTGACAGTACTGCAGTGAGGCTCATAAAATATTCCTAACCAAAAATAAATGTTTATAACTGTTATTGTAGAATTGATAAATGTTACAGGGTTCCACAGTAGAGGTTGGAATTTTGTGATGGAAATATCTAAGATCCATGGTAAGGTACACAAGGGTAAAAATTCTGACCTGCAGGGATGGGATAGCACGATCCCTGTGGAGGGACAAGCTGGGATAGATTCTCAACATCCCAGGTTTCAGCCATTCCCATCTTCCTTAAGAAGTTGTGATCTTTGAGTAGAAGGGCGATGGACACAGTTGCTTCTTAAGCCCATCCCCTATTATGGTAAGATCCAGCTATGTAGTCATGCTTGATGGCATTCCTGCACAATTCCAGAATTTTTGTGCAGCTCAACACCTGATGGACAACTAAAGGTACAACTGAGAGCAGGGGTGGGGTCTAGGGAAGGCCCAATATCCCAATTTCTATTGAAGAGATACTTCAATGTTGAAACTTATTTTCTGCTATCTTTGTCTTCAGCCCAATTTGGACCTCAAGTGCCTTCTCTCGGAGAAGCACTCCAGTATCATTCTTCTCAGCTGGTCAGAGTCCCTGTGGTGCCATGCATGGGAGGTCCACCCAAAATATTGACAAGATCCTGATCCATGGATTTTGGTTAGGCCAGTGGCAGGATAATGCAGCAGATGGATGCTTGGTTTCACCCTAGAATAGTTCTAATTCATTGAATGTGTCAGTGGAATTTTTAGGCTTTAATATTGATAGATCACAAGATAAGACAGATTGTGGTGTTAAGATGTCTGGAGTTCTGTTATGCCAGGTTTTTGTCATATAATTTTAGCAAATGAAGAGTCTGCTAATTATTAAATAATTGTATTAAAATTAGGCTCCAATTATGTCATAGAAGCAGCCATGCAATTTGCCAGCATTTCTCCATCATCCACTTGCCCATATGTCCCCATTATGTATTGATAATGAACACCCATTTAAAGGCTCCCGATAGAAAAATTTGTAGTAACATTTTGAGAGTATTTGAGCCTTTTCTTCCGGTTATTCTGTTTCTTTCCCATTACCATTTTAGCTGCGCAGCAAGTTTTGTGCCAATTGCACAGACTGTTGTTTTTTGGTGTATCCAAAATACTAGGACAATGGATTTTCCAACCGGATTCCCAATTTTAAAATTGTCTTTTTTGAGTAGGAAGGCAGGCGAACAATGGAGGAATGCAGCCACCTACTGGGGCCTGTATTACTGGCATGAGAGCATGTACCCATCAATGACCAGATAGAACTAGAAACTGGATACAGTGGTTCTGAGTTAGCAGATTAACAAATGCAGAGCTGCACTCTCTGCTGTTTAGATATCTGAAGCTGCTATACACCATCGGGCTGTTACTGACACTGGTTCATAATGGTAGGCTGTACTCTCAAATTTTCCTTTGTCATTTCCTTCTAAGTATTCTCTTATGCTGCCTATTGGAGAATGCTGAAGATGGATTGGCACAGGCAACTGCCAAATTATTAAGATTGAGGAGCAACATTGGGTGGACCCTGGAACAGACTTTATCTGGCACATGAAGCATGTGTGTCTCCTGCTTCACGCTCAATAGCTGGCATCAACCAATTTAACTCTCCAGTAAAACTGGCTCCTTACCTGATTTGTATAACATGAAAGATCTGTGCTCTGCGTCTATGCCGGCAGATATCGGTCCAACTGTAGCCACAACTGCAGCTAAATCTGCTTCAGAACCTGTTGGAATCTGTTTGACACCTTTGCAAGTAGCGACAATGTCGTTTTGGTTGAATGTACAATTGCCATCCTGGAACAAAAAGGAAGTCAGAGAAAGCTCAGCACATACGGGATCCAAAGTTCACTGGGAATTTCCTGGCAGCTGTTGCCTTAACTTGTTGGAAGTGCAGCTTTCTGGAAAAACTCAAGGCAGTGGTGTGGGATCTTCTTTCCATTCATAACAAGTTGAATAAACAAAGCCAATCAACAATCTGACAAATGCCAAACAATGAAGTTACAGAGAAGAGTTACCTTTGCAGTGTATGGATAGGACTGCTCAGAAGCGATACCCTTTTCCTTTATAAATAGGAAACCGCCCAAGACAGATCCACCATTACATCCTGCGTTTCCTACTGCTCTGCTACAATCCATCAGGTACTGCTCACTCAGGGAAATGAGCTTTCCTGTTTTCCTAAATACTTGTCCTTCAAGTACTCCAGTTGTACTGAAAGCCCAGCACGAGCCACATTGCCCCTAACAAAGAAATAAAAGTCACAGTGACAGAAATGTTTTAGGCCATTTCCTATTTTTAGACAATTGAGGAATTCATGAGGAAGACCATTGTTCTGGACGAAGAGAAAAGGCAGGTGAGATAGGAGAGCAAAAGTAAAATAGATTTTTAACAGCCTGGAAACTTTAAGAGGAATTGAAAGCAGTAATATGTGTCATTGGGAGAATGAGTCGGTGCAGGAGATGATTCCATGAGAGACTTTCACCACATTGGGAATGCATGTGGGAGGAAGGGAGAGCAAGATGGCAATTTGGAGAGAAGAAAATTCAAAGAAGTAATGATCACATAATAGTGATTAAAAAAAGAGAAATAAGAAAAAGCAAATGTAAGGGCTTTTCTTTGAGTATCAGTGTTCTATAGAAAGTGTTTCCAATTGTGTGATATATAGCACACAAAAGAAATTGTTCCATAATTTCTGGCTTGATGTATTATGTCGTGTGTAATTAATTACATAATCATACAGATCTCAACTCAACACAGCAAACTCATCATTAATTGTTGCTTATATTGACTATCATAAAAAGCCAAGGGACGGAATCATCACAGAATTGCACCGTGTGGTAGCGGGCATGAAAAACGACGTTTTACCCGCCGACCACAATAGTGGGTTTTTGCATCGTATCGTCTGCTTCCCACCTCATAAGTTGTGCAGCCACAGGAAACACGCTGTCTCACTGGCGGGTGGCCTCTGAATCACCTGCCATGCTATTACCTCACCATTTCTTCACTCTGGGTGCCATATATAAACTGCAATCATGCACACAGTTCTTATTGCTTGCAGCCCAGGACTGCTCCAGTGAAGACATGGCCCTGAGAGACAAGAAGAGTTCAGTGACCCGTCACTGGAATGCCTTTCTGGAGGCCCGCCATGATGTCCTCTACCCCCGCTCTGGCTGCAGGAGGTCCAGCAATCTCACCACTCCAGCTTGGGAGGTGGTGGCTGTGGTGATCATGAGATGCTAAATTATTGAAATTAGGTTCCTGACGTGCAGCAGCAGGAAATGCGGCCCACTATTGATGGGCGGAGCTGACGATCACAAATTTATTTTGCGATGACATGAAACAAATTTTTGTGACCTCCCGATACTCCCGCCTGCTATGACATCCACTGCAAATGGGAGTGGACGATTCCCCATAGGGTGTCCTTCATTGTGTTTTTAATATTATCTGTCACCAACAAACATCTCACTTTAATGGCCAGCAGAGGCATTTCTCCTCATCTTTACCTGGTCCTTCACTGCAGTAACGTAACCTTTAGGACGCCAGTCAACAGTTGTGGGCAGCTCAACCTTCTCCTGAGCTGTAAACACTTTGCAAGTTGAGTTCTCAGCTTTTTTTATGTTGGATGCAGTCAAAAGCTGCCTGAACTCCTCAGTGGTCTAGAAAGTCAAGAAATTTGAAATTTAACTTTTTGCTAGGCTTGAAAGGTTCTATCATTATTTTACAATTTCACAGTGAATTTGTATAAATGAGCACTATTGATTATCTAAAGTTCATTAAATGGAATCTTGAGTGTAGGAAATTAGGATCTCTGAGAATCAGTCAACAAATGAATTTTATTAAGAGAGTACATCAGAGAGTTGCATTTCTGGAATGTCCTCACTTGTCCTCACTTTCTACTCCGCCAGCTTCTGTATTCAAAGCATCATCCACAGCCATTTCTGCCAACTCCACCATGATACCTCTTCCATGAACATCTACCTTGAAGTAGAGAGTTGTAATTGTGGCAATTTCAGACATCTGTGGCCTAGATTTTCTCACAGCATAGGTGTGGTCCAATTAATGGGATGTCTTAACATCAGAGAGAAAAATCACAGGAAGACCCCTTATGGTCCACATTAAATAAGTCCCCTGGGGAGCATTCATAGACAAGTTGGTAATCTTGACCAAACAAGTCTCATAAACATCTTACAAAGGGTAACAGAGTGTACATTAGCAGTTAATACAGTAGGTGGTGGAAACCTGGAACAAGATGATCACTGTTCAGAGATAGATGGAGTTGCAGTTGGATATGTCACAAATATTTATGTCACTACATGGAAGATAAATGTCTGTCACGTAGCTCTTGAAGAGACTTTGAGGCTTGGGATGGCAGGTTGCTGGAAGATGTGAGCAGAAGGCTCACTATGAGGACATAAACTCTTAGCCAGAAGGCTCAGCACCTTTCATGATTGGATTACAGATGCAAGCAACTGCTACTGAAACTTGGGCCTGGATTTTAATCTATAGGCAAGTTTTATGCAGGATGAGTTGAGGGTGGTAGGAATGGGGTCCAGTTGTGAGGGCAGAAAACCGATAAGAACAGGTTTCCCAAATGTGCTGTAGAGCATTGTCTTGCAAGGATCTTCAAATGGAGTTCCTTCCCACAAGCAACCTGATTGATAGACTGGGGACCTAACAGAAAGAAAACATCAAAGGGCTGAAGCCTACAAGAAGGGGTAGATATATTGGGAGAGTGAGAGAAATCTCAGGAGGTCTAGAACGTGGAGTGGGTCCATATCGAGAGGAGTGGAGTAGCTCCAAATCACAAAGAAGCTCCAGATCATGAGGGAGTGGTGTCCAGTTCATGATGGAAGTGGCCCAGATCATTGACAAGCCCCAAATACAGGGGTAAGCCAGGATCGTGGGGGAAGGGAATCTTGGTCACGATGATGGTGGTGGGGGTGGGGTGGGAGGGCAGTGGGTGGAGGTTCAATGGTGATCTGTGATCTGAGGCTCTCAAACAAGGAGGGGGCCCATGGTCATCCTGCAGGTCAGAATCATGGGGGAAGTTCCATGGTGACCTGGGGGGGGCGGGGTTGGGGGGGATGTCTCAATCACAGGGCAGATTGCATGATGGTCTATAAGGAAGCCCGTAACCAAATGACAAAACCATCTCCCAGGTTCATTGCCCAATACTCAACCTACATCCCTTAACTTTGGAAATGATAGCTTTGAATCAGGGTCAGTTTCTGGATAAGATTTTTGGCATGTTAGACTCTGACATGACCCCAACACACCTATTTTTGTGAGTTAAGATTCAGCCCTTTGTGTCTTCAATCTATGGAGCTACAAGCCGATGACCAACTGTTCATGCTGGGTTCAGGAGGATGGTGGCAATGCACTCACATGTTTTACAATGAATAGCACTGTTCGTTTTGCCAGGTGGGAGAAGTTCCTTGTATCCTGTCTACCTGCCTAGTAAAAGCTAAAACCCAAGCTTCTTCATATTAACATTCCCTTTCCTAATGGCCAACTAGTGACTATTCCTATTAAAGGGAGATAGGTAGGATATCTTTTGAGTTAATATAGTTCCATGTTAATTTGTCTGCTGATGGAAGATTGGTACAGTCAACCCTCCATGGGATACTCAGTAATCCAATGGGTGATTTCAAAGAGATACAGCTGTGTTTGAGAGTTTGGATTCTTCTCACTCAAACACAGATAACTGTGAAGAGTGGTCTTAACCAGACAAGCAGTGAGGAAGTCTCTGTTAATAAACTGTATGGTTTACAACAATTCCCCATCTCTCCCCACCACCCACCAACTCTCTGTTCTGTTTTTTGTCTCTTGTGCACCACTCCATTCCTTTGACTCACCATTGGGACAACACCATCAGCTGCTATGCCTCCACTGTCCGACACTCCCTCCCTAATTCCTCCCATCTTTCCACCTCCTGCTCCTTTCAGGGTCTCAATAAACCTCACTCTTCAACTAAGCTCCCCTCCTAATATCTCCTTCTGAGTCCTATTGTCAACTTTACTCTGATTATTCCATTGTAAAGCATCTTAGGATATTCTTCTATGTTAAAAACACTTTTTATGTGCAAGTTGTTGTTGCTTAGCTGCTTAAACTCCAGTAAGAGGCCCCTGTACTGAGGAGCTGTAAGACTTGCAACTTGCCAAACTGCTCCTAAACTCCCTGAACAGGTAGGTGGAGTGTATCCTTACAGAAAGCAAATGTAAGCTTCAAACAGGTATACAAGAATGTTAGTTGTGTAAACTTCTCAGTAGCTTGGCTGGGGACTCTTAAACATGGTATTGGGTTTCCATGTGTATCAGATGGCTAAATTACCAAAATATTTCTCACTCCATAGATACTGACTGACCTGCTGAGTATTTCCAGCATTTTCTGTTTTTATTTCAGATTGGCAGTGTTTTACTTTTGAGTCACAATTAGCAATAAACACTGTTGAACTTATAAGGTCTTTGTTTCATCGCCTCATTGGCAACCTACAAAGTACTATCATTCTTGATTCATTGAAAGCACAAGCAGAAGTTAGTATCTCTCACCTCCCTTTAGTACATACCAGATCTCCAAACTGGTTCATTCCCACAGTAAATGTGTGTTTCCCCATTGAATGCTCCAGGTTATGTTGTTCAATGTATCTCATATTCTCTTCCCAAGCCATTCTTTTACAATTCCTCTCATGCTAAAAGCAATAATACATCTAAGTTAAACTTTAACTCCTTTTACTATTGAAAATATGGGTATTATTTAACACTTCAGTTGCACAATCAAATAAGAAGGAAACAGATTTTATATTCCATATTAACATTCCTATTCCTCCATTCCTGTCATAGCTCTGATCTTTTGCATTGAAATGGACAACTTTGCTCACTAACAACAGACCTGATGGGTGGTGACTCTCCTCAAGGGCAGGATCACTGCTGGAAGTGGGTCAAAGTCGGGAACTTCATTTCCTGTGTCCCTGACCAGTTCCTTTTAGTGGAATTTCCACTCTGATAATCTATCATCGAATTGGAGGAAAACATTGTTGTTGAAGTGTTGTCCTTGTAACAGCGTAAAGAACTGCCCACCAGCATCTTTAAAAGAAGTGGCACTCTTAAATGTAGATACCTGATAGAATCTCTAATTTCTTCTCTTTGTGGATCTTCTCTCCTGATTGTTGGAATAGACCAGGTTAACTGTGGTAAAGCATTGCTGACCATCTTGGGCAACATGTCTGGAAGATAGCATAGCCCTTTAGATTGGCCTCTCCTATTACTGCCACCTGGTTTCCATCAAGCAGCCCTGAACATCTACTCACTAAATTTAACAACTTGGCTGATTGGATAAAAACCATTATTCAAATTTGCTAATGACATATAAATAGTTGATATCACAACAACTGTAGATGAAGACATAAAATTATAAAGAGATATTGGGAGATTAAGAAAATGAGCAAAACTGTGGCAAATGGATTTCAATGTAGACAAATGTGAGGTCATTCACTTTGGATAGGATAGAACAGGGCAACTTCTAAATGGTGGAAAGCTAGGAACACCTATAAGTTCCCCTGTAAGTCACACACCATCCTGATGTGGAACTATATCATGTTCCTTCACTGTCACTGGGTCAAATTCCTGGAACTCCGCCCCTAACAACACTGTGGGTGTACCTACACCACACTGACTGCAGTGGTTCAAGAAGGCAGCTCACCACAACCTTCTCAAGGTCAACTAGGGATGGGCAATAAATGTTGGCCTAGTCAGCGACATCCACATCCCAAGAAAGAATTTTTAAAAGGGCCATGGAGTTGGGTTGCAGATAATGATCTAATTGAATGGTGGAACAGGCTCGAGAGGCTAAGTGGCCTCCTCCTGTTTTATGCCCCAATGCTTTATTCATGCGCTATTGCTGTGAGGCAGAGACTGAGGAGACACAGGCAGTGCACTAAGCCCCAATTTCACGCTCATTATTTCCTTGAACAGGTTTGATTGAAATCTGCAACTCTCCGTGGAGAAAACTGCAAAAGATAATTATGTATCTTGGCACACTAACTTACTGGGGCAATTATATTAAAAGCTGCTTTAATTCCTCAGCAGATTTGGAGTCTCATAATCTCTTAACTTGTTGGCATCAGATCATGTCAACATATTAAGGTTATTTAAAGTTTTTGAATTGCTCTCCTGTAAGATTCCTCAACAAAATCAAATATTACCTAAAGGCTTGCAGGATATAATCTATCAGACTCAGAAAGATTGTGCAGACTAAACATTCATTGTAAGAATTATACAGTTAATCTTTAATTGGGAGAAATAACAGAAAAAAAACCTGATAAGAAATGATTAACATTTGTTAACACTAGACTCAACTACTCGAATGCTATCCTGGCGAGCCTCCTACTTTACAGCCTCGGTGAGTTTGAGCTCAAGCAAAACTCTGTATCTGAGTCCTAACTCCCACCTAATTCCGTGCACCTATCACCCCCTGTTCTTGCTGACTTACATTGTCCAGCAAGGCCTCGATTCTAAAATTTTCACCTTTGATTTTATATACATCTATGGACTCAATCTTCCCTCCATCTGTAACCTCTACAAACCTCCACGATCTCAGGTTCCTACATCTCAGAATTCTTGCCCATCCCTGATTTGCTCTGGAATTCCTTCCCTTTCCTCATTTAAAATGCTCTTTAAAACCAACCTTTTTGACCAAGCTTTTGGTTAGCTGTCCTAATATCTCTTTATGTGCCTTGATATCAAATATTCTTGCATAATGCTCCTGTGAGGTGCCTTGGGGTGTTTAACTATGTTATAGGCGCTATATTAATGTCAGCTGTTTTGAGTCAAATTTGAATTGTACAAAATCGCTACAACCTTTACCAACTCAATTTTTTGTAGGATAATCAACATTTGTTGTTATAACCTCTTTGTACTGCTTATTATGAAATGATTTCCAGCTTTTCCAGCCTTCATCCAATGTTGGGTCAAATGGGGAGCCAGAGGCTGAAGGCAGAATGCAGATCACCACACAGCCGAAAAACAGAGTGAACTTCATGATAGACAGTCTGATGGAACAAAACCAATGGCATTAATCAGCTATGGTAAATAACATTCAATATTACACTGGGCATAATTGTCTTTAAAGTTAGTCTGAATAGAGCTAGGGTACAGTAGTGTACTGATGATAGTACTGGGCTAGCAATCCAGAGATTATGATCAATAACCTAAAGAATGTGAACTGGAATGTTATCATAGACATTTGGGAATTGTAATTCAGTTTATTTAAAAGTCTATAAATGAAAAGCTGGTTTCAGTCAAAGTGTCAATGCGGCTGTTGAATAGCCATAAAAACGCAAATGGTTCACTAACGTCATTCAGGGATGGAAACCTTGCTCAGTCTGGCCTATATGTGTCTCCAGTCCCACATCCTCCAGCAAACCTGTATCAAATTTTCCACCAGTGGGACAAATCACACACTTCCACCTTCTCAGGGCAACTGGGTTGGGCAATAAAATCAGCCTTGTCAGCAATGTTTAGATCCTGAAAATGAATGCAGGTCACATTTTCATGCTTCTTAACTTTTACAAAAGTGTAGACTTACATAAACAAGTTTGGAAGAAGGTAGTAACTGACTTCTCTTCCATTTTAAATGCTAGTCTGATTCTTCCAAACATCATTAAATGTGTTAGCAGGAATTAGCAGTGAAAAAAACTACTTGTTAAGGACTATCAAGGATATAATACAAGTCAACTAAAAGAAACTTATGTAGAGTTGTGCAGAGGGAGAGGTAAGGATGAAGAATAAGAGCAAATTCTGAACTCAAACTCAAAGTAGTGTTTATCTGCTCAATGAAGGATAAGATAGGATAAGATAAGATTATATAACAAGGTCAGGAACAACATAAGTGCAGCAGCAATTGTCAGACATCTTAATGCAGCAACAACAAGGGCAAGTTTAATTTGGATACACAGAGGCAATAGGAGACTTAAAGAACAAACTACCTCAGGCAGTGACTTAAAGAACAAAAACAAAAAAATTGCTGGAAAAACTCAGCAGGTCTGACAGCATCTGTGGAGACGAAGCCAGAGTTAATGTTTCGAGTCCGTATGACTCTTCATCAGAACTTAAAGAACAAACTACCTCAGGCAGTGGACCAACTGAATCTGAAGCAGTTACCTGGGCGTGAAGAGGAGCCACACTGGATGGGGCTAAGGAGGAAGGTTATGTGGGAGCTGCCTGGTTAACCTTGTACTGCATGTACTACACAACCATTACAATGAGAGTCACTACAGCTTCTAACTTTAATGCCTCAGGAACCTCTTCAGTCACCACAGGAGACATTATTGGAGTCACCAATGATCAGCAAAAGAGTTTATTATTGATGACCATGCTCACTAATATCAGGTACTTGGCCCCCTCTTTAGCTTATACGGACTGAGCACAAGAAGTTATACCTAGTGAGAGTCCAAATCCTGGACAACGAGGTTCTTTTCTCCAGTTTAGATGTTGTTGCAAACTTTAGCGATAGATCTCACCTCCCTTGTACTTTGCTTATATTATTGAGTCTGCCTATATTAAAAAACTTGGATTATTAGAAGATAAAACATTCTCTCCCTGGAATATTATAATAGCTTGAAAAGATATCAATATAGAATCCTTGACATTTAGTATCATCACAACATTAATTTAAACATAAAATCCTTGTCTCAAAACATGCATATTATAATAATTAAAAGATAAATTGCATTAGCAAGCATACCTTCCAGTGTTCTGCCTGTCTATAGATGACATCGCCATGGAGTGAGTGTATGTGAGAAGATTTATTTTATAATCTTTCAGCGTCCTTCCCATCCCAAGGTGCTGCTCCAGCAATGCCTGATTGACAAGTGAAGCAGTCACTATCCTGACAGTAAGGGCAAATATAATCTGTTGGGTAAGAATATATTTGTCAGGTAACACTTGATAAGCTATAGCTTTTCCTTCCAAGCTTACAATAATCTTTAACAAAGCACCATTTAATCCCACCTGTTTATTGAGTTTTTTAGGGTCAAGAGTTAACTGTATTCTGCATTCCTTCTCTCCTGAAGGTGTAGGCTGAGAGCACAATTCCATAGAAGCCAGGGCTTTGCTTCCTCTCTGTACTTTATTAGACATTGATAGTCATTGTTACAATCCCTGTAGAGACTGATAACTGTTAAGATGAGTTATGAATTTCACAGCGACCAACTCAAAGGATCAGACAATGAAAATTCACGTTTTAAGACTTTTACTGTAACAAAAAAAAAAGAAAATTAACATCAACAATACATTACTTCGGCAATTGTTACACCAAAATACAGAAAAAGTATTCTCTAGCAACTTCTTGATACAACCGAGAACCCCACACTGCGTTTGTACATTATACTGCACTCTCCGTAGGTATGTAGCCTTGAATTTAAAGTCCAACTCCTCCCAGCTCTAACAGGATCCCTTCCCCCAGCTGCACCAAGGTGAATGTTCCATTGTCCTTTCAAACAAAGTCACCTTCTCACAACCCTCTTGAGCATAATCGAATGGACTTCCCATTGTAAGGTACCCCTTGGTGTTTCCCTGATCTTTCGTTTTTGACAATCTTTGTTTCCTCAACAGGGGTTCTGTCCTTACCAATCCTCTGCTTGGAGGTTAACCCAAGAGTAGTACTTTTCTTCTGCCTGGCCTAGCAGCACCTGTTGTGGGTCTTCTTTTCTCCAACTCTCACTTTGACTGCCTCTGGGAATCAGTGGCCAGAATTTCACAGAGCTTGAGCAGGCACATGCCCGACCCAAGCTTGCATGACATTACACGAGAAGACACCAGCTGCACGGGACGTGTCATGGCACCCCTGCATGATATTTCGGTCAGCCAGCACCAATGGGGGGCAAGAGCAGATTTCACATTCGCTTCCAGTTCCGCTGATCAGGTTTCCACACCAAGAGTAAAATTCAGGTTTGTGAGCCTACCAGCAACAAGAATAGCTGCCTTCAACTTAACATCCAGGTGTTAAGGCTTACACCTCTCTTTCAAAAGGGTTTGACCTGAGCCCCCTGACCCCCTGGCAACCCAGTCACATGGGCCTGTTGCCGGGCAGAGTTCAGGAAAACTTAACTCCATTCCCTATTCCAGGGCATCCTGTTTTACCTTACGTTAAAAGAGACAGTTTAAAACATAACCATCTTATAAAACATCTTATTATCTAGCGATCATAACATCATTGCCTGACACTTTGGTGGGATCAGCAAGCATTGGGTTTTCACCTGCTGACTCACACTTCCCAAGTGAACAAGAGCAAATAGCGGTGGCAGGGACAGCAAGTTGAGAGTGTGCGTTGGAGGGTGCAGCACTCTCCAAGCTCTGCTCAGCTGGAGGTTGTACTCCAGAGCCATCAATGGAGCAGATAATAATTGAGTAACAGCAGAGACTGTAATTCATACTGACAGACATTCCAAGCACATTGTCCACAACTGCAGAGAAAATAGAGTAGCCTGTCTCAAACACGAGTGTGGGGGCACCATAATGATGCCTTCTTGTATTGATGGACTGGCTAACTACACAGAGCATTAAAGGTAACAATCACACAAGCCCATGCAGGCCTTGGATAAGGGAGTTCAGGCTCCGGATGGCATCTTAAATAGGATAACAATACGATAACCCTGACCTTGCGACACCCCACTGATCTGCTGCAAAGTGCCCTCCAGCAGAGTAGTAGTCATGAGAGCGACGATAGTGAAAGGAACCATGGAAGCTGCAACTCCACTCAAAACACTTCCACTTCTCATCCATTTCTCTCCTCCATTCAGTGCCCACATGCTGCTTCATGTCCCAACAGCCAAGGCTGCTCCTGTGCAGGGGGGTAGCAGTCTTCAGCAAGACCGTCAAGAGCTCCAAAAGCCAGAGGACTTTCTATTTATCCCTTCTTGGGGTGTGGGCATTGCTAGCGAGGCCAGTATTTGTTGCCTGTGAGAAGATGGCCATGAACAGTCAGAGCTGGGATCTGAGCAGGTCACCTCTACCTCTGCTCAAGCCACAGATGCTGTAGCAGGTGGGACTGAGAGGAAAAGGGAAAATGAAAGATTTGTTGTCAGAAAGGAGTATGCACATGGTTATCCTGGACATTTTTATGTTGTTAAATTTCTGATCTTTATTTGAAATTTGTTAAGTCAGGAGAGATGCTGGATAATTTCCCCCCTTCTCTCACTTCTCGGCTGACCACAAGGAGATGCATTTTTGAAAATGAGTGTTTTAACAATTTTGAGCGCATTTAAATTCTCCTCATCTCTGTCTTAAATGAGTGACCCATTATTTTAAAATGGCAACCCTCAGTTCTAGATTCTCCCACAAGAGGGAACAACTTCTCCACATCCACCTTGCCAAGACCCCTCAGGATCTTATTTGTTTCAATCAAGTCACCTCTTAATCTTCTAAACTCCAGTGGGTACAAGCCTAGTCTGTTCAGCCTTTCCTCATAAGACAACCCACCCACTCCAGGTATTGGTCTAGTAAACCTTCTCTGAAATGCTTCCAATGCAGTTACATCCTTCCTTAAATAAGGGCACTGATACTGTACACAGTTCTCCAGATGCCCTGTATAACTGAAGCATAACCTCCCTACTTTTGTATTCAATTCTCCAAGCAATAAAAATAACGCTCTATTAGCTTTGCTAAGTACTTGTTGTATCACCATGTTAACCTTTTGTGATTTATGCACTAGGACACCCAGATCCCTCTGCATTTCAGAACTCTGCAATCTTTCACCATTTAGATAATATGTTTCATTTTCCAAAATGTTGCAGCTGCTGTTTTCAATTTTTTTTCCCAAATAGCTTTAGCATGATGCAACCATCACAAGCTCATAAATTGCAGTGTACGATGGAGGATTACATCCATGTTTAGTCTGAGGTAATAGAGCCAGCATGCCAGCGCACCAAGGTCAACACTGGTAGAATGGCGGCCACCATTGAGAGCTTGGTCCAGGACATAGGTCCTGCACTGCACCAGAAGCTGCACTCCATCGCTGTATGCACTGGTGGCATCCATCATTAGTCATGCAAAAGGGGGCCAGGGCAACTCGATCTCACTCCAGCTGCCCCTTCTTCTCAAGGAGTCAGCCAGGGACCCTCGGGAACCGATAGGGAGGAGGACCAGCAGCTGGACACCCCGGAGCCATCCACCCAGGTGACTCCAGGAGTGTCCAGCCAATCCCAATCCATCTGCCTGTGACCCCGTCACCTCCAGCTCCACAGGCCAAGGAAGGTGCACCTGCCCCACAGCAGGATTCCCAAAGCAGGCCATCAAAGTCTCAACCCTCCAGAGGACACCCGCCAAAGTCGTCATAGACAAAAGTATAGCAGTCAGCAGGCTGCCTCCACCTCCACTGTTGGGGATACAGCAAGGCCTAGTGATAGGGTTAGGAAGATCAAGAAATATTAGGAGCACAATGGTGGCATGGGTGTTCACCATAGATATATATAGACTTTGCACCAATGTTATTAAAACTATACCCATTCCACATCTCCTCTTGTGTATGCCCCCTCTGTGCGCTGAGTTGTGTTGTGCTCAATCAGATATCACACCATGTTCCCTCCCCCGACTTATCGCAGATTTCGCATCATGTGCCTCTGGTCAATGTCGTGTGCAGTCATCTCATCACCGTGTGTGCCCCTTCTAATTTCATTACCGACATCAGTAATGCCTGACCCTCAATGTAAAGTGTGCATGTGCAAGGCATCTCATCACCATGCATTGCAGGTTCAAGTGATGTTCATTCTTGGCAGTGTAAGTTGGAGGCTTATGTAATCCCCGACTCGTCTGCATTGTGGAAAGGTGAAGATGTGGTGTAGAAGGAGAGATGTAGATGCGAATGGAGAAGGGTAATCTTTCCTTGAGCTCCATGCTCTCTGTCATCTGTGAGGGTTTGCAATCTGTAAGCCCATAATCTGAGATCTTGTGTGCTCCTGCCAGCTTTAGACATTGTTAGTTCTCCAAAAGTACATCTGCGAAGCTGACCAATAAGCGTTCACACCTTCCCATCGCAATGTGCCAGTGCTGTGTCCCTCATGGGCACAATTTTGTCCTGGTGCTCAAAGCTATGGCTTTAACTGTTTTCAACCTTGGAATTATCTACATAGCACCCAAGGCTATTGTCAAAAAGAAGAGATGCAGTGCTGGCCCATGTGCTCTTTATTATCAACGAAGCGGAACTTGAGGGCTCTATGGTGTGTCTGCATTTTCGGGGTTGCAAGGGTCAGGACTGACCATTATGGGAAACTGATGGTGTGAAAAAGGAGACCATCCCAGTTGCTAAGGCAGCTTACAAGAGGCAGGAGTTGCACTGCAGTCCTCAGTGGACTCATGGCAGTATACCTTCAGTCTGACAAAGCGCCTCAAGAAAATCCATCTCCAGCAATGGAAAAACACCTTATGGTGATATTGCTAGGTGAGACTTGGGCCCAAGGCAGGTGAAGACATTCAACACGTGTTAGCGCAACTCTCAGTGTCATAGTATGCTCCCCCACCCAGCCCCATTTCAGTAGACCTACTTTATGAAATGGATTTAGCCAGGTGCTTGGATGTCCTGCATTTGTTCAAGGCAATAGGTTACTCATTCAAGAGATTCTATGACTACATCCTTTGAAATATACACGTGGGCACATGTTCTGTGAGGGGATGAAATTCTTTTAGGGGGGCCTGAGAGTTCCCATCTCTGAACCTGACAGCCGCAAGGTGGGTTTTCCACCAGGCTTGTCCTGTTTGTCCAGGTGCCCACATGTTTTTTGAGTCATTGTCACACTGGGGAATTACCATGATTCGTACAATGGGTTATTGCAGGGAGATCGATAATTGGAACACATTGATCTCACATGAATGCACTATTATATTGAATGTTACAGGTTGCCTTTATAGTTATTGAGATGCTCCTAACATGTCTCAGCTGTACATTCCTCCTCATGTGGCAGTACAGGTTCCAGATGAGTGCACCTTTAATAGGCCCCCCTGTGCTGTGATCCACTCCAGAAACCGTGGCAGCCCTCCCCGTTTCACTTTCTGCTGTGCCATTGTTTGCGGTTCCAAGACGGTCCTCAGGTTTTATTTCTAGACCAGCTTTGAGCATCCCTGCGTGACCAACGAGGGGCATAACATTCAGGTTTCCCTCCCTCCTATTACTCTCAGTCCTCCCCTTGTTGTGTCTGATCCCATTGTAATTGTGGTTGGTATCCGTGTGTTACCTGCTAAGTCATTTGAGGTGGATTTTCCTATGGCCCTTGTAGACCTTACCACTCCCCATCTAGAGGCCTACTGTACCATCACATATAGGGACACCCCTCACCATGAAACTATCAAGTGCCTCCTACGCTACCAGTTCCCCATCTACAGGCTGCAGATGCCTCCCATGACTGTAACTGTACCATTACTGGCCAGGTACTATGCTAGAAACCCCCCAGACCACTGTGCACGAGGCGATGCTCACGGCCTGTGCACGCTATGGAGGCACAACTGACAGCGGACTGACATGCCATTCCTCTCCCTGGACTGGGACAAGGACTGTCTTTGGAAACTCAGCAACGTAAGCTGAAGCACTTCTTCACTCCACAATCCATCCACTCTGGCCCCAACTTGCTTATGTCCTTCTATAAGAAACTGTCTCCCAATTGTGGCTCAGAGGATGTTTCCCCACACCCCCAACTGGTGAAACTTTCCCCAGTATCCCTGACCCACCCATGCCAATGGAGCCCTTGCCCTCAAGCCTCTTCCCTCTTCCCTTGTCTTCCCAACCCAACCCCCCCAGCCCCCACCAAGTTAAGCCTTTGCCCTGCAGTGCATTACAACCCACCCTCACCTTACCGCAGGTCTGGTATATCGAGCTTTGCCTCACAAACCCACCTGAAAGCAATGTGGTGCTGCCTGCAAAGCCTGGCACAGAGTCCAAGGTGCTGCTAGCACTGAGCAATGCAGGGTAGGTGAACAGACCTCCAATTCATGGGTTAAGTGCAGGTTGCCAGGTGCGCATCGCTTATATGTGCTTGTGAATCACGCCGGTCTAATAAACGCCGGTGTGGTCTTTTGATCCAGCATGGGAGTGTGGTTCTGGTGAGCTGCCTCGATAACGAGCATTCATGATATTCTAATGTCTTGAAATGGTGCTTCTGACATGTCAGAGCGGGAAATGCGTGCCGTCATTGAAATCTGGAGTGCACAATCTGTTTTTATGCCAACGGGGAATTGATATTTTCACTCCCGCAATATTTTCCCATCCCGGCTGCTATTACGCACGCTACTGACGGGACAGAAATATCCCATCCAGGGCCTGAATTTTACGCTCCCCAGACTTCGGCTCCTGGGACTGCTTGTAGTCCTGGCCCTGTCCACTGCAGCTTCTGGCGCTGCAAAGATTAGAGAGCTGCTGCCAGTCAGATTGGCCAGCAAATCTTTAAGGCGAGACTTCCTCCCAAGTGAGGAGCAATTAACACACTTTGGAGCGTGAAATGACTGTGGGGCAGGCAGGGTATGTGTTCCCCACCAACTCTTCAGGCTCTTTAAAACCCTGCCAACCTAAAATCCTGGCCTTGGGTACATTACTCTTGGTTCCCTCATCTAAGACATTGATATAAATTGTAAATGGCTGAGCTCGAATCATTGATATTTGTGGCACTCCACGCTGCTATCACAAAAATGACCCTATTCTCTGTTCCTGTCCGTTAGCCAATCCTCAATCCATGCTAATACATTACTTCCATTCCATGAGCACTCATCTTTTGTAACAACCTCTTATGTGACAGCTTAACGAAAACTTCCTAAAATTCTAAATATACTTCACCCACTGGTTCCCTCGAATCTACACTGCTAGTTACACCCTCAAAAAACTCTATCGGTTTGGCCAAACATGATTCCCCTTTCATAAAACCATGCTGACTCTGCTTAATGAAATTGTGATTTTCCAAGTACCATGTTACCACATCACTAAGAACAGATTCTATCATTTTCCCTTTCATTGATATCAAGCTAACTGGTCTGTAGACCTCTGTTTTCTCTCTCCCTCCTTTCTTGAACATAAAAGTTACATTTGCCACCTTCTAATCCTTTGAGACTATTCTAGAATCTTAAGGTTTGTAATCAGTGCATCCACTATCTATGCAGCCACCCTATCTTAAAATCCTAGGGTGTAGGCTATTCAGCTCAGGGAATTGCTTTTAATTTCTTGACGATGTTTTCTTTACTAATACTAATTACGTTAAGTTCCTCACTCTCATTCGATTGCCTCCCCACAATTTCCAATATATTCTTTGTGTATTCAACTTGTTTAACATCTCTGCCAATGTCTTAGTGTCCATAATAATTTCTCCTGTCCATGCCTCTAAGGGATCCACATTTACTTTTCTTAATCTCTTCTTTTATAACTACTTATAAAAGTCTTACATTCTTGTTTTTATATTTCTTGCTAGTTTATTCGTATTCTATTTTCCCCCTCTATCAATTTCTTGACCATCCTTTTTATATTTTTAACTCTTCCTAATCCTCAGGCTTGCTACTCTTTTTGGCAACACTGCAAGCTTCTTCTTTCAATCTAATACTAGCCTTAACTTCTCCAGTTAGCTATGGCTACACAATTTTTTCCAGTGGCGTTATTATTCCTCAAAGGAATGCATATCTGTTGAGAATTCTAAATTATTTCTATAAATGTATGGCTTTGCCTATCTACAATTATAATTTTTAATCTAATTTCTCCAACCTATCTCCCAACTCATCCTCTCATATCTGTGTAATTGGTTTTGTTTAAATTAAAAGCTTCATTTTGGATTTAACCACTTCACTTCCAAGCTTATTCTGAAATCCTATCATATTATGATCATTTTCCCCAGAGGATCCTTTCCTATAAGATTACTAATCAGCCATGTCTTTTTGCACTATACTAGATCCAATTAGTCTATTCCCTAGTTTGTTCCTTCGTACATTTTTGTGTTAACTCATTCTCCAAGCTACATTTGTCTATTGGTTTGCCCGCTCTATATGAAGATTAAAATCCTCCAGGGTTATTGTACTATTCCTTGTCACAAGCTCCCCCAATTTGCTTCTTTGTACTCTGTCCACCACTAGGATTATTGTTAGGGGGCCTATCAACTAATCCCATGCATTTTCTACCCCCTTTTTATTCCTTAGCTCCATCTATACTGATTCTGCATCCTGATTTTCTGCGCTAAGATCCTTTCCACCTACTGCCTTTATCTCATCTTTTATTATCAAGGTTGTCCTACCTCCTTTTCCATTTTGCCTATCTTTTCTAAAAGTGCCCTGGAATATTAAATTCCAAACCTTGGTCACCCCTGCAGCCATGTCTGAGTAAAGTCACGAGCTGAAACCCATTTATCTCTATTTGTGGCATGAATTCATCTATTTTGTTCAAAATGCTTCATTGCATTCCTACTTAGTGCTTTTAAATTTTATCCTTTTACTATTTTTCACTGATGTAGTCTTTATTGCTAATGTCCTATTACCATTATTGAACTCTGTCTCTTCCTGGCACAAACTGCTTGAAGTTACCCAAATCGCTATTCTACTCTACTGTCTTGACTTTTCTATTCAGAGTTATAAATTAATCTTTATCTGAACCCTTCCTTTTAAGTTTGGTTCTGTCTCCAGGCAGCCTTCAAGTAGAGGGCCTACTTTGGGCCTTGCAGCTGATGGCGTTTCAGGTTCAAATGTAACATCAGTTATCAAAACTGGCACCTTCACCTTACCAGAGACTCCAGGAAGGTAAGATTAATCTCCCGGACAGTGCTTCCAGCAACCTGGGAGATAAATCATTTGGACTATTTTTTTTTTAAATCGTTAGTTGTAAAAATATTGGAGATGGGGGAAAAGGTTATTTGACCAGGATGGAGAGTCTGAAAGCAAGTCATGTGCTGGGAAACTCCAGGATTCCATTCAACCAGAATTGGCAACCCTAGTTCCCCCACCTCAGGTTTTATCTTTAGTTAAATAAACAAGACTCACAGATTGACCAATAATGATGTTTAATGCAATGTCAGACATTAGCAGCTTGTATTTATATAGCAGCCTTTAATATAGCAAAAGCCCTTTAAAGTAGGACATTGTTACAATACAATGCTATTATATGTAGAAAATGCTCAAATGCAACTTCTGAAGCACGTGAAGTTTATATATTACATTGATTCCAAGAAACAAATTTTTGGTCCTACCAATAACTGAGAAATTTATATCTTATCTTAACAGTTATAATTAATCTTCCATAAACCACTACAAAGGTAAATGAAGACGAACAGCATTAACAATAATCCATAAGTTCAGCAGCTCCAGGCAGACATAATTTTGATTCTTGTAGTTGGACTTTTATCCAGTTCTAGCTTATAACTGGAACCTTCACACCTCAGGATAAACTGCATCTGTAGCAATTCCACAGTTGTTATCCATGTCCTTAGCCATGTGGACATATCCTTCATTGCCCCAATTTGCTCCCCAACTAAAATTAAAGAAAAGTTTGCATTACAGTCCTGGTATCTTTAAAATAAGAGGTTTTGCTTTCGATTGCTGGCACAGAGAGTGGAGTCAAATGGGCTGTGGAGAGATTGCCCGCTGTAAAAATACAACTAGCTTGTTAAGATAAAACTGAGCCAGACTGCTGAGGGCAAAATTTCCCATCAGGTTACACTGGAATCCAGCAACCATTTCACAGCCAAATCTTTCCCCGAACGGCATTTTCTACATTTTCCATCAGGAGCAACATTGAGTGCCGAATACTTCAACCTCAATCAGTATTATCGTTAGAGGGAAATGTGATAAGACTTCATACGACATATTCCCTATCACACCATAACAACACTAACTACAAGAGCTGCCTGTCCAACCCTACTGCCCATCACTAATCAAAGGCCTGAGGATGGGGAATTAAGTTTTAAATGTCCCATTTTAGGAACCAAACTTGAATGGGAGATCTGAAACAGCAAGGATTGCAGGCCCGTTTACACTGCGACAAACCCAACAGCGATTTCCCTTCTCCCACCCAGTTGATGCTGTAAATCTGAAGTTTTTGAATGGCCCTGTCTCTGTTAAACAGGACTGGCTCAGGATTGTGGGGAAGTGGGTAAGTGGGAGCTCTGCTGCCATGCAAGATCAGCCTCGGCTCATCTGCAGCAGAATTATGGTCCCCGGCATTTCTACACCTCTTCTGTCTTTAGGGAGAAATGGAAAAAAAAATAAAGACTCTGAAGAATTTAGGTCAAATCAATAAGAAAGTTTTTATGAAAGTAGGCCTATTGGTTCATTAATTGAATTTCTTTAGCTTTAGCTGTATATAATTGAAAAGATTACAGTTGTTTAGATTTGTAACTTTAATTTAAACTCTGAGATTAAATTAACAGGAATTGAACTTGCCAGCCCTCTCCCCCTGTGTGCCTTACCTGTTCTTAACAATCCAATATGGCTTCTGATTTTCAGTCCCATATCCGACTGCCAACACTTCATGATCAAGTTTGACAGAACTGCAACGTGGCTCATAAAAAATACCTGGAGGAAAGGGAACATTTGTACCTGTTATCATGGAATTGAAATCTCAATTTCACAAGGAAAGAAGGAAAGAAGTGGGAGAATTGTATAAATTCCACGGCAATTAAAAACTATTTTTAATGGTCACAAAGTCCAAGAAATTGGCTTGCATCTGACTTTGTTTAATAAATCAGTCACTCTTAAAACTCAGGTGACAAACACTATTTTTAACACTCCCCTAATAATTGATTATTCTCCATTGCCTACAGCGGTGGCTGTCCCTTGATCCAAGAATGACGTCTACTCAGGGTCACAAGTTTCTGCCATGTCTTCTTGTGACTGAACAGCTTGATTTTTGGCCTACAGATTTTTGGGCACATGGGGCAGGATGTCCCAAGAGGTAGTGAAATCCAGAGTTCAGGATTCGCTTCCTTTTATTTCCTTCTCTGCCATCCCTCTGCCTCATCATTAAGACATTGTGACTCAATGCACAATGCAGTTTGATGGACAGGTTGCTGCCATTTTGAACGATTCGTAGCGAGCTCCTTCCAGTCATTAACACTTCAAGAAGATCTTCAGAGTGTCTTTGAGGCATTTTCTTTGTCCTCCCCTGGAACATTGGCCATTTGAGAGTTGAGAAAACAGGTGGGGGGTGGGGATGGTTCCAGTTGATTTTGCAGGATTTTTTCCTGAATGCTTGTGGGGCTGCCTTGAAGAAGGACACTAGTGTTTGTTCAAAGGTCCTCCCGTTGAATCCAGAGGGTCCAGCGGAGGTGTTGATGATGGAATTTCTCCAGCACTCTTATGCATCGCTGATACGCAGGCCAGGTCTCACTACAATGCAGGAGTGTGGTAATGACAACTGCTCTGTACACTAGTGCTTTTCCAGAGGAACCTTTGACATTGTCTTTGTTGCCAGACAAATCCAAGAAAAGTGTCAAGAACACCAGGGGCTGAATTTTCCCCCTGTCGGAGGGGTTGTGTGGGGGCAGGGGCAGGGGTGGGCGTGAACGCAATCAGCGCCCCAGATCGGGGATGTGCCACCATTTTACGTGGGTGGGCCCACGCATGCACATGAAAGAGCGCAGAGATCTCCTTGAGGCACGGAGGTACCTCCGGGAGATCGGTTTGACACGTGTAAATTTAAGTAAAGGAAAATATAAACTTTTAAAACATGTCCCCTCCTGTGACACTGTCACACGAGCTAGGACATGAGAAAGAATTATTTTTAAAATTTTTATTGACTTTTAAAACACTTCATGAAACCTCATCCTGCCCATGGACGAGGTTTCATGAAAAATGCAAAGGCCACCTGGGCTCTTCACCTGCCCACCAACGTTGAGATTGGACGGACAGCTCAGCTAATTGAATTAATTACTATTTAAATGGCCTTAATAGGCCAACTTGGCTACGCGCCCGCCGAACTGAAAATCTAAATGACGCACGGTGACGTCGAGACACCCACCGGACATCACCACACGTCATTTTACACGTTGGCAAGCGGACCCCGCCCCGCTTGCTGACCGGAGAATTCTGCCCCAGGAACTCTTCATTGCATTCATCAACCTATCAAAAACATTTGAATTAATAAATTGCGAGGCTCTGTGGATTGTGCTCCAAAGATTTGGAGTCCAAGAAACTTCATCACAATCCTGCAACTGTTTAATGCTGATATGACTGTAACTGTCTTGAATGGGAGATCTAAAGCAGATGCCTTCAAAATACAGACTAGGGTCAAACAAGGCTGTGTGAGTCTATCTGACAATGGCAATTCACTTCATCAAAGATCAACTGCCCTCTGGGTTGAGTATTAAATACCACCTAGATGGAAAACTCTTTAGCCTCAGTTGCCCCCGTGCCAAAACAAAACTGACCACCATAGACATACATGATCTACAGTTTGCAGATGATTGCAGTGACATTGCCCACTCTGCACCAGATTTGCAAGCCACCCTCAATCTCTTCAATTCTATTGTTCTCCATTTAATAAATGGCTCAATGTTTTGTTCATGATGTAAATGGAATACAGGACAGTGATTACTGAATACTAAAAATGCCAAACTTGTAACTAGTTCAATATAATTAATTGCCAACTCCACCGCCTCTGAATTTTGTAAAATCCACTCAAAAATTGTTTCAACCATTAATAGGTTCATTGTGTGCATGAACTATAAATCCTGTCTCTTACCTGATTTGTACAACATGAAAGATCTGTGCTCTGCATCTATAGAAACAGATATTGGTCCAACCGTGGCTACTGCTGCAGCTAAATCCATTTCAGAATTTTTTGGAATCATCCTGACACCCTTGCAAGTGGCGACAATATCGTTTTTGTTGGATTTACAATCCCCATCCTAAAACCAAGAGTTTGCAGAAAGCTGAGACAAAGATTTCCCAAATAAGAACACAGGAATGATTAGAAACCAAAAAAGGCCAGAAAATTGAATAACTTTATCCCTTATTGAAGAATCTCACTCCCCCAAACCTATTATTCTCCATAGCCGCTTTCAACTGCCTCATGAACACTTTTCAATGGTTTTCAATTGCAATTTATTTCCCCAGCCTCTTATTCTTTAGGTGCAAATAATTCATTTTAATTTCCTGTGCCAATTCTTATTTTTAGTTTGTGTTCCTCACATCTAATTGTTCACCTGAGTGGATAGTTTGTTTATGTAATTTTCCTTCAATGATGCTCAATTAGCACCTCCCTTCTTCCAACGAAAGACCCTGACATTCTTAATTTTCTTCATCAGTAAATCCTTTTTAGTTGATACATTCAAATAAACCCTGCTTAGTTATCCAGTGGAGTTTATGTATCCTTTGTTTAATCTGTTGATTTGCTCTAATAAATTCCTCACCCATTGATGTACCAGGGCTTCATGTGAACCTGACAGAAATCAGTAAGTGAGTCAAGACGTAAGATGTAAACACAATGGCCCAGGTTTTGCTGGATTGCGAGGGGATGGTGTTGACGGTATCCCTCTGAAACTGACCGCAGCTTCAAGATGTCAGGATTAGAAGGGAAATCCTGAAATTGTGGTCTGTCATTCAGGGATCCAACACAGGTTGGACTCTTCCCGACTCTTCCCAGAACTAGATTCATTGAAATCCATGAGAACTTTTTGTCCTCTCTCACATCACTGTTGGAAGCTCTTAAGAAGTTATGCTTTGTTCAATCAGGAGTAACTGGGCTTTTTAAGCTAATTTTTTTCATCATTTCTTAAACTGTTTCAGAATATTTTAGTCTCTACCTTCACCTCATGTGCATGGTTCAATCTTCAATATTTTTGATGTAAAAATGTTTATTTGCTTTTATTTTCCTGCTTTTTGTTTCTTGTTTGTGTGTCGATGAAAATCCTTTAATGCTTGCACAGCCTGATGACTTCACTCCAACTCCACACTGGGAAAATCCCCAGTGAAGAATACTGCAATCAGTGATAGTACTTCTGCACTGTGATCGAACTGAAATTCTCGTCAGAATGATTACTAGATCTCTCAGCGAGGCTTATTTTGTGATCATCAGTGAGCACCCTTGCTCCACTGTTGTGCAATCTCTGGGCCAATGTGAACTAGGACAGCTGTTTTGGAATACAATCTGAGAACCATTGAATGCTGAATCAGTATGAGCTACTGTGCCACAGGGATAAAGGGCTTGATTTTCCTATCCTGACAAGGCGAGGACCGGTGTCGAGCAGGCTTTGAATATGGCAGGCAGACCTGATTCTGAGATTTCTGCCCCCATTCCCATCGCCGCCAATTTTGATTAGCATGGCATTAGGAGATAGGGCAAAAGCCCACATCCAGCTATTCCGACTGTCGCCGGCTGCATTGCAAAGGTGGACATTTCAGACCCTCCGCAATTTTCATGGGGTTAAGCCAGCTTTGGTTCACATTGGCTCAGAGATGTTGTGAACCATGAAGGAATGCTGGTTTGGAATCAGGAACCACATAACAGGTAAGTTCAAAATGTTGCCAACTTTGCATATCATAACAAAATGCTGTATGATAAATTATAGTGTGATTATCAGGCTTTGTTTTGAAAAGATAGGCAACTATTAAATTGAACAGCACTGTGAAAGTGGAAAAGTTTTCAGATGTATCAGATTATATTATCCACTGGATAATGCACTCTTCTGCATTGCACACTATTGAAATTTACATTTGACTGCGTTAAATTGTTCTTTTTGCTTTCAAGTTTTCCTTGAATTTCAACTCAGATATCTGTTTGGCTGTTTCAAAGCTTGGGCAGATGGCTGAGCTCCTTGGAGTTCATTCAGCTATCTGTTTCACTGCTTCAAAGCTTGGATGGATGGTTGAGCTTCTGGCTGACTTTGAAATATTTAATGTATTCAGCTTTGGAGGTTTTGTTGACACAGTTTTGCAATGGAATGTCATTATGAAGCTTGGCTGAGTTCCACACCCATTAATAGATTCTTCAGCGCAGTTGGAGTTGTTGACACAACTGTCAAGGGATCATGAGATTGGTTATTTTTATAAGTTTTATAAGTATGTAATACTATTATTCTTTTTCAAGTACTATTATTCTTTTTCAAGTTGATTTTAAAGTACTGTTTGTTTATCCTAACAAATGCATGAGCTTCTCAAGGAGCATCTCAATGTTATTATAGGTCTCATGAATTCTGTACATAGTGGACACACCACTTAGTGGTGAGGGTGTATGGAGGTGAGGGAGTATGGGGTGTGGGTAAGGTAAAGCATATGGACAGAGTAATAGGGTTGTGAGGGGGAAAGGGGGAAAGGGGTGAGGATTTGGGGACTTCACACTTGTCTCCAAGAGTGGGCCAATGTTCCAGATAAAGGAAGTGAACTTTTTAACTTGGTTACCTAGGTATCTGTCTGCCTCTATCTCCAACTTGAGCCTGTTCTAGGGGTGGCAGCCTCAACTCCAGCCCATCCCCATCACCCTGCCATCAAAATGGTGTGGGCAAGCAATGACAGCAGGAGGTGGGTTTGCAATGTTAGAAAATGACATGACTCCCAATTCCCACTTCCAGGATGAAAATCTAGCCCAATAAATCCTGTCCATCAAGGCAAGCATTGAAGGCAATTGCATAGATTGTTCGAGGCACCACACTCTAACTGAAGAGACATGTTGCTAAAGTTTTTCATCTTGCACTCATCAGGACCAAAGCAAGAATGCCAAAATTCAAATGATCACAACAATTTATACTATAGGAGAAAGGGGTGATGATTGGTTAGCAAGGTGACTCTGATCGGGAAATATTGGCTCCCCAAGCTCCTGATAATTGAGAAAAAATGCAAAGTTTGAACATATTCCTTTTCATTTGAAGTGAACATGCCCCTGCAAATGAATGTAAGTCACTTCTAGCCACTGTAAGTGAACCACATTATGAGCTTGACTGATTATCTTAAATTGGTTGTTAGTGTAGCTATTAGTGCACTCAGGATTGTTCAGCAAGTGCTGCCCAATTTTGGAATCACATATAATGGTACACATTTTGTTTTGTGTTTTACAATCATGGATTATTCGGGTACAAAAGCAGTCAGACTATAGGAGGAGAGTGTTCTCCTCTGCCCTTACATAATCTGGGAGTGTGTGATGGATACCTAAACACTGCTTGGGTTCCTGTGTATCTCTGCCAGGAGGCTGACCAAACCATCAGAGAACAACTCAAACAAACAAAAATGGGATCTGAAACGGAAAGAGTAGTATTCCTCATTTTAATGAACACAAAAATTCTAAGAAGATTAAGGAGAAAGGAAATTACCTTTGCAGTGTAGGGGTAGGATTGTTCTGAATTGATACCATTTTCTTTGATAAATAGAAGGGCCCGCACTTTATATCCACCATTACAGCCTCTGTTTCCTACAGCTTGGGTACAATCCATCAGGTACTGCTCACTTAGGGAAATGAGCTTTCCAGTTTTCTTAAACACTTGTCCTTCAAGTACTCCAGTTGTACTGAATGCCCAGCAAGAGCCACATTGCCCCTAATATAAATGCAATCAAAGTGAGAGACATTTGTGATTGTTTTTGATATTTTATTTCACTGAGAAACCTTTATGTAAGAGTCAACAGCCATAGCACAGGGTACATGATTTCCTTTCTCGTATACATTTTGAAAATATGAGCCTGAGGCTATTAATCTTTCATTTGTACAAACTTCAATGTTGGATAGAAAATTGTTCATTAATCACCCCTGTACTCACTGACCTACATTGGCTCCAGCCCTGGCAAAGCCTTGATTTTAAAATTCTTATCCTTTTTTCTCACATCCTTCCTTGGGCCCTCCATTTCCTATCTCTTTAATTTCCACCAGCCCCACAATCCTCCCATCTGTGCTCCTCCCAAATCTGTCCTCCTGCATTTTCCCTGATTTTAATCTTTCCTCTATTGGTGCCCATGCTTTCTGCCGCCAAGGCCCTAAGTTCTGAAATTGCCTCTCTAAATTTCTCCACCTCTTTACCTCTCTCTCTGCCTTAAAGATAATCCTTAAAACCTACATTTATGACCAAGTTTTTGGTCAGCTACCTTAATATCTCCTTCTGGGCTCAGTGCCATACTTTGTTTGATATGGCTCCAGTTGAAGTTTTCACTATATTAAAGGCACTATATAAATGCAAGTTCTTGTTGTATATGAAAAATGAACATCCCGTTTCTTGATGTGTCCCTAAGAACTAAATTAGCAAACATTGAGCGACTGGCAAAGGCTGTGTTCTCAATATTGGCGATCACCCACAGTTCCTCAACATTTCACACTTCATTAATTACTAGGAGCACTTCTCCCACCTTTACCTGGTCCTTCACTGGAGTAACATAACCCTTGGGACGCCAGTCAACAGCCAAAGGCAGTTCAACATTCTTCTGTGCTGTAAGCACTTTGTGTGTCATGTTCCCAGCTTCCTTTTTGCTGAATTTATTCAAATACTGTCCAAACTCCTTAGTGGTCTAGAAAATCAAGGAACTCTGAGATTTAGTAATCATAGTATTAATGGGGTTCAATGGCCGGAATTTTCCGTCCCCGTTGGTGTCGGGCGTCATGGCAGGCACAAGTGGGAAATAAGGCAAGAAGGCCAAAAATCTGTTTCACATCACTGTGAAACCAATTTGCGATCATCTGCTCCGCCCATCAATGGAGGGCCACCTGTCCAGTTACCACCAGTCGGGAATGTCATTTTAATACATCTGCATATAATTATAAGTCCTGCTCGCTGGAATCATCCCCCACCACCACTGCACCGCGCCCCCCCAACCCCCTTCAAGGTTACCACCCACATCGGCAGGAAAACACACCAGTGCAGAACACATCTTGACAAGCGTGAAGTGCATAGGTTGGGACTTACTGTTAGGGTCTTGCACACATCGTGGACATCCAAGGAGCCGAAGATGCTGGAGCCCTACAGCTACCAGACCCTGGAGGAAAATGTGCATCACATGCTGCATGGATTCTCATGCACATGGCTCCACTGTGAAGCAGCTCATGGAAGGTGGGAGGTCTCCATTGATGTCTGGGGTCTGCTTCGGGACATCATAGTCTTGGCCATGGGCTGCTACAGATGATTGTTGGGGATGGAAGGGGGGGCAGAAGGTCTAGGATTGACTCAGAGAGGAAGGCGTACTGGGGAATGAAAATGTCAGGAGGGCGTGAGTTTGGGAGAGGGGAATGAAGGTGTCGGGAGGCTAAGGTTGGGATGGCAGGAAGGAGTACGGGGGAGGAAGTTGTTCAGGGGGAAGAAGGAGTAAGGGTGGATTGGGGAGTAATGGTGGAGGAGGGAGTAAGGAGGGTGGATGCAGGGGGGGCTCCGTGGAGGCAATGACTGCCTCCTGGGGAGCAAACTAAGGGTGGGCATGGTAGGAGGCAATGGTGAGTATGAGAGAGGGCAGAGTGAGCCAGAAGGGTGGGAGGGTGATGGTGCAACTGGTAGTGGTACAAGGTTTGGCAAGTGTGGTTGCTGGGGACTCAGAGGCAGACATAGAGTCTGTGGGTGGGAAGGAGGAGGCTGGGAGGTCAATGTTGATGGGGGTTGCATTCTCGGGAAGGTAGGGAACGTGCACGTTCACCCGGACATCCTGGGAAGAAAAGGCTTCTGGTTGGCCGGTGATGGTGGGGAGGTTGAAGGTGATGCCAGGGGGGTCAATAAAGATGGGGAAAGGATGTGGGTGACTGGGGGAGGGGAAAGGATAGGGGAGCTGCAAACAAACCTTATAACAACCATGTTCCTGAAATTGAAAATGAACAGAGCCTCATGTTGGACATGCACAGGTGCTGCATGGGAGTGTGATCAGTGGGTGGGCGGAGATGCAGGTCGGCTCAGATGGAGAACTGAAAGAGAACCCCAGCAGGCAGCATTGAAAATGCTCGGGGACAGGGGATGAGTGTGATATGGGAAGGATCCGCGTGCGTGGGAGTGTGCTTGCATGAGGCTCTGAAAGGCCCTACCACACACACACACACTGGTGCCTCCAGAATCACTCGTGGTCTGGCTGCATGCAGCTCAACTGCTAATGGGAGGATGCAGAGGGAGGACTCGTGAAGCCTGTAAATGAGGCTGAAATACACCATTACACATTAGTCAGCGAAAGGGAATATATTTTCAGATTATAAAGTAACAAAATGTATTCACTCATACAACCACTGGTGATCAGAAATTCTTAACTTTTCTAGGCGTTCCACTCCTCCTAGGTGCTGCGCTGATATCTACAGCAGGGGTGGAGACAACCTGTTCAATGGTTGGCCCTATTGCTTCTGATGATTTTAACGTGGGGCCCCGGCTTGCTTTGGCTGCCCTCCTGTGGGCCAGCTGCTCCCTCTGTGGTGACAGAGGACAAGGTTGAGGGGGTCACAGGCAAAGAGGCTCGGAGGGAGAGGACAGCCTCTGGGATTCTTGAATGGATGACACTGAGGCGTCCAGCTGCTGCTCTTCCTCCCTTCGGTGACCAAGGGCCCCAGTCTGACTCCTTGAGGGGAAGGAGCACCTGGAGGGATTTCGGGGTGCCATTTCCCTCTTACGTTGCCACTACAGGAACACACCGATGTCTCCCACGATGGAGTGCAGGTCTGCGCACATCTCTGCATTCTGCTGCACCAGGGTCTCCATGTTGTCCGCCATTATTCCTACGGTGACCTCCAAATGCGTATATGTGGGCACCACTTCATCAGACTGCAGGCAGACTCACTCCTCCAACTTGCATGCCGCTCTGTTGAGGGCTTCCAACATCTCTGCTTGATGTTCCCCCATCTTCTGCTGATTCTCCACGATGAGTTGGAAGACTAGTTCCAGCGACTCATCATCTGACTCATTTCTCACAGATGCTTCTATCCCAGCAGTCCTCCGAGTGCTGGGGAGGTCAGCTGAACCTGTCTCTTCCTGCTGTGGACACCGTCCCGAGGAACAAAGGTGTCAGGAGGGTAAGGTTGGGTTGGGGATAGGGAGTACAGGGGGAGGAAGTTGTTCAGAGGGAGGAAGGAGTCTAGGGGAAGATGAAGTAGGGGTGGAGTGGGGAGTAAGGGTGGAGGACGGAGCAAGTGGGGGGGGGCGGCATGCCCAGGTGAACATACAAGGGAGGGTTCTGTGGAGTCAATGACTGCCTCCTGGGGAGCAAACTGAGGGTGGGCATGGTAGGAGACAATGGTGAGTATGAGAGAGGGCAGATGGAGCCGGAGGGGTGGAAAGGTGAGGGTGCGATGATAGCGGTACAAGGGATGGCAAGGGTGGTTGGTGGGGAATCAGAGGCAGACACGGACTCAGCGGGTGGAAAGGAGGAGGCCGGGAGGTCAATGTGGAAGAGGGTGGGATTCTCAGGAAGATAGGGAACATGCATGTTCACCTGGACATCCTGGCTAGAGCTCTCCCTGTGATTCATGAAGCAATGATATGCCTGAAGTTTGATGGGTTTGATGGTGAATTTAACAGGCGTAGGTTTTTCCTCAGTATATCAACACATTGAAAATTTTCCAGCTGAACTTTACCATTTTTCATCATTAAAATGTCTGTGTGAAACATTGACTACTTCCTGCTGTTCCAACAACAGGAAACCTATGATCCTTCACCAGAGCTGATGTATCCCAACAATCGAACACAATCCCACTTTGGATGGCACTGATAGAGTTGTCTCCTGACACTTGCATGAAGGTAACCATGTTCTCTCTCTTTGAGAGTCAATATGCACCTAACAATCTTGCCAAGGAAGCCTGCAATGTACTATAACATAGCTGGTGCCTACAGAGGAATATTGATTGATGTAATTGGAGGAGACACAGAAGTCAGCGTCGAGAATGATGATATTGGAGGCTTACAACTAGAGCAGAGTTTGTGGACACCTTTTCAACTTCTCTTTTCTTTCAACTTAAGCGGTGGCATTGTTCTTTAAGGGGAACTTTCAGTGCTAGAGAGAGAGGATGTCCCAGAGGGGCCAAGGACAGAATCTATTTGGCTAGAGCTAAGGGGAAAAAAAGGGTGCAATTACATCATTTGGTGTAATCTATAGTCCACCAACTAGTGGAAAAGATGTAAGGAATAAATTTGCGAGGAAATTACATTGAAGTGGAAAAATTATAGATTAGTTATAATGGGGGACTTTAATTATCCAAATACAAACTGAGATAGTAGTAGTGCAAAGGGCAGAGAGGAGCAAGAATTCCTAGAGTGTGCTCATGAAAATTTTCTACAGCAGCATGCTTCCAGTCCAATGAGAAAGGAGGAACTGCTAGACCTGGTTCTTGGAAATGAGGTGGGCCAAGTGGATCAAGTGTCAGTAGGAGAACATTTCAGGAAAAGTGATCATTGTACCATAACATTTAGACTGACTGTGGAAAAGAACAAGGAACAATCTAGGGCGAGAATAATTTAGGGGGGAAAGCCAATTATATTGGGGTAAAATGGATCTGGGCCAGATAAATTGGAATCAAAGGTTAGCAGGCAAAACTTTAACTGGACAATGGGCCACCTTTAAAGAAGAGATAGTTTGGGCAGGGATAGTTTCGGTATATTCCCATGAAGACAAAAATAAGGGCAAACAAATCCAGAGCTCCCTGGATAACAAAAGAAATAGAGATTACTATGAAGAAGAAATAATGTGCTTATCACTGTCGTCAGGTGGATTATACAGCTGAGAACCAGACTAAATAAAGAAGATTCATGGGGAAGTGAAAAAGCAAATAAGAGAAGCAAAGAGAGAATGTGAAAAGAGATTAGCAGCTAACATAAATGGGAATCCCTAAGTTTCCTACAGGCATATAAATTATAAAAATGGTAGTAAAAGGAGGAGTAGGGCAATTAGGGATCAAAAAAGGGATTTACGCATAAAGGCAGAGGGCATAGATGAGGTATTAAATTAATACTTTATTGTTGTCTTTACCAAGGAAGAACATGGTGAAAGAGAAGGTAATTCAGACACTTGAAGGGTTCAAAATTAATAAGGAGGAGGTACTGGATAGGTTGTCTGTACTTAAACTTGGTAAGGACCAGATGAGATGCACTCAAGAATACTGAGGGAAGTGAGAGTGGAAATTGCAAAGGCACTGGCTATAATTTTTCAATCTTCCTTAGACTTAGGTGTAGTGCCAAAGAACTGGAAAATTACAAACGTTATACCCTTGTCCAAAAATGGATGTAAAGATAAGCCCAGCAACTACAGGCCTGGCAGTTTAACTTTGGTGGACGGGAAGCTTCTAGAAACATTAATTTGGGACAAAATTAATCATTACTCAGGCAAATGTAGGTTAATTAAAAAAAAAGCCAACATGGATTTGTTAAGGGCAAATCATGATTAACTAACTTGCTGGAGTTTTTTGATGAGCTAACAGAGAGAGTTAATGAGGGTAAATCTGTTGATGTGGTGTACACGGCCTTCCAAAAAGCATTTGATACAGTGCCGCACAATAGACTCATGAGCAAACTTGTAGCTCATGGAATAAAAGGGACAGTAGCAACATGGATACAAAATTTGCTGAGTGAAAGGAAACAGACAGTAGTGGTTAATGGATATTTTTTAGGCTGGAGGAAGGTTTGTTGTGGTGTCCCCTGGGGGTTGGTGTTAAGACCCTTGCTCTTCCTGATCTATATTAATGACATAGACCTTGGGGAAAAGGGCACAGTTTCACAAGTTGCAGATGATTCAAAATTTGGAAACATTGTGAACTGTCAATAGGATAGTATAGAACTTCAAAAGGACATAGACAGTTTTGTGCAATGGGCATATAAGTGGCAGATGAAATTCAAAGCAGAGAAGTGTGAAGTGATTCATTTTGGTACAAAGAACATGGAGAGACAATATAAAATCAAGTGGGTGCAGAGGCAGAAGGACCTGGGTGTATGTGTGTATAAGTCATTGATGGCAGCAAGACAGATTAAGGGCATGGTTAATAAAGCATACATTGTCCTAGGCTTTATTAATAGGGGCAAGCAGATTGTGTTAAACTTGTATAAAGTACTGGTTCAGCCTCGCCTGAAGTATTACATCCAGTTCAGGACACCACACTTTAGGAAGGATATGAAGCCATTCAAGAGAGTGCAGAAAAGATTCATGAAAATGGTTCTGGGTATGAGAAACTTCAGTTATGTAGATAGATTGGAAAAATTGGGATTGTTTTCCTTGGAGAAGAGAAAGTTGAGAGGAAATTTGATAGAGGTATCCAAAAGCATGAGGGGTCTGGATAGAATAGGTAGGGAAAAATTGTTCTCATTGGTGGAAGGATCGAGAATGAGAGGGTACATTTAAGGTAATTGGCAAAAGAAGCAATGGAGACATGAAGAGAAACCTTTTCATGCAGTGAGTCGTTAGGATCTGGAATGCATTGGCTAAGAATGTGATGGAGGCAGATTCAATTGAGGCATTCAAGAGGGAACTGGGTTATTATCTGAAAAGGAAGAATGTGCAGGGTTATGGGGAGAACCTGGGGACTGGCACTAGGTGAATTGCTCATTCAGAAAGCCAGTGCAGACAAAAGAGGCCAAATGGCCTTCTTTTGATTGTAACATTTCTGTGATTCTATGATGTTCTCCTAAACATTGCAGTCTAGTGTGCCATGGCTTGGCATGGCTTGGTAATGCCAACAATCTGGCAAGTGCTTGCCATTAATATATCACCCTAATCCTTGCACCCTTCATCTTTTTCAGGGGCCATTATAAGTTTTAGACCTGAATGAAGACAAAAGGCTTCATAAGGATGCACCATCACTCTTTCTTACCATGTCAAGCTTCAGCACAGAAATCGGCATTGGCATGCATTCGGTAGTGAGCCTGAAGGTAGTGCATTGGGGGATTACCAGGCACTAGTGAGCAGGAACAGGTGAAGGTGGCAAGGAAGGCTAAGGGAAGAGCCAATGAGAGTGTCAACTCAAGTTTTAGATCTGCTGAAGAGGACAGAGATAAAGATATCAAGGGCCCAACATTTATCTGTGCACCAATAATTGCTGAATACATTGGACTGGGTGCCTGTAGGGAGCTTCCAAAGTAAGTTCAATAGTGTTGTGAGATCCAGGGAATGGTTCAAGTAAGGTTCTAGTGAATGACATTGGCATTGCCATCAATCAGGGAGCATGTTGCGATAGCAGCCGGCTGATTGGACCAAACATATCTTTCATACACCTGAGACAGCTTGGAGAAATCAAGAGAGTTTAAAAAGAATGAAACGATTGACATTCACAAAGAGGTACTGGTGCAGTCACAAGCTAAGTGTTCTTTAATGTGCTCCAGACTAGTGTCATGATGCATCATTACACCTGATTCACTGAAAGAACTTTCAGACCCACTGTTCTCTTTGTCGCACCTTTTATACCAGAACTGAGAGAACTGAACTATTAAGAAAGACTGAACAGGCTGAGGCTCTTTTCTCTAGAAAAGAGAAAATTGAGGGGTGACCTAACAGCGTTTTTTGGAATTATGACATAGTGAGAATGCTTTGTCTTGTGGGGAACCCAAAATGAGGGGGTCATAAATGGAAAATATTCACTAACAAACCCAGAAAAGAATTCAAGAAAATCTTCTTTTTCCAGAGACTGCTTAGAATGTGGAATTCAGCACCATTTGGAGTTATTGAGGCAAATATTAGAGGTGCCTTTAAGGGGAAGCTAGATAAACACATGTACAGGAAAGGATTGGAATGATATGTTGATTGGGTTAAATGAAAATGGATAGGAGGAGGCTCATGTGAAGCGTAAATGCTGACACACCAGTTGGGTTGAATGGCCTGTTTTGGTGCTGCAAATTTATGCAATTCCAAGAAATGCAATTCTGTACATACCAGATCTCCAAACTGATTCATTCCTACTGTAAATGTGTGCTTTCCCATTGAGTGTTCCAGGTTATGCTTAGCAATGTATTTCATATTTTCTTCCCACACCTTTCTTCTGTAATTTCCATCATTCTGAAAAATAAATCAGCAAAATCAAATTCAAATTCATTTTATCATTGTAACTATTGGGAATATTTTCAGGATAGGTCCAAGAGGTAAAAAGTCCAGTGAACTTCACTCCATCTCATCATTGATGAAAAAAAAATCCCTTTTAGTAGTTTATCACATCAAAACCAATACATATTAAGTCAAAGAAAAATTCCGGTAGTGAACTGTGAGGTTATAACTATCAGAAAAGACAATAAGCTTAGGTTCTTTTTCACAGAAAAGAGAAAACTGAGAGGTGATTTGATAGAGGACTTTAAAATTATAACATGTAGGATGAACAGAAAGACGTTCCCTCTTTTGAAGAAGTCTTAAGCTATGTAGAATAGTCACTAATAAATCCGATAGGGAATTCACGAGAAATTTCCACACCCAAAGAGTGCTAAGAGTGTGTTTAGAATAACAATGAATATTGAGGTAAGTGGCACAGATGTTTTTAAGGGGAATCTGGATAAGCACATGAGGGTGAAAGGAATAGGAGGGTGTGCTGAGGAATTGGGTGTAGAGGAGTAGAAAAAAGATCTGTGTGGAGCATAAACACTGGCATAGACCAGCTGGGCCGAATGGCCTGTTTCCGTGCTATAGATTCAACTGTAAAATTCCTTGAAACAACAGTTTGGTTTCTAGAGTTGGATCAGTGAGTGGAAAAATAACTTCGCTGAAATGCTGTCCAAGAGCACACATGAATAGGAATTAAATCAGGTGAAGACTTGCTCACTCCTGACCAACTTATCTCAGTTTAGACAATTGTGGCATCTGCATATTGGATGCCTCAATGCAAACTTTTGTTTTCTCTCAGCCAGTTTTAGGACTCTGCTCTTGGAGGCTTTGGATTCAAGTCCCACTCCAAAGACTTGATCACATAATCTAGGCTGACACTTTGGTGGGGCAGAGTGGAAGAGAAACCCTCCCACAAGATTTTCCGCAGCCACAATTGGACCTCTTTGAGTCTTGTGGGTCCCTAATACCAGCATTTCATTCAGCCTCCAATGGCCCTCCAACCTCTGGCCAGGAGGCCGCCCCCGGAGCATTGCCAAGCTCCAGAATGGGGACCCATTCAATGCAGAAAAAACTCCATTAGTGCATGAAAATGGCCCTTGATCGAGGCCTTATTTATGCTGGCTGTCTGGCTGCCTCCATCAAGCAGGCTGCAATCTTCCAATCCTTTACAATCCATAAACACCAACTTATCAAAATACAGTAACCCATCTCCCATTCTGTACAAAGTCCTGCTCACCGCTTGCTGGTCTACATTCATTCTCCAACCCCCCAATACAGTAACTTTAAACTCTTATCCTTCCCTTCAGATCCCTTCACATCCTGCTCTGCCCCATTTCTGCTCCTTACATCCTTCTCATAACCGACAATGGAAATGAAAATTGGGCGTTATGTCAAACGAGCGGCCAAACCTCTTCTGCTCTGTTTATCGCTGAGGAAAAAGTCAAAGTTCACCCCTTGCACATCTGACTTCCTACCTTTCACTCCAGGTTTCTCAGTGAAAACAATCAAATCAACTTAGTGACCAAGAAGCAGGTTAAACAACAAACTTAAATGCAGGAAATCATGATAGCTGCTTAGTGAGTAAAGGTTCAGCATTCTGTTGAAGAGTCATGCGGACTTGAAACATTAACTGTGCTCCCTTCCACAGATGCTGCCAGACCTGCTGAGTTTTTCCAGGTATTTTTGTTTAAGGTTCAGCATTTACTGCTTCTTACCTTGTTATATTGCTTCCTATGAAATGATTTCCAGCTGAACCAGGCTTCATCCAGTATTGGGTCAAACATGGAGCTTGAGACTGTTGCTAGAATGGAGACCAGCACACACCCCACGAACAAAATGAGCTTCATGATGGACAGCCTGTTGAAACAAGGTCAATAGTGTGATACCTACAGGAAGTGATGCTCACAAATTACACTGGAAAAATATTTTGAAGTGTGGAGCATATACATCATCTTAATTCACCCAAACATTTTACTGACCATTGGGGGATGATTTCCTCTGGTCACTGCTGTGTTTTACAGCTTTGCTGGAATAGTGCAATAAAAAAAATCTCCCTGATATCCTTCCAATGTTTTGACACAGAGGAATCAGCGTTCTCTTCTAACCCTGGATCACATTCTGTAATAACTATTTATTATCTATATTTTTGTTATTCTATTATTCTTCCTGATCAACTTTTTTCACCATTCTTTTGTATCAGATGTATCTGTAACGTTTCTCCTTTCAGTCAACTTTGAAGAACATGGGATATTATGCAAACAAGAACAGACCATTTTCCCAACCATCCACCCATTTCAAATTGAGCTCAGCGCCAGTTTCCTAACTTCTCACCACATCCCTTCATCATAAAAGTTGTCCAGTTGTCCTTTGAATACACTTATAGTCTTTTCTCCATAACTTATTCCATACATTTGTTACTCTTTGGGTAAAATTCTTCTTCCTGGATGCTTTTAATATTGTATTTTATAAAACCCCTTGTTTTAAAATCAACAATTTGTCTGAGCCAGTTTCATCAATCCATATCATAGCTTTGCTAACTGAAATGAGGCCACCTTCACTAATGAGAAGTAACCCAAATTCATTAAGTCTCCCCCCAAACTGAGATTACTAAGAACCCTCTCTGTTGCACTTTACTGCACCTTGGCAGAAATGAAATATCCTCCCTATAGTCCGAAGGCCTATACTCCACAGTATACTCCATATGGGTCTAATCTGATTCTTACATAGAGTATCATCACTTATGTTCATTATCTCCTGTGCTTTTGCTAACACAACTAAACAGTTGGTTGTTCATTGTGCTGTTAAAAGGAATGGATTGGCTAATGTCTTTTACAATTTTACTATTAACTATGCTCAGGAGGAGGTGGGGAATAGTGACATGAACTGTCTGGTTCATTAATGTCCTTTAAGGGAAGGAAATCTGCTGTCCTTACCTGGTCTGGCCTACATGTGACTCCAGACCCATGGCAGTGTGGTTGACTCTTAACTGCTCTCTGAAATGACCTAGCAAGCCACTCAGCTCAAGGGCAGTTAAGGAGGGGTCTTGCCAGTTATGCCCACATCACATGAAAGGCTAAACAAAAAGATAGATTCTATTGGCCCTCTTTTGATTCCTGTAAAATAAAGACCGGTGTTCTGTTTAGAATAAAGTGATTCTGCTCCAGAAACTGTCATCTACAAGGGGAAGAGGTGGGAAGTGTAAAACAATTAAAAGAGTAAAAGAATCCCACAGTTCTGAGGTGCTTGAGCAGAATGAATGGGATCAGGAGGCAGTGCTACAAGAATCAAATGACTGAGGAAGATAAAGAGTGTGGAGAACAGCAGATTAGGACTCAGGAGGAACAGGGGAAGAAATTTCAGCAGATAATTAATGACAGTAACAACAACCTTAAGAAAGAAAGACTTGCATTTATAAAGGACCTTTCACAACCACAGGACTTCCCTAAGCACTTTACAGCCAATGAAGTGCTTTTGAAGTGTAGTCACTGTTGTAATGTAGGAAACGTGGCAGCCAATTTGCACACAGCAAACTCCCACAAACAGCAATGTGATAATGACCAGATAATCTGTTCTTCTGATGTTGGTTTAGGGATTAATATTGACCAGGACACTAAGAATAATTCCCCTGCTCTTCTTTGAAATAGTGCCATATTTTTACATCCATCTGAGAGGTCAGACAGGTCCTTAGTTCAAAGTCTTATCCAAAAGGTCGCACCTCCAACAGTGCTGCACTCCCTCAGTACTACACTGGAGTGTCAGCTTTGATTTTTGAGCTCAAATTCTGGAGTGATAGTAGAACCCACAACGTTCTGGCTTAGAGCTGATAGTGCTACCAACTGAGACATGGCTGACAGAGAATGGAGCAAAAAAGTTGTGATGTAGAGATAATGGAGATTCAATGTGAGACAAATGTTTCCTTTCAGATGAAAGGCCTTTATATGACCTGTCTAAAAGCTTGGACGAGTGCTCAGAGAATTCCCCTAGATATGGGCCCAATATTCAACACCATGGCAAATGCACCCTTCGTAGCTAAGAGTCATTGACAGGAAAAGGAGCAGAAAGCCAAGCTTCCTGGAAGAAGCTTTCACATCACTAGCTACCCAGAGAAACCCTCTTCCTCTTGGACTCAATCGTTTCTCTAATCACCAACAGTTCCCTACACCCTCACACTCAGTGTATATTTCTGATGAGGCTCAGACCTGGCCCATGGTCTACCTCGTATACGATATTTAGTCTGCCGATGTTAAAGTGAACCTCCAAAACAAATAAAAAAAATCTTTTCTCTGAAAACCAATCCCAGCACTTGTACATTTGGAAATGTTGCCATTTTGTGTTCTTTACAAGCATTCCTGTAGGAAAAAACACACACACTACAGAATCTTAAATAACATTTAGATCAGTCAGCTTACCTTCCAGTTTTCACAGGCTCGATCTATGGTCTCCCCATGCAACAAACCTACTGGGAAAGGATATACCCTGATTTTATATATATATGTACATATACATATTACCTTATTGCCTTCCAATGCCAAGATGTTGCTATGACTCAACCGATTGGCAAGTTAAGGTGTTACTATACTGTCATATCAGATGCCACATGTTGTGAAAGAGAATATTCTGCAGGTGTTGCTGAATAAATTGGATCTTCCAGTACAATGGACAATCAAATTCACTTCAAAAAGTAATTCATGTGAAGCACTCTGAGGCCACTCTGAGAGATGTTTAAGATGCTTTATCAGTGCAAGGTTCTCTTTATATCAATCTTCATTGATAAAGGACTATTAGCACTTCAGTTGCTTTACTCTAATTGAGTGATTTAAAATCCAAAGTTAGCATTTCTTTTCCAATTTTTTACCTTCCTTTGTGTTAGACTGGATGGGTGGAAAACATTTGAACCTAGGCAGAGGGAGGAATGACAGTGGCGTGAGGAATTGCAGTGAACAGAGAGAGATGCCTACGGCTCCTCATGGTCAATGGTTGGTGCTGATTCCCTCTGGGGTACAGTTCCATGGTAATAAATACGCTCAAAAACCTTGCTCATGGCCACTTGTTATGTGTGATCCTGCCAACTGAATGTTAGCAGTTCAGTGAAGCCTGATTCTATCCCGATTCAAGCCCCAAAAATTGGGTAGTTTTCACTTAGTGTATGAAGAGGTGTTAGTGAATCGCAGCCTGTTTTAAATCAATAGGAATAAGAATCAGGGGAAATATAAATCAGATGCTGATTCACTGTCACCCATGTGAACCCTAATAGCCCAAAGTTACAATCTTCCAGCAAGGATCATTGAATAGTGATTAGGGGCAGGAACCCAACTTATTTCTTCCTCTCTCCTCTCCAAGCCAAGGAAGCCCCAAAACCAGTTTGAGTGCACACACAGAGCCCCAGCTATGATTATCTAATTCAGCATAGATCAGGGATCATACCTGAGATCTTTCTGTCTATATGAATCTTTATATTATTGGGGAGATGCACCTACCCACTGATCACTGGAGGAGATCCTCTGAACCTATATTAGCATTTTCCATAAAGGCAAAATACTGCAGATGCTGGAAATCTGAAACAAAAACAGAAGATGCTGGAAAAACTCAGCAGGTCTGACAGCATCTGTGGAGAGAAAGACAGAGTTAATGTCTCGAGTCCATATGGCTCTTCTTCAGAGCTCTGTCTTTCTCTCCACAGATGCTGTCAGACATGCTGAGTTTTTCCAGCATTTTTTGTTTTTGTTTAACATTTTTCATGCTAGGCTAAATGAACAATAAGAACAGGTTGTGGCCTCAAATCCACCATTAACAAGTTGAATTCATTTTGAGATGGGACCTGTAGTAATTTTCATTTTATTTAGTGTGTAATGTGCCTTTAAGAATAATACTTGTTAGGAAAAATCACATGACCTGTAGTAACCAATAGGAGAGTAGCACACGCTACTTCAGCAGTCAGTATAGAGATAGGGTTGGAGTTGAAAGCACGTGTGTAGTTGCTGCTGAGGTTTTTTTATTGTTCATTCATGGGCTGTGGGCTTCGCTGGCTGGGCCAGCATTTATTGCCCATTCCTAATTGCCCTTGAGAAGATGGTGCTGAGCTGCCTTCTTGAAACGCTGCAGACCCTGTGGTGTAGGTACACCCACAGAGTATATTGTAAATAACCTTAACGTTTCCACTTAGAAAGTTGTCTGCAGATCAACTCTATCACTAATAATACAATTGGCAACCACACAACAGGACCAAAGGAAATGGACAAGAAAGCTTCCAACTTGTTGCAAAAAACCCAACTGGTTCACTCAAGCCCCACAGGGAAGGGGACTATCCTGAGCCATTTATCCTCCATCAGTCTTATAATATGTGGTTCACTATTAAATCATCTGAAGTACATAAGATAGGAGCCAGAGTAGGCTATTTGGCCCTTTGATCCTACTCCACCATTCAGTAAGATCATAGTGAATTTGCTACCTCAACTCCAGATGATCCCCATATCCCTTAATTCCATTAGTAATCAAAAATCTGTCGATCTCTATCTTGAATATACTCAATGACTGAGCATCCACAGCCCCCAGGGGTATAGATGCAAAGATTCACAACACTCTGGGTGAAGAAATCACTCTTCATCTAAGTCCTAAATGGCTGACCGCTTATTCTGAGACTGTGATCCCATGTTCTAGATTCTCCAACCAAGGGAAGTATTTTCTTAGCGTTAAGTCTGTGAAAGCCCTTAAGAATTTTATGTGATTCAGTTAGATCACCTCTCATTCTTCTAAGCTCCAGGAAATATTCAATAAGTCATCTATGGAACTGTTCAGTTTTAGTATGGGCAATGAATGAAGGCTTGCTGGCGTCACCTACAATGCAATAACCTAATAAAAATCCTAAGGATTCATTTACAATGATGTAACAATATTCTGAATCTTGTTTGTTCTGTAAGTCTCAGCTGCTCTTTTACAGGGCAAATGCTTTTGTTTAGCATTGAAGGATGAGTTCACCTTTGCAGCATTGCGGAACAAGTGTGATGTTTGTCAGCTGTCAGCTTCTGTTGGGGTTTTTCATTAACTGTGACCACCAAAGCCATGACTTCTATTTGTGAGGGACAAGCCCATTTCTCGAAGCTGCAGATGGCAACCTCGTGAAACTTGACCATATCGAGTTCTGATGCCTTGGTAACAACACTGATGGATTGTCCCACAATACAGAATGATGTTGTTTTATCTTGATATAATACTGTTGAAAGGCAAAGCACAAATATGTCTTTAGATACGCTGGAGTGAATCAAAGTATAATTAAAACGAGCATTGTTAAAACAAGATGGGAGATTCCTATTATAGCTGCAAACACCTTGGCCAGAAGTTTCCCCTCGTTAGGCGGGCTCAGTGGGAGCAGGTGGGGGCGGTCAGGGGCAGTCATGGGCGGTCAGGAAGCTGACCGCCATCCGCAATGACCTCAGCGGGCAGGCCAATTAAAGCCCGACAGTAAAAATTTACAAAAAAACATGTCCCCTCATGTGACTCTGTCACATGAGATGGGACATGTTTTTAATTCCAAAATGAAGTTTTCGTTTAATGGTTATTTGCTTGAGGAAACCTCATCCCACTCGTGGATGAGGTTTCCTAAAAACGTATAGGCCACTTGGCCTTTTCACCTGCCGCCAACTGTAAGGTTGGACGGGCAACGTAAATTTGATTTTAATTAGCTTGTTAATGGCCTTAATAGGTCTTTCAATTATCGGCAGGCATACAGCCGACTCCAGCACATGCCCACCGAATGAAATATTGCACGAGTGTGCGATGATGTCAGGGCACATGCCTGACATCATCGTGCGTCATTTTATGCTGGGATGTGTCAGGCCTGAGCCAGCCTGCCCAGCGTAAAATTCTGCCCCTTGGGTCAGTGGTGACATTTCCACCTCTTATTAGGAAGTTCATGGGTTCAAACTCTAAGCCAGTATCAAGGAACTATCATATTTCTCCTAATATTACTGTGGGATACTTTAAAGCATGTGTGTGTGTGTTTGTGTGTGTGTATATTTGTGTGTGTTTGTGTGTGTGTGTGTGTGTGTGTGTATGGTTCTGTGTGTGGAGCTAATTTAATTAAACGAGACACAAATAGACTGTAAGGTTTAAATTATCAAAAGAAGTTAGGTGTAAAACAAGCACTTGAAATGGAGATGAGCAAGAGGATGAGGTCTCAGCAGAGACAGTGTGAATGAAATTTGCATTTTTAGGTAAGTGGAGAAGTGTTTGATTTTCAAAGGGACATGAAAAATGTTTACATCTGGCAAGATAAATAAGGCAAGGCTATTATGTTGATTATCCCCAAAGTGCTAGCCACAATAAGGACATGAAAGATTTTTATGTTCTGGGAAAAGTAACTTCTAAAGACAAGTGGAAACAATGGGATTTACAAATCAAAAGGGATAAAATATATTTAAAGAAAGATGGAAGGTTGTGTGAGGTGTGGCCGTGTGAGATTTTAAAAGGTGACTGTGTGAAACAGACCTGGGGAAAAGCCTTTCGGACCCTGCAGAAGTTTGCTGTTCCAGTAACCAAAATTGTGTTAAAAGCCTTTGGAAGTCTCTTGTCCAGTGGGTGCTTGCGGTAAAATTGCTGGATGACTTTATAAATTTAGAATCTATTTGGACTGTTGCCTTAAAGGGGATATGTAGTTGGGAGTCTGGTTAAGTAGAAATTTTGGGAACTGTTATAAATGTATAAGTGTATTCTTCTGTGTATTTCAGTTTGTTATTCTTTTGTTAATAAGTGTTCTGATTTAATCTTTCAAATCTCTAAAGGTGGTAGCAGATTCATTACTCCAAACTGCAGGGTACAAATTTCTTATGATGGATACAAACTGCAACATCATTGTGATAGCGTAGCCAAGCTTCCCTTGGGGATTTGGTCAGCCTGGCAAATACCACCTGTCGTATCATAACACTGGACAATCCTGGAAAGCAGAGGCCAGGCCTCCAGTTTCTGAATGCTGGGTTGACATACAGTGGGGTAATGGAACTTAATGGGAATGGAGAGGCGATCCTTCCCTTGACGCCTTGCAGAACTGTTAAGTTGCAGTTATGGTAATGCCGGTGTTCTGGGGCAATTATGGCAATGCAGGTGTTCCGGTGTGCAGTTATGCTAATGTAGATGCTCTGGTGCAGTTATGGTAATGCAGGTGTTATGATGCAGTTGTGGTAATACAGGTGTTACGGTGCAGTTATCATAATTCAGCTGTTCCAGTGCAGTTATGGTAATGCAGATGTTTTGGCGTGCCGTTATAGTAATGCAGATCTTCCGGTGCAGTTATAGTAATTCAGGTGTTACGGTGCAATTATGGTAATACAGGTGTAATGGTGCAGTTATCATACTTCAGCTGTTCCAGTGCAGTTATGGTAATGCAGGCGTTATGGTGTAGTTATTGTAATGCAGCTGTTCCAGTGTGGTTATGGTAATGCAGGTGTTATCGTGCAGTTATGGTAATGCAGCTGTTCTAGTGCAGTTATGGTAATGCAGATGTTATAGTGCAGTTATGGTAATGCAGGTGTTCCAGTGCAGTTATAGTAATGCAGCTGTTCTGGTGCAGTTATGGTAATGCAGGTGTTACAGTGCAGTCATGGTAATGCAGGTGTTATGGAGCAGTTATGATAATGCAGCTGTTCCAGTGCAGTTATGGTAATGCAGATGTTACGGTGCAGTTATGGTAATGAAAGTGTTAAGGTGTAGTTATGGTAATACAGGTGTTCTGGTGCAGTTATGATAATGCAGGTGTTACTGTGCAGTTATGGTAATGCAGATGTTCCGGTGCAGTTATAGTAATGCAGGTGGTCTGGTGCGCAGTTATGATAATGCAGGTGTTCCAGTACATTTATGTTTATACAGCTGCTCTGGTGCAGTTATGATAATGCAGCCACTCTAGTGCAGTTATGCTAATGCAGGTGTTCTGGTGTGGTTATGGTAATGCAGGTGGTCCAGTGTGCAGTTATTGTAATGCAGATGTTACAGCCCAGTTATGGTAATGCAGATGTTCTGGTGTGTAGTTATGGTAATTGCAAATATTACGGTGCACAGTTATGGTAATGCAGGTGTTATGGTGCAGTTATGGTAATACAGGTGCTCTGATGCAGTTATGGCAATGCAGGTGTTACAGTGCACAGTTATGCTAATGCAGATATTCCAGTGCAGTTATGGTAATGCAATTGTTACGGTGCTGTTATGGTAATACAGGTGTTACAGTGCAGTTGTAGTAATGCAGCTGTTCCGTTGCAATTATGGTAATTCAGGTGTTACGGTGCACAGTTATGGTAATGTAGGTGTTACGGTGCAGTTACAGCAATGCAGCAGTTCTGGTGCAGTTATGGTAATGCAGGTGTTAAGGTGCAGTTATGGTAATGCAGGTATTCCAGTGCAGTTATGGTTATGTAGGTATTAAGATCCAATTATGGCATTGCAGCTGTTCTGGAGCAGTTATGGTAGTGCAGGTATTCTGGTGCAGTTATGATAATGCAGATGTTCCGGTGCAGTTATGGTAATGCAGGTGTTAATGTGCAGTTATGGTCATGCAGGTGTTCTGGTGCAATTATGGCAATGCAGCTGTTCTGGTGCAGTTATGTTAATGCAGGTATTAAAGTGCAGCTATGGTACTGTAGGTATTACGGCACTGTTATGGTAATGAAGATGTTCCATTGCAGTCATGGTGATAACACTGCTCTGGTGCAGTTATGGTAACGCAGTTGTTCTGGTGTGCAGTTATGGTATGCGGGTGTTCCAGTTCAGTTATGATAATGCAGGTGTTCCGGTGCAGTTATGGTAACACAGATGTTCCGGTGTGCAGTTATTTTGTAATGCAGGTGTTACAGCGCAGTTATGGTAATGCAGATGTTCCATTGCAGTCATGGTGATAACACTGCTCTGGTGCAGTTAGGGTAAAGCAGATGTTCCGATGTGCAGTCATTGTAATGCAGTTGTTCTGGTGTGCAGTTATGGTAATGCAGGTGTTCCATTGAACTTATGATAGTGCAGGTGTTAGAGTGCAGTTATGGTAATGCAGATGTTCTGGTGCAGTTATGGTAATGCAGGTATTAAAGTGCAGCTATGGTACTGTAGGTGTTAAGGTGCAGTTATGGTAATGCAGTTGTTCTGGTGTGCAGTTATGGTAATGCAGGTGTTCCATTGAACTTATGGTAGTGCAGCTGTTAGAGTGCAGTTATGGTAATGCAGATGTTCTGGTGCAGTTATGGTAATGCAGGTATTAAAGTGCAGCTATGGTACTGTAGGTGTTAAGGTGCAGTTATGGTAATGCAGCTGTTACGGTGCATTTTTGGTAATACAGGTGTAACAGTGCAGTTATGGTAATGCAGATGTTCCATTGCAGTCATGGTGATAACACTGCTCCGGTACAGTTATGGTATGCAGGTGTTCCAGTGTAGTTATGGTATGCAGGTGTTCCAGTGCAGTTATGGTAATGCAGGTGTTCCATTGAACTTATGGTATGCAGGTGTTCCAGTGCAGTTATGGTAATTACAAATTTCCAGAACAACTTGTAAAGTGTACAATTGTTTTAAAAAAAAACAAGCTTGGACTGAGCTTAAAGACTGTTTCAGAATGTTTCCAAGCCATTAGACAGCATCGTGGATATCAAACTGAGTCACCTCTGCATGAGGACAAAATACAATCCTTAATTTTATTATGCTTCACTGGGGTCTCGTCCAACTGTTTAGTTGGTGCCTCGTTGTAAGAATGTAATCTGTGGACTGGCCGGGGCAACAGCAAAGAATCCCAGGTGGGTGAATGGCCATTTGAGTGCCGATGCCTTATTTAGGAGAAGACTTGGCTTTGGTTTTACAGGTCACAGGATAACAGTGGCCGTCTTGCCTTATCTGCAGAAAGGACTTGAAAAATGCAGATTCACAGAGATCCATCTTGAAACATCTTCAGAGAGGCAGATTAGTGCTTCAACACAGGGAGAGTGGGAAGAGCAAGCACAGCCATCGAACTGTTGGAATCAACCAGGCTAATAAAGGGCCACGTTGCAAGTCCTTGAAAGAGAACCAGATAAATTCCTCTCTTCCCCCGCCCCCGCCTCCCCCCAGCTGATTCCATTTACTAAGCTTCCTGTGAAAGCAATCCCTGGCAATTCAACGGTGGAAGTCATCGCAGCTGCAGAGACAACTCTACAACCTCAAAACCTTCACTTCAGACAACGCAGCACCTCGGCTTCAAACCATATCAGACCTGCACAAGCAACAGAGAGGCTGAACTGGTCCAAATTCTATAAGCATCATTTTTATCTTCCTCTGTAACTAACCTTGTGCGGCCATGTGTTAGTAACTTTATCTTCTCTTAGATAACTTCCAGAGCAATAGTGTGAAATAAACTAACCTTTTCTTTTTTAAGTAAAACAGCTTCCCTGCTGGTTTATGTTTAAATTGACTTTCTCATTCTGTGGCTAAGAAAATACATACGCTTACAAATACACATACTTACAAATGCAGACTTACAAATGCACACACTCGCTTACAAATACACACGCTTACAAATGCACGCATTCACAAATGCACGCACTCACAAATGCACGTACTCACAATGCACGCACTCACAAATGCACGCACTCACAAATGCACGCACTCACAAATACAAACTTACAAATACACGCACTTGCTAGTACAAACTTACAAATACAAACTTACAAATACACACACTTACCAATACACACACTTACCAATACACACACTTACCAATACACATACTTACAAATACGTGCACTTACAAATACCAAGTTATAAATACACACACTTACAAATACAAACTTACAAATACACACACTTACAAATACACGCACTTACAAATACAAGCTTACAAATACACACACACAAATAAACACACTTACCAATACATTGTTCACTGGCAACTTTGGGAAAACACTTTTTGAAGCATCCATGATACAGGACTTCCAATGCAAACTCACTGTTTGGAGGAGTTTTCCCCAAATTGGTGCTACTTTATATTTTTCACAACTCAGTCAAAGTTTTGGTTACAACATAATAATCAAGAATCATTTTTGAATATTTAACAATTATTTTTTGCATTAAAGGTCATTGAGATCTGTTACCTTGCTGGATTTGCCACCTCCACCATGACAGCCCCACCCCCTCCCCAACCATATAGTCGCCTGAACTCATTGACACATTTTCAAAGAAACAGAAGAACAATATTTTTAATTGTTTATTCATTTACAGGATGGGCCACCCATCCCTAGTTGCCCCTTGAGAAGGTGGTGGTGAGCTCCCTTCTTGAACCGCTGCAGTCCATGTGGTGTAAGTACACCCACAGTGCTATTAGGGAGGGAGTTCCAGGATTTTGACCCAGCAACAGTGAAGGAATGGCGATATATTTCCAAGTCAGGATGATGTGTTGTTTGGAGGGGAACTTGCAGGTGGTGGTGTTCCCATCTATGTGCTGCCCTTTACCTTCTAGATGGTAGCAGTCGTAGGTTTGGAAGGTGCTTGATGAGTTGCTGCAGTGCATTTTATGGATGGTACACATTGCTGCTACTGTGTGCCAGTGGTGGAGGGAGTGAACGTTTAAGGTGGTGGATGTGGTGCCAATCAAGCGGGCTGCTTTGTCCTGGATGGTGCCGAGTTTCTTGAGTGTTGTTGGAGCTGCACTCATCCAGGCAAGTGGAGAATATTCCATAACACAGTCCCAACTTGTGCCTTGTAGATGGTAGGCAGATTTTGAGGCGTTATTAGGTGAGTCACTCGCCAAAGAATTCCTAGCCTCTGACCTGCTCTTGTATCCATTGTATTTATAAGGCTGGTCCAGTTGCAGTAATGATCAATGGTGACCACCAGGATGTGAATTCATTAATGAGATAAATGAATGTCAAGGGGGATGGTCATACTTTCTTTTATTGAAAATACTTGTTGCCTGGCACCTATGTGGCACGAATGTTACTTGCTACTTGTCAGCCCAAACTGGATATTGTCCAGGTCTTTCTGCATTTGGACATGCACTGCTTCAGTATCTGAGGGTTCCCAAATGGTGCTGAACATTGTGCAATCATTAATGAACATCCCCACTTCTGGCCTTATGTTGGAAGGAAGGTCACTGATGAAGCAGCTGAAGGACACTACCCTGAGTAACTCCTGCAGTGATGTCCTGAAACTGAGATGATTGAACTCCAACAACCATAACCAGCTGGGTATGACTTTAACCAGTGGAGAGTTTGACTTCATTTTTCCTGTAGCTTTACTGGAACAGCTTGGCTAGTTCTGGAGCACAAGTGTTCAACATTATTATTGCCCATAGCCCTCACTGTATCAATGTGCTCCCCTATTTCTTGATATCACGCAGAGTGAATCAAATTGGCTGAAGACTGACATCTGTAATGTTGGGGACCTCAGGAGGCGGCCGAGATGGATCATCCACTCAGTAGCTGTGGTTGAAGGTGATTGAGAGCGATGCAGTCTTCTCTTTTGCATCCGTGTTAGTCTCCCCAATCATTAAGGATTGGATGATCACGTAGTCCCCTCCTCCATTCATCGTTTAATTGTCCAGAACCGTTCTTGACTGGATGTGCAGGACTGCAGAGCTTTGATCTGATCCATTTGTTGAGGGAGTGTTTGGCTCTGTCTGTCACATGCTGTTTCCATTGTTTGGCAATGTCTGAGCTTCATGAGGTTGGCACCTCCCTTTCAGATATGCCTGGTGCTGCTCCTACATTCTTTCTTGTTCATTGAATCGGGGTTTGATGGTAATGATAGATTTAGGGATATTCCAAGCTAAAGGGGAGATTGAGCAACTTAAAACTGGCATCCATGAGGCACTGTTAGTGACCCTGTCCTGACAAAGAGTCATCGGTTAAAATGTAAAGTCTGCTTCCATCTCTACAGTTGCTGCCTGACCTGTCAGTATTTCTAGTATTTTCTGTTTGAGACTGAGACATTGTCTGTAAGGTATGATTCTCTAAAGTATGACTATGTTAGGCTGTTTATTGACCAGCCTGCAGGACAGTTTTCCCAATTTTGGAACAAGTCCCCACATGCTGTTGAGGAGGACATCAAGCTGGGTTCCTCTTTGTCACATACTAGTCTGATTCTGACTGAGCCAAGCATTTGGCCTCGTTTCATTCTTTGTAGTGGCTTTGATGCAAATGGGTGACTTGTTGTGGTTGTCTTATGGCTCAGTCAGTGTTGCCCCTGCCTCTAACCCAAAAGGTTTGGGTTCAAGTGCCACTCTAGGATTTGCTGGTGATGAGAAGACTTTATTGGGTTTAATAGTCTGATAGTCAACCTGCTAATTTGTCTGACCTCCCCTACTAAGGGGTAAAGTGTGTCTGAGATATGAAATGACTAGTGGTGCATCCAGCTGTTTCAGAGGGCAGTTAAGAGTTGGCCATGTAGCTGTGGGTCTACAGTCACATGTAGGCCAGGCTGGCTGAGGGTGATGAAGTTCCTTCATTAGCAAGCTACATTTTACAACAACACAGATTTGAGGTCACCATTACTGATATTGTTTTTATTCCAGATTTATTTAATTGTTTTTTTAAACCAAATTCAAATTCACAAACTATTGTGATGGGATTTGAATTCTTGCCGCTAGATTATTAATCCTGGCCTCTAGGATCACAAGTCCAGTAACCATGCCACCACTCTACCCAATAATAAGGCAGAAAACCTCAGAGAAAATAAACCCTGGATTAATTTTAAGGGACAGTTGAATACTGCTTTCCTTTCTGAGCTGTATGTGAAAAACTCACCATGGGCTGTGGGAAGGGACAGTTCATTAATGTGGGAAAGTACAGAAGAGATTGGCTGTGCATCATTTACAACTCTTTCATGTTGTTAGAAGTGACAGCTTGGAGAAAGTACACACACGGAAATATAGGAGACATATAGGGAGAGAGAGAGAGAGAGAGAGGGCAAAAAGTGATGGACAGAGACACAGAGGGACTGACAGACAGATCCAGAGATGAAGAGACAAGCAAAGTGAGAGAAATGCTGTAGAGACAAAGACATGAACAGACAGAAAAGGAAACTGAACAAAAAAAGACAGAAAATGACAGACTTAACCTCCCACTCAAAGTGACCCAGCCAGCCTCTCAGTTGTAGCAAATGGAAGGCGGCCCAGTTCCAGCTTCTCAGGATAATTAGGAAATAAATGGTGACCAGGCTAATGACACCCAGATCCCAAGAATATAAGAATGTGTAATTATTCTGAAGGTTAAATCTGTAATGTTGTATTTAGAGAGCAATACTGCCCTCTATTGACATTTGCTAAAACCTACAGCGGACAAATTTATTGATTGTCAGCCAATCAATACACGTAAACATAAAAATGATACGACAAATTGTGTTTATATAACACCTTTAACATAATGAAATGTCCCACGGAACTTCACAGAAACATTATAAAACAAAACATGACACTGAACCACATAAGGAAATCTTAGTTCATGACCAAAAGGAGCATTTCAAAGTGAAAAGCAAGGTAAAGAGGCGGAGCTCCAGTTTCACCTACTCCAACCCCCGGCCCCCCTTAAACAGTATAAATTTCATCACATTTCTACTTCTCTTTAGCTCTGAAGAAGAGTCATACGGACTCAAAACATTAACTGTTTCTCTCCCCACAGATGCTGTCAGACCTGCTGAGTTTTTCCAGCACTTTCTGTTTTTATTTCAGATTTCCAGCATCCGCAGTATTTTGCTTTTATCTTATGTAAAGAGGGGGAGGTGGTTTAGGGAGACAGTTCCAGAGTTTAAACCTGGGCAACTCAAGTCACCAGTGGTGGAGCAATTATCATTGGGAATGCACACAGGCCAGAATGAGAGGAGTGTAGGTATCTCAGAGAATCGAGGGGCTGGAGGAGATGGCAGAGGTAGGGAGGAGCGAGGCCATGGAGGGATTTGAATACAAGGATGAGAATTTTAAAGTCAAGACATGATTGGAAGCCAATGTAGGTGAGCGAGCACGGGGGTGGGGGTGGTTGGGGAACAGGACTTGCTGCGAGTTAAGACACAGGCAACATGCTGAATATACACCGGACATCACAATCTGGCAGTTTTATAGCTCTTACTGAAGTGTCTCTTTATCACCTGCTCCTTAATGCAGTGCAGCCATTGCTCTGCAATTGATGCATCTACAGAAATGGTCACAGGGCCCCATTACTCTGGAAACTAATTTTTGTTTAGAACATTTACATTTATAGGGCACAGAATGAGGTGTATTATTTAGGGAAAGCAGCAGCCAATTTACAATCAGCTACATCTCACAAGCTGCAATGAAATGAATGGCCACTTAAGCAGTTTTTGGTAGTATTATTTCTGGGAAGAATGTTGACCAGGACAGCAGGAGATCTCCCCTTCTCTTTGCCGAAAGCACCTGAGGGGGAGGACAGAGTTCTTTACTGTCCACATGGAGAGAAGAGCAGGGTATGGAGTTTATAACTGATCTAACGGACAATGCAGCATTTCCTCAGCACAGCATCGATCGGGCTCTGACCACGATTTCACACTGGAGAGCCAATTAAGGCCCACCCAGCGTGAAACATGGCTCCTCACTGGCCAGGAAGAGCTGAGCGGGGGTGGGGATGGGGGCCTGTCGGCCATCGAGTCCAATGGCGACCCAGAGGCTGGTTTAAAAGCGGCACAGGCTGCCCCTGGGAGCTGCCAGGCCCCGGGGAGGCCACCAGGCCCCTGAACTGACACTAAGGACCCGAGTGCAGCTGGACACATCAAGTGGGAGGACCGGTCGGGTGGGCTCTCGGCCCCCCACTTTTCCGATGAGTGCCTCACCGTCCTCCTGGAGGATGTGGCTGCCAGGAGGGACACCCTTGTCCCCAGGGATGGGAAGAGGAAGCCACCGCACGTCATCAAGAGGGCATGGGAGGAGGTGGCAGCACTGGTCAGCAGTCTTGACGAGGCATGGTGCACCTGGGTGCAGTGCCTTAAACACTTCAATGACCTGCTGCGCTCAGGAACAGAGTACCATGTTGGCATGGGTCAGTGTGCAGATGTGTTAAAATCTGGCCATCTCCCCATGGGCCTGAAGGGTGCTAGAGTCTGAGTTCCAACTGTCAATCACGCTGGACTGGCCAAGGGGGTGAGCCCTGGCTGCTTGGACTGAGTGCCTTGGGGCTCGAAGGCCACAACTCAGATCTGCCCTGTGAGGTGCTCCTCAGGTGGGGTTGGCCAGGCTGCAGTGGTACTGCAGGTACAGGGTGGACTAATCAATGCTCCTCTATCCTTTCAGGAGAAGACAGGCCATAACAAAATAGAAAGGCCGTGGACCGGCAGAGGCCCCGCTAGCCTCCAAATCTTCTTGATATACAAGCAAGATGCCCTGGAGCTCGAGAGCCATCACACCCTACATACAACCAGGCATGCAGAGGCAGGGGTACCAGATGAAGGGAAGAGTACAGTGCATAGAGATGAGAATTTTGGTTTGCATGACCATTCTAGTGTAGTCTCATCATTGATGTGAGCCTCGATCCTGGAACCCCCATTGATCAGTGCAAGATGAGGGCACCATGATGCAGATCTCCATTGTCTCACCAGCGTACCTGGCATGCACAGTGACAGAGTGATGACTTTAACTAATGACATGTCCTTGTTCTCCCTTTTATGATCACCAGCAAGCTTGCACTCTGTGGACCCTGAAGGGCCACCCCTGACACCAGAGAAGTGTCGAGCTTCTGTTGCACCTGTGTCACACCCGCTCTCTGAAGCAGGCATCAGCACAGACACCAGCATCTCGCTGGGCATTGTATCGGCTAGTATCTCGGTGCACATTGGTGAGGGCACTTCACACTCGCTTGAGGTGCAGGTGGAGGCAGACAGTGCCCAGGACTCTGGCATTCGGAGGACTGCTGGGAACCAGGACGATGCTCAGTCGAAGGCAGATGATGAGCCTCTGGAGTCGTCCGTTAGGCAGCAGATGCTGGATGGCCAGTGAGATGTGCAGGAGGATCTGGTGGAGAATCATGAGGGTCTGTGTGCCATGGTCTCTGTGATGGAGGAGTCCATGAGAAGCCCCAGCACTGCGTTGACCCTCATGGCTGATCTCAATGCCTCCTCCATTGAGGAAGTGGCAACCCTCATGGAGAGGCAGCTCCAGGGACAGAGTCAGTGGTTCCTGGGGTTGCACTCGGACCTGCAAGCCCTCACACAGACACTGACCTCAGGTGGTCAGCATCCATGTGGGAGATGGATGAGGCACCCAGTATCCCAGCTTGGTGCCCGTCCATCAACGGTGAGCAGGAAAGCCCAAAGCAACCTCACATTGGTGCATGAGCTGCCTGTCATCTCTGCAGGATCCTCTCAGGGTGCTCTGGATGATGGCAGCAGCTCCTCCACCCCTCTGCCTGTGACCGTGGCACCTGATCAGGCTGCGATGACTGGGGAGATGCCAGCCATGGCACTGGTCACTCCCTCCCAGGCAGGGCCAACACCGGCTCCACTGGCCAGAGGACGACTGCCAAGCTCATCAAGGCCAACAGGACAGTAGGGGCTGTCTCCAATGCTGGTAGCAGCGAGGGAGGGGGCACCAAGACATAGCACTCGGAAATGTAAGTTAAAGGCTCCATGAGCACAAGAGGGACAAGTCATGGGTGATTTTATGTTCATTTATGTTGATTTTACATATACTGGCCTGGGTCAGAAGACCAGTAATATTTATGTAAATGTTATTGAACTGTCAGAATGAGATAAATTGTATTTTTGTCATCATGGCCTGAATATGCTTCATCTTTTTATTCCATTGGTGCGGGGAACGCCAGTATGTAATGCTGGACGTATGTGGCTCTGAACTTTATTGCACAGGCACTGAGTGCTCTTTGGGTTCAAATGAAAGGGTCCTTTCAGACATCAGGGATGGAGGCGGCAGTCCTGGCATGTGGTTGAAGTTGATCTTTGGTAGCCAAGCTGAAGGAGCATTGGATCAAGGCTTCTCGAGTGTCCCTGCCTCCCTGTAAGTTACAAAGGCCTGCCTCCATGCCCTCAGCATTCTCCTTGCCATGCTCCCCTTCCGACTCACTACTGGGCTCATCACCTGTGGCCTGTGGAGCTATGTCAAGATCTTCTTCCTCCAGTGGGTCCCCCCTTGCCAGTGTCAGATTGTGGAGAGCGCAGCATGCAACCACTATCAGTTACACCCGCTCTGGGTGGTATTGTAATGCTCCTCCTGAATGGCCCAGTCATCGGAAGCTCATCTTCAGAAGACCTATGGTCCTTTCGCCCTTATGGAGACATGGTTCTTATAATAACATTCTTCAATGGGTAGCCCTTGTCACCCAGCAGCCACACATCCAGCTGGGCTGGAGCACTCAGACACCTGGGAGTGTCTGAGGATGTAGGCGTCATGGGAGCTGCCTGGGTACCTTGCACAGACTTGTAGAATCAGCATCCTGTGATCACACACTATCTGCACATTCATGGAGTGGAAGCCCTTCCTGTTGATGAAGGCACCGGGCTCACCTGCTGGCACCTTGATGGCCACATGTGTACAGTCTATAGCACCCTGGACACGGGGGAAAACCAGCAATAGCTGCGAAGCCTCTGGCTCACTTTGTCTGGCTGGCCTCATCCACACAGAAATGTAGGCAAGTCAATACCCACCTGAACAGAGCTTCTGTCACCAGCTTGACACAACTGTGGACAGCTGATTGGGAGACTCCACAAAGATCACCCACCGGCCCGTGAAAAGAGCCGGAGGCATAGAAGTTGAGGGCCACTGTGACCTTCAGCGCCACCGGCATGGGGTGTCCCCCCACACAGTTGGAGCTGATCTCAGGGCCAATCATCTCTCAAATGGTCGTGACTGTTTCCCCTAAGAGATGGAGCCTCCTTCAGAATTGCACCTCAGACATATTGAGGTAGCTGCATCACCACCTGTAAACCCCGGCAGCAGGATAGTGGCATCTTCTGTGGTCCCTTCCACTTTGGACTTCCTGCTGGCCCTGCGCCCCTTGTGCCTGCACTTCTCCTCCCACAGGTCCCTCTGCTGGAAGCTGCATTGGGACACCTAGCCACCTCCCCCTTCTGCCCCTCTCTTCCCCTTCAGAGGAGGTGCCACCAGCGGAGACCATAATCCCCATTACCAGGGTAATGGAAGGCTGTCTGATACCTGGAAGGGTCCACACAGTCTCAGTCCTGCGTGGGCCTTCAAGGAGTCGTGAAATGAAGCCCAGAAATGCTAACAATGAAGCCCCAAATAGAGATGAAGCTGCCAAGTGCCAATAGGTCACCAGCAACAAACTATCTACCAAATTCTTCTTTAGTCACAATGGCAATGCTGCTGACCCTTTTTATCCCGCCTGGGGATGAAGTTTGTGAAAATGTCAACTGGCCGCCTGCCTGTTTTGCCCATGTGATGAGCAGAAAATCGCATGGGTGAGGAAACATCAGAGTCAATTGGACTGTTGAGGACCTTAAGTGGCCTCTGAATGAATGGCAGGCGCTGCTCCAGGACCTGCGGGTGCCCGTTGAGTGAAATATCGCGCAAGTGCACAATGACGTCGGGACGCTCGCCTGACATCATCGTGCACTATTTCGCTCCCAATCAGGTCGAGCGTGTGGCCGCCCAGGGGATGAAAAATTCAGCCCCTGTTGGAGCTAGAACCCAAAATCTTCTGACCCAGATTTACAGTTGCTCTGGAAAGATATCAGTTGTATGGAAGAGCATTCACCACTAGATGGCAACACTTCATTTGCATGGTGCAGAGTTCGCCAGGAGAGGGCAGTGCCGCTCCATAAAAGATCACAAAAAATACACATTCCCCCTCAATACCCCTTCATCGTATTCTATGAACATCACCTTATGCTCCTTCTCCATCATGTATTATCTGGTTTCCCCTTAAATATATCTATGTTAATCACCTCAACTTTTTGTGGCAGCAAGTTACAGATTTTCAAAGCTGAGGACCTTTCATCAGAACTGGAGGACATTAGAGATGAAAAGTTTTTAAGTGCACAGGCAGGGAAAAGGAAGGTAGGAAGGGAACTAGAGGGAAGGTCAGTGACAGGATGAAAGGTCAGAGTAAGGTAATGGCAAACGAGATGATTCTGCCAGGCGCAGTGGGCTAAGGCAAAAGCAAAGTACTGTGGATGCTGGAAATCGGAAATAAAAACATAAACACTCTGCAGGTCAGGCAGCATCTGTGGAGAAAGAAACAGAGTTAATGTTTCAGGCTGATGACCTCTCATCAGAACTGGGAAAAGTTAGAGATGTGACAGGTTAGAAGGGAAGAAAGACCAAAGGTTGGAAGGCAAAGAGATTAAATGACAGAAGGAAGATGGAAATGGGACAAGAAGAGAAACAAAAGGGTCAAAAGGAGGTGTAAACAGTTACAGAGGAGACGGCTCCCTTGGCCTGGGAATGTGGCAAAAAACAAGTTATATTCTTAGGATGAGATGAAGAGGAGAGCATAGAGAAATGTGTGTTTTGCTTCATGATTTTTAATTAAGAGCCACTGCCCTCTCCTGGCAGACTTTGCACCTTGCACTTTGCAAGTTAAGTAATTTATAGAGACATGTTGCCATTTAGTGGTCAATTCTCTGCCATGCAGCTGATATCCTTCTGCAACTGCAGGAAGATCCCAGGGGTCAGACAAACTCTCTGGCCATGTACAAATAGGGGCTCCTGCAACTGGCTGAAGCTGGAGGAAAAGTTGATATCAGGGTCTGATTTGAATGTACCCCAGCGACAGTACCTCATGGCTGTAAAGGAAGAGAAAGAATGTAAGTCAGGAATATTAATGCAGTGCTCAGCTTCACAGACCACATTGACCATTATATCAGCAACTGTATTCCCAGGCTTTGGCACAGCCACCTCCCAATGGCCCAGGATAATAATGTGTGCAAAATCCAGGCCTGGACAGAGACAGTGGAGGTGCTTTCCAATCTGCTTCAAGGACATAGCATTTCGAGTGGCAGTCAAGGTCATGACAGCCCTTAACATTACTGCTGCAGTTCATTCCAGACCAGCACTTGTTAACCAGGTCAATGTGCTGGGTGGATATGTCTGAAACAGGTGACTGATGCGCTGCTTTCATCTCATGCTGCCCAATTTTGCCCCACTGCTGCATTTGAGAAAGGGTAAAGGTCGTTCATGGTTATGGCCAACAGGTGCCCGTTCCCCCTCTGGCCCATCACCTGGTCCATCCCACCTCAACACACAGATTCACCCAATGCTATCTCATCAAGGTGGGGTAGCTGCACTGGTACTGACAGTGACAAGAGGGATACGGGTTGCTATGAGGAGCTGTCTTATTCTGAGCCATGGGCAAGCTATTGCCCCAGGCCAAAGTACAGCAGCAGAAGAACAAGCAATGGAAGTATCCTCAAACAAAGCGAGCCTTGCAATGTACTGCGTGTGATGTATGTAGAGCAATGGGTTGTGAGGGACAGCAACTGAGCTGTTGTTAACTCTGAACTTGAAGATTTACAAACTCTTCTCAAGAGCAATTAGGGATGGGTAATAAATGCTGGCTCACATCTCAACAGTGAATAACAAAAGTATTCCTAGCCCCATGTGCCTATCCTATTTCCAGATTACTTCATTCCTCCATCTAGCTAATCTATTCCTCCAGACTGCTGATGTTAATTTCCACAACCCTCTTTATTAGCCCTGAGAGTGTTTGCTCCTTCCTTTAAGTGGCTACATCCTTTTAAATGTTCCCACCTGCATTAATGGAAATTACTCCCACACCACAAGTGCACTCCCTGTCATTGACTTAATGAGCACAGAGAGAACATTCCATGGATCTCAATGAGCTGAGCTCACACACGCGCATGAAGTCAGCCTCCGATGTATTATCCTCCCCCAAAAAGGGCAAGAGGATCACATAATCAGTTGCTAAAAATAGACTCATAGGCCTGAATTTTTCAGATTGTTATGATCCCAGACGAGGTTATCCCTGGACAAAACTGATCCCAGAGAGGACCAGTTTGATAGATTCTAACTTTTTATTTGTTTGTTTAGATATGTGGAGGGTGGTTACTGAACTGACACTTTCTCTCAGAAGCCTTCCACAAGGGTTCACCTCCAGGGTTTCAAACTCTCCATCCGATGTTCCTCTCCCCTGGGTCACCACATGCATTCAAGCTGTCTTCCACACACTCTCACTGACTCAGCTGTCAACAATATACCATTGCTTCACATGCCCATAGCAAAGAGTTACAGACCTTCAGTTGTCTCTTTGGACTTTCTGGCCTCTTGCAAGCTGTTCTCACTTTAAATCTGCTTTCTGCAACTTTTGTCTCTTTAAATCTTAAGCTTGGAACCTTTCTCTCTGCCCCTCACTCTTAACTTCACCTTTTCTAGGTTTCTATCTTTCCTTTGGATAGGTCTTCTTGGGACTTTCTCCTGTTCCATTCTCCTGGATTTTGGGGTCTTTTCTTCAGCTTGGGACTGGCTGTCTGTCCCCTTTGCTCCAGTCTCTCCTGGCAACAACTTTCAAAGCCAACTGAACTCAAACAGCTTCCAAATCAAAACTGCTGTTTCTAGTTTTTTTGTGTGTGTGTCTGTGGGAGGGACCTGCCTCTCTGGGCCCCTGTTGCTCGGCAACAGCCCAATAGCTCTACTCTTGCTTGTTTAACAGCTGCAAAAGTCATAAAGCTCTCATTAGAAGTGCAGGCACCTTTTAAAGTGAAACTAAAACTCAACTTGACCCTTTCCTAACACACAAATGCAGAAATACAAATCAACCTTAAGCTTTAAAGCTAAAACTCATTCCTAACACCTACAAATGCAAAGATAATATACTTAAACTGTCTCTATTTCCTAACAGGATGGCAGGGTCTCGCTCCCTGCCATCCAAAGAGTCAGCGGAAAACACATCCCCACCGACTCGGAGTGCCCCACAGCCATTTCACCCTCGAATGAGCATTCAGTAGCTGCAGGCGGGACCTCTGCTCCTCATTTGCAAGGAAATCCCTTCTTAGAGAGCTGCCAGCCCCTGTCCAGTCTCTCCAGTCCCTGCAGTGGTCTGAAGAAGAAACACAGGAGGATGCCAGAGCCTAAATCCGGGCACCTGAAGCCCAGGGTCTCAGGGCGGGGAAGGTAGGGAAGGCCTGTGTGTGGCCACAAAGGAGGCGATTGGGTCCTGGGGGAGAGGCATGGTGGTGGGGGGGAGAGAGGTCTAGAAGCCACTGGACCTTAAGTGGAGGGGAGCACCCCCAGTCAGAAGGGGGCTTCTCAGCCCTTCCCCCAACCCTTCCCGCATGAGATCTAACTCTGTTCTTTTTCAGGTTTCCCCCCACGGATGCTCAATAATCCCACCAGCCTAAAACTTGAGGCTGAGCAGGAAACAGCACTTAAGTGGCCAATAATTGGCCTCATTTGGAGCAAGGGAGGGAGGGTTTCCTGTCCGAGGCCTTGCCTGCCCCAATGTAAAATCGCTGTGAGGTCGGGGAAGGCCGGAACCCAGAGGGAATCGTATTCCTTCTATTTCCAACCCCCCCCCCCCCCCCACCGTCCCTCCTCCCCGCTACAGCCCCACCAATCACCTAAAAACCCGCCAGTACGGGAGTGTAAAATTCTGGTCATAGAACTGAAGCCCATCTGAAAAAATATATTTGCCTAATATGGGAGATGCAACTGATTAAAAAGGCAATTATTATGAAGCTCCCTGACTAGCAGTGCCAGCTGAGGCTCAGCTGGTAACATCTCATCTCTGAGTCACAAGGATATGGATTCAAGTCCCACCCCACAGATTTGAGCACAGATCTCAGCTCCTCTGCAGTACTGAGGGAGTGCTGTCCCATTGGAATTGCTGTCTTTTGAATGAGATGTTGAACTGAGATCCCATCTGTCCTCTCTGGTGGCAGATCCTTTGACACTATATTGAAGGAGAGCAGGGGAGTTATCATTGATGTCACAGCCAATATTTATCCCTCAACCACCATCGCCAGAAGCAGATTACCTGGTCATTATCATATTGCTGTTTGTGGGATCTTGTTATGTGTAAATTAACGGCCATGTTTTCCACATTATAGAACAGTGACTACACTTCAAAATACTTCATTGGCTACAGCATGCCTGAAGAAGTCCTGGAGTTGTGAAAGGCACTATATAAATGCAACCTCTCTTTCTAATTGGAAGCATTGGTTATATTTGAATATAGGAAGCTCACTTGTTGCGTTTTGTCTGTTATGTTTTCCTCCCCCATCTCTGTAGGTCTAACTGCAGCATTACTCCAGCCCAGTGATAGAAAGCTCCCACATTTCACCCTAGTCATTGTTTTGGAGCCGGGAAGTGTGGTGACTTTCGGCAGTTGACCCGCAACTGAAAACCCAAACATTAGGATTTGTCCAATGTCAGGGCTGACACTCCAGTGCAGTACTGAGAGAGTGCTGCAAGGTCGGAGGCGCCACCTTTCGAATGATTTGTTAAACTGAGGCTCCACCTGCTCAGTTTGATGCAGAAGATCTCATAGCCCTATTTAGAAGAGCAGGAGAGTTCTCCCTGGAATCCTGGCCAATATTAATCCTTCAGTCGACAACACAAACTCAGATTATCTGGTCATAATCACATTGTTATTTGTGGGAGCTTGCTGTGCGCATTCTGTACTTCCTACATTACAACAGTGACTACACTCCAATAAGTAGCTCACTGGTTGTGAAGTGTTTTGAGACGTCACGTGGTCATGTAGAGCGCTATATAAATGCAAATCTTTCTTTTTCGTTCAGTGCACACAGCTTTGCTCAGCACTGTGCATGTGTGTGAAAATGTGTGACTAAAGTTCCACACCCATATCACACCACAGTGACGCTTGTTCTATACTGGTGACACATTTCGCTCACTGTTAAACTATTGTTAACTTACAGTAAATGGATCTTGTGATGATCTTCCTCTTTCACTCATTGCTAATTTAGTGAGAGGAAGATGGCCTGGTCAGAAATTGAAACTCATCTTCCTGACATGAATTTAAAGGGGCTCTGTCCTTATGCTAAAGTATTTTACAAACCTTTATTTCATTTATTTGCCAATCACAATAAGACCATAAGACATAGGAGCAGAAATTAGGCCATTCGGCCCATTGAGTCTGCTCCGCCATTCAGTCATGGCTGATAAGTTTCTCAACGCCATTCTCCCACCTTCTCCCCGTAACCTTTGATCCCCTTACCAATCAAGAACCTATCTATCTCGGTCTTAAATACACTCAATGTATTTAAGGCCTCCACAGCCTTCTGTGGCAATGAATTCCACAGATTCACCACTCTGGCTAAAGAGGTTTCTCCTCATCTCTGTTCTAAAAGTTTTCCCTTTACTCCGAGGCTGTGCCCTCGAGTCCTAGTCTCTCCTACTAATGGAAACATCTTCCCCACGTCCACTTTTTCCAGGCCTTTCAGTATTCTGTAAGTTTCAATCAGATCCCCCCTCATCCTTCTAAGCTCTATTGAGTATAGACCCAGAGTCCTCAAACATTCCTCATATGTTAAGCCTTTCATTCCTGGGATCATTCTCGTGAACCTCCTCTGGACCCCTCTCCAGGGCCAGCACATCCTTCCTGAGATACGGGGCCCAAAATTGCTCACAATATTCTAAATATGGTCTGACCAGAGCCTTATAAAGCCTCAGCAGCACATCCCTGCTTTTGAATTCTAGTCCTCACGAAATAAATACCAACATTGCATTTGCCTTCCTAACTACTGACTCAACCTGTAAGTTAACCATAAGAGAATCCTGGATTAGGACTCCCAAGTCCCTTTGCACTCCAGATTTCTGAATTCTCTCCCCATTTAGAAAATAGTCTATGCCTCTATTCTTCCTACCAAAGTGCATGACCTCATACTCCCCCACCTTGTATTCCATCTGCTACTTCTTTGCCCATTCTCCTAACCTGTCCAAATCCTTCTGCAGCCTCCCCGCCTCCTCAATACTACCTGTCCCTCCAACTATCTTTGTATCATCTGTAAACTTAGTCAGGAAGCCCTCAGTTCCTTCATCTAGATCATTAATGTATAAAGTGAAAAGTTGTGGTCCCAACACTGACCCCTGCGGAACTCCACTAGTCACCAGCCGCCATCCTGAGAAGGACACCCTTATCCCCACTCTCTGCCTCCTGCCAGACAGCCAATCTTCTATCCATGCTAGTACCTTGCCTCTAACACCATAGGCTCTTATCTTACTGAGCAGCCTCCTGTGCTGCACCTTGTCAAAGGCCTTCTGGAAGTCCAAGTAGATAACATCCATTGGTTTTCCTTTGTCTAACCTATTCGTTACCTCCTCAAAGAATTCTAACAGATTTGTCAGGTATGACCTCCCCTTGATGAAACCATGCTGACTTTGCCCAATTTTACCATGCACTTCCAAGTATTCTGAAATCTCATCCTTAATAATGGACTCTAAAATCTTACCAACAACCAACATCAGGCTAATCAGCCTGTAATTTCCCGTCCTTTGCCTCACTCCCTTCTTAAACAGGGGGGTTACATTAGCGATTTTCCAGTCCTCTGGGACCCTCTCTGACTCCAGTGATTCCTGAAAGATCACCACTAAGGCCTCCACTATCTCTTCAGCTATCTCCTTCAGAACTCTGGGGTGTAATCCATCTGGTCCAGGTGATTTATCCACCTTCAGACCTTTCAGTTTTCCTAGCACCTTCTCCTTGTTAATGGCCACCAATCTCACCTCTGCCTCCCCACCCGACTCTCTTGAACTTTGGTGATGTCACTCGTGTCTTCCACTGTGAAGACTGACGCAAAGTATCTATTGAGTTCCTCCGCTATTTCTTTGTTCCCCACTACTACTTCTCCAGCGTCATTTTCCAGCAGCCCAATGTCCACTTTTGCCTCTCTCTTACCCTTTATATATCTAAAAAAAACTCTTGCAATCTTCCTTTATATTACTGGCTATTTTACCCTCATATTTAATCTTCTCCCTCCTTATTTCTTTTTTTAGTTGTCCTCTGTTAGTCTTTGTAGGCTTCCCAATCCCCTGGTTTCCCACTGCTCTTCGCCGCATTGTATGCTTTCTCTTTAGCTTTTATGCTGTCACTGACTTCCCTTGTCAGCCATGGTTGCCTCGTCCTCCCTTTAGTATGCTTCTTCTTCCTAGGGATGAATTTTTGCTGTGTCTCCCAAATTACTCCCAGAAATTCCTGCCATTGCTGTTCCACTGTCTTTCCTGCTAGGCTCATCTCCCAGTCAATTCTGGCCAGCTCCTCCCTCATGCCTCTGTAGTTGCCTTTATTCAACTGTAATACCGTTACATCTGATTCCAGCTTTTTCCTCTCAAATTGCAGGGTAAATTCTATCATATTATGGTCACTTCCTCCTAAGGGTTCCTTCACCTTAAGCTCCCTTATCAAATCTGCCTCATTACACATCACTAAATCTAGAATTGCCTGTTCCCTAGTGAGCTCCACCACAAGCTGCTCCAAAAAGCCATCTCATAGACATTCCACAAATTCCTTTTCTTGGGATCCACTACCAACCTAATTTTCCCAGTCTACCTGCATATTGAAATCCCCCATGATCACTGTAACCTTGCCTTTCCTACACACCTTTTCTATCTCCTGGTGTATCTTGTGCCCCACATCCTGACTACTGTTCGGAGGCCTGTACATAACTCCCATTATGGTTTTTTTACCTTTGCGGTTCCTCAACTCTACCCACACAGATTCTACATCATCTGACCCTACATCATTTCTTGCTATCGATTTAAATTCATTTCTTACTAACAAAGCAGCCCCACCCCCTCTGCCAACCTGCCTATCTTTTCGATAGGATGTATATCCTTGGATATTTAGCTCCCAGTCCTGATCCCCTTGCAGCCAAGTCTCCGTGATGCCCACCACATCATACCTGCCAATTTCAATCTGCACCACAAGCTCATTTACCTTATTTCGTATACTGCGTGCATTCAGATACAACACCTTCAATTCCGTCCCCTTTCTCATTGTCGTCTCTTTATCTGATGTGCTTGAAGTTAGATTCCTAGCCCTTTCCAAACACTCTGTCCTATTATGTGTTCTGGAGACTTTAATAGCCTCTCCTGGGCTCTCCATTCTTTTCAGTTTTTTCGTAATTTTCCATGAAGTTGAATCCACCCATCCACCCCGCCACCACCTCCCCCCCCCCCCCCCCACCCCCCCCACAACCACCGCCCCCCCCCCCCCACACGCTAACCTGCTGCTTTGTTTCCCATTAGTAATACTTCTTGGAGTTTTACCCTTCCCTCCCCCCCCAACTTTCTAGTTTAAAGTCCTGTTGACCACCCTATTTACCCTTTTCGCTAGAACATTGGTCCCAGATCAGTTCAGGTGGAGACCGTCCCAATGGTACAGATCCCTCCTGTTCCAATACTGATGCCAGTGCCCCACAAAATGGAACCCCTCTTTCCTGCACCACTCCTTTAGCCACGTGTTTACTTCCCTTATTTTTGCGTCCCTATGCCAATTTGCATGTAGCTCAGGTAATAATCCAGAGAATATAACCCTTGAGGACCTGTTCTTTAATTTAGTTCCTAGTTCCTGATAATCTGTGATAATGTGGTACACATGCCATTTACACTGTGAAAAACATTGGCTATGGGGTACAGTTGAGTAGAAAGAGTAGAAAGAGTGGGGGTCCACAGATTGTCAGTCAAAATTCACCACAGCAAACTGAACCCAACAAACTGAGCCCAACTAACCCAACAAACTGAGCCCAACTAACCCAACAAACTGAACCCAACAAACTGAGCCCAACTAACCCAACAAACTGAACCCAACAAACTGAGCCCAACTAACCCAACAAACTGAGCCCAACTAACCCAACAAACTGAACCCAACAAACTGAGCCCAACTAACCCAACAAACTGAGCCCAACTAACCCAACAAACTGAACCCAACAAACTGAACCCAACTAACCCAACAAACTGAATCTAACTAACTTGTCTACTTCTGAGACCAGAAAAACAATGAAACCTGTTAGATCGTTATAAAATGGTTCATTAGTTGGGCTTTTACTGAAGAGAATGAACCTTGTGTGCAACTTCTGCCCTGTATATAACTCCCCACACCTGATCACTTTTCAGTGATGTCTGCTGGGCAGGACCTGGTCTGAATGTCACACTTTCACTGAATGACACAAAAACATTTACCATCAAGCTCCCACATGAAGAATAGCCACTGAGCTCCAGTAGATTGCAGCTAGTAGTTGTGGATCTGTACCCCTAATAAGATTCAACATCAACAGGAAGGAGCAGAAAAATCACAAACCGTAAATAAATTCTGAAGTCAGGTGCCAAACTTTACTGTAACCTTGGTAACCCATCATTTGGACATAACATGTGATCAAAAAAGCTAATTGAAATAGCTAACCAACTCTCCCTAACATTCAATGGCATTATTATCACTGAATCCCCCACCATCAGCATTACCATTGACCAGAAACTGAACTGGATCAACCACATAAACATTGTGGTTGAGCAGGTCGGAGGCTGGGAATTCTGCGGAGATTAACTCACCTCCTGACTCCTGTCCACAATCTACAAGGCACAAGTCAGGAATGTGATGGAATACTCTCCACTTGCCTGGATGAGTGCAGTTCCAAAGACACTGAAGAAGCTTGAAACCATCCAGGACAAAGCAGCCCACTTTATTGGTACCCTATCCATTCCCTTAAACATTCACTCCCTCCACCACCGACACACAGTAGCAGCAATGTGTACCATCTACAAGATGCACTGCAGCAACTTACTAAACCTCCTTCAACAGTACCTTCCAAACCAGTGACCTCTACCACCTAGAAGGACAAGTGCAGCAGGTGCATGGGAACAACATCACCTGCAAGTTCCCCTCCAAGCTACACACCATCCTGACTTGGAAATATAGCGCTGTTCCTTCACTGTCGCTGGGTCAAAATCCTGGAACTCCCTCCCTAACAGCACTGTGTGTACACTGCTTGGACTGCACAGTTTGAGAAGGTGGCTCACCACCACTTTCTCAACAGCAATTCCTTCCTTCCTTGGTTCTCTCCTGTGTCTAGTGATGCATGAGGTAGGCAAAGCACATGCTCATGGTTGTTTCCATAACTAGTGTTTCCTGGGACAGATCACTTGTCTGCCGCCAGAGGTTATAGCTTGATGGGCGTCAGTTGTCATGAAGCTATTAATGTATGTAATATTATTGGAAATTATTTTTTTTAAAGAGGTTTAGTCTATGGGTGTGTTTTAATTGTTTTAAAGCCAGCTAGTCTGGATGTTTTGATGTATAGTAGTTTTGAGATGGAAACAGAGGTAGGGGTACATCTGCATTTTGTTGAATAGAGCATACAAGAGTGGGAGTGAAATCTTGCACCTAGCTAGGAGACACCAAGCAATGTTTATATTACTAATAAAATTGGTACAATGAAAGGGGTTTTATTGTTAGAAGAGGTGGAGTTCAAAGGGCCTGGTGATACAATGAAAATATGCATTCAAAGAGAAGTGCTGGCTATAACAGAAAGCAGTTTTGTGTGTGCAGAACAGAGGCATGTAACGTCAAAGCTGCTGTAAGCCTACAGCTGACGCAAAGGAACTAAAGTGAAAGGAACCTCATTTTGAATTTGTACCATGGAAATGCTTTGCCGGTGTCAGCTTAAAGTCTATGAGTTGTTATTGCCTTAATGGAGATTAATTTAGGAATTTGTTAAAAAGTTATGATGGTAGTAATTTGTGGCCATATGAATATGTTTAACTAGTGTAAATTAATAAATGTCTCATGTAGTTTGATATAAAAACCTCTGGAGAACTGGTGGTCTTATTCCTGAATTCGGAGCTGCCACTCAAAACATGCCAATTGAAAATATAGGTTATGACAGTAGTTTCACGTTTCCCTCTGGGAATTTAAATAACTCAGCCTTTACCAATTGCTGTTTCATAACACAGTCCACATCTAGCATGGCTGACCATGCACTCCTGCTCTTATTGCCGGCCATAGGTGTATTGGAAGGATTTACAAGTTGACATTCAGCCTGTTTGGCCACATTATGAACACACCTCCAGGGGCCATCCACTCCAGGAGTGGCTCGGAGGCAGAGATGCTACACACTGCGCACGAGACCTCCCAACAGCAATTAGGGATGAACAATAAAAATGCTGGCCTTGCCAACAACGTTCAGATCCCATGAATAAATTTTAAAAATTACATAATCCACCCACAGGCAGATGATGGTGGTTAAAACATGTGTAATTGACTAAAGCTCACACCATCACATAATGAGGGACTTTCACAGAGCAAAACTAAGCAGCTGTAACCAGTCAGATACAGATGATGTAGCCAATCACAGCTGCAATGAAATCTTGTCCATCTCAGCAATGTATTTTACAGGGGCATTAGTATGTTCAGCTGACATGTCATGTGATTACATTTCGCAAGGAGAATTCCTGTTTCCTCACAGCGATTTGAGGTTGTGTCAGCAATCATATCTATCTGAGGACAGGACCAGAAAGTATAAAAAATAATCAAAAATACTAATGGAATGTTGGCCTTTGTCCCAAAGGGGCTGGAGTACAAAAAGGAAATGATGCTTCAGTTGTTTAAAGCTTTGGTTACACCAAATCTGGAGTCACTGGGTTCACTTCTGGGCACTGCACCTCAGAAAGGATCTATTGGCCATTTAGTGGGTGCAGCGCAGACTGATACCAGGGATAAAAGGGTTAAATTATGAGGGCAAGTTGTGGAAACTTGCATCCCCTTGAGTTTAGACAGTTTTGGTGGGGGGATCCATACAAGGTATTTAAAATGATGAAGCAATTTGATAGAGTAGATACAGAGAGGGCATAACTTTAAAGATTATTCAGAAGTGGAGTCTGGAAACAATTTTTCACACAAAGGGCAGCAGAAATCTGGAATTCTCCCCCCTAAAAGGCAGTGGTTGCTGAATCAATTATAATTTTCTTGACTGAGATATTGGTGTTTCACATTATTCACAGCACAAGGTGTCGCTGACGCTCCTCAAGGCAAGAACATGGCAGGAACCACCTCCACAAATTGGTAAAACCTTCCTGCTAAACTAGACCAATCTCCCTGACGCGACCAATTAACTCGCTGTTAGAAGGTGAACTGTTCCTTCCCCTAGTGACTCAGTTTAACGAGGGCTTATAACAACATAATAATGTTCAGAAGCAGTTCCAGTCTGGAGCAATGTGACAAGCAATGAAAAGATGTTGACATGAGTGAATCTGCGGGTGTGGCTTCCTCCTGTTACTGATCTCTCTGGACTTTGTCGGGATTGTTGATCTGGAATTCCCCACTCCAGTTAACTTCCTGGAATGCTTTTCACAGAGAAACCTGTTTCGTCAACCATAGAGCGAAAGGGAGTTTAGCAAACACAGATAAGGTGGAGCACCCATGGGCTATTCACTGATGGGAAGTTACAGGCCAAAGTCTATTTTTTCTCAGAAATATGTTACATCAACTCTTTTCCCTTTCCTGCATCTATTTTCTCCTCTCCCGAAGATGGTTCCACAGGCCCTGAGGGTCTACAGGCACCAGCCTCCCGCACATGTTTCACCCCTCCGGCTGCACCTAGTGCATTGATCAAGGCAACCGGGCTGATTTACCAGGCCTCCCTCTTACCCTGTGCTAGACAGGAGCGGTGGTGTACCAGAAATGCTGCTTAATTCCGGGGCCATTAGCCTGGCTCAGACACAGCCATGGCTGGGCCTAGCACTGAGCACATAAACTTTGGGGCAACTGCCAAAGAACCTGAGGCCTCAGAATAACTGTACATTATAAGGCCCACTTATTCCAGGCCTGTCTTCAGCTCAGTGCCAGGTCCTGTGATCTGAAGAGGGCTCCCAATCCTGGCTTCCTCTGCAAAACACATGGCCTCTCATTAAGATTGATGGTCAATGACTGAGAACACCCCTTCCTCATTTAAATGACAAACACAGACTCAAATCCACCTTCCCCCTCCCTACAAAGCATGTTAATAGTATATTAATTTATATTTAATTATATGTAAATGGTGGGCACTAACTGTGGATTCACTTGTAACCCTATAGATAAAAATTGAAACTGTGCTTTTTGGGTTAGGAGGCTCATGTGTGTATTGTGCATCTCTTCAAATAAAAGCTTCTTTCAGGATTGGCTTCAGCTCTTTCTTTCACCACCTGGCTTCCTGGTTCTAGGGCATTAACACCCAAGACCCAGATCTTTAAGAGAATATTTGAAACACCTCCATTTATATGGCAACTTTCACAGTCTCCAGATGTCCCAAAGTACTTTACAGCCAATGAACTATTTTTTGAAACGCAGTCACTCTTGGAATGCAAGAAATGAAGGGGCCAACTTGCTCACAGCAGGCTACCAAACACAGCAAGGTGATAATCACCAGATCATATTTTTGTGATGGTGTTCACTAACAAAACCAGGCCACTCCATTAACATCCAGGGCCCAACCTGTTAACACCCAGGTCCCGCCCCGATAACACCCAAGGCCCACCCCATGAACACCCAGGTCCCACCCCAATAACTCCCAGGGCCCACCTTAACACACAGGGCCCACCCCATGAATACACAGGGCCCGCTCAAATAACTCCCAGGGCCCACCTTAACACCCAGGGCCCACCCCATTAACATCTAGGCTCCACCCCATTATAACCCAGGGACCACCCTATTAACACCCAAGGCCCTCCCCGTTAACACCCAGGGCCGAACCCATTAATACTGTGCAGTGTATTTCACAAATGATCCTAGGGTAATGATTCTGGAACAAGACTTAATTGGGATAAACCTGTTTCATCAGATGGTTTGTTACCCGTTCAATGTTCATTGCTAACCCTGTCTTACATTTACTGAAACTTCAACTCTGTGCAATTGTTTACAACCAGTGGTTCCACAAGGTTACTACCCGATCACTGAGATTGCTAATTACCCCGGGTATATCAGACATGTGGCCACTGTCACAGAAGTATACTATTTTTCATGATATTATTGTAGGCCTATGGGTGCGATTGTGGATGGTTCTGTCTGTGTCACTGATTGACTGAATTCGAGTCAGATAGACTTCAAGGTTGAAATTATCAAAAGAGTTAGGTGTAAAGCAGACTTTTGAAATGGAGATAGAGAAGCAAGGATGAGGATTCCACGGGTAACATGTGAATGAAATTTGCCTTTTTAAATAAGTGAAGGGGTTGTTTGATTTTCAAAGGGAGGGTAGGATGATTACAACTAACAAAATAAATAGAGCAAGGTTATTATGTGAAACAAAAACAGAATTACCTGGAAAAACTCAGCAAGTCTGGCAGCATCGGCGGAGAAGAAAAGAGTTGACGTTTCGAGTCCTCATGACCCTTCGACAGAACTTGAGTTCGAGTCAAATTCTGTCAAAGGGTCATGAGGACTCGAAACGTCAACTCTTTTCTTCTCCACCGATGCTGCCAGACCTGCTGAGTTTTTCCAGGTAATTCTGTTTTTGTTTTGGATTTCCAGCATCCCCAGTTTTTTTGTTTTTATCTAAGGTTATTATGTGTGTTTTTCCCAAAAGGAAAGATGCCATTTGACAACATGAAATAATTTTATATTATGGGAAAAGTAAATTTCCGAAGACATGTTGAACAATGGGATTTTACATTAGAGAGAGAGGAACATTTATTAAGAAGGATGGATGGCTATGTAGGGTGTGGCCATGTAAGATATTGAAAGGTACACCATGTGAAAGACTTGGATGAAGCCCTAGCCACTCTGCAGGAAGACGTGCTATTCCAGTAAATTATGTTAAAAGCCTTTGCTATCCCACTGTCAAGTGAGTGCTGTGGCAACATTGCCAGATTGCCTATTCAAATCTAAAATCTATTTTGGACTGTTGCCTTAAAGGGAAGATGCAGTTGGGAACCTGTTTCACTAAGAATTTGGGAAACTGTTAAGACTAAGTAACCATGTAACTGTAATCTTGTGTGGGTTTATTGTTTTGTTTTGTTTTTTCTCTTGTTAATAAATGTTGCAGTTTAATTTTAAAATCTCTAAAAGCGTTAATGGACTCAATTCTTCTGAATTCAGTGCATAAGCTTTCTCACAATAAATACAAATTGCAAAATGCTGTGATAGCGTTGCCAAGTTTCCCTTAAGGATTTGGTCAGCCTGGCATATATCACCTGCCATGTCATAACACCGCTATTCAATATGATCATAGTTGCTCACCCACTTCAATATCTTTTTCCCACACTATCCTCATATCCCTTTATGTCATTGGTATTTAGAAATCTGTGCATTTCTACTTTAGTTCCCATAACCCTCTGGGGTAGAGATTTCCAAAGATTCACAACCCTCGGAATTAAAAGTTTCTCCATATCTCAGTCCTAAGTGGCTTTCCCCTTACTTTGAAATTGTATCCCTTGATTCTAGAATCCCCAGCCAGGGGAAACATCTTACCTGCATATACCCTGTCTATCCCTTTAATTATTTTATAGGTTTCAATGAAATCACCTCTAATTCTTTGAAACTCTAGAGAATACAGGCCCAGTTTCCCCAATCTCTCTACATAGGACAGTCCCGCCACCCAGGGAATAAGCCTGGTAAGCATTTGTTGCACTCCCTCTATGGCAATAATATCCTTCCTAAGGTAAAGACACCAAAACTGCACACACTACTCCAGGTGCAGTCAATGTTCTACACAATTGAAGCAAGACTTCACTACTGTTGTACTCAAATCCTCTTGTGATAAAGGCTAACATACCATTAGCTTTTCTAATTGCTTGCTGCACCTGCATGTGACTTATTGACGAGAACACCCAGCTCCGTTTGTGCATCTATACTTGCTAATTGCTTACCATTTAAGAAATACCTCGCACATCTGTTCCTCCTACCTCGCATTTTTCCACATTGCATTCCATCTGCCATGTTCTTGCCCATTCACTAAGTCTATCCAAATCCTCTTGAAGCTGCTTTGCATCTTCCTCACAACACACATTACCCCTCAAGATTTGTGTTCTCTACAAACTTTGAAATATTACATTTGGTCCCTACGTCCAAATCATTGATAAATATTGTGAACGGGTGGGGCCCAAGTACTGATCCTTGCATCACAGCCTGCCAACTTGAGAATGACCCATTTGTTCTTACTCTCGCTTTTCTGCCTGTTCGTCAATCCTTAATCCATGCCAGTATATTACCTCCTATCCCATGTGCTTTAATTTTACTAACCAACTTCCTGAGGGGGGACTCTATCAAAAGCCTGAAAGTCCAAGTATAATATGTTCACCAACTCCCCTTTATCAATTCTGTTAGTGTCATTCTGTTATTCTCATAACCTCAGGATTTCACAACTTAGTTTCTGAAGTTGTCAGATAGCAAACACAGCAACTAATTTTACATTCAGGAAGTTCTCACAAGTAACAACGTGATAATGACCAGAAACTGTTTTAATCATTGTTTAATGAATGTATTTCAGCCAGGACATCAGGATTAACCCCTTTGTTCTTCTTCGAAAGTTCCATCCACCTAATGGCAGATGGGGCCTTGGTTTAACATTTCCTCTGAAAGACAGCATCTCTAACAGTGCGGCACTACCTCAGTACTTCGCAAGGGTGTCAGCCTGAAGTTTGTGCTCAAGCCTCTTGAGAGGGGCTTGAACCCATGACCTTCTGATTCAGAGACAAAAGCATTACCAACTGAACTACAGATAACTATGAAATAAATAGAAGAAATAAAATCATTCAAAGCTCTCTTCACATATTTGTGGAAATGATGCATTTATTATTATTTGTAAACATGAAGTATAAATCACATTGCAGATGTCTGAAGGGTTCTACATAATTATTCCCTTTTATTGTCGCTATGTTAAGAATTTAGCATTTAATGGTTGACTTACATCGAGAACATCAGTTTGACATTCTAGGCACCAGAACCAAATGCCAACACTGGCAATTTAACCTGGCCATGCCCATCTATTTTGTTGGATATCACAGTCAGAAACAGTAACAAGGGCTCCATCCACAATCCAAACAAGGGGAGAGAGTGAAGCACTGCCTTGGCCAGCAGGGCAGTGCACTGGGTTTTGAATAGGCAACCAGAGTCTGTGATTGACAAGCCCCGCTCAGCAATCAATGTCAATCAGTGAAAGTATGTTAATTCCCTCATTCAAAACATTCATCAATACATGTGCTGTTCCAGGACAAGACAATTTATATTAAAATCAACACAGGGAGTGATGGTTCCGATCAAAGTTGTAAGGTGAAGCAACAGTAATTAAAATAACGTAAAACCCAACGCACACAACAGAAGAAGCACGCCCTCAGAAGTCTTCGCATTCTTGGACTCTGTTCAAAAAAATCTTTAAATCACTGGATAGACGGCATGCGTCGCAATTCCACAGTTGTTATGCCTGTTTCTGGACATTAAAATGTAGCCCTCATTTCCCCATTCAACACCATAGCTGGAAAAAATTTTAAAAGGAACAATTAATTGTCATATCGCATTATTTGTGATTGAAATTATTTTTGTAAATACTGCTAAAGTCAGTGCACCATTGAACATTTGTATTTTATTCCTCCTAAACTCTATTTCCAACATGCCCTCTTTCCATTGCCCTGTAAGTACTGTCCTATATGTGCACAGTCCTATATATGTGCACTGTCCTTTATGTGCACTGTCCTGTACATGTGCATTGTCCTAAATGTACACTGCCCTATATGAGTGTGCTGTCCTTTATATGTGTACTGTCCTATATTTGTGCACTGTCCTTTATGTGCACTGTCCTATATATGTGCGCTGTCCTATATATGTGCACCGTTCTATATATATGCATTGCCCTTTATGTGCACCGTCCTATATACGTACACTGTCCTATATATGTGCTGTCCTTTATGTGCACTGTCCTATACATGTGCATTGTCCTATATATGTACACTGACCTTTTTGTGTACTGCCCTTTATGTGCACTGTCCTATTTATGTACACTGCCCTATATATGTGCACTGTCCTTTATGTGCACTGTTCTATATGTGAACTGTCCTTTACGTGCACTGTCCTTTATGTGCACCGTTCTATATAATGCATTGCTCTTTATGTGCACTGTCCTTTACATATGCACGGTAGTGTATATGTGCACTGTCCTTTATATGCGCACTGTCCTATATATGTGCACTGTCCTTTATGTGCACTGTTCTATATGTGAACTGTCCTTTACGTGCACTGTCCTTTATGTGCACCGTTCTATATAATGCATTGCTCTTTATGTGCACTGTCCTTTACATATGCACGGTAGTGTATATGTGCACTGTCCTTTATATGCGCACTGTCCTATATATGTGCACTGCCCTATATGTGTACACTGTCCTATATATGTGCACTGTCCTTTATATGTATACTGTGCTATATGTACACTGCCCTATATACGTGTGCTGCCTTTATGTGTGCACTGTCCTATATATATGTGCACTGTACTGTGTGCACAGTTCTATATATGTGCACTGTCATTTATATGTGCACTGGGCCATATATATGCACTGTCCTATATAAGTACATTGTCCTTCGTGTGCACTGCCCTATATGTGTGCCCTGTCCTTCTCTGTGTTGTAAAGAACATATATTTTTATTTCTGCTGGACTGTGGATTAAAATTACAATGGCTTGAGTTTGAAAGACATGTCTACTGGAACAGTGTGAGGGATATATACAATGTTGCTGTCCTGGAACAGAGTGCCATGAAAGACAAGATGGTGCCAAGGAGGAGTCTGGGGAACTGCCTGGCAATGTAGTAATTGGCTCCTGACCAGGTGACCAGGGTTTGTGTGTTAGCAGTGCAGCGGAGTAGCTCCTAGCTTGAAAAGAGAAAAGATCTAAAGCCTCTCTCTCCTGTGTGTGTCAGATTCCAGTAATTCTACAATAATAGCTAGCTAGATTCATGGAGGATGATGCAGTGAGGTGACCCCATAGATCCTCACACTGTATTCTGTGAATGCTTGACTCCAGTCTGGCTTATGACAGCGCGAACACCCTCTGAGAGAATGCTCCTGTCATGGAGACACAGTGGAGGCCCTAATAGTCGCCCGATTGTAGGGAGAGGATGACAACATGCAGTGAGGACACTCCATAAATGTTCACATAGGGAAGAACTTTCCCCCCGTCGTTGTGGGGTGGGGGAGTTCAGAAACGGGCGTGCTTCCAATTGGCACCCCTGATTGGGGGTACGGCACCATTTTATGTGGGCGGGCCAAATAAGGCCCACCCAGCGTGACGTCCGCCAGGAAGTGCTATGTGATCCCTGTGTGGGCAGGGGGGAGTTCCCTAAGCCGAGAGTGCGCTCTTTCGCGTACGCGCACGAAAGAGCGCACTCAGCTCCCTGAGGCTAAGTGCTGCCTCAGAGAAATCGGCGCCAAATTCAAAAATGTGAAATACAGAAAAATAAAATTTCCTTGACACTCTCACATGAGTTGGGACATGTCCATCACTTATAATTAAACTTTTAATTATATTTTTAAAAACCTACATGAAACCTCATCCCGCCTGTGGATGAGGTTTCATGCTTTTTCTGAAGCCCGCCAGGGCTCCCGGCCTGCTGGCCAGGTCCCAGCCAGGTCCTTTAACTACTTCAATTAGAATTTAAATTGCCTCAATTGGCCGTTGACAGGTCGGTGGGCACACAGCTGATTCGGCTGCACCCCTGCCGACCTGAAAATTTTACGCGTTGGCAAATGGGCCCCGCCCCCTGCACTCAATATCCTGCCCATAGTCTCTGAGAACGTCTGATTCCTATCTAGCCAAGTGCAGCTCGCTTGTGCTCTATGATCAGAGTCATTTCATAGAGACGCAGCCATGAAACTTTAGAAGCATCTGATCCTTTGATCACCTTCAGCACCTCAGCCCTTCAGGAGCACAGCATCACTGGTCACAGATGCTGAAGAGATGGGAGCCAGCCCCACCTTAAAGGTGCTGAGAGCACACAGAGAGAATGAGAGAACTCTGTGGCCCCTACCCACTACATTCTGGCAACAATGACAATCGAGGTGCAGACATCACTAATGTGTCCAGGGAGTGTGAGGCCGGACCATCACTTTGGCCTGACGGCAGCACAGAGCACAGGGAAGAGGCACCTGCCATTATCTTGTGCAGAAAGGTTTCACATCTGGGTGACGAGAACACTGCTCATCAGAACAAGGAGCCATAGGCAGGGAGCCATTCTTGGGGGTTTATTGATAATGTTAAATAATAAGTACAAGTGATTAACATCCATGCCCAGGCTGTTCAAATCTTTCTGAAATATGGTTTGTCTGCAGTTTTATCCATTTACAGTTTAGGTCAGTTTACTGTTGCTATTTAATTTCTCATGCCTTCAAAGTTTGCCTCATAAATTTAAAACTTTTTTTGTGACCCTCTCTCTTCCGCTCAAATCCAACTCCAAGTTCAAATCAGGTTAAAGTCACTGTTTCCAAAATGTCATGTAACTTGTCAGATTGTTAGCTAATTTGGATTTGTTACTAAACAGTCCCAAGCACCCCTTGGAAATTCATTGCCTTTACTACCTGACTTCTATTTCCCCAGTATGCGTGAAAGGTAACATCTCCCATTAGAACCATGGAATTTTTCATTGCAAACATGCTTCTAGCATCTGAGTAATTAGAGCCAATTAAAGACAGTTTTGTGCTGTGAATCCAAAGCCACTTAGAACTGGGTCAAGAATGAGAGTGCAACCTGGTCATGGTCACTGATGAACATCCACCGTGGCTGCTGTCATGGTGCTCCATCTCTCCTTGTCTTCCTCAACCTCTCTTTTGATATGGCAGGCCCCTCCAACATCTCTCCTCTGTGATCCATCACCATGGCAACACACTTCAATGGTTCCATCCCAGCAGTACCAAAGTAGCCAACACATCTCCCTCAATAGCTTTTACTGCCACCCATGCCCATTGAGCATGTGGGAAAGAACATAGCTAGAGCACATCAATATAGGATGGTCACCATGAATTCTGGAGAAACCTCTTCACCCAAAGAGTGAGAATGTAGAATTTGCTACCACAGTGAGTGGTTGAGGTGAATAATGTAGATGCATTCAAGGGGAAACTAGCTAAACATATGAGGGGGAAGGGAACAGATGGTAATGATGGTAGGTGTGCATGAGAAAAGATGGGAGGAGGCTCGAGTGGAGCATAAACACTAGCACAGATTAGTAGAGCGGAATGGCTTGCTTCTGTGCCATATATCCTATGTAAAAACTGTCACTTCAGAAATGCCCCTTAACTTGGTTACCCCTTTTCCTCATCTACATGCTATCCCTTAGTGATGGGCCTAGCTTCCATCTGATTGCTAATGATGCTGAGCTCTACTTCATCACCACCATTTTGCTGTTAGATTGATTAGCTAAACTGAAGTAATGGATAAGCAACAACTTCCTCCAACTTAACACTAAGACAGAAGTAAAACATATCCAAAACTCATCTGCCTTAATCCTATTAGTAGATCCTGTTTCTCTGTTACACCTATACACAGCAACCTCCATTAGTTTTTCATCCCTAAAGCACTGAATTCCACATTCTGGTCTTTGTCTACAATTCTTCAATGGCTTCAGCTCTGCCTCCCTCTGAGTCCTCCTCAGCTTCCCCTCATTCTGTGTCCTCCTGACTCTCCCTCTCAGTCTCCATGAGCTTTCTCCACCGTCACATGCCCACCATGTTCAAATCTGGCCCCTTTACAACCCTCTCTTCTCTGCTCCACCTTCAGCTTAAACATTTAAGCCTCACACTCTGGAACACTCTCTCTAAACCCACTTCTGTCGTTCTAACTTTCTCTTTCAATGCCCTTAAAGCTAACTGAATTCAGCATTCCTTCAGTTCCCTCTTCTAACTTTCCTCCAACTTCACTTCTATAAAACATTTGCTATATTAAGGATATGAAACAAATGCATTTTATTGATGTTGATTTCACAAACTCAGTATCCTATGCCCTCTTACATTATCAGAGGAGATTTTCAGCTCCGTTTTCTGTGCTGAATTCAAAGTCCTAGAGGTGAACAGGCATTGTGCCAATCAGAGCACAGCAATTATAATTACATTATTTTTCATTTGCACGTTTTCAGTGAAGTATTGAGAAATAGCGCATTTTTATTCCATTTCTATTTTAATATAAGTGTATAAGCTCATCAAGTGGAAGGGTATCTTCCTCCATAATGGAACCTTGGCACCTTGTACTCAACATCAAGCATTACTGGTTAAATATAGCACAGGTTAGATACAGAGTCAAACTCCGCCCACACTCCCCCAGCTTGACATTTTGACAATATGCCTTAAGGTCATCCCTAGAAGTACCCATTTCCCATGCCAGCCACCTTCTCTCTGAGCCAGATAGTTAGTGCTTCCTTTACGACTTAGAGGCACAATAAAGATCTGGCGTTCTACTCTGACAAGAGATTTTAAAGCATTCACAGTTAAATATGTGATGTGGACGACATACCTGTTTTTAACAATCCAGTACTTCGAATCAGGTGTAATTCCATATCCAACTACCAGTACCGCATGACTCATAATATAAGGTAGGCAACTGGGTTCATAGTAAATACCTGGGGAGCAATACAATGCAATCCTCAGTAAAATGTCAGCTATACATCATAATCCTTCCACCTGAGTAACAACTGAAATTTACCATAAGGTTAAAAAAAAAATTCTGCTACAGATACATTTTAGAAAATTTGTCTCATATGTATTCATAGTAACTTAGCTGGTAGTACACACGCCTCAGAGTCAGAAAGGGTGTGTTCAAGTCCCATTAAGAGTGTAATCCTGAGTGGCACTTCAATGCAATACTAAGGATATGCTGCGGTGTCAGGGGTGCCTTTTTTCAATGATGGGGCATAATGTGGGAAAATGTGAATTTGTCCACTTTGGCAGGAAGAATAGAAAAGCAGCGTATTATTTAAATGGAGAGAGACTGCAGAACTCAGTGGTACAGAGGGTCTGGGTGTCCTGGTACGTGAATCACAAAAGGTTAGCATACAGGTACAGCAAGTGACCAGGAAGGCAAATGTGATGTTGACATTTATTGCAAGGGGAACGAAGTAGGAAAGTTTTACTACAGCTGTACAGGGCCTTGGAGAGACCACATCTGGAATACAATGAACATAATTACATAAGCAGCAGCTCAGAGGAGATTCACTCAACTCATTCCTGGGTTGAGGGGCTTATCTTATGAAGAAGTATTGAATAAGTTGGGCCTGTACCCATTGGAGTTTAAAAGAATGACAGGTGATCTTATTGAAACATATAAGATCCAGGGGATTTGATAGGGTAGATACCGGGAGGATGTTTCCACTTGTGCGAGAGACTAGACCCAGGGCACACACTTTAAGAATAAGAGGCACACCATTTAAGGCAGAGATGAAGAGAATTTTTTTCTCTCAAAGTGTCATTAGTCTGTGAAATTCTCTTCCCCAGAGAGCAGCGGAAACTGGGTCATTGAATCAAGGCAGAATTAGACAGAGATAAAAACAAAAAGCTGCAGATGCTGGAAATCCAAATCAAAAACAGAAATACCTGGAAAAACTCGGCAAGTCCGGCAGCATCGGCGGAGAAGAGCAAAGTTGACATTTCGAGTCCTCATGACCCTTCAACAGAACTAAGTAGAAATAGGAAAAGGGTGAAATATAAGATGGTTGGGGGGGGGCGGGTGAGAAAGTGGGGGGGTTGTTGGGACAAGCAAGCAGTGATGGGAGGAGATAACCAAAAGATGTCACAGACAAAAGAACAAAGAGGTGTTGAAGGTGGTGATATTATCTAAAAGGATGTGCTAATTAAGAGTGGAGAGCAGGACAAGCAAGGTAGCTCTAGTGGGGATGGGGTGAAATAAACGATGAATGGAATACATTTAAAAATAATGGAAATAGGTGGGAAAAGAAAAATCTATATAAATTATTGGAAAAAACAAAAAGGAGGGGGAAGAAACGGAAAGGGGGTGGGGATGGAGGAGGGAGTTCAAGATCTAAAATTGTTGAACTCAATATTCAGTCCGGAAGGCTGTAAAGTCCTGCCCCACGGAACTCATTTCTCGCTATCTTGACTCCATTTCTCTCCCCTTGTCCAGTCCCTTCCCACCTACATCCGTGATTCCTCTAACACCTTACGTCACATCAACAATTTCCAGTTCCCTGGCCCCAACTGCCTCCTCTTCACCATGGACGTCCAATCCCTCTACACCTCCATCCCCCACCAGGATGGTCTGAGGGCTCTCAGCTTCTTCCTCGAACAGAGGCCCGAACAATCCCCATCCACCACTACTCTCCTCCATCTGGCTGAACTTGTTCTCACGCTGAACAATTTCTCCTTTAACTCCTCTCACTTCCTCCAAGTAAAAGGTGTGGCTATGGGTACCTGCATGGGTTCCAGCTATGCCTGTCTCTTTATGGGGTATGTGGAACATTCCTTGTTCCAGTCCTACCCCGGCCCCCTCCCACAACTCTTTCTCCGGTACATCGATGATTACTTCGGTGCTGCTTCACACTCTTGTCGGGACCTGGAAAAATTTATTAATTTTGCTTCCAATCTCCACCCCTCCATCATTTTCACATGGTCCATCTCTGACACTTCACTTCCCTTCCTTGACCTCTCTGTCTCAATTTCTGGTGATAGACTGTCCACCAATATCCATTACAAGCCTACCGACTCCCACAGCTACCTCGACTACAGTTCCTTACACACTGCTTCCTGTAAGGACTCCATCCCATTCTCTCAGTTCCTTCGCCTCTGTTCTAATGATGCTACGTTCAAAAACAGTTCCTCTGACATGTCCTCCTTCTTCCTTAACCGAAGTTTTCCACCCACGGTAGTTGACAGGGCCCTCAACCGTGTCCGGCCCATCTCCTGCGCATCTGCCCTCACGTCTTCTCCTCCCTCCCAGAAACATGATAGGGTCCTCCTTGTCCTCACTTATCATCCCACCAGCCTCCGCATTCAAAGGATCATCCTCCGCCATTTCCGCCAACTCCAGCATGATGCCACCACCAAACACATCTTCCCTTCACCCCCTCGGCGGCATTAGGTAGGGATCGGTCCCTCCGTGACACCCTGGTCCATTCCTCCATCACCCCCTACTCCTCAACCCCCTCCTACGGCACCTCCCCATGCAAATGCAGAATATGCAACACCTGCCCCTTCACTTCCTCTCTCCTCACCGTCCAAGGGCCCAAACACTCCTTTCAAGTGAAGCAGCATTTCACTTGCATTTCCCCCAACTTAGTCTACTGCGCTCGTTGCTCCCAATGAGGTTTCCTCTACATTGGAGAGACCAAACGCAGACTGGGTGACCGCTTTGCAGAACACCTGCGGTCTGTCCGCAAGCATTACCCAGACCTCCCTGTCGCTTGCCATTTTAACACTCCACCCTGCTCTCTTGCCCACATGTCTGTCCTTGGCTTGCTGCATTGTTCCAGTGAAGCTCAACACAAACTGGAGGAACAGCACCTCATCTTCCGACTAGGCACTTTACAGCCTTCCGGAATGAATATTGAGTTCAACAACTTTAGATCTTGAACTCCCTCCTCCATCCCCACTCCCTTTCCGTTTCTTCCCCTCCTTTTTGTTTTTTCCAATAACTTATAATAACTTATATAGATTTTTCTTTTCCCACCTATTTCCATTATTTTTGAATGTATTCCACCCATCGTTTATTTCACCCCACCCCCACTAGAGCTACCTTGCTTGTCCTGCTCTCCACTCTTAATTAGCACATTCTTTTAGATAATATCACCACCTTCAACACCGCTTTGTTCTTTTGTCTGTGACATCTTTTGGTTATCTCCTCCAATCACTGCTTGCTTGTCCCAACAAACCCCCCCAACTTCTTCCGCCCCCCCACCCCCTTAAACCATCTTATATTTCACCCTTTTCCTATTTCTACTTAGTTCTGTTGAAGAGTCATGAGGACTCGAAACATCAACTTTGCTCTTCTCTGCCGAGGCTGCCAGATCTGCTGAGTTTTTCCAGGTATTTCTGTTTTTGTGCAGAATTAGACAGATATTTGATCAAGTCAGTCAAGGGTATGGCGGGGGCAGACAGCAAAATGCAGTTGAGACATAACAGATCAGCCACGATCTTATTGAATGGTGGAACAGGCTCAAAAGGCTGAATGGCCTATTCATGCTCCTAAGCCATATGTTCCTATGTTCTTAGATGTAAAACCGAGGCCCTGTCTGCTCTTTTGAAAAAGAGTAGATGAGTTATACCTGGAGTCCTGACCAATATTAATCTCTCAATCAATGTTATTAATTATCTGATCATTATCACATTGTTGTTTGTGGGAGCTTACTGTGTGCAAATTGGCTGCTGCGTTTCTTGCATTACAACACTAAAAAAGTATTTAATTGGCTGCAAAGCACATTGGGATATTCCAAGGTCATGAAACTTGGTATATATAAATACAAGTGTTTCTTTCTTTGTTACTTGAGAAAAGACCATTTGGTTCCAGCCAGGGCTCACTTCATCATCCAGAATCTTTATCTAGGACCCCAATTTCAAGCCTTAATATTTATATCCCTTAACTAAGTGGGACTCCAAAGCAGGATCATTGCTTCCTGGTTTAGATTGAAGTCTGCTCTGTCAATCAAACGCTCTAAACTAACCTTTACATTGGTCTTCCTTTCTGAGATTCTGAGAGTCCAGAGTCCATTTCCCAGTGTTTATGAGGTTAAATCTGGTATATGGAGGTCCTTGCCCCATTTTACCTGGGTCTACAGTATAAGCCCTATGGATTGGCTCATAGAAGCCAAGTTCCTCAATCACAAAGTAAGGGAAGATGAATATAAAAGACAGCATACTTAAAGCCTCATTTAGTAAATGGTTTCTTCAGTTTGGAAACATCTTTTGGTACCTTAGTTGTGTGTGTTTTCTTCCTCCTATTTGAACACAGATAATGTTGCGAGGTACTCTGTGGTGGCGAACATCAGGGCTATGCCCATCATCAACCACTGACATTCACACACAAACATTTTCCAGCAGGGTAAAAGCAAAAAACTGCAGATGCTGGAAATCCAAAACAAAAACAAAAATACCTGGAAAAACTCAGCAGGTCTGACAGCATCTGCGGAGAGGAATACAGTTAACATTTTGAGTCCGTATGACTCTTCAACAGAACTAAGGAAAAATAGAAAAAGGGTGAAATATAAGCTGGTTTAAGGGGGGTGGGACAGGTAGAGCTGAATAGAGGGCCAGTGATAGGTGGAGATAGCCAAAAAATGTCATAGAGAAAAGGACAAAGAGGTGTTGACGGTGGTGATATTAGCTAAGAAATGTGCTAATGGTGACATTAAGGGTAGAAAGCAGGATCAGCAAGGTACAGATAGCCCTAGTTGGGGTGGGGTGGGGGAAAGGGATCGAAATAGGCTAAAAGGTAGAGATAAAACAATGGATGGAAATACACTTAAAAATGGAAATAGGTGGGAAAAGAAAAATCTATATAAATTATTGGAAAAAGGGGGATCAGAAAGGGGGTGGGGATGGAGGAGAGAGTTCATGATCTAAAATTGTTGAACTCAATATTCAGTCCGGAAGGCTGTGAAGAGCCTAGTCGGAAGATGAGGTGCTGTTCCTCCAGTTTGCATTGAGCTTCACTGCAAACCAAGGACGGACATAAGGGCATGAGAGCAGGGTGGAGTGTTAAAATGGCAAGCGACAGGGAGATCTGGGTCATGCTTGTGGACAGACCGAAGGCATTCCGCAAAGCGGTCACCCAGTCTGTGGGACTTTCCAGCAGGGACTACTTGTTAGTTGTTAGCACTAGGAACCTGAGCTTTCAAAGAAGCTAAGGGGAGCCCTGGGCAAGTGAAGCGGGGCGGGGGGGGTGTGCAGGGGTTAGGGGATGAAGGGAAAGATGGTAGCGTAGTGGTAACGGCGGTAATGTCATTGGACTAGTAGTCCAGGGGTTCAGGCTAATGCTTGGGGGAATAAAAACATAAAATGCTGGAAAAGCTCAGCAGGTCTGACAGCATCTGTGGAGAGAGAAACAGAGTTAATGTTTCCAGTTTGTATGACCCTCTGGGGATATAGGTTAAAATCCCACCATGGCAGCTGGTGGAATTTAAATTCAATTAATAAATCTGTAATTAAAAGCTAGTCTCAGTAATCGTGACTATGAAACAGTTGTTGATTCTTGTAAAAACCCATTTGGTTCACTAATGTCCTTTAAGGAAGGAAATCTGCCGTCCTTACCCAGTCTGGCCTACATGTGACTCCAGGCCCACAGCAATGCGGTTGACTCTTATCTGCCCTCTCAAATGGCCTAGTAAGCCACTCAGTTCAAGGACAATTAGGGATAGCGGCCTTGCCTGCAATGCCCACAGCCCGTGAAAGAATAAATTAAAATCAAGCAGGCTTTTATCATTCTGGCTAAGATCAGCTAACTCCATATAGGCCTTGGTTTAAACATGCACTGTTCTTCAGCAGGTTTGACTACATGAGGCAGCATATTTATCCACTTCATCAAAGAAGCCAGAATTGACCTTATAACCTGCATTTCCTATAGCTCGTAATCTAAACCCTACCATTTGACAAGGGACATCAGCAGTGACAAAAGACGGGGCTAACTTTATATTTACCAACTGCCAAACAGGACTACCATTGGTGATTAATCCACTTTGTTTATAAAACTATTTATAATCCAATTTATAAACCAATTAAATTAACAAAAGAGCCAGGGGAATATTAGGAGGTTTTTTTTACACAGCGAGTTGTTGTGACCTGGATTGTACTGCCTGAAAGAGTACGAGAAGCAGATTCAGTGATAACATTCCAAAGAGAATTGTATAAATATTTGAGGAGGAAAAATTGCAGGGCTTTGCAGGAAAGAGCAGGGGAGTGGGACTAATTGGATAGCTCCTTCAAGGAGCTGGCATAATTACAATGGACCAAATGGCTTCTCTCTGTACTGTAAAATTCTGTGGCCCAGTATTTAAAGGGAGGCCAAAACCAGCCAAAACACCTAGCAGGGGATGAGGTTCTGGCATTCTTAACAGCAGCTCTGCAACAATATTTTTGGATCCGTTTCCTGCCCGGCTGGCGGTCAAATTGGCAACTTGGCCATCAGGAGGGAGAGAGGGAGGTAAAACCAATGGCAGAAATCCAAGGTCGAGGGCCTTAGAGACAGTCCTCAGCAATGAGTGAAAAGGCAGCCGTCACTGGGGGTCAGAGGGTGGATGGGGAGGTAGGGAGAGGGTGCAGCACAAAGCATAAAGAATAAATTGAATGAATTAGAGGCACAAATACAGCACAGAGGTTATAACATGGTGGCCAATACAGAGAGATGGCTGCTTGCTGTTCATCATTAGAAGTTAAATATGCCAGTTTATAAGACCTTTAGAGACAATAAGGAAACCGGAAGTGGCGGGCGGTGGGGGGGAGTTGTAATATTATCTTTAATCAGTAAGGCCACAACATTAATAAGAGATTATATAGGTAGAGGAAACAATCAATCAGTGAAGACACTATGGCTAAGAATGAGGAACAAGAGGGGGATTAAACCTGTAATGGAAACAGTCAACAAGCCTCCTGATTGCAGCAGTGAAGTGGCAGAACATTTAATTCAGACATTAGAGAGGCTTGTAGCAATAGTGAAGTTATTTTAATGGAAAACTTTAATTTTCATATAGATTGAGAACATCAAAGTGAGAAAGGTAGTGAATTTCAGAGGGCATTCACAATAGTTTTCTGGAGCAGTATCTTCTAGATTTAACAAGAGGGCAGGTCACACCAGATTTAGCAACGTGCAATGAGCCAGTCTAATCTAGCAGTAAGAAATAATTTATCTAACAGTGATCATGACATGGTCAAACGCAAAGTTACATTTGAAAAGGAGAAATTTAACATAGTAAGATCCTAGATTTTGGTAACAAGATGAGATGGAAACTGACAACAGCAAACTGGTCAAAACCATTATCAGCTGAACAGTGAGAGGTGTTCAATAAAGAATTTATTTTAATCAGGGTCAGAATACACCCCTAAGGGGAAACAGCTCTAATTACCAAATAAAACAGGCATGGTCGACAAAAGAGGTGAGTGAGAGCATAAAACCAAAGGAAAGTGCGTGCAAATCTCCAGAGAATTGTGTAGATCTATGGGACTGGGAGAGATATAAAAGATAACAAAGGAGATAGTAAGGGCTGAAAAAGGAGTTTGAAGAGCAACTTCAGAGGGATGTCAAGATTAATGCAAACATTTGTACAATTATATACTGGAGGAGAGAAAGTGGAATGTAGAAAATGTTATAAATGAAAATAAGGAAATCGCAGACCTGGTGAGTAATTACTGTCTCATTCTCCACCTACCAATGAAGCTATTGGAATCTATAATTAAGGACAGAGTGCCGGAGCACTTAGAGAAATTTGATCAGGTTAGAAAGAGTTAACATAGTTTGCAAACAGGTAGGTTAAGTTGAACAAAACTAGTTGAACTTTTTTGAGGAAGTAATTTTAGTATGCAGAGGAATACCTATGGATGTAATTTAAATGAACTTCCAGAAACTTTTGATAGGATTCCAGATTTTTTTTCAGTGGTGGTGAGGCACCTTCTTGAGTGGCTGCAGTCTATGTGGTGAAGGTACTTGCACAGTGCTATTGGAGAAGGAGTTCCAGGTTTTTGACCCTGGAATCTAAGAAACTGCTATCTAAAATAAAATGTATTGAAGGCAAATTACTGGCCTGGTTAAGGGATTGGCTAGGTAGTAGAAGACAGTGAATAGCAATGATAGGTGTGTACTAGAATTGGAAGGAACTGACTACTGGTGTATTTGCTGGGGCAAAACAACTATAGTTCTTTATTAATAATAATAATAATAATAACAAAAAAACTGCGGAAGCTGGAAATCCAAAACAAAAACAGAATTTTGGAAAAACTCAGCAGGTCTGGCAGCATCGGCGGAGAAGAAAAGAGTTGACGTTTCAAGTCCTCATGACCCTTCGACAGAACTTGAGTTCAAGTCCAAGAAAGAGTTGAAATATAAGCTGGTTTAAGGTGTGTGTGTGGGGGGCGGAGAGAGAGAGAGAAGTGGAGTGGGGGCGTGGTTGTAGCGACAAACAAGCAGTGATAGAAGCAGATCATCAAAAGATGTCAACAACAAAAGAACAAAAGAACACATCGGTGTTAAAGTTAAAGTTAGTGATATTATCTAAACGAATGTGCTGATTAAGAATGGATGGTAGGGCTCACAAGGTATAGCTCTAGTGGGGGTGGGGAGAGCATAAAAGATTTTAAAAATTTTTTAAAATAATGGAAATAGGTGGGAAAAGGAAAATCTATATAATTTATTGGAAATAAAAGGAAGGGGGAAACAGAAAGGGGGTGGGGATGGGGGAGGGAGCTCATGACCTAAAGTTGTTGAATTCATTATTCAGTCCGGAAGGCTGTAAAGTGCCTAGTCGGAAGATGAGGTGTTGTTCCTCCAGTTTGCGTTGGGCTTCACTGGAACAATGCAGCAAGCCAAGGACAGACATGTGGGCAAAAGAGCAGGGTGGAGTGTTAAAATGGCAAACGGCAGGGAGGTTTGGGTCATTCTTGCGGACAGACCGCAGGTATTCTGCAAAGTGGTCGCCCAGTTTACGTTTGGTCTCTCCAATGTAGAGGAGACCACATTGGGAGCAACGAATGCAGTAGACTAAGTTGGGGGAAATGCAAGTGAAATGCTGCTTCACTTGAAAGGAGTGTTTGGGTCCTTGGACGGTGAGGAGAGAGGAAGTGAAGGGGCAGGTGTTGCATCTTTTGCATGGGCATGGGGTGGTGCCATAGGAGGGGGTTGAGGAGTAGGGGGTGATGGAGGAGTGGACCAGGGTGTCCCGGAGGGAGCGATCCCTATGGAATGCCAATAAGGGGGGTGAAGGGAACATGTGTTTGGTGGTGGCATCATGCTTGAGTTGGCGGAAATGGCGGAGGATGATCCTTTGAATGCAGAGGCTGGTGGAGTGATAAGTGAGGACAAGGGGGACCCTATCATGTTTCTGGGAGGGAGGAGAAGGCGTGAGGGCGGATGCGCGGGAGATGGGCCGGACACGGTTGAGGGCCCTGTCAACGACCGTGGGTGGAAAACCTCGGTTAAGGAAGAAGGAGGACATGTCAGAGGAACTGTTTTTGAAGGTAGCATCATCGGAACAGATGCAACGGAGGCGAAGGAACTGAGAGAATGGGATGGAGTCCTTACAGGAAGCGGGGTGTGAGGAGCTTTAGTCGAGATAGCTGTGAGAGTCGGTGGGTTTGTAATGGATATTGGTGGACAGTCTATCACCAGAGATTGAGACAGAGAGGTCAAGGAAGGGAAGGGAAGTGTCAGAGATGGACCACGTGAAAATGATGGAGGGGTGGAGGTTGGAAGCAAAATTAATAAATTTTTCCAAGTCCCGACGAGAGCATGAAGCGGCACCGAAGTAATCATCGATGTACCGGAGAAAGAGTTGTGGAAGGGGGCCGGAGTAGGACTGGAACAAGGAATGTTCCACATACCCCATAAAGAGACAGGCATAGTTGGGGCCCATGTGGGTACCCATAGCCACACCTTTTATTTGGAGGAAGTGAGAGGAGTTGAAGGAGAAATTGTTCAGCGTGAGAACAAGTTCAGCCAGACGGAGGAGAGTAGTGGTGGATGGGGATTGTTCGGGCCTCTGTTCAAGGAAGAAGCTAAGGGCCCTCAGACCATCCTGGTGGGGGATGGAGGTGTAGAGGGATTGGACGTCCATGGTGAAGAGGAAGCGGTTGGGGCCAGGGAACTGGAAATTGTTGATGTGACGTAAGGTGTCAGAGGAATCACGGATGTAGGTGGGAAGGGACTGGACAAGGGGAGAGAGAAGGGAGTCAAGATAACGAGAAATGAGTTCTGTGGGGCAGGAGCAAGCTGACACGATCGGTCTACCGGGGCAGTTCTGTTTGTGGATTTTGGGTAGGAGATAGAAGTGGGCCGTCCAAGGTTGAGCGACTATCAGGTTGGAAGCTGTGGGAGGGAGATCCCCAGAGGAGATGAGGTCAGTGACAGTCCTGGAAACAATGGCTTGATGAAGGTCCAACCCTGACATTGTCATCAAACCCGCTGACAAGGGTGGTGCTGTTGTTGTCTGGCGCACTGACCTCTACCTCGCGGAGGCTGAGCGTCAACTCGCAGACACTTCCTCCTACCTCTCCCTGGACCATGACCCCACCACTGAACATCAAGCCATTGTTTCCAGGACTGTCACTGACCTCATTTACTCTGGGGATCTCCCTCCCACAGCTTCCAACCTGATAGTCGCCCAACCTCGGACGGCCCGCTTCTATCACTTACCCAAAATCCACAAACAGAACTGCCCCGGTAGACCGATCGTCTCAGCTTGCTCCTGCCCCACAGAACTCATTTCTCGTTATCTTGACTCCCTTATCTCTCCCCTTGTCCAGACCTTTCCCACCTACATCTGTGATTCCTCTGACACCTTACGTCACATCAACAATTTCCAGTTCCCTGGCCCCAACCGCTTCCTCTTCACCATGGACGTCCAATCCCTCTACACCTCCATCACCCACCAGGATGGTCTGAGGGCCCTTAGCTTCTTCCTCGAACAGAGGCCCGAACAATCCCCATCCACCACTACTCTCCTCCATCTGGCTGAACTTGTTCTCACGCTGAACAATTTCTCCTTCAACTCCTCTCACTTCCTCCAAATAAAAGGTGTGGCTATGGGTACCTGCATGGGCCCCAGCTATGCCTGTCTCTTTATGGGGTATGTGGAACATTCCTTGTTCCAGTCCTACTCCGGCCCCCTTCCACAACTCTTTCTCCGGTACATCGATGATTACTTCGGTGCCGCTTCATGCTCTCGTCGGGACTTGGAAAAATTTATTAATTTTGCTTCCAACCTCCACCCCTCCATCATTTTCACGTGGTCCATCTCTGACACTTCCCTTCCCTTCCTTGACCTCTCTGTCTCAATCTCTGGTGATAGACTGTCCACCAATATCCATTACAAACCCACCGACTCTCACAGCTATCTCGACTAAAGCTCCTCACACCCCGCTTCCTGTAAGGACTCCATCCCATTCTCTCAGTTCCTTCGCCTCCGTTGCATCTGTTCCGATGATGCTACCTTCAAAAACAGTTCCTCTGACGTGTTCTCCTTCTTCCTTAACCGAGGTTTTCCACCCACGGTCGTTGACAGGGCCCTCAACCGTGTCCGGCCCATCTCCCGCGCATCCGCCCTCACGCCTTCTCCTCCCTCCCAGAAACATGATAGGGTCCCCCTTGTCCTCACTTATCACTCCACCAGCCTCCGCATTCAAAGGATCATCCTCCGCCATTTCCGCCAACTCCAGCATAATGCCACCACCAAACACATCTTCCCTTCACCCCCCCCATCGGCATTCCGTAGGGATCGCTCCCTCCGGGACACCCTGGTCCACTCCTCCATCACCCCCTACTCCTCAACCCCCTCCTATGGCACCACCCCATGCCCATGCAAAAGATGCAACACCTGCCCCTTCACTTCCTCTCTCCTCACCGTCCAAGGACCCAAACACTCCTTTCAAGTGAAGCAGCATTTTACTTGCATTTCCCCCAACTTAGTCTACTGCATTCGTTGCTCCCAATGTGGTCTCCTCTACATTGGAGAGACCAAACGTAAACTGGGCGACCACTTTGCAGAACACCTGCGGTCTGTCCGCAAGAATGACCCAAACCTCCCTGCCGTTTGCCATTTTAACACTCCACCCTGCTCTCTTGCCCACATGTCTGTCCTTGGCTTGCTGCATTGTTCCAGTGAAGCCCAACGCAAACTGGAGGAACAACACCTCATCTTCCGACTAGGCACTTTACAGCCTTCCGGACTGAATATTGAATTCAACAACTTTAGGTCGTGTGCTCCCTCCCCCATCCCCACCCCCTTTCTGTTTCCCCCTTCCTTTTTTTTCCAATAAATTATATAGATTTTCCTTTTCCCACCTATTTCCATTATTTTTAAAAGAACAGTTCTGTTGAAGAGTCATGAAAACTCGAAACGTCAACTCTTTTCTTCTCCACCGATGCTGCCAGACCTGATGAGTTTTTCCAGGTAATTCTGTTTTTGTTTTTAACACAATAGAGAGTCATGTATCCAGGTTTGCTGATAACACAAAGAGTGGCAGCATTGTAAGCAATGTAGACAGGAGCATCAAGTTACAATGAGACAAGTAGGAGAAACTGTAGCAGATGGATTTCAACTCAAGTAAGTGTAAGGTCCGAATTTCAGTCTCCACCCACCACCACTCTCCCCCACCTGGCTGAACTTGTTCTCACATTGAACAATTTCTCCTTTGACTCCACTCACTTCTTCCAAATAAAAGGTGTTTCTATGGGAACCTACATGTATCATAGTTATTCCTGCCTTTTTGTGGATATGTGGAATATTCTGTATTCCAGTTCTACTCAGGTTCTCTCACTCACCTCTTTTTCCAATACAGTGATGACTGTATCAGTGCTGTTTCCTGCTCTCGCACTGAACTTGAAAATTTCACGTACCTTACTTCCAATTTCCATCCTTCCCTCACCTTTTTCAACTTCTCTACCTCCATTTCTGGGGATAGGCAATCGACCAATATCCACTATGACAGCTACATTGACTACATTGGGGATGCTCAAGGCCAGAGCTGAAATAGCACAGACATCTTGGAAGGTTGTGGGACTGGAGAAGATCACAGAGTTGGGAGGGATAAAGCCATGGAGGGATTTGAAAACAAAGATGAGAGTTCTAAAATCAAAATGCATTGCTTAACCAAAAGCCAATGTAAGTCAACAAGTACAGGTGAATGGGACTTGGTGCCAGCCAGGAGTGCACTGGAATATTCAAGTCTAGAGGTAACAAAGGAATGAATGAGAGTTTCAGCAGGAGATGAGCTAAGATGGGCGGAATCTTGCAATGTTTCAGAAATGGAAAAAGGGGTCTTAATGATTGGATATGTGACCAAAAGATCATGTCAGGGTCAAACATGACACTAAAGTTGTCAACAGTCTGATACAGCCTCAGACAACTGCCAGTGGATTGAGTTTGTGCAGGAACATTCTGGTTTTCCAATATTTAGCAGGTGGAAATTTCTCTTCATTTAGCACAGGATGTCAAACAACCAGTCTGATAATTACAAGACGGTGCAGGAGTCGAGAGAGAGGCGGTAGTGAGTTACAGCTGGATATTGTCAGCATACATGTAGAAACTGACACTGTACTTTAAGATGATGTTGCAGGGAGGCAACATGGAGAAGAGAAATAGGAAGGAGCCAAGGATAGACGATTAGAGGTAACAGTGAAGGAGCAGGGAGAGAAGCTATTGATGGTAATTCTCTGGCTTTGATTAGAAGACAAGAATGAAATCAAGTGAGTGCAGTCTACCCAGGTGAATGACGGTGAAAGAGGAGGAGGATGTGGTCAACCATGTCAAGGCTGCAGACAGGTCAAAAAGGATGAGGGGGGGAATTTATCACAGTCACTTAAGATGTCATTTGTGACTTTGATCTGAGCTATTTAAGCACTGTGGCAGGGACAGAAACCTGATTGGAGTGATTTAAACACGGAGTTCCAGGAAAGATGGCTAGGGATTTAGGAGGCAACAACGAGGGGAGATCGGAAATTGAGGTGGGATGGGTAGATGGGAAGCCATGCTTAATATTGAGGTCTATGATTTATGAATAATTGTAACATTCTGACCCCCATATCCCACAGACAGGTCTGAGTCAACATAGTGCATTATAGTTAGTACTTGGAACATAATCACATCAGGCACAATAGGCTAAATCATCTCCTTCTGTGCTGTACCATTCAATAACTCCGTGACAACAGCCTCCTTACTTTCACTTTGGTCACAAGTCTCTGGGTGGAATATAAATCTTCAAAAGCGAATTCAAATATAGAAACTTCTCTCAGTGAATATTGAAACTGCCAGTCGTGAATTACCTGAATGGTAGAACTGAAAGGATTGATGACTGGCATCAATAGCAACAGATATAGGTCCAACCTTAGCAACAGTTTGAGCTAAAGCTTTTTCATCACCTTGAGGGACAAAAAAGTAATTGGTGCAATTGGTAGCTTTGTACTCGACCTTATAATTACAGGGATCATCCTGTTTAAAAACAAAACATGAAGTACAATGTTATCATCATCCTGTCAAAGAAATGCCAATTAATTTATTTTGCAAACTCAGTAATTCATATCAGAAATTAAATGCAGCTAAATTCAAAAGGCAGTGTGAACGCTTCCAGTTTAAATATCCCCCGCTACCACAATCTTCGATAGTGCAGTCTCACACACACCAGTGCCAGAATACTGGTAGCACCAGTGTAAAGTGTGAGTTAGATCCAGGCTGTACTGTAATTCTAAACACCAATCATTGTAGCAAACAGGTAGGGGTCAATATCACTGATTGCTAACAGGCCACACAGATACTATATAATCCAGGCCATAGGTTGCATCTCTACTTTTGCAGGTTTTTTGGGAAAACATCCCAGAAGTTCATCCAATTTATAAGTCACATCTGCCCAGATATCAAAATATCCAGGAAGGTATAGCTTGTCCGTGCAAGTTGATTGTAATTCCAGGACTGTTCTGCTAGTTGTTCATGGACACTGAGCTACTTTGCCAATTTGTGTCTTTGGACTTGTCCCCCAAAGCACTTTGGATGTTCAGGTGCCCCTGAGTTTCTTCTCGAAGGCCCTTAACATGGCAGGTAAGGGAGACTTTCACATCATCAGGGCTAGATTCAAAAATAGGTGACAGAACCAACCAAGTGATTGATTAAACCAACTCAATTTCCTTGTCTCTTATCAGAGACCGGACACCATCAGTACATTAGTCTGGACCGGGATTAATCCTATGGTTGCAGGTGTTAGAGGGCAGCATCAGACCCATAGCAACACCCAGACTGCTTATGGATTTTGCTGGAACTGCTAAGAGCTTATTCAAATGTTGAAAGATCAAGTTGGGTCAGCTTGGGAAAATCATTGGAAGAATGCCCTGATTAATCTAGCAAAGACAAATAAAAATAGGTTACTGACATTTCCAGTGTAGGGATATCCAGCCTCAGAATCAATCCCATGGTTGTCATGTACATACAGGAAAGCATTTTCCATCCATCCGCCACCACATCCTTGATTCCCCTGTGGTCCTGAGCAATCCACCAGATTCTGCTCACTTAGTGGGATGAGTTTTCCCGTCTTTTTAAAGGTCTGTCCCTCCAATGCTCCAGTTGAACTGAAAGCCCAACATGAGCCACAGGCACCCTGCAAACACACAATCGCAATCCCAACGAGAGCTGAACATTATAGAAATTTCATTTTTATTACAAAATAAGTTTAAATATTGTTTTACTGATGCTGCTGAGACCCTGTTTCAAACTGTTCATATTAGGAGTTGCAGTCAATCAGGTTTCAAAGAAGAAAATGGCCTCTCCCGCTGGCAGCCGTTTTACAGGAGGTTAACATCTTGGATGCATAACCTGTGGGTTCCTTTGTTCTTCAAACTCTAAGTTGTCCCATTAAGCCAAGGACATCGGCAACACTGAAAGGGTTAAATAAGCTTTGTCTTCAAAGATTATGGCCCTAAGGGAGGTTTTTAAAAATGTTGGGCAGGACCTGATTCTGGGATTCCCACACCCATTCCCATTTCCGGCATTTTTTGCTAGTGTGGGATAAGGGTGTTCCTAGCCAGTCCACACGTAGCACTCCTGGTTCCATTGTGAGGGTGGGCAGTTCAAACCCCTCCGCAATTTCAGTGGAGTCGGAACCATTCTATTAGGAGTCAAAGTTTCCAGCACCTCAGAAATAATGATTAAATTCAGGACATAAACATGTTGGGTTTTACCACCATGATCTCACATTTGGGGCCGGATTTTTGTGAAGGAGCTGGGAAGGAGCAAACCCGTCTCCATTAAGAAGGTCCCCACCCACCAAATTCTTGGTCTGCGCAGGCAGGGGCGGGATGAAGCTGGGCCCACTGCCTCCGGAGGCAGGCAGGCAGCAACAGAGGCAGGTGGCCAGTGAGGCTGTAAGGCCCACCTCCGTTTACTGGAACATTGGCGCTGTTATAATCATGACTGTCATGCCTGAAGCCCTCACCCCATCTTATTCCCTCACCCATCCCCAATGCAACCCATGCCCTTCTCATTCTCCCTCATATACCCATGCCCCCTTATAACCCCCATGGCCCTCAGGAGCATAGCAATGAAAATTCCTTGAAATTCTAATAATCTAATAGAGCTGTCACTCAGACACAATTCATACTCCAGAGCCACAGAAAACATCCTTAATCTCCTCAAGTCGCTATTCAGTTTTTAAAAGAAATCATCTATTCAATTATCACATCTAAGACAGATAATCCTTTAAAGACCTCTTAAAACTGTCAATCAACTTTGTACACAAGCTTCTGTTGCGATAAGTGGTCCACAGCTTTTGAAACTCAGCCAAGCATTCATAATGGACTCAGCTGCCAAAAAGTCATTACAGCTTCAGGCAATGAAGTCCAGTGAAATTGAAAGAACATTTTTTTTTTCCCCAATTTCAAAGTAAATGGCCTGTCAATCAAAGAATTCCAGGAGCAAGTGGCTGTTTCCTTTTGGCTCCCCACTTACAACCAAGGGTTCCCCCATGGTTCATGACTCATGTTCAGTGGATCATCAGCATGTAAAGTTAAAGATGGGGCCTTGCATTTCATACTGTTGTCAGCAGGACAATGTTTTGCATAGGATTGTGTAGGATATCCAATAGAGGAGCAGGCCCAATGGCCCAACCAGTCAATACTGGTGTTTATGCTCCACTCAAGTCTCCTTCTATCTTTTCTCATCTAACTCCATCATCACAACCAACTATTCCCTTATCCCTCATATGTTTCTCTAGCATCCTCTTAAATACATTCTATCAAATAATATAAACATATTAAATATATCTATTCACATGCACAATCCACTAGACTTAAGTCACTAAAAATTGGAAATTGAAAATCAGGATAATGTAAAATGAGCTGCTGATTCACTATGGCTTGCTTTGTGCCATCGTCCAAGAGTAATTTCATCTTCAATGGCTCTATCAAAATTAATTCCTTCCAGCCACTCTTCTGCCTAACACAGATGCTGCTTTGATAAGGATCCTGTTCCCCAACTTACTCTTGAGAAGCAATTCTTTTACCTGGTTCTTCACTGGAGTGACATAGCCCTTATCGCGCCAATCAACACTCTTTGGAATCTCAATCAATTCTGGAATCCTTGCAAGTTGCCGGGATGAGTTCCTGGGTTTTAAGAGGCGGAATCCATTCATCTGCTCATTGAACTCTTCCAAGGTCTGAAAGGTGACAAGAGTTTCAGTGAGGAGAGAGCATCGGACCAGCACAGGAACCAATCAGAGTAAGAGTGTAAAGGGAAAAAGGTCAAATAATATGGAATTAATACAGGGATATTAGTTTGAAAGTTACTTTGGGTAAACTCACAGTAAAACATATGTAATAGGGGTCAAAACTAGCTTGCAGAAGCAGCAAGGTTGATACCCTTCATAACAAATGTGAGTTTACTGATAAGAAATACACACATATAAAAAACAGCATTCTATAGTCCTTGCTAAGACACTAGCACAAAGCCACAATACTAGATCTGATAAGTAAACCACAAAATAGATAAACAAAACACCACACCCCAAGTATTATTTTCTTGCTGGGCACAATACTTTGGCTAAGCAACATTGACCAACATGACTGTAACATAAAGTCCAGTTCCAGGAATAAGTTCAAAATAATATTTCTAATAGGTGGTCCTATCACCAAATATGGGATGCTAATTAGGGTGCCCAATGATTTGAAGAAATCAACATCTTCCATGGTACCCTTAATTAAACAACCTGAAAAGTCATTATAAATATCTCAACGCAAACTTGAATCTTCAGATTCATTTGGGAGACCCGTTAGATTGACCTCAAGGCTATTGTGAGCCAGCGAATCTCACTCCAGGAATAAGGTAAAATCACTTTAATATTTGATGGATATTCTTTCTTATATAATTACTCTTAGAACTCTTACATCTGTAACCAAGTAAAGTAGTTGCTGGATTCTCTTTTAGAAATAATCATCAATTCTTTTTGGGATTTACTTAGCATTGCAAATTATACTCTGTATAACCACCATATCGCATGCTTCCTTATTATAATAAACTTGTGTGTATTCTTAAAACTTAAGTTGTCTCACCTAAACTTCTGTATCAACCACCTAGTGAACCCAACTCCTATTCCCTTGTTGGTGGGTTAATATTTACTGTGGAGTTAATCCAGGCCCTTTTAATATTCAGGAATATCACAATTTAGCTAAAATATTATTGAAACTTGACTATTGGGAAGAAGGTAAAACTCCGGGGTGATTTTCTTGCTTTGGCAGGGATCAGTGCTTGGACCCCAGTTATTCACAGTATATGATTTAGATAAGGGAATCAAATGTAATATTTCCAAGTTTTCTGACAACACAAAACTTGGTGGGAATGTGAGCAGTGAGAAGGATGTTAAGAGGCTTCAAGGTGATTTAGACAAGTTGAGTGAGTGGGCAAGTATACAGCTGATGCAGTATAACGGGAATAAATGTGAAGTTATCCACTCTGGTACGTTAAATAGAATGGCAGAATATTATTAAAATGATGATAGATTGGGAAATGTTGATGTACAAAGGGACCTGGATGTCCTTGTACACCAATTACTGAAAGCAAGCATGGAGGTGCAGCAAGTAGTTAAGAAGGCAAATAGTATGTTGGCCTTCATTGCAAAAGGACCGAGTACAGGAGCAAGGATGTCTTCCCGCAGCTGTACAGGGCCTTGGTGAGACCACACCTGGAGTACTGTGTGCAGTTTTGGTCTCCTTCCTAAGAAAGGATATACTTGCCATAGAGGGAGTGCAGTGAAGGTTCACTAGACTGATTCTTGGGATGGCAGGATTGTCGTATGAGAGATTGGGCTGTCTAGGCCTGTACTCATTGAAGTTTAGAAGAATGAGAGGGGATCTCATTGAAGCATATAAAATTTTGACAGGGCTGGACAGATTGGATGCAGGGATGATGTTTCCTCTGGCTGGTGGGGTCTAGCACAAGGGGTCACAATCTCAGGATACGGGGAAGGCCACTTAGGACTGAGATGAGGAGAAACTTCTTCAGTCAGGAAATGGTGAACCTGTGGAATTCTCTACCACAGAGGGCTGTGGACGCCATGTCACTAAATATATTTAAGAAGGAAATAGATTGATTTCTGGACGCTAAAGGCATCAAGGGGTATGAGGAGAGAGCAGGAGTACAGCGTTGAGATAGAGGATTAGCCATGATCATAGTGAATGGCGGAGCAGGCTCGAAGGGTCGAATAACCTACTCCTGCTCCTATTTTCTATGTTTCTATGGGCAGGATTTTTCAGTCAGCATGCGGGGGTGACAATGTGTCCCGATGCCATTGTGTTGTCTCGTGATGTTTCATTCAGCAGGCGCACGGTGTCGTCAGCTGTGCACCCGCCGATATTTAAACAACCTCTTAAGGCTATTAAGGAAGCGATTAATGTAATTGTTAATGCTGCTCGTCCAACCTTAAGGTTGGCGGGCAGGCAAAAAGGCCAAGTGGCCGTCACGTTTTTTAGAAAACCTCATCCACGAGCAGTCACACGAGGGGACATGTTTAAATAAATTTGTAATTCATGTATTTAATAATTACAATAGCAAATCAATCTCTCTGAGGCAGCTCCGTACCTCAGGGAGACTGAAGCACTCTTTCACACACATGTGCGAAACAGCGCTGGCCCCGACTCTCCCTCCTCCCCCCACGGTTTGCGTCTTATGCTGGGTGGGCCTTAATTGGCCCACCCACGTAAAATGACAGCGCGGAGCCGATCGCGGGCAGTGATCAGCTCCGCAGCTGCCCCGCCCACTCCCATCGAGCCCAACCACCGCCTGAAAAATTCAGGCCTATGTTTCTAAGTAGCAAGTTAGATTCACTTGGCTCAAACACGTTTGTCAGTCTGGCTTCCTCTGGCTGAAGTTGAGGGAAATTAATCGGGCGATACTACTGATCTCGTAGCTCCAAAATAAAGGGGCTAGGGTTGTAAAAACACCACAGGAGTTCACCAAAATGTCTGGAGAAAATCCCATCCTCCAACTTGCAGGGAAAGATTACAAAATTTCCCCTTTGCTCAACAAAAGTAAAGGTGAAATTACTGTGAAATCATGGGATCATCAAGTGGTACTTTAGGCAGCGACAGCCCCACAACTATTGAGTGCTCCGAGGAACGTTAATTAGTTGTAGATAGGATTTCTGCCCCTCAGTTGGGTTTACGTCCCATCTCAGAGGTGGGTGTGGGGGCCTCAAATAGGGGAGGGAAAGTGAGGCCCAGGGGGGCGTTGGGGGCCATTATGAAGAGGCCAGGGGAGGAGGGAGCACCAGCAGGGATAGACTTTTTGGGGGATTTCCGATGTGGAAAGGGGACCTTTGAGGGAGGCACCTCCCTCCCTTCCTGTGCGAGGCCTGAGCAGGTTAACTTGGCAGGTAACCTCGCCCCTGCACTCCTCCTGCCAGCCTCAAAATTGAGGCTGGGTAGGAAGTGGGCCTCAAGTGGCCACTGGGGCAAAGGCAGCCAGCCCACCCTAGACCTCACCCAGGCCCCATAAAATTGTCTGACAGCATCTGTGGAGAGGAATACAGTTAACGTTTCAAGTCCGTATGACTCTACATCAGAACTAACGAAAAATAGAAAAGAGGTGAAATATAAGCTGGTTTAAGGGGGGGTGGGACAGGTAGAGCTGGATAGAGGACCAGTGACAGGTGGAGATAACCAAAAGATGTCACAGACAAAAGGACAAAGAGGTGTTGAAGGTGGTGATATTAGCTAAGAAATGTGCTAATAGGTGACATTAAGGGTAGAAAGCAGGACGAGCAAGGTACAGATAGTCCTAGTGGGGGTGGGGGTGGGGTTGGGGGAAGGGATCGAAATAGGCTAAAAGGTATTTTTATTTTTGTTTTTGTTTTGGTTTCCCGCATCCGCAGTTTTTTGCTTTTACCCATAAAATTGTGGGTGGGTTGGTGGGTGGCAGGAGGGAATTTTAGAGATCCCCGCTTTGCAAACCTGCCAGCAAGGGGGGTAAAATTTTGCCCAAGGAGGCTGTCATGATGGATTTTTTAAAATTATTTTTGGGATTTGTGTGGTATTCTATAAAGGAAGCTGTGTTTGTGCCCATGATTCATTAAACTTGGGGAGGTTAATAGAGACAACTTGTCTGTGAGAACTGAGAAATAAAAGGGTGAAGTTGTTAACTGTGCTCCTCTCCGCAGATGCTGCCAGACCTGCTGAGTTTTTCCAGGTATTTTTGTTTTTGTTTTCGCTTTTATATAAAGGTGTTAGCTTCATGTATTTCTAATGAGGGGTTATGGTGTGTTTGATTTACAAGTATATAGGTTGGATTTAAAATTTGAATTATAAGATAAGTAGAGACTTGGCTTTTCAGCTGTTGCATTACAAAGGGAAGAAGCGACAAGGAACTTTTACAACTTACAAAGGTTTCATAGGGGAGAATTTTCTCCCCATCGGGCGGGCCGGTCAGGAGCGGGCACAGGTGAGTGCAGAGCCGATCATTGCCCACGATCGGCTGCGCGTTGCCATTTTTCATGGGCAGGCCAATTAAGGCCTGCCCAGCGTGACGCACACCTGGAAGCGCTCAACACTCCCTGGGAAGTGTGGGAGGAGGGAGAGTTGGGGCCTGCACTCTTTCACGCATGAGCGCGAATGAGTGCAGAAATTTCCCTTAGCCTCAGAGCTGCCTCAGGGAGATTAATTTCATGATCAAAAATTGAAAAATATAATAAATAAAATTATTCAGACATGTCCCCTCATGTGACATTGTCACATGAGCTGGGACATGTTTATAAATTTTCTTGAAACATTTCATTGAATTTATAAACCTTTCATAAAACCTCATCCCGCATGTGGATGAGGTTCCATGAAAAATGCGAAGGCCGCCTGGGCTCTTCGCCTGCCCCCAGCAATCTTAAGGTTTCGATGGGCAGCCCTGACAATTACTTCAATTAGATTATTAATGGCCTTAACAAGGCTTTAACAGTTCGGCGGGCGCACTGCCGACTCCGGTGCGTGCCTGCCAAACTGAAGGTCAGAATGACGTGCGGTAACATAGGGACACACGCCTGACATCACCGCGTGTCATTTTATGCGGGGCCCTGGCACACCGACACGTAAAATGAAGCACGGTGACGTCGAGCATGCGTCCCAAACCCACACACTGAACAAAAGATTCTGGCCATAGGTAAACAGGGTAAGGTATAATAAATTTTATTGACCCAAAAGTAATGGCAATAGGAGAACATAATTTTTTATATTTGGAGATGTTGAGTTAGAAGAGGTGTGGAGGAGAATAGAATTTAAAATGAAATGGAAAAAAGATATTTAAGGAAAGATGTGTAGCTGAGTTGGTGTGGTTGTGTGGGGAAATGTCCTGAAGACCATTTCTGTGTGCTGAGAAGGTGTGAAATTTTTGAATTTGAAGCAGTCACCCAGTTTTAAGCCCAAAAAGTCTATTTTGAGAAAGCAGTTTGTTTCTGAATCTTCTTTTTGGATTTCCACATCTGAATGAAAGTGTTTGAGGAGTCGTGTGGTATACCTTTATTAAAGTGACAACAATTCTTTACCTTGGGTAATATGCTAGATTTTTATGGTTAAAAATCTATAAGGGAGTTGTTGCCAAGAAGGTAGTTTACTAGTGTGTTTTGACCCAAGTGGGTTTTTTTCCCTTTGGGGATTGTTCTGTAAGACTGTTTTTAACTGTGTAACTTTAATCTTATGTTCTCAAGTTCTTTTCTCTTTTTAATAAATTCATTAACTGTTTAAATCCTGGAGGCGTTACTGGAGTTCATATGCTTTTGGGGTCAGTAGCTCTTCCTCCTCGTTTTCAAAACACAAAAAAAAGGGCTTATGATCAATAAAAGAGGTCTCCCTCTGGGATTCAGCTTTCTCTGCAATAACATCTACTGTGATTGTAACAAGGCCATTCAACCAGTCACATCTGTGCCAGCCCTTAGAACAAGTTATCCAGTTAGTCCCATTCCCCATGCCCTATAGGCTAGATCTTTCCCCTTCCAGCATTTATCTAATTCCTTTTTGAAAGTTATTAGTAAATCTGCTTCTATCACTCTTTTTAGGAATTGCCTACTGGATCAGAACTCAGTTGGTAAAAACATTTCTCTTCAGCTTTTTACCTTAAATCTGTGTCCCCTAGTTAGGGACCCTTCCGCCACTGGAAACAGTTTCTCCTTATTCAAGCTACCAAATCCTTCATGATTTGAAAACGTCTTCTAAATCTTTTTCTCTGCTCTAAGGAGAACCCCAGCTGAGTTGACCCCAACTTCTCCTGTCTTTCCATGTAACTCACTTCCCACATCCTTCGTACCATTCTAGTAAATCTCTTCGGCACCCTCTCAAAGACCTTGACATCTTCCTAAAGTGTAAAGCCTAGGAGTGGACACAATTCTCCAATTAGGAATCAGCCAGTATTATATAAAGGTTTAGCATAACTTCCTTGTACCACTCTTTATGAAGTCAAGGATATCGAATGCTTCTTTAAGTCTTCTCAAATTGCCATGTCTCCTTCAAAGATCTGTTTATGTACATTGCCCTGGTATTTATGTTACTGCACTCCTTTTAACATTATATCATTTAATTTATATTGCTTCTCTTCATTCTTCACTTCACATTTCAGACAAGAAGGAAGCATACATCGGTGAACCCTAGGGATCAGTATGAAGACCACCGCTTTTTTTTTATATCTATTAATGACATAAACTTGGGCGCACAGGACATCATTTCAAACATTGCAGAAGGCACTGTGCTAGTCAAAAACAACCACTTTGTGCTAGGTCCCATCTCATGTCAATCCCAGTTCCAATCAGATCAATGAGTGTTCTTGCCTTTCTGGACCTCACAAGGAGGACTCACATCAGTTCAAAGGGGAAGAGTGGGATTGGGGTGAGATCTTCAAACATGAGAGGGGTTGCGGTGGATGGTGGGTCCAATCGCCCATTTGACAAATTGGGATCCAACGGTGTGCAGGAAAGAAGCACTCCTGCTCCTCTTGGTCCACAAGCAATGCTGTAAAGGGCACTTACATTTTACATAAAGCAGACCTTGCCTCTCTTTAACTGCCGGGCTTCCCAAGGTCCGGGAATTCCGCCAACCAGGGTTAAAATTGGAGGATGGATTAAATCTGAGGCATGCAACCTCCTAATAATATTTAAATGACCAACCCACCTCCTGGGAGTGAGTTGGTTGCTCATCCTCCACCCCACCCCACTGTGGTAAACCCAAAATTGGGCATGTTGGGGTCAGATTGAGATTTCTTAAATTTTCACAACTGACCCGATCCAAACTCACCCACTGGGCTTAGTTGGTACCAATCTGTTGAGGAAATATTTCACTTAAGCTAAAATGCTTTAATATTGAGCAATAAACTCCTTGCATGATATTCATTAGTTGCTTTCATTGCCTGCTGCAGGCATGTAACCATCAGTTCTTTACCCGAATATCATAATATCACAAAATGTCTGATCAAAGCCTTCCCCATCTTATTACATCCTCACTTACCATGTCTCCAAATTGGTTCATTTTAAGATTATAGGTGTGTTTACCCATCGAGTACTCCAGATTGTGATATGCAACAAACCTGAAGTTTTTCTCCCACACCATTCTCCGCATTTGTTCTTCAGTCTGAAGAAAAGTTAGAAAATCAGAGATTTGAGACAGTTTGCAAATGAAGCACGTTTTCTTCCCTCAACACTATTATAATTGAGGAGATAAACGGGAGGCAGTCACTTCTGCAGATAGTCTTAGTGAAAACCATTACACCCTCATCTTTGAAAGCTTGTTTTTGTTAATATTCCTACTCCTAGATCAAGATAGAGTTTAACATTGTGCAATATTCTCCTTGTATGACATTCAGTTCCAAAGCTTGAAATGCTTTATCAAAGGGGGAATTACGATTTCCAAGAACTCACACAATGCTTAAATTATTAAAGATACTTATCTTTGCAGAACTGGAGATACAAAGTTAGAAGCTGTTATGTTCAATGCCTAATCGACACTGATGTTAGCTGATATAAGCTGCAACGGACAACAATTATCCTCAGTTTCTAGTCTTCCTGGTCACTGTAGTATAAGGGTGTTTGGCAGAGCAAGGGTTAATGTGGTACTGGAGAGCAGTACCGCCCAAAGTATAATGTAGAGAGTCACATGGTGGTAGACCATGGGCAGAATCTTTGGCTTGGCAAGCGGGGACGGGGCCCGCTCGCCGAGGCATAAAATGACGCGGGGTGACATCGGGCGTGCGTCCCGACATCACCACACATCATTCAGAATTTCAGTTCGCCGGGCAGGCACCCGAGTCGGCTGTGCGCCCGCCGAACTATCAAAGGCCTTTAAGGCCCAGTTAATTATCAATTAAAACAATAAACTGAACTGCCCGTCCAGCCTTAAGGTTGGTGGACAGGCAAAGAGCCCAGGCAGCCTTCGCATTTTTCACAGAACCTCATCCACGGGCGGTATGAGGTTTCATGAAGGTTTTTAAAGGTTTGAAAAAATTTTTAATAAAATTCATTGACATGTCCCAGCTCACATGAGGGGGTATGCCCTAAAAATATTTTTTTTCTTTTATCAAAATTTTTTAAATTTAAACTAATCTCCCTCAGACAGCTCTGTGCCTCGGAGATTTCTGCACTCTTTCGCACGCACGCAAACAGCGCAGGCCCCAACTCAGGCAACCGCCCCCCAGCCTGCGCAGGGAGCGCTCAGCGCTTCCGGACTTGCATCACGCTGGGCGGGCCTTAATTGGCCCGCCCACATAAAATGGCGGCGATCGGCTGAGCGCATGCCTGCACCCGCTCCTGCACAACCCCCCAACAAGGAGAAAATTCTCCCCCATGTGTGCAGTGGATTCGGGAAGGAGCCAGCATAGAGACAGCACCTATGCATGGCAGTACCTTAGATATGTATATAGTTATGGGTTACCATTTAATGGTTTATATTTAACCGCACAAAGCTTCAGACCTCTCACTGTGACACCAAACAACCTTAGAACATGGTGGCAGTGAAGGATGGACCACGAAATCTCAGAGAAACTGAAAAAGGAACCCAGATTCTCAAAGCATGAAGAAGTAAAGAAACTGACCTGAACAAATAGCTCCTAAATTGAAAACACAAAGAAATTGAAGACATAGTTGGAGATCATCTAAAAAGCACCAATGCAGACATGGAGACTGAAGGACTCCACCAGGGCACGTGGAAGTCCATTGCGAGACATGATTGAATGCAGAGTCAAGGGTTGTGGCTAGATCACAAAAAGGCTGAGCAAAATTCAAAAAAGGGAAAAAGGCTGAAGAGCAGAAGAATCCACTGTGCAGGTGAAAAGAAGAACCTGAGTGAAGGCAGAGTCAAGAGACCAAGCCAAATCACAAGAAGGGTGAGCAAAATACAGGGCAGAATTTCATCCACGTCAGGCAGGCTCGGCGGGGGTGGGCAGGGCGGTCAGGAAGCTGACCACTGCCCGCAATTGGGGCTGGACCAATTAAGGCCCGCCTAGCTTGAAATGCGAGCGGTAGCACTCAGCGCTGCCTGTGTGGGCAGGGGGAAGGGGTGAAAGCGTGAACTACACACATGTGCACAAGAGTGCGCATCATAATCTCCCTGAGGCTCATAGCTGCCTCAAGGAGATGCAGAGGTATGAAAAAAAATATATTAAAAAATAAAACTGCAATGAAACATGTCCCCTCATGTGACTCTGTCACACGAGCAGGGATATGTTATTAATTAAGTTTAAAAATTTTTATTTTTATTTGCTTTAGGAAACCTCATCTCACCCGTGGATGAAGTTTCCTAAAAAGTGCAAAAGCTGCTTGGCCTTCTTGTCTGCCCGCCAGCCCTAAGGTTGGACAGGCAGCAAGAAATTCTATTTAATTGGTAATTCATTGGCCTTTACAGGCCTTTTGATTGTTGGTGGGTGCACTGCCAACTCCGGCACCCGCCCACCGAACGAAATATCGCACAAGTGTGCGTTGACATCGGGACTCTTGCCTGACATCAGCGCGTGTCTTCGTAAGCTCAAGCAGGTTGGGCACATGCCCACCCGCCAAGCTAAAAATTTTACCCACAGTAAAAACACTGAAATCACCTTTTAAAATAAGCAGCCATAAGGATCAGCACATTGAGAGCGCAACTGCAAGAAAGCTGCGGCAACGGGTCCACTGCTGGCACCATAACACTTTGTGGTCGAGCTCGGCTAAAGGGAAAAAAAGTTCTTAAAGATGACTGGCAGAGTTAAAAATTTGCTTTCCAGTTGATTCCCAGGCTTGGGGGAGGAGGGTGCAGGTAGCTGGCCCAAAAGACTCATTTTGAATTTCCTGGAAAAACAGCCCTTTGGCGCAGTGGGAGCCTGCCGACAGCTGACAAAGTGTAGGAAGAACAGAGAGAAAAATACAGCAGCTGTGGAGCTATTTGGAAGAGAAAGAAAAATTTAAAGAGGTTACAAAAAATGACCATGGATAGTAAATTAAATTTACTAGACCAGCTTAGGCTAAGGCAAGGGCCTAAACAGGCCCAAAATTGAGTGTCTTGGAGAAGAATATTATAGGAGTAGATTAGGATTACATAAGAAATCAGAAGAAGTACAAGTTAATACGTTTTTATACTTGTTTTGTGTATTTGTGGATGAAGTAATCCTAAAACAAGGCATAGATGAATCCTCAACCACATTTGGTGATACTAAAAGCCTTTGACAAATATTTTAAACTCCAAGTTATGGGGAGTGCAGAACACTCTAGAACACCCCCGATAAAGCACCTAAGGGGCAAGGAGACCCCAGAGTGAGGGAGACAGGAGGCCCCTGGCGCAGGGAGATGGAAAACCCCAGAGTGAGGCAGACAATACCAAAGCAAACCACTAGATAGTTGCAGACCATGTCAGCACAATGAAGCGCATGAGCCAAAGAATTTATTGCAGGAGAAATAGGCTGAGAAACAGCCAAAAGGCTTAAAAATAGAGCTTTTGCAACAGTAGGTGACAGTGCACGAGCAGGTGGCTGTGAATGAAGGAAAGCTATCTGAGGTCACCCAAAAGAAATAAAAACTGCAAAAAGAAAATTAAGCTATTCCACAAGAAAATCAAAGCTGACTTGGAAGAACTCAACTAGGAGTACAGCCAAGCACAACAGAAAACGTACTCAAAGAAGTCTCTACCCTGAAAGGCTCTTTGAAGAATCAATACGCAGTCATGGAAAAACTTGAGGAATTCAAAAAGATGTTGAACACTACTTCAGCAAAAGCTGCAGTGGAGCTATCAGTAGCGGCAAAGTAATGCACTGAAGTGCAGCATGAGTTGGCATGAGATGAACAGGAGGATAAACAGTTGAAAGAACAGCTGATTGTCCTTCAAGATAAATGCAGAAGGAATACGTAACCTTTCAGCAGCATGAAGAAATGTAGACTATCTTGAACAGCAGAATGGGAGAACAGCAGAAGAAACTTAAGGAGGCTCTGTTGAATTATAAGAAAAATCAAGATGAAGCACTTGAGCTTCATAAAGAAAAGGAAAACCTGCTGATGGTGACCATGAAATCATAATTGATTGTCACAAAAACCCATTTGGTTCACTAATGTCCTTTAGGGAAGGAAATCTGCCATCCTTACCTGGTCTGGCCTACATGTGACTCCAGACCTACAGCAATGTGATTGACTCTTAAGTGCCCTCTGAGCAAGAGGGCAATTAGGGGTGGGCAATAAACATTGGCCTAGGCAGCGTCGCCCACATCCCATGAACAAATTTAAAAAAAATTCCAGGAAAAAGCCAAGAGGTACAAGAAAAAAACTAAGGAGCTGAAGAACCAGCTGAATGGAAACAGAGGCACTGAAAGGAAAAGCTGCAGAACTTTCCAAACTGTGGGCAGGTAACAAAGTCATGAGTTGCACAATTACAGAACTGAAACAAGTTAAGCCTTGCTGGAGACGGACCTGGTCAACGGTGAAACAAAAATGAAGGACAAAGACAAAGCTCTGCTTCAGATAGAGGAAAAAAAAATAGGAATAAAATAGGAAAATGTAAATCTGACGCTGAAGCTCAAGGGACGAGAAGAAAAAGCATTGGATGCCTCAAGTGTATTGAGAACCATTGAGTTCTTGAAAAATGACATGGCTGAAATGAAAATCAAGGACTGAAAACATGAAGAAAATGTTGAATAGTTGCTCAGTATGGAAATCCAAATCCAGACATTGAAAGCAGAAAAGGAAAATTCCAAGAAACAGATTGATGATCTAACAAGTGAATTGGAAAATTCAAAGGAGCAGTCAGTGACCATGGAAGAAAGTCTTCAAAAGGATCTGAACCTTTTAAATCTGAAGTTTAAGCTTATATAAGGATTCCGCAGATAACTTTGAAACAAAGACAACTGAACTCACCAGAGTGGTTCCTAAACTGAATGAAAAGATTCATAAGCTTGAAAAAGAATTGGGAAAAACGAGAGTAAACAAATATTTGGCTGAAATTGTGAAACAAGAGGAAATATAGGTTGCATTTTTAAAACGTCATCTTCCAGGAAGATCATGGTGAACCCCACGGTAAAAGAAATTCTGAGTCCACTCTAAGAACGAATAAAGTGGACATTCCCTTTGGAAGGAACAAGACAAACCTGTGATGTCTGAACACAGCAGATGGGTTGTCGATGAAGAGAAATGCAACTCGAAGGAGTGCAAAAAGCAAATTAAATGGAGACAACCAAGTACCAGAAACGCTGAATACTACAATCTCGATGCCAAACCAACAAAACTCAAAACAACTGAGACTACCATTCCTTCAAACATGGCAGAATGAGATCAGGAAGAATTGTCAACCCTCCAGACTATCTGAAATTATGGGCAGGAATTTTCAGTCAGTGCGCTGACGCATAAAATGACACGCGATGACATTGGGCATGCGTGCTGATGTCATCGCGCTGTGTTGCGATGTTTCGTTCAGTGGGCATGCGCCGGAGTTGGCTGCGCACCCGCCGACATGTAAACAGCCTATTAAGGCCATTAAGGGAGTAATTAATGTGATTGTTAATGCTGCCCGTCAAGCCTTAAGGTTGGCGGGCAGATGAAAAGCCCAAGCGGCCCTCACGTTTTTTTAGGAAACCTCATCCAAGAGCAGGATAAGGTTTCCTAAAGCTTTTATTAAATAAATAAAAAAATTATCTGAGATATAAAAACATGTCCCATGTTATGTGACACAGTCACATGAGATGGGACATGTTTAATTAAATTTTTTCTCCTTTTATTCAATTATTTCAATATCGATTGAATTTCCCTGAGGCAGCACCGTGTCTCAGGGAGATTGAAGCGCTCTTTTGCGCGCATATGTGAAAGAGCACTGGCCCCAACTCTCCCTCTGCCTCCCGCCTACACAGGTAGCACTGAGTGCTAAGGCTCGTGTCTTACGCTGGGCGGGCCTTAATTGGCCCGCCTGCGTAAAATGGTGGCATGGTGCCAATCACAGGCAGCGATTGGCTCCGCAACCACCCCTGCCTGCTCCTGCCGAGCCCGCCTGCCACCTGAACAATTCAGGCCTATAAAGACAGAGATTTGAGAGAGGGGAGAAGGGGTAGCTAGTGAAGTAAAGGTTGTATTGTAAATATATTTGGGTAAGGACTTGGGGAGAGGTGTAGTGTAAGAGTGTTTGGCAGAGCAAGGTTAATGTGGGACTGGAGAACAATAATGCCCACAGTAGAGAGTCAGATGATAGTAGACTGTGTGATAGAATCTAGAAAGAGCCAGCATGGAGAAAGCACCCATTCATGGCAGTACTTTGGATAGGTGTAGAGTTATGGGTTACCAATAAATGTTTATGTCCAACCATACATGCCTCCAGACCTCTTAGTGAGGCACCAAACAACCTTACAACAGTCACTAACAATCTGCAGACACCGCAGGAAGACAGGATGGGATGTTGCTGTCGTAACTTCCAATAGCCTGCAAGTACATTCCCCAGGTCTTTCTGTTACTGCATTCTCTTTCATATTATACCATTTAATTTATATTGTTTCTGCTCGTTCTTCATTTCACATTTCAGACTAGAAGGGAGTATACATTGGTGACCCCTAAGGATCAGTACTAGGACCAGTGCTCTTTTTGATATCTGTGAATGACATAGACTTGCACGTAGAGGGTATAATTTCAAAGTTTGCAGATGATACAGTGCTAGTCCAAAGCAACCATTTTGTCCCATCTCATATGAATCCAGTTCCAGTTCACAGATGGAGGATGTTCACCTACCAAGCTACCAGAGGGCAGCCATGTCTGCAAAACTGTATCCAAGCCAGAGTCTGTACCAGTAATGGTGGTGGGGTGGGGGGGGGGCGGGGGGGGGGGCATTTTCTTTATAATTTTTGCCCATTGCTGGGTTCCTTTATATTTGCTTATGGGATGTGAGTGACACTGACCAGACAGTATTCACTGTACATCCCTCGTTGCTCTGAGAGTATTAAGAATCAGCTACTTAATGTGGGATCAGGTGTGGGTCAGAACTGGTAGGGGTGGCAGGTCCCTGTACTGAAGGGAATTAATGATTAATGAGTGAATCAGTTGGATTCTCCACACACACACACACACACACACACACACACACACACACAGACACACACACACACACCCCCCCCCCCCCCACCCCACCGCCACCCAATACAATAGACAGCTTACGGTGTCAAACCACAAATTCCTAAATTGAGTGAATTCAATTTCCCAACCTGTTATGGTGGGATTTGAACTAATGGTTGCTCATCTTGTACCATAACCTTTCGGAATGGGCTGAAAGTGATGAACTAATATGTTGGACTGTTCCTACCCAGTATTTCACTCCCTATTTTTCACCAGTAACCTAGAGCGTGAGAACGGCAATCTGGCCATGGTTCTGGGTTGCGGGGTTAAGCTGGGAGAGAAGGTTCAAGCAGCTGGTCCCAGACTGGCATTTGCAGGGATGTGGGGGCTGGTTGCCTGAATCATTGGTCAGGATATGGGTGAGGGAGAGAGGGGAAAGAGTGGATCCAAACATTGGGGGAAAATTAATATTAGAAAAGAGACTGTTCATTAATTACCATAATGATAGTCATGGCGCAAAGGAAGGAACAGATTGCAGCATTTAACAGAGTTAAATCAAATGCAAGAACTCTTTCTTCCTCTACAGCTGCAGGGGTAGTTCCCTGTTTGAACTCATATACTGTTCTCTGTGCTGTTAACAGTCAGACTGTTCCTGGAGCTTCTACAACAGTTCCAAATATTTTTCTTTTAGTTCTTCCAAGAGACATGGGCATCATTGGCAAGGCCAGCATGTGTTGCCCATCCTTAATTGCCCATGAGCTGAGCGGCTTGCTAGGTTATTTTGGAGGGCAGATACAAGTCAACCACATTGTTGTGGATCTGGAGTCACAGGTAGGTTAAATTTCTATCCCTAAAGGAAATTAGGAACCAGATGGGTTGTTTATAACAATTGGGTTGGAGCAGTTTCAATAACTCCTGAAGACTGCTCGCTGCAAACACTCTAACTTTATTGTAACATATTTACAATAATGAGAACACTCCTCGAGCTTCTTTCTATGTGTTTTTCTCCCAGATTCTCAGATCCTGTGTATATGTCATTTCCTTCAATGACATCATAGACAGTTAATCCTTTACGGACTTAGTTGACATTCTCCATTATATTAGAGTTGTCATCAATGATACTAAGACTAGCTCTATTTTCAAGATTTATTAATTGATTTCAAATTCCACCAGCTGCCATGGTGGGATTTCAACCCATATCCACAGAGCATTAGCCTGGGCCTTTGGATTACTAATGCAGTGGCATTACCACTATGCCACCATCCCAAAATGGGCAGAGTCTGTCCTGACCTGTTACCATACCAACAGTCTGTCCTGTAACATGATGGTGTAGTGATTTCCAGACACACTTCAACCCAAGATAATCTGTGGAGCATGTCTCTCAACCTCTCGTGTTCTCTGTGCATTAACCAGGGGAGCAACCTCTGGGCTGTGGTAGGGTGGAGTGGGGGTGGAGGACACCAGTGCAATTCCAGAAGCTTGTCAAACTTTGAACGCTGTTCTAATGGATGAACTTCTTTGGGACTGCTGTAGGCTTCTGCTGTACATCAAAACTCTGCAATTCAAGGAGGGCCAAGGATTGCTATAGGTTTTATATATTCAGTGCCAAACTTAATATTATAAATAATGTTAAATCTAGTCAATCCACATTCAATATGCTTTGTCCTTTATTTTCTTATTACATAGAAATCAGCTGTCAGCCATGGCTCAGTACCTCATTAACACCTCTAAGTCAGAAGGGCATGGTACAAACGCCACTCCAGGGCATGCTCATATAGTCCAGCCTGGCATCCTGTGCAGTACTGATTGAGTGTGGACTGTCAGAGATGCTGTCTTTCAAATCAGACATTAAAGCAAGACACTGCCTACCCTCTCAGGTGGACAGAAAGACCCATGGCACTAAACAAAGAGCAGAAGAGTTAATCCCAGTCTCCTGGTTAATATTTGTCCCTCAGGCAACACTCAGAACAGAAAATCCAGTCAGCATTGTTTGTGAGATCTTGCTGTGTGAAAATTGTCTGCCATGCTTCCTTACATTACAGCTACTACCAGGATGACCAATCTCACAGAGAAAATTAAAGGAAAGCCTGCCATGGGGGTCCGTACAAGTTAGGGGGTTCCTGCCAGTGCTGTCAGACCAGGGGGAAGGGGCAGGGGGGCTGGTGGTGACAGAGCTGTGAGGGTGGGGGGAATGATGTTGCCAGGGATGTGAGGGTGGGGGGAATGATGTTGCCAGGGATGTGAGGGTGGGGGAATTGATGCTGCCAGGGCTGTAAGGGTGGGGGGATTGATGCTGTCAGGGCTGTGAGGGTGGGGGGATTGATGCTGTCAGGGCTGTGAGGGTGGGGACAGTGGTACTGCTGGGGCTGTGAGGGTGGGGGCAGTGGTACTGCCAGGGCTGTGAGGGTGGGGACAGTGGTACTGCTGGGGCTGTGAGGGTGGGGGCAGTGGTACTGCCGGAGCTGTGAGGGTGGGGGCATTGGTGCTGCCAAGGCTGTGAGGGTGGGGGCAGTGGTGCTGCCGGGGCTGTGAGGGTGGGGGGATTGATGCTGTCAGGGCTGTGAGGGTGGGGGCAGTGGTACTGCCAGGGCTGTGAGGGTGGGGGCAGTGGTGCTGCCAGGGCTGTGAGGGTGGGGGGATTGATGCTGTCAGGGCTGTGAGGGTGGGGGGATTGATGCTGTCAGGGCTGTGAGGATGGGGGGATTGATGCTGTCAGGGCTGTGAGGGTAGGGGGATTGATGCTGTCAGGGCTGTGAGGATGGGGGGATTGATGCTGTCAGGGCTGTGAGGATGGGGGGATTGATGCTGTCAGGGCTGTGAGGGTAGGGGGATTGATGCTGTCAGGGCTGTGAGGATGGGGGGATTGATGCTGTCAGGGCTGTGAGGGTAGGGGGATTGATGCTGTCAGGGCTGTGAGGGTGGGGGCAGTGGTGCTGCCAGGGCTGTGAGGGTGGGGGCAGTGGTGCTGCCAGGACTGTGAGGGTGGGGGGATTGATGCTGTCAGGGCTGTGAGGGTGGGGGCAGTGGTGCTGCCAGGGCTGTGAGGGTGGGGGGATTGATGCTGCCAGGGCTGTGAGGATGGGGGGATTGATGCTGTCAGGGCTGTGAGGGTGGGGGGATTGATGCTGTCAGGGCTGTGAGGGTGGGGGGATTGATGCTGTCAGGGCTGTGAGGGTGGATGGATTGATGCTGCCAGAGCTGCGCGAGCACACAAATAGGGGAGCAGGTAGTGCCTATGTGCAAAATTTAAAGTCCAAATTATGGGACAAACAGCATCTTGGCACTATGCAGCCAGGGACACAGCATAGTGGACTCAGGTCCGGGATGGTAAGGGATGGTTGGTCACCTGGTCACTACAGGATAAAGGTACTACATTGTCTTGAAGCACTTTGGGAAATCCTGATATAAATTCAAGCTCTTTCTATCACTCTTTTAAATTAATTAATAATCTACGGAGCTGGTGTATCCTGACCCATCCTCAGGCAGTTTGCTGTTTTGTTCCCTCACCTCTGTATACTGCTTCTGGTGAAGCGCCTTCCAATTCCTCCAGCCTTCAGTCAGCAGTGGGTCAACTAACGGTGAGGCAGTGACAGCCAGAACCATGATCTGGAAAGTCCCCAGAAACAGGAGGACCTTCATGACGGCTGATCTGAAAAAATAAAAACACATCAGAGCTATCTTCTTTTGTTTGTTACAAGTTTCCTCATTTCATGAACTACACTCCAGCTGAGGAGCTGCTGATCTCTCACAGGCCATTACTGTGTGGTTAGCAATCAGTAAGGAAGGCTTTTTTGCAAGGGGATTGGAGTACAAGAAGAAGGAATTCAATTGTACAGGGCTGTGGTGAGACCTCATCTAGAATACTGTGCACAGTTTTGATTTTGCATTGGAGGTAGCACAGTGAAGCTTTACTGGATTGGTTTCTGACTGAGAGAAATGTCCTACAATGAGAGATTGAGTACATTGGGCTGATACTCTCTTGAGTTTGGAAGAATGAGAGCCACCTCTTTGAAATATCCAAGATTCTGAAAGGACTTGAAATGGTAGAAACTGAGAGGTTGTTTCCCGCAGCTGGGGTATTTAGAACTCAGGGGCACAATCTCAGGATAAAGGGCCAATCATTTAGGACCAAGTTGAGGAGGAATTTCTTCAGCCAGAGGATTGTGATCTTTGGAATTCTCTACCACAGAGGGTTGTGGACGTTCCATCATTGAGCATATTCAAGGCTGGATAGACACATTTTTGGTCATGCAGGGAATCAAGGGATATGGGGAGCTGGTGTGAAAAGTGGAGTTGAGGCAGAAGATCAGCCATGATCACTTTGAATTGCAAGCAGGTTCGAGGGGCTATGTGGTCTGTTCCTGCTTCTATTTTTTTATGTTTTGAAAACAGTTGCTGTTATGTGCACTCGGGTTCATGGTCCAGTCACCATCTGGTGTCCCATTGCCACCCATTGGAAATCCCTGACAGATTTATCCAATTTCCCCTACCCTGTCCTGGGTGGGACTGAGAGTGTGCTTTGGACAGGCTAAGTGAATGGACGAGAACATGACAGATGGAATATAATGTGAATAAGTGGAAGTGATGCACTTTGGTAGAAAAAACAGAAAGGCAGAGTATTTTTTAGATGGTGAGAGGTTGGGAAATGCTGGTGCCCAAAGGGACCTTGGTTGCCCTTGTTCATGAGCCACTAAAAGCTAGCATGCAGGTGCAGCAAGCAATTAGGAAGGCAAATGGTATATTGGCCTTCATCACTGGGGATTTGAGTACAGGAGAAAAGATGTCTTGATGCAGTTATATAGAGCCTTGGTGAGACTGCACCTGGAGTATTGTGTACAGTTTTGGCTTCCTTATCTAAGGAAGGATGTACTTGCCATAGAGGGAGTGCAACAGAATAATCCCTGGGATGGCAGGATTGTCAATTGAGGAGAGATTGAGGAAACTGGGCCAGGATTCTCTAGAGTTTGGAAGAATGAGAGGTCTCATTGAAACTCACAAAATTCTTACAGGGTATGACAGGGTAGGTGTGGATAGATGTTTCCCCTGGCTGGTGAGTCTAGATCCAGGGAACACAGAGGCAAGCCACTTAAGGCTGAGATGAGGAGGAATTTCTTCACTCAGAGGGTGGTGAATCTTTGGAATTCTCTACCCCAGTCGGTTGTAAAAGTTCAATCATTGAGCATGTTCAAGACAGAGATCGATAGACTTCTGGGTACTAATTACATCAAGGGATATGGGGATAGTGGGGAAAATTAGTGTAGAGGTAGATGATCAGCCATGATCTGTTTGAATGGCAGAGTAGGCTCGATGGACCAAATAGCATACTCCTGCTCATATTTCCTGTGTTCCTAGAAGGGGCCTGTCAATCACATTTTACTGCACACATGTTGCTAGCAACACCTAATCAAGGAGCAGTCAGAGATTTCTATTGCCTCTGCTTTTCGTCTGGCCTCAGTGGGCAACATTGGGCATGAGGCCAATGCCATCAGGACAAATATCAGTAGGGAGTCACCTAAGAACCGGGCACCACTAAAATAAATCAAGTGACTCAGTCAACTAAAGCCCATAAACTCAGTTCTATTTACACTTTTAATCATTATTTGCTGCTTTGCCTCATTTGGAACTGTGTTGTCCAGGAGGCTTAAAAAGAGCTGTCTCAGTGGATTGGTTTATTGGTGAATAAATCCAACGGTATACACCATTAGATATCCAGGTCCAGCAAGATCTGGCCCAATACTGATGTTCAACATCATTCGCATTCAACAAATGCAAAAAGCCAGGCAACGAGATTGTCTTTTTAAACTCACCTCACAGGTTCAAATCTAAGTTCTCCTTAGAGTAGAGAAGGTTAAGGGGAGATTTAATAGAGCCGTTCAAAATCTTGAGGAATTTTGATAGAGTAAATAAGGAGAAGCTATTTTCAGTGGTAACAAGAGGGCACAGAGTCAAGGTCATTGGCAAAAGAATGAGAAGCGGCATGCAGAAACATTTTTTCACACAACGAGTTGCCATGATCTGGAATGCATTGCTTGAAAAGGCGGTGTAGGTAGATTCAATAGTAACTTTCAAAAGGGAATCAAATAAAAGGAAAAAAGTGCTGGGCTATGGGGAAAGAGCAGAGTGAGACTAAATGGATAACTCTTTTAGCTGGGGAACAATGAGCTAAATAGACTCATTGGGAAGTGTATCATTCTCTGATCCTATGTAATTGTTTGAATTCCTCCTCCACTCCAGCGAAATGCCCTGCATGCTATAGTGTATTTGATAAATTTGTTGCTAAACTATCTCAAGATTTGATAGTTTCCAGCCTGTTGTCCCTCCATAGTTAAAGGAGTAAAGTCTTCACAAAAATGTGTGCAGTGAGCAATCTGCTCCAAAAATTATAGCCCTTGAAAGGAAGAAATGTATTTAGCACAAGCAACTGGCTCAGCTGAGTTGAAGTAACTTTGATTTCCTTGGAGATTAGAAAGGAAGTAACTCAAGTTTCTCTTCCGTCAGCACCACAAAGTTACTTTAGCCTCTAGATCTCGTGTTTCACCTTTGGATGTTAGTTCTCTTTTGCTCTGGTTTCTTCCTCCAAAGTATTTTAGTCTCATGTTTCAAAACATAGGTTTCAAAATTTAGTCCTTTTTCCATTTTCTTAAACTAAACTTTTCAGGACTTATTTTTGTCAAAGTTTATGTCTCAAACTACGCCATCATGCTTGTTTAATTCTCAAACACCCCATCCGGTCATGAGAAATACTAAACATGGGCCCAGTGCCATCCAAAGGCATTGGTAAATTCAACATTGTCTCTTGGTCACCTACAGTTGGCAGCACCGAGTCCCAGGTTCACCTCATCCAGGCCTGGCAGAAGCCCCTTGTCTCATAGATTTTACAAGCTTCCAATGGATGTGCCAACTCTGTGCCTTGTGGGGAATGGTGCAAGTAAAAATGTAAAGGGAACAGCAGTTGCCAGAAAGCTGAAGGGTTTCTCTCCCGAAGCTGACACTGAAATATGAAACAACTTTAAGATTTTCATTTGCGACCTCGATTCCAAATGTTTGGATCAGTTCCTGCCGGGTCAAAAGCAAATTGTTTTGTCTCATCTTGAATTTTAGTCTTATTTATTTATTTTTCATAAGAAATACGATTTCCATTTTATTTTTTGTGGAAATAACGTAATTGTTCTTGTAACTCATTTTCATTCACAAATAGCATAGCTACTAGTTTGATCCCCTTTACAAACATAAAGTTTCCTGTTCAGATCCTTTCCTTTATTTTTAAATACTTAAAGGTTTAAAGTTCATTAGTTTTTAATAATAAATATACTTTGTACCTTTTTGGATTTGATTCAAAAAGTCAAAGGTCAAACATTGAGAAATTGCAGCTTCCTTTAGCCAACACTGGACTTTTAACTCATTTATTTAAAATTAATTTATGACATGAGGACATTTATTGTCATAACTGCCCTTAACTGAGGGTTGCTCGCTAGGATTGCCAACTCTAGTTTTAGATCTTCCTGAAGGGTTGATCATGTGGTGTTTGATCACATGGCATTTGATCATGTGATACCACTCATGTGATACTTAATCACATGCTATTGGATCACAACACAACCCAAATGTTATTCAATTTGCTTTAGTTGAGTATCTTAGTGGTTTTGAAAGTGGGGTCTGCGAACTAAACCATTCCCTGTGAAATATATTAAAATAAAAACATTTCTAATCGGAGACCACATTATTAATGATCAATTAAATGTTATCAACAATAATAATAACTTCCTCTCCCCCATTCCCATAAACATAAATAAGCCCTGCCTCTCTGCTGCAGACAGGTTGAGAAGGACAAAGAGTGAAAGTTGACATTTGTCACATATTGGAAGTCATTTGCAACTTTGATAAATGCCATTTCAATACAATGGCAGGAAACCTGATTGGATGGATTCAAATAAAGAGTTCCAGGAAAGATGGGCACAGGTCTGGGAGGCGACAACTCATTGAGGGAGAGGAAGGGGAGGTTGGAGATGGGACGGTAGTTTGCAAGGACGGTGGAGAGAGTTTCTTTTGAATGGAGGGGTGATAACAACAGGTTTTAAGGAGAGAGAGACAACAGTTAGAAGAGAGAACTGCTAACAATGTCAGCTAACATGGGGACCGGGGGGAAGTGATAGTCAGCAGTTTAATGGGAATAGAGTTGATGGAGCAGGAGGTGGGTCTCCCTCTGCAGTTTGTGTTTCTATTCTTACCCAATATGTATTGAAATTGGGGTGATGGTTGAAACCATGGGAGGGGAACAACTGGGGAGGGAGCTAAACAGGAGAGGGTAACAAGGGTAATCAAGGAGGGAAATTCAAAGGTGGGGGGGAGATTCACAGAGAAAAATAATCGGATGGAAGGAAATTTGATTCTGCCATAACAAAGTGAGCCTTACTTCAGTGGTAGGAAATAACTACAGGTCAGTGAGCCTTACGTCAGTGGTAGGGAAATTATTGGAGAAGATTCTTCGTGACAGGATTTACTACCATTTGGAAGCAAATGGGCATTTTAGTGAGAGGCAGCATGGTTTTGTGAAGGGGAGGTCATGTCTCACTAACCTGATCGAGTTTTTCGAGGAAGTGACAAAGATGAAAGGGCAGTGGATGTTATATACATGGATTTCAGTAAGGCTTTTGACAAGGTCCCTCATGGCAGACTGGTACAGAAGGTAAAGTCGCACAGGATCAGAGGTGAGCCGGCAGGATGGATACAGAATTGGCTTGGTCATAGAAGACAGAGGGTAGCAGTGGAAGGGTGCTTTTCTGAATGGAGACCTGTGACTAGTGGCGTTCCACAGGGATCAGTGCTGGGACCTTTGCTGTTTGTGGTATACATAAATGATTTGGAGGAAAATGTAACTGGGCTAATTAGCAAGTTTGCAGATGACACCAAGATTGAAGCAGTTGCAGATAGTGAAGAGGATTGTCAAAGGATATAATGGGATATAGATCGATTGGAGACCTGGGCAGAGAAATGGCAGATGGAGTTTAATCCGAACAAATGCAAGGTAATGCATTTTGAAAGGTCTAATACAGGCAGGAATTACACAGTAAATGGCAGAACCCTTAAGTGTTACGACGGACAGAGGGATCTGGGTGTACAGGTCCACAGGTCACTGAAAGTGGCAACGCAGGTGGATAAGGTAGTCAGGAAGGCATATGGCATACTTGCCTTCATTGGCAGGGATATTGAGTATAAAAGCTGGGAAGTCATGCTGCAGCTGTATAGAACCTGGTTAGGCCACACTTTGAATATTGTGTGCAATTCTGGTCACCACATTACCAGAAGGATATGGAGGCATTGGAGAGGGTGCAGAGGAGGTTTACCAGGATGCTGCCTGGTCTGGAGATTATTAGCTATGAGAAGAGGTTGGAGAAACTCTGATTGTTCTCACTAGAGCGACGGAGATTGAGGGGCGACTTGATAGAAGTTTACAAAATTATGAGTGGCATGGACAGAGTAGATAGTCAGAAGCTTTTTCCCAGGGTGGAAGAGTCAATTACTAGGGGACATAGATTTAAGGTGAGAGGAGAAAACTATGACGCTGATGTGTGGGGCAAGTTTTTTACGCAGAGGGTAGTGAGTGTCTGGAATTCGCTGCCAGAGGAGGTGGTGGAAGCAGGTACGATAATGGGGTTTAAGAGGCAGCTTGACAAATACATGAATAGGATAGGAATAGAGGGATATGGACCCCGGAAGTGCAAAATGTTTTAATTGACGGGCAATATGATCGGCACAGGCTTGAAAGTCCGAAAGGCCTGTTCCTGTGCTGTACTTTTCTTTGTTCTTTGTTCTTGAATGGTGACTCACTGAAATTGCATTGATAATTAATAGTAATCGAGGGGATGGAGGGAGGAGATTCCCCTCATGACCATGACAATAACTCACTGATAGTCTATATGTAACTGGTAGGAATAGAAATAATGTTTGACTCTTACTTGTAACTAATAGTAATCTTATAACATCCTGATACTCAACTGAAACCATAGCCCTAATCCTCCTGCACAAACAAGCTGCAGTCAGGGAGCCCTGATGATGCCATTTAACAGAGTCAATCTCTATCCCTCAGAATCTCCTTGGATTTTGCTTTCTGTGTGAATGTGATGTCTCCAAACTAGAAGCCTCATAATTTTGTAAACTTCTATCAAGTCGCCCCTCAATCTCCGTCGCTCTAGTGAGAACAATCAGAGTTTCTCCAACCTCTTCTCATAGCTAATAATCTCCAGAGCTGCTCTGTGCTTGGACTTCACACATCAAAACCAGCCACTGGAGACCAATCTGCTCCAACCTGACAAATCCCACGAAAGGCTCAGTGTTGGGGAACTTCTCACAAAGCCTCATCGTGCTAAATTCTGCTCAACACCAACATTTCCAAACCATTCACTGGTCTCAGACTCAATGAAGGAGAGTTTCCATGAAGGTATAAAAATGTTGGCATAGGAGGTGGCCATTCAGCCCCCGCTGCTGTTTCTATCTCCACATTCTTTCATATTCCACCCTTTCAACTATGTAACCCTACCCTTTTAAATGATTTTTTAATCTGTACCTCAATTGCCAAATGTGGTGAAGGAACCCCTGGTAGAATAGCCATCAGTTCAAAAAGCTTCCTTCTCTCCTCTTGGTTCTTCCAGTTCCCAGAATCCTCAGTCTCTGAACTTCCTATGCCCCATTCACCCACCAGTAAAAAGTCTTTCATTATTTAGTCCTCTTTCACAGTAAGATCCCCAGGTTTCTCCTGACAGAAATCTACTGTCCTTACTCGTTCTGGCCTACATGTGACTCCAGACCACAGCAATGACTCTTAACTGCCCTCTGAAATGGTTCAGCAAGCCACTTTGTTGTATCAAGTCACTACAAAAAAAACTACTGTAGTGTACCTACACTGTATGGATTGCAGCAGTTCAAGAAGACAGCTCAGCTTCACCTTCTCAAGGCAATTAGGGATGGACAATAAACGCTGACCTTGCCAATGATGAATGAATAAAAGAGAGCGCTGCTCCCCTTCACTATCATGCTACTGCTTCCTCTCACAGCTCTGTGGAAAATACCAGTGCCTACATCCACACTACAACCCCATTGTTCGTTCCCATCTTGCCCTGCTTATGCCCCAATACCCTGACGCACCCCCCCCATCCCCATCACTTGCGCATCCCCCATCCTCCTGAGCAGCCATTCCCCACTCTCCATTTCTCTCCCTAAGTCCCCATTCCCAAGTCTCCCTGGTTTCCCCCACTCATTGCTGACACCACCCTGATTCCTGAGCCATTTCCTGCCTCTAATCCCACACTCATGACACCCTCCTGACTGTTCACCAGCTGACCACAGCTCTGCAGCCATGGTTCCTGAGCAGGAGTTACTGATGCTGTGGAGTAGGATGAGGGGCACTGCTGTGAGAAATTTAATGCATTGCTACCCCAGGTGCTTGAGGTTCAGGAGAGAAATCACAGGTCTCAGGAGCCTCCTGCCAAAACTCCCAGTCCTTATGTGGAACTGAGTCACAAAAAATCAAGGCTAAGCAGTGCAAAACTGGGGAAGTGCTGCACTGTCGGAGGTGTCCTTTTTCAAAAGAGACATTAAACCAAGCCCCTCTCAGATGGATGTAAATGATCCCATGGCTCTTTTGAAGAAGAGCAGAGGAGTTATCCCTGGTGTCCTGGCTGATATATTTATCCATCAAACAACATTACTAAAACATATCCTGTCATTATTACATTGCCATTTCTGGGAGTTTTTTATGCACAAATTGGTGGCCGCAGTTAATACTGTCATGATGATGTGTCGTGTGCAATGTGGAATATTAATCTTTAATTTCATTGGCTGGTCAGGTATATATTGAACTTCTTTAAAATGGCTTTTGCCAAACAAAGACACTGACTTTAAAATGATTGCAGAGGTCACTTGACCTACAAATTGGCCAAATCTAGACATCCCTGAACGTGGGTTTGCCAGGAGACATGGCAATCGCCTGTTCCCCTGATGAGCTTCACACCTACCATTGTTTAAATTGTCTATAAAACTCAAGGACAATGTGTCACTAGACTTTCTGATTCCAGAAACTACCGGGAACAATGAAGGACTAACGAAACTTAATATGCAAGCAGGGTGATAAGGACCTCTATCTGTTTCAATGGCATCTTGATAACTTTGACAATGGGAGATCATCCCCCATTGTGTGCCAATAACAGGTGTCACATGATCAAAACCCCACATGTGAAAAGCTATGATTATAAGCTTATCTATTGTTTACTGTTACAGGCCAGAAGCAGTGTGCAGAATGGACCAGTAACACCATCTCTCTCCTTGATGTTCTCAAGTTCAGAACCCTATCTCTGTTGCATTTTTGGAATCCACCACAGAGATAGAGAATTGTGATCGAAAGAAACTTCAGGTACCATAGCATCCACTTTGGAAAAAGACAGATTACAGTTTAAAAGAAATTGCTTCCAGAAATTACATTGGCTGTAATTTCAAGACCAGCAAAGGAATATCGGAACATATATTTCCTTCTTTCTTACGGACTGTAACGCTCATTAATTCCATCTCCTCCACCCTGTAACTTGTTCTGTTTTGCATGCTCGTGTATGTGTAAATTGCAGGACTTGGGACTTGAGTTTATCTTTTAAATTTTTTGATATCTTTCCCTGAGTGGGTTTGAGCACAATAAGAAATTAACCACTTTTGTGTTTAAACTCAAGAAAGCCTGTCCACCTGAGTTCTTTGCAATCAGCATGTAAACAGTTGAGTACATACACTGAATTAGCACCTTCATCCTTATTTTAAAAAATTGTCATGATCAATCAAGGAGTGGGGAAAAAGGGAAAGTCTTGACACCTATCCTCACCTGGTCGCAACACTACAATATAACAGTGAAACAAAAACAAAAATAGCTGGAAAAACTCAGCAGGTCTGACAGCATCTGTGGAGAGGAAGACAGTTAACGTTTTGAGTCCATATGACTCTTCATCAGAACTAAAGAAAAATAGAAATGAGGTGAAATATAAGCTGCTTGAGGGGGGTGGGACAGGTAGAGCTGGATAGAGGGCCAGTGATAGGTGGAGGCAAAGAAGAGATTGCCAAAGATGTATAACAGTGACTATACTTCAAAAGTACTTCATTAGCTGTAAAGCTCTTTGAAACATATGGTAGTTGTGAAAAGCGCTATATAAATGCAAGTCCCTATCTTTTATTGGCCAGACCAGATATGGAGAATGGAGTTCATTAAATGACATCAATGAACCAATTAGATTCTTACCACAACCCAACATCTCATGGTCACTTGTACTGGTACCAAGTTATTAGTTCCAGATTTTTATATCAAAATACAGAATTCAAATTCTCAAAGTGCCATGGTGAGATTTTTAAAAATATATATTTTAATCGGTTTGATTCCCCGACGATGTAATCATTTATTTTCTTTTAGATTCAAAAACTGCAGAACCCGTTTACAGGAAAATCTAACTAAACCGAGGAATCAGATTGCACAAAGAGCAAACTCCTGGTTGTGTTGAGCTGTTAAAGCAGGAAGTTGGAATATGCTTGGAACAGCATTCAGTCAGTCAGTCTGTTGTCTCTCCTCCGCGTTCAGAATCTCACACAAATGCCAGGCTATGGATAGTTAGACCTACCTTGCCGCCGCCTCCTGCAGTTCGCGCGTTCCCCTTGACTTCAGTGTCGACCTTACAGAAAAGCGTCCGGACTAGACCTATACCGTGACAGGGCTAAAGAAAACAACTTCCTCTAGTCGATCTCATGTGACTGGGACATTCCAGACCCGAACGTCACCCTATGATGGTATCCCGTAGTGGATGTATAAACTGGTAAAATGTGTATGTAAAAGAACATCTGGTGTGCACCCTGCATAGAATCCGCACAGAGCAGGAAGGAATACGGTGCTCGATAGGGTTAACTGCAACCTCACAAACCTATAGGGGAAAAAAAACATGGGGAATGTTTATGCTGCTCTCAGTTGTCCCGGAGTTCGTGTGGCAAAGAGGGAACAAATATTTAACGTGGAGCTGGTGGATGGGTTCCTGATCACTTACTAGCAAGCTGCACTGTGCCTACTGAGCATGACAGATCTACAAAATCTGTGGTTCGCTTGACTACTTCGTAGAGAACATCACGTAGGATACACGGCACAGAAACGGGTCATTCGGCCCAACCAGTTCATGCTGGGGTTTGCATTGCACTCGAGCCTCCTCCCATTTTTCCTCATCTAGCCCTCAATAACTTTCTCCTTCAGATGCTTGCCTAGCCTTCCCTTAAATACATCTACATGACTCACTTTACCCATTCCATGTGGTAGCGAGTTCCGCCTTCTCATCACTCTCTAGTAAAGAAGTTTCATCCGAATTCCCTATTTGATTTCTTGGTGACTATCTTCTGTTGAAAGAGATCTTGTGCCTCAGTGGGCAACATCCCTACTTCTGAACCAGGAGCTTCAGCTTCAACTCCCACTCCAGGACTTGATGGCTGAGGATGGTGTGTTCATAATGTGGCCACACAGGTTGATTTTTTTTTCAACTTGTAAATCCAACATATGCCAGTGGAGGTGGTGAGTGTGATTCCTGATCAACCATGTGATGGAAAGAAATTGAAGTCTTTGCTATTCATAGCTCCAGACAATAATATGCATCCATGTAAAAGTGTGACTCCTTTGGGGAGGTGGGTGAGGGGAATCAGGTTAGAGCAAATAGCAGAGAGTTTGATCCTCATTCTGGCTGGGGTGGATTTGGGACCTGCCTCCTTGCCCAGTCTGTGGTTGTTGTTGTGATGTTGTAGGTCAGGCCTGCCATTAGGCAGAGAACCGAGAACATGGTCTCTAGTTTTGCTCTTCCCCACAAGGGAAAGCCTTCTTTCTGTGTCTCCTCTATCAACATTTCATAATTTGAGAGACCTTTATTAAACCACTCCTTAGCCTTCTCTTTCCCAGGGAAACAGAGACCCAGCCTGTTCACCCTTTCCTGATAGGTATAGCCTTGCAGTTCTGGTACTATCCTTGTAAATATTTTTGCACTCTCCCCAGTGCCTCCATATCCTTTTCATAATATGACACCAGAACAATGCGCATTACTTCTGTGTACAATCTAACCAAGGTTTGATATGTTTAGCATAATTTCTTTACTTTTCAATTCTAGCCCTCTGGAATCAAACCTGAGTATTCAGCCTGCTTTCTTTATGGCTTTAATGACCTGCGTCACAACTTTTAGTGATTTGTGTAATTGTACTCCCAGATCCCTTTGTTCCTCCACCCTATTTAGATTCTTATTCTCCAAGTAATATGTGACCTCCTTGATTTTTTTGCCAAAATGTAATACCTAACAGTTATCTATGTCGAAACTAAATTGCCAATTATATTCCCATTCTGCAATCCTCAATATCGACTATCCCTCTCAGTTTGGTGTTATGTGTTTTTGATTCCAAAGTCCAAATTGTTGGAATAAATACTGTTCATAATTTATATCAAGACTGATCCCTGTAGAACCCCAATTCCTCCTTCTGCCAGTTTGAATAATAACACTTACTCTTTGCTTTCTGTCTTAAAGCTAGCCAGCCATTCTTCTACTTATTCTCTAACATGTTATTAATTAGTCTATTATGTGGTATCTTACTGAAGGCTCTTTGAAAATCTAAATATATTTCATCAACTACATTACCCTTGTCAACTCACTGTTACCTCTTCAAAGAATTCAATGAGGTTGGCTAAGCAAGACTTTCCTTTTGAAATCCAAGCTATTTGTTGATGTATTTTAAGTTCTTTTTTTTTGTATTTTCTCACTTAGTAGGAATTTCATTATTTTTCCTATTACCGATGTCATACTGACTAGTCCACAATTCCCTGATTATATCCACCCTAATAAATATAGGTATAACCTTAGCTATCCACCAGTCCTCTGGCACTACATTTTTTTCTAAGTGTTAAAAGAGTATTAGTGCCTCTGCTATTTCTTGAGAACATTTTAACATTTAAAATGAGAACGACAAGGTTATTTTCTGAATATTTTTTATTTTCTGAAAAATTGATCCACAAAAAAAAATTTTAAAACATACATCATTTCTAAAGAGGAATGTTGAATAAAACATTGATCGAGATCATCATTTTGTGAAAACAAGAAAGCCACTGGAAGTTCAAGGAGCTCAGCAGTACTCCTAAATCGTAAATTATTACAGTTCTTCCCTTTGTTTTCTCCAATTACAATGGATTTCACCATGTTATTTTTATAACATTGATTATTAGGAATCTATAATAACCAAAATAATGGGGGAAATGGAATAGCCCCTGAAACAGCCAGAGATTGTGATGTGCAGTTAATCCGCACCCATTGCTTCTGCTGCAGGCAGCACATAAATTTTGTCTTTCTTGAGCTTTTCAATGATTAACCCTCTCATGTCCCACCCTTTCTTATATTCTTGTAAAAATGTAGAAATAAGTAGAGAGCACACAGTCCATTCAGCTTGCTTTTCTATCTCTTTCATTTCCCAATTAATCATTTTGAATGTGCCTCCTACTCCACACTAAGGTCCTTTGATTCTTTGCTGAACCCAAGAAGTGAGTACTTGCTTTTGGATTGCTTCAGTGGCCTCAACCAAAACTGGCTCATGACGTGCAATTGTGTCTTGTTATGCAGCAAAGGTGAGATCAAGTAGATTCTGAATGAAACTACACCTAGAGATCAGTTACTGCTGTCAACCCCAACAAACACTCTGACCTCAGGGTTCCCTCTGGTCCGTCATCCAAAGGGCCATTCTTTAAGTGTAGGCCTAAATGGTAAGTGTGGGGCATCACCAGTGAACCAGGTGCTGTCCTAACTGGTATTCACCCATTTGTACATTCCTAGAGAATCCACTGACAAGAGTTCAGAAACATGAGTTATGAGAGATTTCCTGCTCCCTGCCCAGGAAGTGTTGAGGCTGATGGAAGCTCCTCGCCTCACAGTTGGTCAATACAGGTTAACTAACTCAAAACCGACCAGGGATCAACTGTCTGGTCTGCTTCATTGCAACACTAGGCTATCCATTAAGTGACTAAGCCAACAGAGCAGCTATATAGCTTGGTTATTAAGCACTTTTTTGGGAGCTCTGCTAAATTACTACCAGACTCCTGCAACGTTTTCCATTGAACAGAGTGAAGCTCAGAAACCTGACTGGAGGTTTAAAAAAATTACATTAGTAGGAATTTCAGGGAATCCCACACATACACTGGTCACTATTAATTTAAATGCAGTTGCTCACAGCTAGCCAAGTTCTTCAGATATAATGCATTTGACAAAAGAAATCAGTTTTATTTTGCGCACACATTCCTGAGTCTCTATCAAAGTTGTGAGGAATGCTAGCTTCCAAGTAGTAAATGATGTGAAGGCTGAATACTGGCAAAAATAATGGTCAGGAATATTGAAAATAGCAGTACATAAGCTTAGTATCCCAACTCCTTAGATTTAATGTTGCCCAATCACAAGGGAGCATTCTTCAGAGAAATGTGCATTCAATGGTAATTTCACTCTTGGGATTAGCCAAGTTTAATGTCAAAATCAATGATAGACTCAACATGAGTGAGACTCAACATGAGTGACTGAGTACATAATTAAATGGTCAACTCAGCCATAATGACATTGCATAAACTGAAGATATTTTCAGGGAAGCCATTAGTTCCTCATAATTCAGGACCCATAATAACTGAACAATCATAAAACAGTAAGTAAAACTAGTCAATATTGCAAAAAGTGCAGTAAGTTTTTCTTTATAAAGGCAATACTCTTTTCAGACTAAACAAGAGGGTAGACTGCATAGGTAGCAATTTGACAGTTGTTGTTCCTATCCTTGGACATCTTGATGTAGCCTTTGTCACCCCACCGTATTCCAAAGCTGAGGGAAAAATATCAAAGTTTGATTAAACTCTGTTTGCCACAAAACATTTTAAATGCAAGATTTCCCAAAATATGCTGAGTTGGGATATAATTAATGGTGGAAGGATGCTGTTCAAGTCTCTTTGATCAGTTCCTGCCCACTCCAGTGCTAAGTAAAGGACACGAGGGCAGCCACCCTGGATAATATTGTCATGGACTAGCTGAGGAGGGAAGGATGCACTGAGCTGGCTGTTGAGCTGAGTGGTTCTTAGGCAATCATACTCTCACAGACTTTGTCTCCACTTTATGTAGGTATCCAACTTGTATTAGGTTATAGTCTGTTGGTGTTCCAACATGTTGTACCTTAGAATGGACATTACACCTCATAATCCTAATTGGGATTGTGATCTCAATCTTGACTATGAAACAAGAGGTAAAGTATTCTTGTTGGAGAAGATATGATACAGATATAGGCACATGACTATATCGAAGGGTGAACCTCAGGACAGCAAAACCCATTGGTTCTCGGAGCATGCAATATAAGAATGGTTTCAGCAGAAATCTCACTGCAGGTCACCTGGAGTGAGTGAAATACAAGAGAAAAAATACATGAGGGGTCATTTTCAACTTCAGGGACTGCTAGAGAATCAGTCACCTGTTATAAACCCCATCAGAGGTTCCTTTTCAATGAAGCCAATGAAGTTGCTTGGGATTAATAATAGGCAGCTGATTCAATGCTGCCAGTTTTCCACTAGCCAATGCTGAAGATTACTCCCATCATTTTACTAATTCTATCACCAATGTTTCACTATCTTATTCTTCACCCTGATTTATTCGGTAGAAGATATATTGTTTATTAAAATATTTCTTACTAGCATTAAACATTAGTATATTACAGTAAATTTCATACGTCTATTCCTATCTATATGTTGTATATATATATCTACATATGATTGATTATGTGGACTTCAGTTTTAGGTTTAATTACTTGGTTTGGGTTTACCTGTTTTTAACGATCCAATAGTTCTCTCCATTTTCACTCCCATATCCCACTATTAGTACTCCATGGTTGATGTCATTGCAGTTTGCCTCATAGTAAACACCTAAAATCATAACCAGTTTAAATCACAATCTAACCATTAGCGGTAAATACAAAGACACACAGTCAGGTCTCAATCTGTGTCGCGTTTTGAGAGAAGAAAATATGTGGGTCAAGGGACAAATGTATCTCCTCGAGAAGCCAAATATCTCTAAAACGGTACCTTGACTGCTTAAATAAACATTCTAAAATTCAAGTCTTTTACCTCATAGTGGTAAGTAGAATGATACAACACAGAAGGAGCCCATTCAGGCATATTACCTGTACCATCTCTTCAAAAGAGTTGTTCACAGTTCGATTGACAGCTCTTGACAAGTCTTTAAAGGAGGACAATGAATACAAATGCTTGTTCTTAAAAGGGATTAAAGGCAGTTAAATGTAGTTAATGGATTTTTATCAGGTTTTTTTAAATACTAAATTCATCAATAGATGCTTAAGAACTTTATTTAACCTCAATATGGGTTCTGAGGTTTCCCCATGGTGGATATTGGGTGAGTTGGCGTGGAGAGTGTAAGGGAAAAGGGTGGTGGATGGGGCGGCTTGTCCAGTTAGTCCCAGTCCTCTATTGCTTCCCCATAGCTCAGCCAATTTTCCCCTTCAAGTATTCATCCAAATCCCTCTCAAATGTTATTAGGGGATCTGCTCCAATCACCCTTTCAGACAGTGCATTCCAAAGCATATAATCATGCAAAGAATATTTTTCTCATGTTGCCTTTGGTTCTTTTGAGTCACCTTAAATATGAAACCTCTGGTAACCAGCCTTTCTGCCACTGGAAAGAGTTTCACCTTGTATATCCTATTAAACCACTCATGATTTTAACACCTCTATCCAATTTCCTCTTAGCCTTCTGTTACGAATGCAAGACTTTATAAGATGGTTATGTTTTAAACAAGCTCTTTAAATTTAAGATAAAACAAAATGTCCTAGATGGTGATCATATTGAGCTCTAACCGGAGACAGGCTCGTGTGATTTGATTGTCATGGTGGCAAAGGCCCAGGTCAAAACTCAGAAACTCAAGTGCCATTTTTCACATCTTAACACCAAAGAGGGACAGCTGCTCCTGCCGGACATAGAGGCCTGAATGGAGTCAAGACAATTCTCAGTTCCGTAAGCCTGACTCAGGAAAAGTGCCCTGGATGGTCGGATTTTTGTTCCGGGAAATGAGAGTCGGGTCCACTGCTCCAAAAATAGTTTGGAGGCAGCACAGGGGCTTCCAAGTGCGCAGCCAGGATAGGTGAAAGGCCAGCCTCGGTGTTCTGGCACTGTGAAAAATAGAATAAAACCAAAAACAGCCCTTCAGCCCCACGCACGTTCTCCATGCCCCAGCCATGCCAACCCATGCCACCCGATGCCCCCTACCCACCCCATGGCTCCTCATAACCTCCATGCCAACCTATGCCCATCTTCCCATCACCGCCCTTTATAGCCCCTATGCCAACCTAAGTCCCTCCACCCACCCTCCAAAGGCCTTTTGTAGCTCCTATGCCAAATTAGTGCCAACCCAAGCCGCCCCATCCACCACCCTTTTCCCTTACACTCTCCACGCCAACTCACCCAATATCCACCATGGGGAAACCTCAGAACCCATATTGAGGTTAAATAAAGTTCTTAAGCATCTATTGATGAATTTAGTATTTAAAAAAACCTGATAAAAATCCATTAACTACATTTAACTGCCTTTAATCCCTTTTAAGAACAAGCATTTGTATTCATTGTCCTCCTTTAAAGACTTGTCAAGAGCTGTCAATCGAACTGTGAACTGACAGAAACCCCACTGTGATAACAATAGGTTGTGAAATCAGTCATGCAGCACCAATCCTGTAATGGTAACCCTCAGGCTTATGTCAACAGAGTGAAACAGCAAGCACTGATTATTTTCAACATTGCAGCTTTTTTTCAAATAGTTAAAGGGCAGAAGATTTAATTGCCTTGATAGCTCTCTTTGGCAACTTATCCACTTTTTACCCACTTACATGTCCACTTTTAACAATCTCAAAGGGCATTTGACCTGTCCCAAGGGACACCTTACTTCTCCCAAAGGGCACCTGGCCTCTCCCAAAGGCATCCTGGGGCCATACCCAAAAAGGTAAATTACCTCTCCAAAAGGATACTCTACCTCTCCGAAGAATTCTGATAAGTTTAGACCTCCTACCAGGTCTAATGTGCACACATCATGTTTCCCACTTGCTCCTTGCGAAAACCTGATCATACTGAAGGCAGCTGCACTCTAACATGTACTCCATTACTTCAGATGTGCAAAGTTTGACCCGCTTCCGTTCGCCCCCTTCACGAAAATCATGGGGTGCCAAATTCTGGGTGGGAGTTCCAGATTCGGGCCTCCGAAGCCGTTTTTGCAAAGACGGAGAGCCTCTCCATGTGTGTGAAAATTCAGGCCAGACTCTCAAACTCAGAAAGGTAGAGAGACCTGGGGAGGAAGACTAAAAACAGCTGCTGCTGTGCCAAGCAGAGAGAAGAACTATTTTTGTGTTAACCACCAAGCAGAATACTAGAATGCAGAATGAACTCCCTGTTTGAAGAGGTAAGACACGTAGAGATTTAAAGACCAAGAAGTCGGCAGAGGGTGCCTTGCCACTGTAAGCCTGTTCAATGGAAGAGTTTGGGACCTTATCTATAAGGCTATGTATCTGCTGAGTGTGTGGTGTAACATATAAACACAATGTGGGGTTTTTGGTTGTGTTAATTAGTTAATGGGGAAAAATACCTTTTCAGTCATAATCCTCGGCCATTTAGGAGTGAAATCAGAAGACACCATTTAACAAAAAGGGTAGTAAAAATCTGAAACTCTCTCCCACAAATGGCTGTGGATGCTGGATAAATTAAAATTTTCACGACTGACATCGATAGATTGGTTCAGTGAAGGTGCCAAGGAATATGATACGATGTTGGGTAAATGGAGCGACAGTACAGACCAGCCATGATCTAATACAATGGCAGAAGAGGGGCTGAATAGCCTATTCCTCTTCCTATTAAATAGGGAAGGTGCTGCATGAATTTAAAATGGATGGGATTTCTTAATATTCTAACACACCATCAGAGTTCAAATGATGGTTAAAAACCACTCAAGTTTCATGATATGACCTAGGCTTTTGAACTAATTGGCCTGTCTATGTTATGTCAAAACAATGGGTAGCTGTCTAGTATGAATTAGACAAACATAAACGATCAGACACCTAGTCATTCTTTTTTACCTGATCTGTAAAACTGGAATGACAAATGTTTTGCATCAATGGCGACTGATATTGGTCCAACGGTGGCCACTGCTTCAGCTAGTGCTGCTTCATTACCCCTGGATATAAATCTGGAACCATGGCAAGTGGTTGCACTGTAACTGGGATTATACTTACAGGTGCCTTCCTATAAGAGAGAAAATCATAAGAAAAGCATTTAACTATATACTAAAAACAAATCCTCACCGTAAAACTATTCCAGCTGTCGGTCATGATTATTTAACCTGTCAGGCTTAGATTTGAAGGCCTGTCGAGAATTGAATTGATAAAACTTCAGTGGAAATGAGTTAATATTATTTCAAACTGATAAAAAAGTAGACATGGAGGTTGAGTGAAGCCAGGATCAAGCTTGACTGTCGTGGTGCCATGGTTGAATGGGCCCAATGTCCAGGCTCAAAGATGAAAAAGAGAGTTATTTACGTGACTTACTACTGACGAGTTTAGAATTACAGAACTATATTCCAGCATGAAGCAGTACATTCAGGAGAGGAGGAAAGCAACAGGAGAAAATTTGGAGGAAAAAAAACTTACTTGTGCAGTGTATGGATAATAATCCTCTGTGTCAATCCCACCATTAGACTGAACGTAGTTGAAGGCATTTTCCATTAGCCCACCATTGCATCCATGGTTGCCCTCTGAATTGGAGCAGTCAACCAGGTTCTGTTCACTCAATGAGATGAGCTTTCCTGTCTTCTTGTACGTCTGTCCCTCAAGGGCACCAACTGCACTGAAAGCCCAGCACGAACCACAGTGTTTCTGGAATGATAATAATAACTGAGATTAATATAGTAATAACCACAACATCTCAAATGAAACTTTTAGGTATATTGTAGCTTAAGGATGACACACAGCAAACATAGTTTAAAACTAAGCAATAGAAAGAACATCGAAGTGGGAGCATGTTAGAGGTCCAGCAAGTGTCAGTGAAAATTAGTTAAACATCCATTCATACCCATGATCATCCAATCTCAGTTAAATTGGCTCAGAGAAGCATTTGTTCAAAATCAGGTGCTTCTCTTCAGGGAGTGAAGAAAGGTCAGAGTCAATCCTATCTTGGTGCCTCTACTAAGGAGTTAGTCTCAATGAAGCATTGATAGAGGCCTTGCTGCAGAACAATGGATTGCTTCAAGGCTTGGGATAGTGAATGTTCTTTCAAGACCCAATTTGGAGAGAAATTAAAATAATTATCTCTAACACTATGCCCCTGATTCTCCACATGGTATGTTCTGAATATCTGAATGGTGCTCTAACAGGGCAGACACTGTACAGACATCAGGCACTTCTCCAGAGGGAAGAATGAGGAGTTATCTCAGGCTTTTCTATGTAACACTTAGCTCATGAATGTCCCAGTCAGAGGCTTGGGGTGTTCTTGTCCAATATGTCAACTTGAGATTGATGTGGGGCATGAGGTAAATCTCTGTACAAAACATTTCTACAAATAAAGTGATCTGCCAACAGAAAGATGGGAATTGTTGCACAATTGCAGGCTTCTGAGAACTGAAGCCTTAATTTTAAACCTACCTGTCTGCTCTTCTGGGCCTCAGAAGAAACCTTGGCCTTCTTGAGCTCCTACCCTTGATTGCAGTACACTCCCAATCCCCCTTCCTAACCACTTATCTGACTGGCCTGGCCTGTTCCTTCAGGTCCCTAACAACAGCCATTGGCGGCCTGAAATCTCACACTCATTGGCCTAGCAATTAGTGCTTCCCACTGGATTGGGGAGAAAACTGATGGGGACCATCCAATTAAATCCCACTGATAACATCCCCAGGGCCTGATACTGGGGAGAGCTGGACAGTTTTAAGTTGGCATTATGGTTTCTTCCAATAGCTTAGCCACCATCCTCACAATTTTACCTGATTTTTCACTGGAGTAACATAGCCTTTGACCCTCCAGTCAACGCTCTGAGGAAGTCTGAATGGTTTGGGCCTAGTTGAAGCATGTTCTTTCCTGGTTGAGTTTTTCATTTCAAATAGATGAGGTCGATTCATAAATTGATGGAACTCCTCAGCTGTCTGTAATACAGATAGATTGTTACAGTTAGGATCAGCATAAAAATCTCCTTAAACCCATAAACCAAATAAGCAGATCAGACACAACTCACACTGTGATTTTACTGCCATGAAAATCTTGTGATTGGTTCAATCTACAGTTGGAAATGATGGCTAGTCCAGAATGGAGCACAAACTTCAGGCTGAATAAAGCTTGTGACCAGTTAAACCACATTCCCCCATTAACCATGTTGATTCTTGCCTATATACACAATTAAGGCAGGTTGGATTGAGTAATGAGACTGGAATTCTTCCCAGCCCTGGGTTTTCCCCAACCTTCTTATCTTCCAAAGCTCATGACTCATACTGGAGTCTATTTGCATTGGCATTTTTAGTTCTTCTAAGAAGCAATTCTTTAAAGCATAAGCCTCGAGTTAGCAGGTTATTTTACTATGTTGACATCACAATTCAAGCCAACCCTGTCCATGCCTAATGTTTGCTGGGAATTGCTCAATGGAGATCAGGAGTGCTCAGGATCCATATCTCCAAAAACTACATGCTTTTTTAAAAATTAGAAGGGCGTTGAATTATTTGGGCATTCTTCTGGGTTTTTTTTTCCCTAAATTCAAAGGTTTTTCTAAGGTTTGGTCTGTGAGCAAGCTGCTTTCTCCAAGAAATCACATGACTTCAGCTAAGTGACCAGCAAGACACCTGGGGAGATAGGAGTTATTTTATTTACATGAGTTAAAATTTAAAATAACTGTCGTTGCCAGGCTGTGGGCTTCTGCTGAATGGCTAAAAAATATCTGGCCTGGGAGAAGTTCTGTTTGAACATGTTTTTTGAACAGTGTGTGTGTGTGTGTCTTGGGAGCATGCTGTGAAGCTTGGGTGGGGGGGTCCAGGGGTTGAGGGTTCAGGGGTTGTGAAGAGGGGGTTCAGGGGTTGGGGGGCCCAGGGGTTAGGGACAGTAGATGGTCTGGGGTTTTGGGGAGTGGCCCGGGGTTGGAGGGTATCGTCCGAGAGAGTAGTCCGGTGGGAGGGTGATCCAAGGGAGATGGTTCAGGGGGGTGGGGGGATGATCAGGGGTAATCTGGGGTGGAGGTGGTCCAGGGGGTGGTCCGGGGAGGGGGGTGGTGGTCGGAGGTCCAGGTTGGGGGGATGGGTTGGAATTCCATGGCGGGTTCGGAAGTCCGGGGATTGGGGGTTTCAGAGGTCGTGGAAGGGTCCAAGGTTGAGAGGGGGTCCAAGGTCAGGGTGGTGGTCCAAGGTCGGGGGGTGGTCTGATGTCGTGGGGTGGTTGGGGGTCCAAAGTCGGGGGGCGTGTAGGTGGGGGGTGTCGGAAGTAGGGGAATGAGGTGGTGGGGTTCAGACAGGTTTTAATTTTTCTAACTTTTTCTGAGTAACTATTGGTAAAACCTCAGCGAAACCATCCGAAGTTTGTGATTCAAATTGCATTTTCAGATGGTTCCCAGCACAGCGCAATTGTCCAGAGACAGTTTGCACTTCTGGGCAATTGCCGTACAAACCCTTATCTGGAAACCTGCCAGGGGGATTCCCCAGCACATCTTTGGGGTACCCCCCCCCAAATCCAACACTGGGGAGCGCAGAAGTTACGGGCCCTCATCTCAGTATAACTTGCCTGTATTTGAAATCTTGCGTGGCTGCGACAAGCAAGAGTTAACCAAGGTAGTGTTTCACAGAAGATCCTTTGGAAAGGATATCCAGACCTACAGTGACCAGCACTCTGTCTTCACACGTAGGAACCCCAAATCGACAGCATCAAGCCCTTTTCGAACTTTATCCTTTTTCATAAGGTGTTCCCTTATGCCAGCCTCTACAGAGACCTTATTTGTCTTGTCCTTTGTTTCTTGTGTGCGCATTGGGATTTTAAAAGGGGTAAATTATTACACTTTCGGATAAAAAATGTTATGTTAACTTGTTTCAAAAAAAGAAGTTTTGTTTCATACTGAATCAATTATTATGGGTTGATTGAAAGAAACATGGTTAGAGTCACTTTTATTCTGGGTCTAGCAGTAGCAAAGGTAAACAGTTGGCCATTTTGGTGAGTGAATTAAACATTTACACTTATGGTGTGACCTTTGGAGTAGTGGGGCTAGAAAAACTGCACACTCCTCCAATCCCGGTCATAACAGGAGCAAGAACTCTGTCTGGAAATCCCTCCCTGTCCAAGTTTGGTAAACCTTACAACACCTCAGGTCTCCACACCTTGATGGACATGGAGTTGGAAAATGATTTGTTCATGGAGCTTCGAGAGGAAATGGAGGTTGGAAGAGGGCCAGTAATTGGAGGGTGGGTCTTTTGAGAAACCTCAGCAGTAAATATCAGCAGACAATTCAAGCGCTAGTCATGCTCGATCCACACAAATGTGGGACCTTATTGCTCATTTTTAGGCATAAATGAAACAGCATTGGAAGGGATGTCTGGAAAATAGATCTGCTAACTTACTGCTGGAGGTCTAGCTGTTCTGAGCTTTGGGCAGATTGTGACTTAGGAGGGGACATGTTCCCATTTGGAAGAAGCAAAACAAGGTCAACAGGAGCTGTCAGTGCTCCCAATGTCACTGCTATATACCTCAAGGATCAAGAAGCAAGATTTTCTCAGATCTATTTAAAGGGATCCTTAGCTGCAGGCAATAAGTACTAGAAGCAAATGTGATGCTCAGTCTTTCTTCAGTCCCTCCAGTATTTTGAGCCTTGAAGACTTCCTTAAGTTCGTCTCCTTTGTTGCTGTGGATGCTGCTAAAGGTTCCCTGCTGCTGCAATCTACTGCCCTGTCACTCCGAGCGCATCCACTTTTAAAGGGCTGCAGCAGATGCATGATGGGTTTCCTGCCCTCTCAAATGCCAAGCTCATCATCAACAGCATGAAGCTGGGTCTTGTATTTAAATGAAGCTCCATCATTAAAATCAAGCAGGTCTCATCAGATAGCCAGAACAATCTCCCCATCAGCCACCCATCTGGTATGCGACGGAGGTGACTGATAGAGGTCACTGTATAGTGACCCCAGGCTTCTGGGGCACTGCGGTCAATTATATTGCCCCAATTACCCCCCCACCGACTAGGGTCAACACCGTATGGATTAGGGATTGATCTTGGGCCTTTTTGGTCAATATGGCTCAATCCCACAAACTGTATCATAGAATACAAATTATTTATTGTGACACAACAGTTGTATTCACACTCACAAGGTCTCCAAATTGGTTCATTCCCAGCTGGAATGAGTGCTTCCCCATTGAGTGCTCCAGATTATGAAGCTCGATTAATTTTAAATTTTTCTCCCACACCGTCCTTCTGTAGTTCTCTTCATCCTTAAAGAGAAAGAGGAAAAGAAATTGGTCATGTGACAAGTTACAGAGTACCTTTATACTTTAAAAAGAACTTTCAACAATTCCTAAGATGTAGTTGCTGTTATAGCCTCGCACTGCTGTCAGAGAGTGGAAGGATACAAAGGCTGATTAACAGTCTGACAGGCCACAAAATGAACATTCTTTTCATGGTTATACAAGTCGATCGGTTGGTTAGTCCTGTACAGTGGGAGGGTTATTATGAGCTCCCACAACCCCGCCAACCATATGGATATCAATACATCTGTCTATAGCAGAGTTTGAGCCCTGGATATTCCAATTCAGAGGCAGGAATGCATACCACAAAATCAACAGACTTTCTCTTACAATATAGTGAAAGGAGCTGTTGATAGTGATCAATACTGTTTGATTTCAATTATTTTTCTTGTGCTATGAAGCGACTGAGTGGGACAACCTTTAGCAGGATGGACATTTACTTCTGTGATTCAGCAGCCTCGAACTCCAGGGGTGATAACAATGGTCTGCATTTGCACAGCTCTCCCTCAAAATGATTTATTTTTTCCTAATCCTCATTAATGATTCTCTCTTTTCTTCTGGCCTCAAATATTGGAAATATATGGATGATATGACAGTTAGTGGAGTCTAGGTCATGGGGCGTGGTGAGCTTAAGGAAACTCTTTGCTTGTCACCGAATGGTGTGAGGAAAACAGCATGCAGTTAAATGTTATTTAATATAATGCCATGCAAGCAGATTTCAGCAGACATGAGCACATGCCACTGGACATTAAGTTATGACAGAGGTGAAAGCGTTGAAAATCCTGTGTACGCATATTCAAACCAATTTGAAGTGGGTTAGCCAAGTAGACAGTATGCTAAAAAAAAGTTCATTCTCTGATCCCTCATCCTTTTCAGACTCCCTGTCCATGACCTGTTGTTGATTTACACCGATTACATCCGTCCCTTGATTGAATACACTGTGTGACACCCTGGCCTCACACACGCAAACCATCCAGGTGGAAAGAATACAGAAATGCATGCTGAGATTGATCTTAGCCCCTCCGCAGCAGTCATACGACAGCGCATTTCATGTCACAAAGTTCAAAACTCTACAAACAAGAAGAATTAATATTTATACTAAGTTCAGAAAATCCTTTGTGCAATCCACCCAGTTTCAAAACTGGTTACCCCTCTATGCCCAGTGCAATTAAGACAATTCAGAAGATCCACTAAATGCAGGACAGAAAGGTAACAATGTAGCCCTCTTTCTTACATGGTTCATGTCCTCAATGAAATATTTAAATGATGAAGTTTTTATGCACTTCAGTGCCTTTGATGTGGGAATGGTGTATTAGTTTTATTACAATTTTAGTTCAATTTTACCCTTCTTTTAATCTCCCATTCAGCATTTCATTGTTGTCTGCTGAATTTGTCTATTTTTGTCAATACGTGTCTGTTACATGTTTTTAACCTGATTACTTAGTCCGTATATGAATTTTTCGACATACATGACACTGCAAATTCAGTCTTCAGGCTACAAATGTGTTTCTTGAATAAAATACCATTGTTATAATAATAATTATTATTATTATTATCGCGTTTATTTTATGCGCTATTTCTTTTCTCCCCTAATACCTTCGCATTCCACTCTTGACGTGCTTCTGCCCCCTGCCTAGATAGTGGGCGGGTAGGCTGGTCCCTGGCATGGGACAATGCTGGGCTAGGGAACTGGCCCGGATTTCTTCTATACAGTAACCTCTGTTGGAAAGATGTGGGCCATGAGGGAGGACAGGGTCAGGATTGACTGAGATGTTCCCACGGTGAATTAACTCATTGGCACACATTTTGAAAAATGGCAGTTTGAGGTATTCAAGTGCTAACAGCAATTGTAGCTCAGCATGAGCCAAAGTCTTTACCAAAAAAGGAAATTTTTTAAAAATTCAAGAATATGTATATATAAATAAACACTTCCCTGTATTTGGAACACACAAAGATAATTCTGTTTATTGAAACAGAGAACTGCCCCAAGTTGGCAGTGACTGAAAATACCACATATCAAGTTTGTTGAATAAAAACAAACGGCAATAGGGAAGTAAAACTGCCCTGAAGCCATTTTTTGTTCAGCCAAATGCAAATGGGAACTAGTAGCTTGTCACAGAGAAATGTATATTCTAAAACATTCTTAATTACTACATTTGGGCAAGACAAGATGAAGAATGGCCAATCATGGTTTACCAAAGTAATGCCACTATTGCAAGATGGAGGAGTGTTTGTGTTTTCTTAGATGAAGAGGAAATAAAATGCTTAAAGTTATAGAAATATTTTGATAAGAGACTGATCAGCGGGTAGGAGTATGGTGTCTGGTTGTTCTACAGCCCACTATAGAGAGGCGCAGCCTACATGAGGTGAGCTGCACCAAAGAGAGACAAGATGGCTACAAATTTTCCTAGCCTAGCCTGCTACTATGCTTCTGGTGACTAGCACTGTAGCTTCTGGCTGCTTTTGTCCACTACAGCAAGAGCATTGCTCATGAGTGCCCTTGAGTGAAGAAGGCGAATATAAAAAATAACCGGTGCATGCCGTCTTCAGGTAGTGCCAACACAAGTCCCTCAACTAGATTGCTTCAGACTCCCCTCCACAAAGGGGGAATGGAGGTGAGAAACAAGAGAGGTCCTCCTGCCTCACCTATTCTTCCACCGTGTCTGTGCCTGCACAGGCAGAAACCCAGAAATACGAGGCTGGATCAACCCAGGAAGTCCCAGGGGAGTGCAATGGGGCAGCAACTTTGTGTAACAAGTCACTAACCCCTTTCCTCATCCCTACACCTAATGCCCACTCAAGGGCCTCATCCCACCATCATTGGCATTCATCCAAGAGAAGGCGAGGGACTCGCTATGTGGGAAGCCTGAAAAATAAACCTTGTCAGGGTTGATTGCAGGAGGGGGCCTTTGTTTAAAGGCATTCAGTACCTGATCAAGGGATGCAGCATCAGGAAGCGGAGGGGCCCATTGAGACCCAACCCCCTGCCTTTGCTGCTGACCTCCCCTCCCCGCTGCCACCCCCCAACCCCCAACGACACCCCTATCAGCCATCACTCACCTGTACCTGGGCCACAGGTGGGTGTAATACCGGCAACAGCCATTGCCTCCCCTGTGGTACTACCAAGCAAAGATCTGCCAGAATCTGATTGGATGGCAGCTCTTGGTGGGCAGGAGTTCTGCTCCCAGGGAGAATCCTGGGGAAGGCCCGCTGTTGCCCAGTTAATAGCACTTAATGCAGCTGGCCTTCCCAAAAGGGGGTAATCCGGGGCTATCCAGTTGATATCCCAATCGCCTCCATTAAATACCAGCCTTTGTATCCTCCTCACAACTTGCTTTCCTACCAATCTTTGTATCATCAGCAAATTTGGCTACAATACCTTCATCCAAGTTATTAGTTGAGGCCCCTGTACTGATCCCTGTGGCACTCCATTAGTTACAGTCTGCCAACCTTAAAATTATCCATTTATCTCAACTCTCTGCTTCCTCTTAGTTAGCCAGTCCTCTATCCACAATCATAAATCACTCCCAACACCATGAGCTCTTATCTTGTGTAGTAACCTCTTATGCGGCAACTTATCAAATGCCTTCTGGAAATCCAATTATACTGCATCCACCAGTTCCCCTTTATCCACCCTGCTTGTTACTCCCTCGAAGAATTATAATACATTTATCAAACACAATTTCGTTTTCACAAAACCATGTTGACTCTGCCTGAAAGTACTATAATTTTCTAAATGTCCCACTACTACCTCCTTAATTATGGATTCAATGACATGTTAGGCTAAATGGCCTATAGTTTCCTGCTTTCTACCTCCCTCTTTTCTTGAATAGAGGTGCTACCTTTGCGTATTTCCAATCCGCTGAGATCTTTGCAGAAACTAGGGAATTTTGGAAGCTTACAACCAACACATTCACTATCTCTGCAGCCATTTCTTTAAGACCCTAGGGTGCAGGTCCAACGAACCTATCAGCCTTTAGTCCCATTCATTTTCCTGGTTATTTATCTCTAGTAATTGTTTTGAGTTCCTCCCTCCCTATTGCTCCCTGCTATTCTACTATTCTTGAGATGCTTTTTGTGTATTCTACTGTGAAGATGGACACAAAATATTTGTTCAAAGTCTCTGTCATTTCCTTGTTTCCCATTATTAATTCCCCAGTCTCAACTACCAAGGCACCAATGCTCACTTTAGCTAATCTTTTCTTTTTTAATTTGCTTGTAAAACTTTTACAATCTTTTACTCTCCAGTTTCTCCCTTGTTATTATTCTTTTAGTTATGCTTTGCTGGTTTCTAATTTTTTCCCAACCTTCAGGTCTATCACTAATCTGTGCAGCATTGTACATTTTCTGTTCTAATTTGATAGCGTCCTTAACTTCCTCAGTTAGCCCACAGCTGGTGTATCCTCATAGTCTTTCTTTCTTAATGGATATATCTTTGCTGCGAGTTAAGAAATATCTCCTTAAATGTCTGCCACTGTTTCCCTACTATCTTACCTTCTAACTTACTTATCCATTCCACTATAGCCAACTCTGTCTTCAGAGCTTTGTAACTGCCTTTATTTCAGTTTAAAATATACTAGTTTTAGACCCACATTTCTCACCCTCAAACTGAATTTGAAATTCTGTCATGTTATGATCATTCTTACCAGGAGCATCTTTTACTATGAAGACATGGGGATAGTGCAGGAAAATGATGTTGAAGTCGAAAATCAGCCATGATCTCACTGAATGGCAGTGTAAGCTGGAAGGGCTGAATGGCCTACTCCTGCTTCTTATGTTCCTATGTTATTAATTAATCCTGCCTCATTATATATTACAAGGTCTAAAATAGATTGCTCCCTGCTTGATTTCAGATGTATTGTTCTAATAAACTGTTCCAAATACACTCAATGAACTCATCCTCCAGGCTTACGGGGGTATGTGTGTGTGTGTGTGTGAAGAGGGGGTGGGCAGGGTGGGAAAATACCGTTGCCATTGCAAAATGGCCTCCAATTGCTCTATAATTACACTAACTGCCTGCCCACTTCCATGGAGCAGACAGCTGACATAGTTCCCAGCTCGCTCCTGGAGAAATCCCTTGGAGACAGGAATGAATTGGAAAGCCATCCTGATGCGGCTCTCTCCTGTTTTCCCAGCTACCCACCTCCATAGGGCCAGGAAAATCCAGCTTTCTGAGTTCAATCCCACCGTGGCAGTTTGAGAATTTAAATTCAGTTTACAAAGTCATTATGGTACCATGAAGCTGTCAACTGACAACTGGTTGACTAATGACCCTTTAAAGGATATTAAAGCTTCAGATCTATGTATACCACACCAATGTAGTCAATTTTTAACTGCTGACTGAAGGGACCTAGTAAGCCACTCAGGAATGGGTGATATCAGGCTTGCCAGCAACATCACATCCTGAGAACTAACAATTAATAAAGACCAGTCATGAATATTGCAGATAACAGGATAGTAGTAGGACATAAACATGAATATGACATGGAACTCATTTGCTCCTCCTCTCCTGAGGCTTGATTAAAATTGCTGCTTCATGTGTCCCTAGGGCAATGTCTAGGGCTGATGCTGCCTGGGATTTAATGCTTCCCCTAATTTCCTTCCCTTGCTGCACGTGGGGGAAGACAACAAATGGAGACAGGCTTTCCCATTCTACATGAGCTAAGTGAAGAGAGCTCTATTGAATCTATCAGCCCTGCAAGGAGTTTTAAATGGAGATATTTCTCCCTTCCTGCTTCTACGCAGCAGCTGCCCAGCTTAAGGCATATAGAACCTCACAATGTCAAAACAAATTAAGATAATGCAGTGAGGAAGTATGTGATGATACAGGAGCTCTGATTCTCTGATTATGGGAATAATAGTGTTGAGTTGACACAATGTGTACGCTCTCCTGTACCAGCAATGCAGAGAGCTGACCAGGCCCAACATAATACTACAGCCAGCAAAAATACTCACCCCGCCATAGAAAGCTAGGATTTAACTAAGAGAATTGTCTAAAATACTGAAGTTAGAATAGATGAAATAAGAAGAGCAGAAAAGACTCAACAATGCAACCCTTAATTTTACCATCACTGGCTATCCAAGATTAAACTATGGAAGTTGGATACAGTCTCTGGTCATGGATGTTCAGATATTGGACTTTGACTGAAGTTTTCTTGAGCCAGTTCTTACCTCAGTATACTCTTTACTGTGAAATGACTTCCAGTTCAACCAAGCTTCGTCTAATGCAGGGTCAAGTGTGTGTGCGGAGGCAACAGCCAGAAAGGATGCCACCAAGCAAATGGAACAGAAGGAGGCCTTCATTTTGGATAACCTAATAGAATGAATACATTAGGGTCAGTGACAGACAATTAATAACTATTCATGTACAATCCACTGGAATGACATGCTTGCAATAGTTTTCAATTTATGTCCAACATCTAGCTGTTTCATCCTGAGCCTTTCTAACATATAGGGTAAAGAAACTTGAGCCTTTTATGGAGCATTTGTATTAAACAGCTGGTTCCAGTACAATATCAAGAACGTGGTACTGCAGGAGACATCTTGTGCCACCCGAGGCAAGGGTGGTAACCTTAGACAAGCGCTGCCATCAATGTTAGATAGTACATTTCACCTTGGAGTTCTGACCATGGCTGACAGAGATCTGCTGTTTTCACAATGCCTGTGCGTGTCTTAAACCAATGTTAGGTAAATTTATGCTGACGAGTTTGGAATTGCAAATGACACTGGGAAGTGAAATCAGATCAAACATGGTCTCCTTTGTTTTAAGGTGACACTTGAGACTTTTCAATAGCAGCATCAGTTCAATCATCTGCATGGTCAGTTCTACAATATGCTCTGGTTTCCACTCAGAGGATCAGCAGCCTTAATGCGAGGATGTACATGGAGAAACTGCTTCCACTTGTGGGTAAGTTTAGAAATGAGCAGATATAAATATAGGATATCTAGCAACAAATCAACCTTGCTGTTTGCATAATGGTTGCCAAATTTGCCAACATGATAACACTTCCTATGTGTCAAAAAGTTATTAATTGGCTGTGAAGCGTATTTGATGTGAAAGGCAGGATATAATATATTGCTGCACGTTGCATTGCTAATGACAGTGAGACTAATTGGATAGCTCTTTCAAGCAACCAGCATTGGCACAATGAGCCAAATGGACTCTTTCTGTGCTGCATGAGAAAGCTTTATCTCTCCTAAACAACTGTAAAATAAACAAAGCATTTCAGAAAGACCATTTTAGTTTTGAGAAAATGAGTTTGAAACCATCTTAGATCTAGTTACCAAGGCAAATTCCAATACAAGCCAGATTCCTGTTTAGCAGCAAGAGCCTCTTTTCAACAAAATCCTAGATGCATATATTTATTGGCTGTCAATTTGGCACCTTTAAAACTGGTGTTAAAAATAACAAAGTGGTTGTGTAAAATTAGGTCAATATCTTCAAATTAACTACTGCAGTCATTGAAAAATATTTTTTTTTAAAAATTAAGTTCTTGTTACCCACTGCTGGTGAATTTTACAAACCATACAACCATCAGCAATAGTTCACAAGAGCGGATAAACTGGTGGTGTTTTTACAGCTGATAGCAATCAAGGAAAGAAACAAAATATTCATTTCTTCAGTGAAGGTTTGGAACAGAGCTAAACCAATGTCAGAAGCTGTTCACACATTGTTATCTGTGTAGGAAACCTCAGGCCTCACTGATATAAGTTATACTGTGCGGTGTAACAGTGCATAAAAACTAGTCTGTACGTTGTTACATCAGGGAACCAGGTACAGCTGACTGCGTCAAAGCTTTACAACTGATAGATCAGATTCTGGTGAGAAGTTCAGGTGCTGTAGAATGTCTGCTTGATCTAACAAGTAAAAATTGAGAAATTATATGCATAAGCCAGATACTGTTTATTCCTTTGAATGTTGAAATGCAAAATTTACTACTATTCTCCTGAGTTGAAACCTTGCCAATTTCTAAATAAAATGTATTTCTTGCAACAACAGTTTATATATTAATAATGTCACTTATATCATGCCTTTAACATAGAAATTCATCCTAAGGCATTTCACAGGAGTATCTCCTTCTCAAGGTAGCATCTTCGATTATTCAAGGGTCCTCGACTGGCGGCTTATGCCATGATTTTATTTATGGGGTAGGGTGAGGAGACAGGCCCCGAGCCTAGCTCAGCCCCGGAACAGGGATCAAATCCCACTCTGTTGCCATTATTCTGGACCACATGCTAGCTATCTTGCCAATCTAGCTAACCAGCCCCCCCACAGGGATATAATTAGACCAAAAAATGACATCAAACCAAAATAGGAGTTGACCAATTCAGTTTTCCAGGGGTAGCTTCTAAGTAGTGTATTAAAGGAGCAGAGTGTTGAAGAGAGAAAGCCTTGAAGAGGGAATTCCAGAGCTTAGGCCTAGATGGGTGAATGCACAGCTGCCAATGGTGGAAAAAGTGAAATTGGGATGCATGGGTTAAGTTGGAAAAATGCAGGGTTCTCAGAGCATTCTAGGGCTAAATGAAGTTATAGAGACAGGGAGGGACAAGGCAATTGAGGGATATGAACACAAGGAGAATTTTTAAAACTGAGGTATTGGTGTGTTGCTTGGAACAGCTCACTGTGCTTCAGTTGGGGTCTAACCATGGAACGAAAGGGACAGTAGCTATATGGATACAAAATTGGCTGACTAATGGGAAACAGAGGGTAATGGTCAATGGATACTTTTCAGGCTGGAGGAAGGTTTGAGGTAGAGTTCTCCAGGGGTCAGTACTGGGACCCTTGCTTTTCCTAATATATATTAATGATCTAGATCTAGGTGTGAAGGGGACAATTTCAAAGTTTGCGGATGAGACGAAACTTGGAAGCATTGTAAGCTGTGAGGAGGGCAGTGCAGAACTTCAAAAGGACATAGATAAGTTGGTGGAGTGGGCAGATAGGTGGCAGATGAAGTTCAATGTGGAGAAGGGGAGGCAGCGACACAGTGGTATTGTCATTGACTCCCACCACTGAATCCCACCACGACAGATGGTGAAATTTGAACTCAGTAAAAATCTGGATGACCATGAAACCATTGCCGATTGTTGTAAAAACCCATCTGGTTCACTAATGTCCTTTAGGGAAGGAACTCTGCCGTCCTTACTTGGTCTGGCCCACATGTGACTCCATACCCACAGCAAAGTGGTTGACCCTTAAATGCTCTCTGATTAAGGATGGGCAGTAAGCTAGCCAGCGATGCTAACATCCCATCAACGAATAAAAAAAACACTTCGGAAGGATATTTGCTCTTGAAGGGATTGCAGTGTAGATTTACTAGAATGATACCTGGACTCTAAGGGTTAAATTATGAGGAAAGATTACACAAGCCAAGGAATTTAGAAGATTAAGGGATAATTTTCAAGATGTGAAGGAGAACTGATCAGGTAGATAGAGAAAAACTATTTTTCCTGGTCTAAAAGTTAGACCAAGGCCTTTCAGGAATGAAGTTAGGAAACAGTTCCAGACACAAAGGGTTATAGAAGTTTGGAATTCTGCAAATGGCAATTGATGCTGAGTCAATTGTAAATTTCAAACCTGAGGATGACAAATTATTGATAAGGAAAGGTATTAACGGATATGGGCCATAGGCAGACATATGGAGTTAGATCACAGATCAGCCATAATCTCATCGCATGGTGGAACAGGTGCAAGTGGCTAAATGGCCTACTCCTGTTCTTACAAAATTTGTATCTATTACAAAAATGGTGAATATGGCAGGCAGCTGCAGTCAGTAGGGATGTTCACTAGCAAGCCACTATCTGAGACTGTAGGAGCAGCTGATGGGGTAAAGGACTATACAGTCTAAAGTTCCTCAATTGTAATCATTCTATCATTGGTGGCTGTGCTTACAGTTACCAAGGCCCTAAGCTCTGGAATTCACTCTGTACAGCTCTCTGTCTCTCTTCCTTCTTTAATGCACTCCTTAAAACTTACCTCATTGACAAAGCTCTTGGTCATCGACCCAAGTATCTCCTTTTGTTGCTGGAGCTCAAATTGTGTTTGATAACACTCCGCTGAAGTGTCCGGGGACATTTTACTGCATTGAAGGTGCTAAATGAATACATTTTGTTGTTGTTTTATGATGCAATGTGATATTCTACCCTGATGGCTCAGTGATAAACAATGCCGTAAATGAACCTGAGGGAAGTTCTGGGTTCAATCCCTGATTGAATCCGAGGAAAAGAATTAGACCATTCATGGAATCAAAGAATGGTTACAGCACAGAAGGAGGTCATTCTGGCCACCATGTCTCTGGCCCTTTGAAGCAGTAATTCACCTAGACCCACTCCCCTGCCTTCTCCCCGTGACCCTGAACGCTTTTCATTTTCAGATACTGATCCAATTCCCTTTTGAAAGCCTCCATATCTCCCTCCACCACACTCTCAGGCAGTGCATTCCAGATCATAACAATGCACTCACTGTATGAAAACGTTGCCATTGCCTCTTTTGCCAATCACCTTAAATCTGTGCCCTTTGGTTCTTGAAGATTCCCCAATGGAAACATTCAGCCCCTCTGTTTCATCACTGTTCACTATCCTCACCACCCCTGTCTACCAACCCAGGATCCAGTGTAGAGCAATCCTGGTTCCAGATGTCCCCAGTGTACCAGCCGAAGCTCCAGATGCCCCCAATGTACCAGCTCAGGTCCCAGATGCCCCCAGTGTACCAGCTCAGGTCCCAGATGCCCCCAGTGTACCAGCCCAGGTCCCAGGTGCCCCCAGTGTACCAGCCCAATCTCCAGATGCCCTCAATGCACCAGCCCAGGTCCCAGATGCCCCCAATGCACCAGCCCAAGCTCCAGATGCCCCCAGTGTACCAGCCCAGGTCCCAGATGCCCCCAGTGTACCAGCCCAAGCTCCAGATACCCCCAGTGTACCAGCCCAAGTCCCGGATACCCCCAGTGTACCAGCCTAAGTCCCAGATACCTCCAGTGTACCAGCCCAAGTCCCAGATACCCCCAGTGTACCAGCCCAAGTCCCAGATACCCCCAATGTACCAGCCCAAGTCCCAGATGCCCCCAATGCACCAGCCCAAGCTCCAGATGCCCCCAGTGTACTAGCCCAGGTTCCAGATGCCCATCCCCGCCCGCCCCCCCCCCACCCCCCCCCCCGCCCCCAGTGTACCAGCCCAAGCTCCAGATGCCCCCAGTGAAGTCTTACTGCGCCTTCCCGGAAGTAAGAGTGAGAAGAGGGAGAGATCCTTGCAACCTTTCTTGTACTTGTTTATTCCCATCGCGACGCACAGTCACTCGAGTAACTTTTTAAAAACGCCGAAAATAAAAGTAAAATAAAATCACGGGGAGTTCAGTATTTGCACCTGAATCCACATTAAAACGAAATTAAAAGTTTCTTAACCCTCCTACAGCCCCCGACCGGAGGCTCCAAGATATCCTTCACTATTGTTCCTTAATTGATATTCTGTTTGAAGACTATTTGTCTGAATTCTCCATATCTACAGGTTGTGGGGGTTTGAACTCCTGGCGAGAGCAGTGATCACGATTCCACCCCGCACTCGATAACCTCGCAGTAAAAAGTCTCATCGAGTAAAATCCCGCAGGTTCCTGTAACCCATGCATGTTTCACTCCGATCCCAATCTAACCCACGCCTTCCAATTCCCACCAGAAATATATTGCAGCGATCGCACTTCGTCTTCTCAACCTCTTACCTTTCAACCATTTCCTTCCTCTCAACTCCAACCAGCTGGAGAGACTGCTTCCCACTTGAATGGTTCTGAGTTTTTATCAAATCTTTGCTCTGAGACTCCTCCCCAAACCCTACATCGTTTCATGTGACTGCCGTTGGTTTTCCGTGTGAAACGTTTGGTTCACCCAAGTGAAGGGTTTTTTGTTGCTAAACTTCCGCCTCCCCATTGGGATGTCTCCTGGTTGCCCTCTGGTGAAATGTCATCGCACAACCTTGCTTCAGATCTTCAAAAACAGTCTTAGACGTTAGGCGTTAAGATTTTTTTCCTGAGGCAGCTTCAGCTGCCGTTTAAAATGTGAAAGGATTATTCCAGTTGTAAAGAAAAGTACAGCACAGGAACTGGCCCTTCGGCCCGCCAAGCCTGCGCCGATCACGTTGCCCGCCAACTAAAACATTTTGCACTTTGGGAGTCTATGTCCCTCTATTCCCATCCTATTCATGTATTTGTCAGGCTGCCTCTTAAACCCCACCATCGTACCTGCTTCCACCACCTCCTCTGGCAGCAAATTCTAGACACTCACTACCCTCTGCGTAAAAAACTTGCCCCACACATCTCCTCTATAGTTTTCTCCTCTCACCTTAAATCTATGTCCCCTAGTAATTGACTCTTCCACCCTGGGAAAAAGTTTCTGACTATCTACTCTGTCCATGCCACTCATAATTCTGTAAACTTCTATCAAGTCGCCCCTCAATCTCCGTCGCTCTAGTGAGAACAATCCGAGTTTCTCCAACCTCTCCTCATAGCTAATAATCTCCAGACCAGGCAGCATCCTGGTAAACCTCCTCTGCACCTTCTCCAAAGCCTCCATATCCTTCTGGTAATATGGTGACCAGATTTGCACACAATATTCCAAGTGTGGCCTAACCAAGGTTCTATACAGCTGCAGCATGACTTCCCAGCTTTTATACTCAATAATCCTGCCAATGAAGGCAAGTATGCCATATGCCTTCCTGACTACCTTATCCACCTGCGTTGCCACTTTCAGTGACCTGTGGACCTATACACCCAGATCCCCCTGCCCGTCGATGTACTTAAGGGTTCTATAGGTGATGTATTGGGAAAAAAAAACATGAAGCCATTAACCAACAGGAATTAGAACAATCAGCTTCAATGTAGAAATAAATTGTTATTTTTGCTCAGCTTGGTGGCTGACATGAATAGAAACCCATCCTCATCTTCAAGGGTTTCTAAGTCACTCAAAATGTGTGTAATTCCTGTTTACCAGCCAACAGTTGGCGGGGCCGGGGGGGGGGGGGGGGGGGGGGGTAGAACACAATAGGATGGGTGACAGATGACAGTGGACAATCTTGCCTCACTCCCACTTTTAGGTTCAGTGAATCTCTCATTGACATCGGTCTTAGAGCTCAAACACGCATAACAAATACATCCAAAATTTGACCATCTAATCTCATGGATTCCATCTTCTTAATGAACTGCTGCTTGTCGCAAGAATCAATGAAACAAAAAAAAGTGGGTTTCCTGTGTCTCTGAAGCTGCCATTTGACCTACGCAATCCCTGGAAAGGCAAAATTCAGCCTGTTCCTCACTAAGTAATTTTCAGGAATCCAGGGTATTTGATGTGTGTGCTATGATAAACCAAAGAGCCATTGTAAGACCTACTTATATCAATTAAATTATTTGACAGTTTTTGGCATAGTGACATTTCCCTTCTAGGGAGTAGACAACTGTGCTCTGGAGTATGGAGAGTACATTTGCTTCAAAGCCCCATCCACCTCCAACGTGTGTCACTGGTTCCTGGCACTATTCTGCACGATTATCACCAATATACCTCCTCCATCTATAAAGGAGTTTTTAGATAATCTGTATGAATGTTGTCCCTGCAATTAGCTACATAATGCAGAATGGATACCACATCCATCAAGCTGGTTCACTAGCACCTTCAAACTGTGCACCATATTCTAATTTACTACTCTATGTCAGCTTAGACAATGGCTCAAGGTAAAGGTTTTTGCAGATCCCAGGGATGCTTTCACAGGTTTGTAGTTCATTAACTCTGGCGTAGTCAAATCTTCTGATGATGATAGATTGAGCCAACAGGAAAAAACTATTTTGGATCACTTTGTGTAATCATGCAGCCTTGCAAATGAACACAACTCACATATCCCATTAAATAAATGGGGTCTGAGGTATTTGAGTTACTCCACTCAGATAGGCTACCCTAACCACATGGCAATGCTTTGCAGTTGCTTCTTTATCGCTTGAGTCTTGAATGACTTCTTCTACAGCAGTTCCAAACCTATAAGGGTTCTCTCTCAGGTCATAAATTCTCCTTGCTTAAAAGATGATCTCCAGGATTAGTGCAATTCCCACAAACCTCACATCCTCACTTCAATCACTGCCATTGTTGGATATGCCAGTTAGACCAGAACTAAGCATTTCTCCACACATAGGCTTGTGGTCCCAATAACAGCTGATTCATCTCATAGCTCATGCTCTTAAACCAGATGTGTAACAGAAGCGAAAATAGGTTTTCTGTCATGTGATGTGTCACCAGATACATTTTTGCTTTTATTGCAAAATAATTCTATCAAACTGATTGAAATTCATGGGTCTAATTCATTTTCAAGCGGAAGTATATCAGCTGAATAAAAGCAAAATACTGCGGATGCTGGAGACCTGAAATAAAAATACTAAGTGCTGGAAAAACTCAGCAGGCCTGGCAGCACCTTTGGAGAGAGAAACGGATTTAACATTTCGAATCCAATATCGACTCTTGATATGAAGGAAGAAATTCTGAAGAAGATTCAAATGGACTCGAAATGTCAACTGTGTTTCTCTCTCCACAGATGCTGCCAGACTTGCTGAGTTTATCCAGCACTTTCTGCTTTTATTTACTATATCAGTTCAGATACAACTGAATCCAACACCCCTGAGAGGTGCAAAATCTCTCAAGGCTCTCAAGCCTAATCACTATCCAGTGATGTTTGCTTTGAAGTGAATGTATTTGGACCTGAGTGAGGGCAGCATTGGATTCAATCATAAACCCCTCTGCAGTCAGATAGGTAGTCTGTTAAAATTCAATCTCATATTAAGAATGGCCACTTGCATAAAGCATGGAAGGACAGTTGGCCCTCTACCCCTTACCATCCCCGCCCCCCTCGTAGAATTGTATCCCAGAACCTCCTAAGATGACAGTCACGCTAATGGGTTTCTTTTTTGACCCATCTCTACTGGGACAGTATTTGGATCACTGCAACTGGGATATGGCACCCCAGAACTTTGAAAGGGGAAAGTCAACAACAGTTTCCAATCCATCTATTGCAGGAAGTGAGCATCCAAGATGTCAGATGAAGATAGGATCAGTGATAAGGTGATGGTTTGAAAAGCTTGCTAACACTTACTATCAGTTTCACACACGCAGAAATACTTGTTCATAGTAATGGCTGCCAATCCATACAGCATTCAGTCCCTTCAGGAGTGACGGGGAGAAAGTTGGACCAAAATACTCGCACATTGTTATTACTGCAAGTTCAAATTATCATTATTTAGTGTATATGGACTCAATATATAAATCCCAGCCATGTTAGGGAACTGTCATCAGCAACACTGCGTAGTTGTATTGGCAACTAAAGGCACATAGGTGAAGATTCGAGTTCTAAAGTCAGTGGTTGAGAAGCACGTGTGGCCGGTTCAATTCTGTTTGACAGTGTGTAGGGAGAGCAGTATCTGGTTGTCCTGTGAAAGCACTTTCAGTTTTGTGAAGCACACATGCAGGAGTTATAGTATAAAGGTCTCCTTTTTTATTCGTTCATGGCTGTCTAGGCCAGTATTTATTGCCCATTCCTAACTGAGGGCATTTAAGACAACCATATTTCACATGTAAAGATATTAGTGAAGCAGATGGGTTTTTGCAACATTCAACAATGGTTGAATTCAAATTTCACCATCTGCCATGGTGGAATTCGAAGTCATGTCCCCAAAGCATTGCTCTGGGTCTCTGGAATATCAGTCAGTGACAATACCACTATGCCCCTGCCTCCCCACTATCAACATGCTGGGGGTTACCATTGACCAGAAACTGAAATGGACTAGCCAAATAAATACTGTGGCTACAAGAGCAAGTCAGAGGCTAGGAATCCTGTCGCGCCTCCTGATTCCCCTCCTGACTATCACTATGCCACTGCCTCCCCATCTGGTATATACAGGGTTAATGCGGGCCTGAGTACATTACCACCCGCACAGTGATGTAAGAGGGCACATGACCCTAGGGCAGTGTGGTGTTGGCCAGAGATTTGTTAATGTCTAAACATGGAGATAGTACCTTGCCTGTACCCTTTACAATCTATAGTTACAAGTGGTTTATAAAGTCTTGCTGTTAATATGCAGAAGACTATGAAGACTTCCTTATCAGACATGTTCTGTAACCACCACCTTTACAACAGGAGACAGGTCTCGGAGCCATGGAACAGCCGGGCAGATATCTTACCTAGTCTATGCTAGAGTGGTGAACTGTGAGCAGCAGCAGTAATAATTAATAAATGTATAATAAATTGTAAGGCTTGGATTAAAATCAGTCAGGTGGATCAGGGAGTACAAAATGTACCTTCTCTGTATGTTTTCATACACTTGTTAAGTTCAGTTAAAGTGGATTGTGACCTTTTTGGCAAATTCAGTCAAACAATTTGAATTAGACATTAGCAAATTAAGACCTTCCACATTTGCTTGAAAGTCTCTGCCTTCCATTTTAACGATGGAAATTTGTTACCTAATGTATTTTCTGCTATTTGATCCAAAGGGATGCTGGGCTGTCCAACACTGGAATCCAGTATTACTTTGGCAGCAGAGCGAAGATTTCAATTTCAGATAATGGGAAGGGAAAATATCAGGGGACGGAATTTAGGGCCTCAAACCACATTCACCAGAGTGACAGGGGTTTTCAAATACATGCGAAATTCCTTTTTTAAAAATTCATTTATAGGACGTGGGCATCACTGGCTAGGCCAGTATTTATTGCCCATCCCTAGTCGCCCTTGAGAAGGTGGTGATGAGCTGCCTTCTTGAACCACTGCAATCCCAGTGGTGTAGGTACACCCACAGTGCTGTTATGGAGGGAGTTTCAGGATTTTGACCCACTGACAGTGAAGGAACGGCGATATATTTCCAAGTCAGGATAGTGAGTGACTCCTTCGGGGTCATGAGGACTCGAAACGTCAACTGTGCTCTTCTCTACCGATGCTGCTAGACCTGCTGAGTTTTTTCAGGTGTTTCTGTTTTTGTTTTGGATTTCCAGCATAGAGTTTTTTGTTTTTATATCTGCTGCCCTTGTCCTTCTCAATGATAATGGTTGTGGGTTTGGAAGTTGCTGTCTAAGGAGCCTTTGTGAGTTCCTGCAGCGCATCTTGTAGATGGTACACACTGCTGCTGCTGTTCGTCAGTGGCGGAGGGGGTGAATGTTTGTGGATGTGGTGCCTATCAAATGGGCTGCTTTGTCCTGGATGGTGTTGAGCTTCTTGAGTGTTGTGGGAGCTGCGCTCATCCAGGCAAGTGAAGAATATTCCATCACACTCTTGACTTGTGCCTTGTACTTGGTGGACAGGCTTTGGGGAGTCAGGAGGTGCGACAGGATTCCTAGCCTCTGACTTGCTCTTGTAGCCGCAGTATTTATATGGCTAGTCCATTTCAGTTTCTGGTCAATGGTAACCCCCAGCATGTTGATAGTGGGGGATTCAGTGATGCTAACACCATTGAACGTGAAGAGCAATAGTTAGATTCTCTCTTGTTGGAGATGGTCATTGTGTGGCACTTGTGTGGTGCCAGTGTGACTTGCCACTTGTCAGCCCAAGCCTGCATATCATCCAGGTCTTGCTACATTTGGACATGGACTGCTTCAGTATCTGAGGAGTTGCGAATGGTGTTGAGCATTGTGTGTTCATCAGCGAACATCCCTACTTCTCACCTTATGATGGAAAAAAAGTCATTGATGATGGTTGATCAGTAGCGGCCAGCTCAGTCAGTAGTGGTGCTACCGAGCCACTTTTGGTGATGGACATTGAAGTCCCCCACCCAGAGCACATTCTGCACCCCTGCCACCCTCAGTGCTTCTTCCAAATGGTGTTCAACATGGAGGAGCACTGATTCATCAGCTGAGTGGGGGGCGGTACGTGGTAATCAGCAGGTCGCTTCATTGCCCATGTTTGACCTGATGCCATGAGACTTCATGGAGTCAATGTTGAGGACTCCCAGGGCAACTCCCTTATGACTGTATATCACTGTGCCGCCACCCCTGCTGTGTCTGTCCTGCCAGTGTCTGGGACATGATCCGTAAGGTATGATTCCGTGAGGATGACAATGTCAGGCTGTTGCTGGACTAGTCTGTGAGACAGCTGTCCCAATTTTGGCACAAGGCCACAGATGTTACTGAGGAGGACTTTGCTGGGTTGACAGGACTGAGTTTGCTGTTGTTGTTTTCAGTGCCTAGGTTGGTGCCAGGTTGCCAGGTGATCCATCCAGTTTTATTCCTTATAGACTTCTAGAGTTTAATACAACTGATTGGCTTGATAGGCCATTTTTGAGGGCATTTAAAAGTCAACCACATTGCTGTGGGTCTGGAGTCACATGTAGGCCAGACCAGGTAAGGAAAGCAGATTTCCCTCCCGAAAGGATATTAGTGAACTAGGTGGGTTTTTACAACAATTGACAATGGTTTCATGATCATCATTAGACTTTTAATTCCAGATTTTTATTGATTGAATTCAAATTGCACCGTCTGCCGTTGTTGCATTCAAAACTGGGTCCTCAGCGCATGACCCGGGGTCTCTGGATTACAAGCCCATTACACCAACGCCTCCCCCAATGTGAAATTCTGGTGAAGTTAATGTGCCTGACACCAATGTGCTGCAAGTTTTCAAAAGAGACAGTAGTTATCAGGGCCAAGAAATTCTGCTTTTAAACCAGAACTACTGCACCTAAACCTGCAGAAAAGAAAGTGACTGTCAAACCAGGATGTGGTTTCGCAGACTCTCAACAATCACTAATTTTATCTGTAGCAACAACCCTGAGTTAAGTGATTAGACAAATCTTTTCTCAGTTTTGTAATTAAGGATCTACAGGCTGTCTTTCCTCAGTTTCTGGCAGGGTCCTTTCTGTCACAAAGCCCTTACCACAGGGTCACTGTGGGCATTTTCATCTACGTCCTTGGAGACAGGACAGGAGCAGGAGGAAGAGGAAATGAGAGTGGCCACAGGATAAAGTAGCACTAAAGGTGAAAAACACCAAACAAGAGGTTGCCTTGCACCTGAGCCTAGGCCATGCTGCTTCCTCATGAGGTTTGCTTAAAGGGACAATTAAGGAGACAGAGAAGAAATCGTATCACATTGTAAAAAGGACCTCGAAACATCCTTTCACACAATAATAACAACTTGCAATTGGGTCTCTGAATGAGCAATTCACTTAGTGCTATTCTCCTGCCTTCTCCCCGTAAATCTGCAAGTTCTTCCTTTTCTGATAACAGACTAATTCCCTTTTAAATGCTTCAATTGAACCTGCCTCCGCCACACTCTCAGGCAGTGCAATCCTGACCTTAGCCATTCACTCTGTGTGCCAATTATCTTAAATTTGAGCCTTCTCGTTCTTGATTCTTTCATGGCTGGGAACAGTTCCTCCTTATCTTCTCTGTCCAAACCCCTCATGATTTTGAACTCCTCTACCAAATTTCCTCTCAGCCTTCTTTTCTCCAAGGAAAACAGTCCTTCACCAATCTATCTTCATATCTTAAGTTCCCCATCCCTGAACCTTTCTTGTGAATATTTTCTGCACTCTCCAATGCCTTCACATCCCTCCTAAAGTGCAGTGCCCAGGACTGGACACAATACTCCAGCTGAGGCCAAACTAGTGACTTATGCAAGTGCAACATAACCTCCTTGCTCTTGTACTCTATGCCCCTATTAATAAAACCTAGGATACTGTATGCTTTAACCACTTTCTCAACCTGTCCTGCCATCTTCAATGATTTATGCATTTATACAGCCAGGTCCTTCTGCTCCTGCACCCCCTTTAGATTTGTATCCTTATAATTTATATTGTCTCTCCATGTTCTTCCTATCAAAATGAGTCACTTCACATTTCTCCGCATTGAACTTAATCTTTCACCTGTATGCCCATTCCATCAATTTGCCTATGTCCTTTTGAAGTTCTACATTATCCTCCTCGCAGTTCATTGTGCTTCCAAATTTTGTATCATCAGCATATTTTGAAATTGTGCCCTGCACACCAAGGTCTAGTTCATTAATATATATCAGGAAAAACAAAGGTCCCATCACTGATCCCTGGGGAACTCCACTACAAACCTTCCTCCAGCCTGAAAAACATCCATTAACCACTACTCTCTGTTTCATATCACTCAGGCAATTTCCTATCCAGGTTGCAACTGTCCCTTCCAGTCCATGAGCTGTAACTGTGCTCACAAGTCTGTTGTGCGGCACTGTATCGAATGCCTTTTGGAAGTCCATTTACACCACATCAACAGCATTGCCATCATCAACCCTCTCTGTTACCTCTTCAAAAAAACTCCAGCAAGTTAAAGACAATTTTCCCTTAAGAAATCCATGCTGGCTTTCCTTAATTAACCCGCATCTGTCCATGTGATGATTAATTTTGCCCTGAATTATTGTACCTAGAAATTCCCTATCACCGAAGTTAAATTAACAGGCCTAAAGTTGCTGGGCTTAATCTTTACACCGTTTCTTGAGCAAAGGTGTAACAACTGCAATTTTCCATTCCTCTGGCACTGCCCCTGAGTCTGAGGAGGACTGAAAAATTATGGCCAGTCCTGCTGTTGTGGCACCAAGAGGCTCTCAGGACAAAGTGGTTCTCGTCTTGTGCTGAGTCCTGGGTCTGAGTGTCCACTGATCAGCAGGAAGGCAGAGGCCAGATGGTGTCAGTGAGATTCTGCAAATGCTCAGCATCCTGTATCACCCAAGAACCAGCTGCCATTTCGTTCTCTCCAAACAGTGGCTAGAGCATTTATGTGGGATACACTGGAGCTCTCTCTGTTGGGGAGAAGGATACAGATGCTTGTGCTGCCCTTTTTTTGTCATCAGGTGCTCACATGCAAAAAGAAAGACTTGCATTTATATAGTGCCTTTCATGCCCTCGGGGTGTCCTGAAGCATTTTACAGCAATGAAATATTTTTAAAATGTTGGCATGCAGAGAACATAGCAGCAAAGTTGTACACAAAAATGTCCCACAAAGAGCAAAGTGATAATGATCACATCTTCTGTTTTTAGGCGTTGATTGAGGGATAATTATTGGCTGGGACACCGGATGGAATTCCTGGCTTTTCTTCGGATCATACCACGGAACCTTTTACATTCACCGGAGAGAGCAAGTGGAGCCTCAGCTTAACATCTCAGTAAACCAGCACCTCCAACAATGCAGCACTGCCTCAGTACTACACAGCTGAAATTATTGTGCTTAAGTCTCTGGAATAGGACTTGACTCCACAATCTTCTAACAGCTGACACACAGGCAGAGTATAAAGGAAACAGGAAATGCTGAGTGCCAACATGAATGATTCAGAGTTGACATATTCATTCCTTAACCAGCATCAAAACATTATTTAGACATTACCACATTTAGGTTCGTGGGATCTTGCTGAGTGCAAAATTGGCTGCTGTGCTTCCCACATTACGAGAGATCCACACCAAAATTACTTCATTGGCTGTAAAGCAACAAGGTCTTAAGAAGAGCTATAGAAATGCAGGTTCTTCCTTCCTTTACATTTAGCAACAGGGTCAGAGGTGAAACATCCCGTTACCACTCAGTGCTCGATGTCAAATCCCTTCATGTGCATAGATGTCAGGAATGACGTCCCACACAGTCGAATCTCCAAGACAAGACCCATTATCCAGGCCGTCAAGTCAAGGACAATTTTTCAAAGGGGTTTGGAGGGATATGAATGGAGGGGGATGATAGGGGGTTGTGGGTATCCACTATTGGCTGGGGTCTGTTGGGAAAACTCAAGGAGGGTGTTCAAGAATTCCCAACACATGCCCTCAACAGAAAAGGCTCTGGGTCTGGGAGAACATAGGAAATAGGAGCAGGAGTAGGCCATTCTACCTGTCGAACCTGCTCGCCATTCAAACAGATCATCTACCTCAACACTACTTTCCTGGCTATCCCCATATCCCTTGATGTAATTGGTATCCAGAAATCTATTGATTTCTGTCTTGAACATGCTCAATGATTGAGCTACCTCTGGGGTAGAGAATTCCAAAGATTCACCACAGTCTGAGTGAAGAAATTCCTCATCTCAGTTTTAAATGGCCTGCCCTTATTATGAGTCAGTGTCCCCTGGTTCTAGACTCACCAGCCAGGGAAAACATTCTATCCACATTTACCCTATCACGACCTGTAAAAACTTTGTAAGTTTTAATGAGATCACCTCTCATTCTTTGAAACACTAGGAAATACAGGCCCAGTTTCCTCAATCTCTCCGCATAAGACAAACCCGCCATCCCAGAGATTGGCCTGGTGAACCTCTGTTGCACTCCCTCTGTGGCAAGTACATCCTTCTTTAAATAAGGGGACCAAAACTGTACACAATACTCTAGGTACAGTCTCACCAATGCTCTATATAATTACAGCAAGACATCTTTACTCCTGTATTTAATTCAACTTGCAATGAAGGCCAAAATATTATTTACTTTCCTAACTGCTGCACCTGCATGCTGGCTTTTAATGACTCATGATCAAGGACACCCAGGTCCCTCTCGACATCAACACTTCCCAGCCTCCCACCATTTAAGAAATACTCTGCTTTTCTGTTTTTTCTACCAAAGTGGATAACTTCACACTTATTCACATTTCATTCCATCTGCCATGTTCTTGCCTGTTCACTTAGTCTGCCCAAATCCCCTTGAAGCCTTTTTGCATCTTCCTCACAACTCATATTCCCACCTAGTTTTGTGTCATCAGCAAATTTGGAAATATTACAATTGGTCCCCACATCCAAATCATTGATAAAGGTTGTGAACAGCTGGGGCCCAAGTACTGATCCTTGTGGTACCCCGCTAGTAATAGACTGCCATCCTAAGAATGACCTGTTTATTCCTACTCTCTGCTTTCTGCCTGTTAACCAATTCTCAATCCATAGCAGTATATTGCCTCCAATCCCATGTGCTCTAATTTTATTTATTAACCTCCTGTATGGGACCTAATTGAAAGGCTTCTGAAAGTCCAAAATACACCACATCCACTGTTTTTCCTTTATCACTACTATAAGTAACATCGTCAAAAAACTCCCACAGGTTTGTCAAATATTAATTATCTTTCATAAATCCACATACTCTGCCCAATCATATCATTATTTTCCAAGTATCTACATATCACATCCTTTATAATAGATTCTAACATTTTCCCTGCTACTGATGTCAAACTAACAGCTCTGTCATTCTCTATTTTCTCTCTTTCTCCCTTCTTAAATAGTGGGGTTCTAGTTATTACTTTCCAATCTGCAGGAACCTTCCAGAATCTATAGAATTTTGAAAGATAGTCACCAATACATCCACTATAGCCACCTCCTTCAACACTCTGGGCTGTAGATCATCTGGTCCAGGGGATTTATCAACCTTCAATCCAATTATTTTTTGGAGTACTACCTATTTATTAATTAATTTCTTTCAGTCCCTCATTTTCACAAGGCCTTTGGTTCCCTAATATTCTCTAGCATACCTTCATAATTTCCTTTGTTCAGATTTAGGACTCTAGTTTCAGAATGAACTATATCACTTACAAACTTAATGTAACACTCTATCAAATTATGGTCAGTATTTCTTAATGGCTCCTTTACAGCAAAGTTATTGATTAGCACTTTCTCATTAGATAAGACTGTAGGCCTACAGCCAGCAATCACTACTTTTTGTAATTTTATTTCAGCTTCACTTTTGATCTTTAAATGAACCTTTATTGAATCTAACTTTGTAGAAATTTATTTAAAACTAGGTGTGATTGTGCTTCAATTAATTAATCAATAGTATTCGGGGTGATATTAATTGTATATAATGATGTGCTTTCCCAAAATTTTGTTTACCATACTGGCAATTCACAGCTGGTATTTGTGCTATATCTTTGTTTCCCTTTTCCCAGCTAGACTACTAAAATAAAAGTTGTCTTTTATTTATCAGAAGTCCTTTTTCTTACTGCATTCGATGACCCTTGAACTAAATGACCAGGACAATTAATAGCCTTACAAGTGAGATGGTCAACTATGGTGTGGAATCAGAAGATGGAGTTTGATTACATACACAACAAAAACAGATTTACCTGGAAAAACTCAGCAGGTCTGGCAGCATCGGCGGAGAAGAAAAGAGTTGACGTTTCAAGTCCTCATGACCCTTCAACAGAACTAGGTGAATCCAAGGAAAGGGTGAAATATAAGCTGGTTTAAGGTGTGTGGGGAGTGGGGGGTGGGGGGTGTTGGGTGGGGGGAGAGAAGTGGAGGGGGTGGTGTGGTTGTAGGGACAAGCAAGCAGTGATAGAAGCAGATCATCAAAAGATGTCACAGACAACAGAACAAAAGAACACATAGGTGTTGAAGTTGGTGATATTATCTAAATGAATGTGCTAATTAAGAATGGATGGTACGGCACTCATGGTATAGCTCTAGTGGGGGTGGGGGGAGCATAAAAGATTTAAAAATATTTAAAAATAATGGAAATAGATGGGAAAAGAAAAATCTATATAACTTATTGGAAAACACAAAAGGAAGGGAGAAGAAACAGAAAGAGGGTGGGGATGGAGGAGGGAGTTCAACACCTAAAGTTATTGAATTCAATATTCAGTACGGAAGACTGTAAAGTGCCTAGTCGGAAGATGAGGTGTTGTTCCTTCAGTTTGCGTTGGGCTTCACTGGAACAATGCAGCAAGCCAAGAACAGACATGTGGGCAAGAGAGCAGGGTGGAGTGTTAAAATGGCAAGCGACAGGGAGGTTTGGGTCATTCTTGCGGACAGACCGCAGTTGTTCTGCAAAGTGGTCGCCCAGTTTACGTTTGGTCTCTCCAATGTAGAGCAGACCACATTGGGAGCAACGAATACAGTAGACTAAGTTGGGGGAAATGCAAGTGAAATGCTGCTTCACTTGAAAGGAGTGTTTGGGCCCTTGGACGGTGAGGAGAGAGGAAGTGAAGAGGCAGGTGTTACATCTTTTGTGTGTACAAGGGGTGGTGCCATAGGAGGGGGTTGAGGAGTAGGGGGTGATGGAGGAGTGGACCTGGGTGTCCCGGAGAGAACGATCCCTACGGAATGCCGACAGGGGCGGGGTGAAGGGAAGATGTGTTTGGTGGTGGCATCATGCTGGAGTTGGCGGAAATAGCGGAGGATGATCCTTTGAATGCGGAGGCTGGTGGGGTGATAAGTGAGGACAAGGGGGACCCTATCATGTTTCTGGGAGGGAGGAGAAAGCGTGAGGGCGGATGCACGGGAGATGGGCCGGACACGGTTGAGGGCCCTGTCAACGACCGTGGGTGGAAAACCTCGGTTAAGGAAGAAGGAGGACATGTCAGAGGAACTGTTTTTGAAGGTAGCATCATCGGAACAGATGCAACGGAGGCGAAGGAACTGAGAGAATGGGATGGAGTCCTTACAGGAAGCGGGGTGTGAGGAGCTGTAGTCGAGGTAGCTGTGGGAGTCGGTAGGCTTGTAATGGATATTGGTGGACAGTCTATCACCAGAGATTGAGACAGAGAGGTCAAGGAAGGGAAGGGAAGTGTCAGAGATGGACCACGTGAAAATGATGGAGGGGTGGAGATTGGAAGCAAAATTAATACATTTTTCCAAGTCCCGACGAGAGCATGAAGCAGCACCGAAGTAATCATCGATGTACCGGAGAAAGAGTTGTGGAAGGGGGCCGGAGTAGGACTGGAACAAGGAATGTTCCACATACCCCATAAAGAGACAGGCATAGTTGGGGCCCATGCGGGTACCCATAGCCACACCTTTTATTTGGAGGAAGTGAGAGGAGTTGAAGGAGAAATTGTTCAGCGTGAGAACAAGTTCAGCCAGACGGAGGAGAGTAGTGGTGGATGGGGATTGTTCGGGCCTCTGTTCGAGGAAGAAGCTAAGGGCCCTCAGACCATCCTGGTGGGGGATGGAGGTGTAGAGGGATTGGACGTCCACAGTGAAGAGGAAGTGGATGGGACCAGGGAACTGGAAATTGTTGATGTGACGTAAGGTGTCAGAGTATACGGATGTAGGTGGGAAGGGACTGGACAAGGGGAGAGAGAAGGGAGTCAAGATAATGAGAAATGAATTCTGTGGGGCAGGAGCAAGCTGACACGATCGGTCTACTGGGACAGTTCTGTTTGTGGATTTTGGGTAGGAAGTAGAAGCAGGCCATCTGAGGTTGGGCGACTATCAGGTTGGAAGCTGTGGGAGGAAGATCCCCAGAGGAGATGAGGTCAGTGACAGTCCTGGAAACAATGGCTTGATGTTCAGTGGTGGGGTCATGGTCCAGGGAGAGGTAGGAGGAAGTGTCTGCGAGTTGACGCTCAGCCTCTGCAAGGTAGAGGTCAGTGCGCTAGACAACAACAGCACCATCCTTGTCAGCAGGTTTGATGACAATGTCAGGGTTGGATTACATACAACCTGATTGATGGCAGATGGGAAACACTATCAAAAGATGTGCAAACAACTTGAATATTGCAAAGTCTACAAGGCCTTGCAATGAGGAGGATTGATAAAGAATCATGTCTTTCTAGGCTTGTTGTTTTGAGAACAGCTGAATAAAGTCTCAAAAGGCTGGAATGGAGCCAGAAATTTGGCTTAAAGGGACACTGCTCCCAGGATTCAGGGATGCAGCCGGAGTGGATTAGACAATCACTGAAGACTATGGAGTAAGGGACATTGGAGTGACTAGCTGAAGAGTCCATCCCTGTGTAAGGCTATTCAGAGGTTTGGTAATGTATGTACCAAGGGGACATTTTACCAATTTAGGGTCCTATCATGGAACAGACTAAGTTGGGGATTTCTATTTTGGGGAGCTGTCATGGAACAGACCAATTTGAGGTTATTGTTTGTGCTTAAAAAGAATCTGTCTTTGATATATATAAGGTGCTTGCTCATTTCAATAAAGTTATCTTTCTTTATTTTTACTTTTATATGTTATCAATTATAATTGTTATATTATTATTCTAATTATAATTATAATTATTCAATAATCAATAAAATTGTTTTTTTAACACATTGTCACTCATTCCCATGGCATCCAGAGTATGGCTTCAAACTCAATGAGACTTCAAAAGGGACTCTCACACCCTTGCCGTACTAAATGTAAATTAGCCCGATCCCTAGTTGCTCCAGAAACCCAACTCGTACACACTCCAGGAAGTCACCCTCTATAGCATTTGTGCTAATTATGGTTACTCAATCTATATGCAAATTGAAGTTGCCCATTATTACTGAATTTCCCATGTTACATGCAGCTCTAATTTCCTGATTTATACTGCCACTATAATTTGCCACTATAATTTTGTGGCCTGTTTGCTGCCCTTTGCTGTTTGTTAGCTCCACACAAACTGATTCTATATCTTGGTCCTTCAATCTAAGATCCTCTCTCACTAATGTACTGGCCTTGTCCCTTATTAACAATGCTACCTCATCTCCTTTTCCCCTTCGCCTTTCATTGCTAAATGACAAATATCCCTGAATATTCAGTTCCCAGTCCTAGTCACCCTGTAACCATGTCTCTGCAATGGAAATTAAATAGTTCCCATTGACCTTTGTATCGATCTTGTTGCAAATGCTGCAAGCATTCAGATAGAATGTCCTCAACTTTGACGTTTTAACTTTATTCCATATTCTGATCCTTTTTGATGCTTGCCTTTGTTCCATTTGCCTTCTAAGTTTGCTTACTATATTTGTAAAGAGAAACTGTTTCCAGTGACTAGAGAATCAATAACGAGTGGGCACAGATTTAAGATGGACTGGCAAAAGAACCAGAGGCCAGGGGTAGAGCAGAATCATGCAACTGACTGAACTACCCTGTCAAAGAGCTGGCACAGACTTGTTAGGCTGAATGGCCTCCTGTACTATTCTATGCATGTTTCAGGAATGAGCAAAGGGTAAAATCTTCTTCCAAAAGAAAAGAAAGAAAATAAAACTCAGTACAGGGGTTGATAAAAGGATGGGTTCCTGCTGTCTTTTTCAATTGTCTGCTTCTGGGGATGGGAACTAAGAGGGCAAGGGAGATATCTAGTGGTTCAGCACGAACATTAACACTCGAATAGATCCATAGCTCTGGGAAACTGGGAGAAAACTGTAGTGAGTGACAGAGGAAATTATCTAAACCGTAATGTGTGGCAGAACCACAGCATAAATAGCATCATCCTCCCCCCAACTGCAGGAACAGAATCTAACAAATGAGACAATGTCTCAACGACAACAGAGTGAGCTTTTTTTTAATGCAGAGTTCAGGAATGGAGGGATCCAGAACTTTCACATTACTGTAATGTGCATAGTTAAACGATGTGGTGTGTGATAACAGGGTGACATGGAGACAGGATAATTATTCAATACACACAGAAGCGTGATGGAGTATCTCTGACTGTGTTTCCTAGGGGTTTTCCACCCACCCACCCATTGCAGGTTTGTTTGTTTTTTTGAAAAATATACTTTATTCATAAAATATCTGGAAGAACATTCCAAAACATTTCAAAATCACCATCACAAAAGTACAATCAGATTCAACTTTTACACATGGATCACTAGGTGCATCAATACAATCAATGAGTATTACAATAATTTCAATACAATATGGTCAATGCAGATAATCAGACAGTGGTATTGGAGTTATCAATATACATCATGTTGCATTCTGAGGTACTTCTATACAATTATAATACAATTAGTATTCAATGCAGACATTCATTCTAAGCTGTACAGCCCAAGGGGCTCTCAACACATCCCAGCCCCTCGTTGCACCATGGCAGAAAGGTCTTAGACAGCGACATTTCTCCATTGCGCCTTTGCAGTGGCTGCCCCAAACTTTAGTGCGTCCCTCAGCAAGTAGTCCCGGAACTTGGAATGTGCCAGTCTGCAACACTCGGTCGGGGACAACTCTTTGCGCTGGAAGACCAACAGCTAACTCGAGGGCAACGTGCTGAGGGGGTGAGACTCCTGGTGTGTCGAAGGATCTGACGGGCAGAGCCTTTCTCACCACCAGCCAAGCTACTTCTTGGTGCTTATTGGAAAGTTCTGGCAATGAGGCATTCTGCCAAATGATTTTGACAGTCTGCTCGGGGAACCATCCATCAGGATCCACCATCTCCTTTTCCCGCAGGGCCTCTAAGACGTTACGTGCCGACCACTGCCTGATGGACTTGTAGTCAAAGGTGTTTCTCTGCATAAATTTTTCCACGAGGGAGAGGTGGTACAGCACCATCCAACTACTTGGAGCGTTCCGCGGCAGTGTGGCCAGACCCATCCTTCGCAACACCGGGAACAGGTAGAACCTCAGCATGTAGTGACACTTGGTGTTTGCGTACTGAGGGTCTATGCACAGCTTGATGCAGCCGCACACAATGGTGGCTTTCAGTATGAAGGCGATGTTGGCCACGTTTTTCCCCCTTTTATCTAGAGGCTTGTACATCGCGTCCCTGTGGACATGATCCATTTTGGACCTCCAGATAAAGTGAAAGATGGCTCAGGTGATCGCCATCGCACAGGAGTCTGGAATGGGCCAGACCTGCGTCACGTACAGCAACAGCGAGAGTGCCTCACACCTGATGACCAGGTTCTTACCCGCAATGGAGACGGAGCGTCGCTCCCAGATGCCCAGTATTCTTTGCACCATAGACACTCACTCCTTCCAGTTTCTAACGCATGCCCCGGTCCCTCCAAACCATATCCCCAGCACCTTCAGGCCGTCAGCCCTGACGGTGAAGGGGAAAAAGGATCGGTCAGCCCAGTTACCAAAGAACATGGCCTCGCTCTTCCCATGATTTACCTTGGCTCCCGAGGTCAGTTCAAACTGGTCACAGATGTGGATCAGTCTGAGCACCGACAGCAGATCCAAGCAGAATATGGCGACATCGTCCATGTACAGGGGGGCTTTGACCTGAATGCCTCCACTGCCTGGGATTGTCACTCCTCTTATGCCCGGATCCTTCCTGATGGACTCAGCAAAGGGTTCTATGCAGCACACAAACAGGACAGGGGAGAGGGGGAAGCCCTGCCTGACTCCAGATTTAATTTGAAAGCTTTCTGATTCCCACCCATTGATTGAGACTGCGCTACTGATGTTAGTGTAGAGCAGTTGGATCCAATTGCGAATTCCCTCCCCAAACACCATTTTGGAGAGCACATCCACCATATAGGTGTGCGATATTCTGTCAAAGGCCTTTTCCTGATCCAGGCTGATGAGGCAAGTATCCACACCCTTGTCCTGCACATAGGCAATCATATCCCTGAGTAGTGCGAGGCTGTCAGAGATCTTCCTGCCCGGCACAGTGCAGGTCTGGTCAGGGTGGATCACCAATTCCAGAGCAGACTTGACCCAATTGGCAATGACATTGGACAGAATCTTATAGTCCACATTCAAAAGTGAAATGGGTCGCCAATTTCTAATTTCCTCCTTTTCCTCCTTGTGCTTGTAGATGAGGGTGATGATGCCTTTCCTCATGGATTCTGACATGCTGCCGGCCAGAAGCACACTCTCATACACTTCTAGCAGGTCTGGGCCGATCCAGTCCCAGAGAGCTGAATAGAACTCTGCTGGCAAGCCGTCGCTTCTGGGAGTTTTACTCTTCTCGAAAGACTCAAGGGCATTAGTCAGTTCGTCAGGAGTTAGCGATTTGTCCAGACTCTCCTGTGTACTGTCGTCTAAGACCTCTGTGATAGAGGACAGGAAGGACTTGCAGGCCTTGCTATCTGTGGACTTCATACCATACAATCTGGCATAAAAGGATTTGCTTATCCTCAAATTGTGAGACTTTACTGAACTGTCTTCTTCCTTCAGGCTGCTGATCACAGACCTCTCTCTGTGTACCTTTTGGAAGAAGAAACATGAGCATGTCTCATCCTGCTCCATGGAGCGGACTCTGGACCGGAAGATGATCTTCGAGGCCACCCAGGTAAAAAGCGAGGCTTGCTGGCTCTTCACCTCTTGGAGTTCCTCAACATCGACCCCCATCGACTGCAGCCGGAGCAGGTTCTGCATGTTTTTCTGGAGTCGGGACATTTCCCTCTGTTACTTTCTAGTTTTCTGCGTGCCTTTGAGGATAAAAAACCTCTTGATGTTTCCCATGACCGCTTCCCACCAGTGTGTCAGGGACTCAAAGAGGGGTTTCACGGTTCTCCAACCTTTGTAATCCCTCTTGAGCTCCTCAATGTTCTCTGGGGTCAGCAGTTGCATGTTTAGCTTCCACGCCCCCCCTGCCACCCTCTGGTCTTCCTCTAAGTGGCAGTCAGCCAGTAGGAGGCAGTGGTCAGAGAAGAACACCGGCTTGACGTCAGTGGATCTGACTGCGAATGTACGGGACACAAACAGGAAGTCTATCCTGGAACGGATGGACCCGTCTGGCCACGACCAGGTGTATCTACACTGCGCTCCATCTGCAGGGTTGCTGAAGACGTCGTGCAGCTTGGCATCCTTAAACTGTTTCCATCAGGGATCTGGACGTAGCGGCCCTGCCGGATCGTCCAGCCGCATCGATGATGCTGTTGAAGTCACCGCCCAGAATGACCGGCCTGGAAGTCACCAGCAGCAGTGGGAGCTGCTGAAAAACCGCCAGCCGCTCGGCCTTTTGTGCTGGGGCGTACACGTTAATTAACCAGAGTGGAGCATTCTTGTACATTATGTCTGCTATGAGAAGGTGCCCACCCACCACCTCCTTAACCTCGGAGACAGTGAAGTTGCCTCCCCGCAACAGAATACCCAGGCCGGAGGAATGAGAGTCGTTTCCTCCCGACCAGATCAATGGCCCATGTGACCACCATCATGATCATTGCCTGTAGGAGCTGAGGTGCGGTATTGCACACTCCTGCAGAAACAACAGGTCAGCTTTGACCTTGGCAAGGTAGCCCAAGGTCGCAACACATCGCGGAGTAGATTTAATGCTATGCACATTTATGGATACAATCTTTACACCCATTTTAAAGCATTTAGTCTCTTACCAAACCTGTTGTCTCTGAGAGTCCCAGACCTTTGGTCTGCTCCTGCATACCCATGGTGTTCACAAATTGCCTCACTTTGGATGGGCTGAGGAAACTGTCCTGAACCTCCCCATTGGCAATGTTCTGCTCAGGTGGCATCTGGGGGTTCGTGCAGAGAACAGGATTTGAAATATCCTCTGTTGGAGAACCTCTCCAATCCTCTGCCCCTCTGGGGCATTGCTGTTCCCGGCTTGCCGGTGCTGGGGTGCGCTGAGCGCCTCACTGCTCCCAGATTCCTGGGGCTGGGGTTCACTGGCCTCTTCGGGTTGTGGGCAAAGTTGAGGTGCACTGGTCTCCTCATTGTTTCCAATGTTCTGAAGCTCGGATGTCTCGTCCTCCAACTCCCTAGAACTTTGCCACTTCTTCTGTAGGTGCCGCCCTTTCCCTTCTTTGTCCGAAGAGCAGCTGCCCTTGTCATCCGTGTCAGATGGGAGACACCTCTTGCCACTTGTCTGGGAAGTGGCTTGGTCACTTCTTAGCCCCTTCTTCCTTTTGGCTTCTTCACTAGCTGCCACTCTCCCTGCTGATTTTCCGCTGCTTCCTCCTCCTCCATTGATTCGCTCTCCTGAGGAGTGGGAGGTTCAGGGGGCAGTGCTGTTGATTGGCTGTCTGCTGCCTCAATCTTTTCCTCCACCTTGTCTCTCTCTGTGTCCTCCTTTGGCCCGTTGTTCTCCCTGGGGGCCTTGGTGGTTGGAGTGTTGCAAGTGCCCTTGGTAGTAGTGACATGAAGCATTTCCTCTGCTTCCCCCTCATTGGCTTTGGCTGCCTGTGCATAAGTGAGGCAGCATTTGGGGCAGGTCCTGTGGAGGTGGCCTGCCTCACCACACAAGTTGCAGCACTTAGTCTGTTTGCAGTTCTTCGTCTGGTGCCCTTCCTGTTTGCAGTTCTTGCAGAGGATGGCACTGCAGTTGGCCACCACATGACCAGACTTGCTGCATGAGTGACAAAGTTTGGGCTGCCCAACATAGACAAGGTAGCCACGGCTTCCCCCGATAGTGAAGCTGGAAGGAGGGTGGAAGATGGTTCCCTTACCGTCGGTCTTGAGCGTGACCTTAACCTGGCGTTTGCATGTCCAAATCCCGAAGATGTCGCTAACCTTGGTGCAGCTCCCAACCTTGTTGATGTACCTGGCGAGGAAGGTGAACACGTTGGCGACAGGGACGTAGGGGTTGTAGAGATGCACAGTCACCACATGGTCCCGTTGCAACAGCAGAGCAAAGGGCAGCTCCACCGCCAGGATCTTCATCTCCGGCTGGTCTCTCTTCTCCTCGAACACCTTCAAGAATTTGAAGCAAGCTGCCACACGCTTGAAAGTCACGTCGAAAAATCCAGCGCCGGGGAAGTCTTGCAGGGAGTAGATCTCCTCCGCTTCAAATCCACACGCCTTCAACAGGATCTGCTTGATGAAGAAGGCCCGATCCATGGGTGCTCATCCTTCGCTGTCCTTCACCACCACCCGAACGGTGTCACGTACCCCATGGTATGGGGCTCGACTGGTTATAGGCATCGCTCCACGACTACACTTGATCTTAGCCAAAAGGCCGAGAATGTTTAATAGTGGCATTCCCACTCTGTTAAGGGACAGGCTTTGGGCCCTGCTCTTGACAGTCATAGTGAGTGGAGACTGGGCCTCCTGCTTTCAATTCTGAGTCGGTATCCAGGGGGTTACTTCTGTCTGGTGGGTGGCACTCTCTCCTTATTTGGGTTGGTGGAGACCATAAAACCCTCCTGTTGTACAGAACTAACCCCATGCCCCCAGTCACCCCCCCCCCCCCCCCCCCCCCCGCCCTCCCGATAGGCTGGTTTGGTTATAGCTATGGAAAAAGTATTGATGTTAGGGTCTATCAAACTGTTAATCAGCCTGTGAACCCATTCACTACATCACTTTATTCTCCAAGGCACTGATTGATCTATTTGTCTCACTTGAGGCTGGTTCTGCTCCCTCTTGGACCATTTGCTTAAGCTAAGGCTTCTCTCATATGAGACTTCCTGTACTAGTGTTACATGGTCATGGGTTCTCTGACAGTGCTATACATCTGCCGAAGTGTGGGATATTTGGTGGATCCTGAGATCATTCTAAGTTTCCTGCTGAGCAAAAACTTGTTTAGTTTCTCCATACTCTCTCTCTTGTTGGAAGGTCTGCCTTGAAGGATTGAGTTTCCACCTCCCTTTTAGTTGTTGCTGTGTTTCCTGTAGATCTGTTCTGGAGCTCGAACTCTGTGTGAAGTGACTCTGCTTGAAATCAAGCTCTTTTTCTGGGCTACTTCCATTTTGTTTTTTATTGTAAACTTTATGCTGACCTTCCGAGTGGGGAAGTATGTTAAAACAAGTGAAGAGCTGAGAGCCAACTTTGATTGATTAGTCAATCCATAGAAATATATAAACATTACAATACAAGTTCGAGCATTTCATCCAATCAGTTCATTTTGAAGTTTACCCTTCATGTGAATAAAGGAAGTGAATCGCATTTACCCACCTCCTTCTCATATCCCATTACACCTCCTTGATCCATTTATCCAACCTTTCTTGAATATTGACTCGCCCACAAACCCTGAAAGTGAATTCCACAGCCTCACAACTCTCTGGCTAAAGATGCTGGTCCTTCACCCCCTATTTTAAGTTTCTTACATTTAACTTATCTAGTTTTGCCTGAAATGTTTCTATCTTAGTTTCCTCAACCACTCCCTGGTGGTAGCGAATTCCACATTCTCAGAACTCCCGGGGCAAAGCTGTTTCTCCTGAGTCCCCCATTTAGCACGTTAATCCCACAACCAAGTGATAAGCAGTACGATGAGTCTCAGTTTGAGTTGGGACCCTGGTCACTGTAGTTCCTGTCATGATGTGTGCCCCTTTATTTTTGAAAAGGTGATTTTTCAACGTTGAACTGAGACAGAGCAAACTGCTTAAAAACGCAAGGCCACATTCCAAGGTGAAGGTGAAAAATAAACAAATCATCCTCGGGGGATTGTGAAGAGAGAGAAATTTCCTATAATCCAGACACCTGTTGAAACTCAACTGTAAGGAAGAGATAGTAAAAATGTAGAGTACTGGGTATTGAAACAATGGCTGCCACAGATAGACATACCCAAAACCTGTTGGAAATACACAGTGGGTGAAGTATTTCAAGATAAGGCTGCCCGGCCACTAGAGAGAGATTGCAAGTGATGCAGGTGGTGTCACAAAAGTCTTCATCAAAGGTAACAGGCTGAAGGCTGCTCTCTCTCCCTCTCTCTTTTGGAATAAGTTTGCCGCCTGGTCCGAGAAGCCAACTCTACCATAAATCTACCAGCGAACCGAGATCTTGTAATAAGTGCAACATCTCTTACACCTGACCACGTCCAAGAGACTAGTTAACCCAATTGGCTGCAGCGCTTAAAATTTACACCTTAAGGACAATCAAAGGACACATAAGCATGTAATTCTTTTGCCTTCTTTTAAATTAGACTCTTGATTCCCCTTATTTCTGATACCTGTATGTCCGTGTGTCCACTGATTGTATGAGGGCCAAATGCTTGACGTTACGTTTTTATTATTTTTCTCTAGTGGTTCATAAATTTGCTCTTTCTTTGACGCAAGAAAACCTTGTTTGATTGGCTCCTTATTCCTCAAAGCTTGAATAGTTAATACATTCTGATTGGCAAAAGGACATATCCTCATGAAAAAGAAACTTAAACCTTAGTTGTAACCAACCAAGGAGGATGAATAGAGGGGAGACAGTTCACCAGGTCATAGCAGTTCCCACCACCGCCCCCCCACCCCCCCCAACCCCACCCTCGCCAAGCGAGGACAGTGCTGCCATTATGTGTTCCTTCCTGGGATTGTGGTAGGTGGGGAGTTGGGGGAAGAAGGTTGTGAAGGAGGCGTGCTCAGTGGGAGAAGTGCATGTCTGCGGAAATGGGTGCCCCCCACAAGGCTGGCACGGGACCTGTGAAGTGGTTTTAACAGTGCCTGAGAGCTGTACTTTCCCAAGGTACCAGGACTTTGTGTACTCTCCCAGCCTTGTGATCATGAGGTCATTATGTTCCATTATGAGTCCCAGGCATGTTGACCTTGCTGTTGAGGATTAGCTGGTTAAAACTTCTGTGCGGCTTTGCCACCCCATGTGTTGTTTGGATCTTTTTCTGGCATTGGCTGCCTGGGTATTTTGGGTAGAGAACATCGCTTTTTACAGGGGTGAAGAGTTTAGGTTGAACCTTTGCCAGCACGGTTTGCTCCGCTTTTATGTTGCCCCTGACACTGTGGCAGAGCATTTGGGTGTTTGGAGCCTGTCTGTAAACACTGATTAAGTTATAGAGCCCCCCACCCACTCCACATCCTCACTATTCCACTTGTATAGTAATATTAAGTGTGAGCCATTTCCAGTTTGTGGCCTTCGGGCCTGGACGAGGTGGCGTTGTGGAAGGGTGGGGGGTGTGGGATGACTTGGCACAGAGTGGGTGGCAGACATGCCTTTGGTGGGAGTGTGAAAGGGTTCCACAGGTTTGGTGGGAGGTGATGGGGCTGGTGGTGGTGGTGAGGTGATTGTGGAGCCAGCCTTGGGAAAAGCTCCTTGGAAAGGAACTGCCTTTACTTTTACATCAGTTGACAACCCCTTCTTTATGTTTCTCTTGCTGTATTTCCCTAGTGTCTTCCAGTGCCAGGTGCAAGCGATCGTCAATGGGTGAAACCTTGTCCGTGAGCTGTTCACCCTGGGGCTGGTACAGAGGAGCGGTATCACAGCCGTGGCTAGTCAGACCTTTCCACAATTGTGCAGGCTTCTAGTGGTGGTGGTGATGTAGAGGGAACCCTGGGTTGGTTTCCATCCCCTCTCCCTCCCCTGCACCCTAACTTGGTGCTAAACACACAACAAAGCTGCCATCTCCCTGGTTGTCTTAAATGGTTAAAGCCCTATGTGGAATCTCCATCTTAAAATTAGACAAAGGGTCAGGGTTTACTGCACAGTGACTGGAAGCACTTGACTCCTCTTGCTTCCTCCCTCCAATTCCCAGCAGCAAACATTGGCATCCTTTCTGTATGTAAATGCTGGGAGTGATGGTGAGGGGGGACGGTGAGCGTGTGTGTGAGAGATTGATGGACACAGGCGGAGTTAGCGATCATGTCAGCAGAGCTTGTGCTAGGGTGTGTCCAGAGAGTGCAGGGGAGTCTCTGTGGGGCATATCCCTGCAGGACTGTGCTTAAAAGCTGGAAGTGAAGTTCCTTGAAACCTCTCTGTAAGGTGCTTGAGTGTAGCGGAATTCCTGCAGGCTTCGCTGTACAAGCTCAGTATCGTGCGCCCGATGCATGTGCGCGGTTTGTTTCATGAATGACTTGGGCCCAGGTTTTTGTGCTTAATTAGGATGGGTGGGCATCTGGGTAAAGCCAGCCCAGTGCTGCTTACAGGCATGTAGCTGGCGTGCAATGGGTGAAGGGCACACTGCAATAAAAAACCTTCTACAAAGTCAGCGGACGCCCCAGTTGCAAAGCTCAGCTGACGGGGTCACTGTGATTACCCCTGGCAGCTGGGGGGTGGGCACTAGCCTCTTGGAGCGGCACATAGTGGGGTCAATCCCTCCCTCCCCCACTTACCCCCACCCTCACTTCCCCCTCTGCCTCTGGTACCTAGTTCTCAATGCTAACAGGCAGGACCCAGATGCTTTCAGACAAACCCATTGAACAGCCAAACCAAAAGGTTTGCATTTTTATAGCGCTTTTCGTGGCCTTGGGCCCTTTATAGGCACTGAAGGATTTCCCTTGGCGAACAGTAACTATTGTAACATAGGAAGCATAGCAACCAATTTTGCATGCAGCAAATTCCCACAAGCAGCAATGGTGAAAATGACCAGATCATCTGTCTTTTAGTGATGGCAATTGAAGTAATAAATATGGAGCAGGGAGAAATCCTGGGATCTTTTATGCCCCTTGGGGAGGGTTTAACATCTCATCCCAGCACCTCTGGTATGAGATGGCGAGTGATTTGGAGGTGATGATGTTCCTGTGATCAGGCGAGCCTTGCCCTTTCCCCAGTATTGAGATTGGCTGAGTGGCTGTTGATGTGAAAATCCAGACGGGCAAACCAGCCAGTGAGAAAATGTGCAGGCTCCATAATCGCCAAGGCTCCACAGGTGACCAGTTGGCTGAAAGTGCCTACAAGCATCGGCCAAGGAGGGCAGCAGTGGGAAGGGCGGCACACTGGAGTGGGCGAGCATCATTCGAGCAGGCACAGAACCACGTTTTGCTGCTGCTCGTGATGCTGAATCAGTTTGTGATCTAGCGGGAAATCTCGTTCCCTTGTCATTGACCTGAACTGGTGTAGAAACTGGGCCGCCCACTCCAGAATGAAAAGGTCAAAACTCTTAACCTCAGACCACGTGCACCAGGTGAGAACTGCTTTCTCATGTGGTTGCACTTGGCAGGGTGGGGGGTGGGGTGGAAATAGCCTGGCTCTATGCTTGTGCAAGATGTTAGAGGGAGCAAATGTGCTTGTTGCGTAAGGTCAGTGATTCTGCGGCGTAACATGACGTGTCAATAGGGTGAGTTAAAGGAAGGTGGGAGGAGGCTCATGTGGAGGGTAAATACCAGCATGGACCTATTGGGGAAAACGGTCAGTTTCTGTACTGTATGTCCTGTGTGTGTGTTTTTTTATGTTCATTCGTGGGATATGGGTGTCACTGGCTAGGGTGATGACCGGCCTGGGAAAAGGGGAACCTAGCTCCTGTTCTTTTCTCTCTGCTTTTATTTTCACCGAGCAGTAGATACCGTCACGATCACATAAGCGTCATGGTTGCACAGGATATCTGCTCCCGTGTGGCGTGAGCTTCACTCCGCTCACCAGTTCATCTGGAACGGTTAGAAAGAAAGACTTGCATTTGTAAAGCTTTTTTCACAGCCGCCGGACGCCTCAAAGTGCCAATGAACTGCTTCTAGGTGTAACCTTACATCAAACCTACAGCACAGAAATGGGCCACTCAGCCCAGCTGCTCCATATCGGTGTTGTAATGCAGGAAACACGGCAGCCAATTTGCGCACAGCAAGCTCGCACAAGCTGCAGTATGATAATGACCAGATAACCTGTTTCTGTGACATTGGTTGAGGGATAAATATTGGCTGGGAAAACAGGGAGAAGTCCAGCGCTGTTTTTTGAAATAATGCCGTGGGATCTTTTATGCCCCTTTTGACAGGGCAGATGGGGCCTCCAGCTTAATGTCTCATTACAGTGCAGCACTCCCTCTGCACTGCACTGTAGTGTCAGCCTTGAATTTTAAGCTCAGGCCTTGGAGTGGGGTTGAACTGTTAATACAGAAGGAAGTCACTCAGCCCATCAAACCTGTGGCTGCTCTTTTAAAAGAGCTGTCAAATCATTTCCTTATCCCATCCCCTGCGCCCGCCCCCCCTCCCACAAATACTTTTGAGGCAAAAAAAATCTTTCTTCATATATTTATATCTGTTCTGAAAAAGTTTTTCTGGATTTTTGCTGCCTCCCCCCCGTTTTTCTAATTGGAAATTCTGTGTTCCAACAATACTTTTTTTAAAAAAAAAAACCTGAAGTCTCCTTTCATCCTTCAGTGATGACCTTAAATTGATGCCCTCTAGTTACCAACCAGTGGGAAATGTTTTCCTGATTTATCCTACTGAAACCCTTTGTAAGTTCCATCTAGTTGTTTTTATATTGAGCTCCTCATGAGCTAAAATATCAAAATGCGTCCCCCTCACTAAACAGGACAATGCACTTCATTGAGAAGAAAGGCTGATCAAAAATGTATCATTAGAAGATGTGAGTCGCTGGATCGAAAGAACTCCACTACGTGAGTGTGTGGCGTGCCCCCACAGTGAATGTGCTGCCTCTCTCTCTCTCTCTGTTAACTGTATACCAAGTCCAGAGTAAACGAATGCTTGAGCCTGCTAAGCCATACATCAGCTCAGGCTTGCCTCAGCACTGTTTCTTTCACTGCTCCCATTACATTGTGGGCAATTAATAATGGCAGAACGACTTTGAGGTCGAAATATAGCGGGGGGGCCATTCAGCCCCTCAAGCCTGTGCTACTATTCAATTAGATCATGACTGACCTGTATCTCAACCCGCCTTGGTTCTGAAATCGTTAATACACTCAATCTCAGTATCACATTTTCAGTTGGTTTCTCAACACTACCCCCACCCCAATCTCCCAACCTCAACAGCATTTTTTGCGTGGCAGGGGGTGGGGGAAGAGTTCCAGATTTCCATTCACCTTTGGGTGAAAAAGTGCTTCCTGATATCCGCCCTGAATGGAGGGGATAATTTTAATGTTATGCCCCTTTTGTTCTGGGCTCCCCCACAACCAGAGGAAATAGTTTCTCTCTATCAACCCTATCAAATCTTTCAATCATCTTAAACGCCTCCGTTAGATCGCTCCTTAATCTTCTACATTCAAAGGAATACAATCTTGGTATGTGTGGCCTGTCCTTGTCATTTAACCCTTTTCACCCTGGTATCATTGTGGTGGATCTACTGCACTCACTCCAAGGCCAGTATAACCCTGGAGTGATGAAGAATCATATGGACTCGAAACATTAACTTCTCTGTAGACGCTGTCAGACCTGCTGAGTTTTCCAGCTGTTTTTGTTTTTGTTTCACATAGCCCTCTGAAGCGAACGGATTTGCCTGGTCATTTATATCAGTGCTGCTCATGAGGCCTTGCTGTGTGCAATTGGAACAGAGTGCTTCTTACGTGACAACAGTGAGTTGACCCAGAAAAGCACTCCAATGGCTGTGAAGCATTTTGGGACCCTGAGGTGGGGAAAAGGCGCCATAGAAATGCAAGTTCTTTCTTTCCAATGCCATGACAACTTGCAGTGATGCCATGACAACTTGCAGTGATGCCACATCAGTGCAACAAAATGCATTGGGCCAGCTCAGCCAGTCTGCGCTCCTGCTGCTGCCTTTTTCACACCAGTGCTCATCCCCTTCAACCTGTCTTTAAAGAGGATAAACTGTTGTCACCAATATCATCTTAGCAAAGAAAGAATACACTTTGCCATAGAGGGAGCGCAGCGCAAGTTCACCAGGCTGATTCCTGGCGTTGGCAGGATTGTCGCATCATGAGAGATTGAGCCGACTAGGCTCCTATATTAACTGGAGATGTGAAGAATGAGGGGGGACCTCCTCGAAACGTATAAAATTCTGACAGGGATGGATAGACTGGATGCAGCGATGATGTTCCCTCTGGCTGGAGGGGGGATTCTAAAACAAGGGGTCACAGTCTCAGGATACAGGGTAGGCCGTTTAGGACCGAGATGAGGAGAAACCTCTTCACTCAGAGGGTGGTGAGCCTGTGGAATTCTCTACCACAGAGGCTGTGGAGGAAGTCACTGAATATATTTAAGAAGGAAATAGATAGATTTCTAGACTCTAAAGGCATCAAGGGAAATGGGGAGTAGTGTTGAGATAGAAGATCAGCCATGATCATATTGAATGATGGAGCAGGCTTGAAAGGCTGAATGGCCTCCTCCTACTCCTATCTTCTATGAAAGCTATGAATTGTTTGTTTCTATTGCTCCTCATTCTAGACCCCTCAGCTAAAGGAAATGATCTGTGTCTATTCATAATTTTATAATTTTAAACAATTTTGAAAAGCAATTCAAATCCTCCTTCATATTTACATTTCCTCATAACAAGCACCGTACAGTTTTTAAAGTGCTCAGTGCTGGACGCACAGAGGGAGCAGTGTGTACCATCTATAGACGCTCAGCAGCACCTTCCAAACTCATGACTGCTACCACTAAGAAAGACAAGGGCAGTAAGTGCATGGGAGCGCCACCACCTCCAAGTTCTCCTCCAATGTACACACGCCATCAACCTGTGACTATGTATATCTTGGTTCAAGCATGGACAAAAGAGCTGAACTCCCAAGGTGAGGTGAGAGTGACTGCCCTTGACATCAAGGCAGCATTTGACCGAGTGTGGCATCAAGGAGCCCTAACAAAACTGAAATCAATGGGAATCAGGGGAAAACTCTCTGCTGGTTGGAGTCATACCTAGCACAAAGGAAGATGGTAGTGGTTATTGGAGATCAGTCATCTCAGTTCCAGGACATCACTGCAGGAGTTCCTCTGGGTAATGTCCTCAGCTCAACCATCTTCAGCTGCTTCATCAATGACCTTCCTTCCATCATAAAGTCAGGAGTGGGGATGTTCGCTGATGATTGTACAATATTCAGCATCATTTGAGACTCCACAGATAATGAAGCAATCCATGTCCATGCAGCAAGACCCGGACAAAATCCAGGCTTGGGCTGACAAGTGGCAAGTTGAATACTGGAACAGGCTAGGCTCCAGGGGCTGAATGGCCTCTTGCAGCTCCTAAGCTCTCACAGGTAGTATTACAATAGGATTTCGTTGGAGCAGCTTCCACTCCGCCAACACATCATCACCAAAATGTGAGGCAGGAAGCTCCCATTTGCTCACGTAGACAGAGTTTCCATCACACTTCTGGCAAGGTTACAGCAGCAGAGAGGGAGGAAATTTCCAGCAATTCTGGGCAGAAGTTCCATGGTGTATCTCCAGGGTGCATCCTGGGAGTGCAGCAGAATGTCATCGCACAACGGCTCATCAGCCTGGCTTCTTGTTTCATCTCCGACTTTTCCATGTGTTTTAAGTCCTGCCTCCAGTCTAAATCAATTCAAAGGTGAGAAGGAGACAAGAGGTGGTTGGAAGATGTGTGAGTCTGCACAACATAGAGAGGGAAGGCACCATTTGGCAGTGTGCAAAGATACAGGGACATCTATTGGCACTTGAGAGAACTGCAACCTTGAAAACTGAATGGGAGGAGCACGAAATGGCACACATATGTGTGCACATACATGCCCATGCTCACATGCACACATAACATACACACACACAGACACACACATGTTCATATGCACATAAGCACATGCTACATACAGATACATGCACATAGCCATACAGGTCACACAGACACACACATGCTAATGCACACAAAACACTTACACACATGCTCATGCTCACATGTATATAAGCACACACTACATTCAGATGCACGCACACAGACATACAGGTCACACAGACACACACAGATACACGTGCTCATGCACACAAGCACGCACGTGAATACACACACATGCTCATGCACACATGCACAAACACAGATCATGAACAAACAGGCAGATTCATTCAGGTCAGCAGTAATGAACCCATTTTACCAACATGTACAAGGTAAGGGCAGGAATGGGGGTGGGAAGTGTGTTTTCACTTTCTGCTGCTACTTTTGGTTGCTTTTGTTTCCTGTAGCTATATTTAGATTGTCAACTGATGTAGTGCTGTTGTCAAGGATTATCACCTATTTTGGAGGCCCTACTATTGTAAAGGAAGGGGATGCATAGAATTAATTATACAGTTAGAACTATGTGCCACATGGAGAGAATATAGTGGTCCATTAGCATTAATATCAAAGATAAAAGCAAAATACTGCGAATTCTGGAAATCTGAAACAGAAACAGAAAATGCTGGAAAAATTCAGCAGGTCTAACAGCATCTGTGGAGAAAAAAAAAGAGTTAAGGTTTCAAGTCCTTATGACTCTTCTTCAGAGCATTAATATCAATTTGTTCCAAGAGAAAAAATGCTGCTTGTTTTAATGGCCTCTGCTTTAAGCAGCTAAAGCAGGGACGAATCGCCATTTATATAATATCTTTCATATTGGGATGTCCCAAAGCACTTTACAACCAATAAATTACTGAGTCGAGTACTTGCTGACAATTATGATACAGAAAACCTGCAAGGAACACAAATGGAAGATGAGAATTGGGTCAGGTACCCGAGAGAGCCTGGTTGGTACTGAAGTTGCTTATAGGACAATTCCAAGCACAGATAGGCTGGGATATTTCATGCTAATGATGCTTAGTATTGGTCCCAAAGCTTGGGTACTTTTCTGCCGGGTATTTAACAGTGCTGCGACTGACTGTCTGCACCACCACCCACCAATCCCACAACAATAAATAACTAAGGCTTGATCTGGGATTTTTGAAGATGAGGACAGCTAGATCACACGGTCAAAAGCATCTTCAGTAGGTCTGCAGTGGTTTTGACCAGCCCGATGTAATCCTTAGCCCTGCCTGAGAGAAAACCGAAATTTCTTCTCAGTCGCCCCAAGCTACATAGTATTGGCTTCAAATGTCAGTCATTGCTTAAAAATCACATGAAATAAGAAAAAAAGACTTGCATTTATGTAGCACCTTTCAAAACCTTAGAATATCACAAACCAATGAATTTTTGAAGTGTTGTCCTCATTGTAATGTAGGACAGCAGATGTCTTCAGCCCCCTTCCCCCCCCCCCCCCCCCGCCCCCAAGGCAGGACATGAGGCACTTCAACATCAAAGGGAGCCTTAGTATCAACATGTTTCTCTCAAGCCATAGTGCACCGAGGGGCTGGGAATTGTATAGACCCCCTTGGGCTGTATGACTCACATTGAATGAATATAGTGAATATTACATGTGTCACAATTGTGTTGAAGCACCTCAGAGTGCAACGTGATCTATGTAGACAACTTAAATATCATTGCACAGTCTGACTGTTTGTCATGACCATTTTGAAATGTCTGTAATGTTCCTTTGATTGTATTGAAGCACCTTAGGGTGCAACATGATCCATGTGGAAAACTTGAATATTATGGCACTTTTTGTGATGGCCATTTTGAAATGTTTTGTAATGTTCTTTCAGGTATTTTATGAATAAAGTATATTTTTGCAAAAAAAATGTTTCATGCCATTGTTAACAATCAGCCCACTTTTTAAGCACCTCCATTAGTTTCCAGTTTAACAGCAGAGCGCAGTTTCTTGTGCGATCAGTAAAAACTCACCATGGGGCTATCAGGAGTTGCAAAAATCCAATTGATGTTCTTTAAAGAAAGAAACCTGTCATCCTTACAGGGTAATGTCTGCATGTGACTCTAGTCACACACCGATGCGATTCATTCTTAACTTCCCTCAGAGTGGCCCAGCAGGTCAATCAGCCAAATCCATATTGCTTCCAGAAGGCAGCAAACCACAACCTTTTCAGGCTAACCATTGATGGGCAATAAATATTGGCTTATTGAGTGCAAAATAAAGAGCTGCTCCCTTTCTGAAGTTTATGCTTCTTAGCCTAGTTCCCTACTCAAATTGTAGGGAAATAGTCCTCAGCTGCCACTATACAATCCCATTTGTCCCATTTTCACAAAACTGGAACTAATAAGCCACAATAAGTAATAGATGTTAGTAATTGAGCATACCTTCTCCACCCTCCTAACTGGGATATTGGGTAATTAATGTCGATCCCATCTATGATGCCCACCATAGTCAAATAGCTCCACGTGTTGTACAAGCTCACAGATGAAAACACGTTGGAACAGTGTGAACACAAACCAAATCGGGAGTGAAGGAAGGAAAAATTAATACAATTTGGTGGCAGGTTCTTGATTTTGCGAGAGGTTGCAAACCCGGAGTCTGTGATTTCAGCATTCCTGCTTCACGGAGGAGGCCAAGAACCGGCAGTGAATGGTGCGATACTGACGATGGCCATCGGGTGGCAATAGATCCCATAGACTGTCGCAATGTCCGAGCCTGTAACATTGTTAACAGTTTAATTGAAACATCAGCTGCCGAGTTTAGACACTGAGTCCAGCACCTAAAAAATACGCAGATTCTGCCTTCATAGTTTTTGATAAAAGATACTTGCGATGGCCGGGAATCGAACCCGGGTCAACTGCTTGGAAGGCAGCTATGCTCACCACTATACCACCATCGCAAAGATGTATGAAATGTTAAGTACAGTCTTCATGTGAACAATGTTAGGGCTCAGAAGTTGTATATAGTCACAATTATACAACACAGAAATAGGCCCTTCAGCCCATCATGTCTGTGTCAGCCATCAAGCACCTATCTATTCTAATCCCATTTTCCAACACTTGGCCCATACCCCTGAATGCTATGGCGTTTCAAGTGCTCACCTAAATATTTCTTAAATGTTGTGAGGATTCCTGAAACTACCACCCCTTCAGTCAGAATTACCTGGAAAAACTCAGCAGGTCTGGCAGCATCAGCGGAGAAGAAAAGAGTTGACATTTCGAGTCCTCATGACCCTTCAATAGAATTGAAGAGTCATGAAGACTCGAAACATCAACTCTTTTCTTCTCCGCCGTTGCTACCAGACCTGCTGAGTTTTTCCAGGTAATTCTGTTTTTGTTTTGGATTTCCAGCATCCACAGTTTTTTTGTTTTTACCCCTTCAGTCAGTGTGTTCCAGATTTCAACCACCCTCCGGGTGAAAAAATATTTCCTCAAATCCCCTCTAAACCTCCTGCCCCTTTCCTTAAATCTATGCTCCCTGGTTATTGACTCCTCTGCTAAGGGGAAAAGTTTCTTCCTATCTACCATATCTATGCCCCTCATAATTTTGTACACCTCTATCAGGTCCCCCCTCAGCCTTCTCTGCTCTAAGGAAAACAACGGAAGATTATCAGCCATGATCTCATTGAATGGCGGACCAGACTCAATGGGGCAAATAGCCTACTTCTGTTCCTACCTCTTATGGTAACCCAAGCCTATCCAGTCTCTCTTCATAGCTGAAATGCTCCAACATACTGGTGAATCTCCTCTGCACCCTCTCCAGTGCAATCACAGCCTTCCTATAATGTGGCGACCAGACCCTCACACAGTACTACAGCTGTGGCCTAACTATCATTTTATACAGCTCCAACTTAACCTCAGAGATAAAAACAAAAAACTGCGGATGCTGGAAATCCAAAACAAAAACAGAATTAACTGAAAAACTCAGCAGGTCCGGCAGCATCGGCGGAGAAGAAAATAGTTGACAATTCGAGTCCTCATGACCCTTCAACAGAATTGAGTGAATATTAGGAGAGGGGTGAAATATAAGCTGGTTTAAGGTGGGCGCAAACTGGAGGAACAGCACCTCATCTTCCGACTAGGCACTTTACGGCCTTCCGGACTGAATACTGAATTCAACAACTTTAGATCTTGAACTCCCTCCTCCATCCCCACCCCCTTTCTGTTTCTTCCCCCTTACTTTTGATTTTTCCAATAATTTATATAGATTTTTCTTTTCCCACCTATTTCCATTATCTTTAAATCTGTATCTTTTATGCCCTATTAGCCTTTCCACCCCACGCCCACTAGAGCTGTACCTTGAGTGCCCTGCCATCCATTCTTAATTAGCACATTCGCTTAGATAATATCACCACCTCCAACACCTCTTTGTTCTTTTGTCTGTGACATCTTTTGATTATCTGTTCCTATCACTGCTTGCTTGTCCCTACAACCACACACCCACCCCCCACTTCTTTCCCTCCCCCCCACCTTAAACCAGCTTATATTTCACCCCTCTCCTAATATTCACTCAGTTCTGTTGAAGGGTCATGGGGACTTGAAATGTCAACTCTTTTCTTCTCCGCCAATGCTGCCAGACCTGCTCAGTTTTTCCAGGTAATTCTGTTTTTGTTTCCAACTTAACCTCCCTGCTCTTATATTCTATGCCTCGGCTAATAAAGGCAAGTATCCCATATGTCTTCTTAACCACCTCATCTACTTGTGCTGCTACCTTCAGGGATCTATGGACATGTGCACCAAGGTCTCTCTGACCCTCTGTACTTCCTAGGGTCCTACCATTCATTGTGCATTCCCTTGCTGCATTAGTCCTCCCAGAATGCATCACCTCACACTCCTCAGGACTAAATTCCATTTGCCACTTCTCTGCCCATCTTACCAGCTCATCGATATCATCCTGTAATCTAAGGCTTTCCTCCTCACTATTTACGACACTACCAATTTTCATGTCATCTGCAAACTTACTGATCATACCGCCTATATTCACTTCTAAATCAATGTACACTACAAACAGCAAGGGTCCCAGCACCAATCCCTGCGGTACACCACCCTTCACAGGCTTCCAAACGCAAAAACAACCTTTGACTATCACTCTCTGCCTCCTGCTAATTTTGGATCCAATTTGCCAAGTTGCCCTGGATACCATGGGCTCTTATCTTCTTGACCATTCTCCCATGTGGGACCTTGTCTTACTGAAGCCCATGAAGACTACATCAACTGCACTACCCTCATCTACATAACTAGTCATCTCCTCAAAAAATTCAAATTTATTAGACATGATCTCCCCCTGACAAAGCTATGCTATCCCTGATTAATCCCTGCTCCTCCAAGTGGAGATTAATCCCATCCCTCAGAATGTTTTCCAATAGTTTCCCTACCACTGACGTTAGAACACTGGCCTGGTTTATCCCTACTACCCTTCTTGAATAATTTGCTGTCCTCCAGTCCTCTGGCACTTCTCCTGTGGACAGAGAGGATTTGAAAATTAATGTCAGAGCCCCTGCTATCTCCTCCTTTGCCTCACATAGCAGCCTGGAATACATCTCATCTGGGCCTGGGGATTTATCCACTTTTAAGCTCACTACAACTGCTAATACCTGCTCCCTTTCAATGCTAATTTGTTCAAGTACATCATGGTCACCCTCCCTGATTTCTACACCGACATTGTCCTTCTCCATAGTGAACATAGATGGAAAGTAATCATTCAAAACCTCACCTACGTCCTCCGGCTCCACGCACAGATTGCTACCTTGGTCCCTAATGGGCCCTACTCTTTCCCTGGTTATCCTCTTGCCCTTAATATATTCATAAAATGCCTTGGGAGGTGTTGCCTTGCTTTGGCTGAGAGTCAAACCCAGGCCTCCCGCGTGGCAGGCGAGCATTCTACCACTGAACCACTACAGCATTTCATTCTGATTATTTCCATTATGTAAAGGTTGGAAATAGAAAATCACAGACAAGCAGCTCCAAAATGTGAAATACCTCTAATCGCCGTCAATGCAGCCCGCTCACCAAGATCGCTCCTGCTCTTCTGCCATCTCTCTTTCGTATTCCATCTCCCCCATCTCCCTCCCACACTCACTCTCTCATTCCATCTCTCCATAAATAATTTTACACCTAACCCTCTGCTACCTTACTTCAGCCTCCTCAGCTCACCTTCTCCCCACTCCTGTACCACTCTTCCCAATCCAACAACTTTTTAAAACCATTTCCAATATTTTTACAACCATTGCTAAAACAAAGTGAGATAAAAAGACAATATTTTCAAATATCTATGTGACTTTTGTGCTCAATTTGTAAAATTCATTCTTGGGATGTGAGCATTTCCAACAAGGCCAGCATTTGTCTATTCATAATTGCACGAGGTGGTGGTGATCCACCTTCTTGAATTGCTGTACTCCATGTGATGTAGGTACATCCACAGTGTTGTTTGGAAATTCCAAGATTTTGGTCCATAGACAGCGAGGGAACAGCGATTTAAGTCCAAGTAAGGACCGTGTGAGATTTGGAGAGGAACTTGCAAGGGGTGGTGTTCCCATGTATTTGATTCCTAATTCTTGTAGTGAAATAGTATAATATATTATTATTTATAATAAAGGTCATGGGTTTGGAAGGTGCTGCTGAAGGTGTCTTGCTGGAATGCTGCAGTGTATTTTGTACATGGTACACAGTGCTGCCTGGTGACAGAGGGAGTTTGTTTAAGGTGCTGGATGGGATGTCATCAAACAGGCTTTTTAAAAATTCTTACCCATCCCTAATTGCCTTTGAAAAGGTGGTGGTGTCTCTGTCCACTGGTCACCATGCACTGTGTGGGCATGTCTTAAGCTCCAGTGCATCATCCTTTCAGCACAGTCCTTACTGCCCGCTTGATCCCATGCGCCAACCTATATGGCAAGTATAGCCCTAAAAATGTATCTGAGCTGAAAAATTGATGCCAACTCCTAATGTGAGTACAGCCCTAGACATGCATTTATTAGCTGAAAAATGGGAGGAGCTGAGTGGGGTACATTTATATGCTGAGTATAAGCCTAAACATGCATTTTGGCATCGAGTTGACTTTTACACCATGATCTTCTCTTCTTCTTGGGCTGTCTCTCGGTATAAGATGACTTGCTTCCACACTAAAAATGAGCTCAGGTGACTGAAGAGTCTAATGTGCAACCCACAATCTCTGCTGCAGGTGGGGCAGACAGTGGTAAGGGGAACGGGCAGATGGGGTGGCCAAGTTGCCACACACTCCTTTCGTGTTGATGTTTGGTTTAAGCGAGCCCTTGGTGATGAAAGTGTAGGTGTTCAGCTCCTTCCCGGATGCTTTCCCTCCACTTCTAGGAATCCCTGAACCAAGACCACCTGATGTCGGTGGGGACGTTTCATTTTTTTAAGGAGGCTTTGAGAGTGAACTTTGAGCATTTCCTCTGCCCTCCTGGGGCTCACTTGCCCTATCAAAGCTCTGAGTAGAGCACTTGTTTTGGGAGTCTTGTGCCAGGCATGCAGACGATGCGGCGGGGCTGTTCGAGAGTGGTCAATGCTGCGATGCTGGGGATGTTGGCCTGAACAAGAACACCGAGGTTGGTGCGCCTATCCTGCCAATGGATTTGCAGGATCTTGCGGAGGCAGCACTGGTGGTACTTCTCCAGAGCTTTGAGGTGCCTGCTGTACGTAGTCCACGTCTCTGAGTCTTTAGGAGGGCGGGTATCACTACTGCTCTGTAGACCATAAGCCGGGTGCCAGGTTTGATGTCCTGGTCTTCAAACACTCTCTTCCTCAGGTGGCCAAAGGCTGTGCTAGCACACTGAAGGTGGTGTTGAACCTTGTCGTTGATGTCTGCTCTTGTTGACAACAGGCTTCCAAGGTCTCGTTATGGATTTTGATAACTGGTTGAACAGTTTCATGTTTGTTCTATGGTTCAGCTCCACCCCAGCAGGCAGCTTGCTGAGGGTGAGATGGAGCATTGCAGCAAGGAAAATTAAGAGTATCGGTGCGATGAGACAGCGTTGCTCGTCACCTGCCCGAACATGGATTGGGTCTGTGATGGATCCATTGGTCAGGATCACGGCCAGCATATCACCATGCAGCAAGCAGAGGATGGTGACAAACTTTTGGGGTCAGCCGAAACGGAGGGTACTCCATAATCCTTTGTGATTGACAGTGTTGAAGGCTTTTGTGATGCCAAGGAAGGCCATGTATAAGGGTTGGTGCTGTTCCCTGCATTTCTCTTACAGTTGCTATACTGTAAAGATCATGTCTATTGTGTCCCTTAGTGGGCAGAATCTGCTTTGCAACTCTGGGAGGAGCTCTGCAGCCACAGGGAGAAGGCATAAGACCTAGGAGCAGAAATTAGGCCATTCGGCCCATCGATCATTCAATCATGGCTGATAAGTTTCTCAACCCCATTCTTCCGCCTTCTCCCCGTAACCTTTGATCCCCTTACCAATCAAGAACCTATCTTGGTCTTAAATACACTCAATGACCTGGCCTCGACAGCCTTCTGTGGCAATGAATTCCATAGATTCACCACTCTCTAGCTAAAGAAGTTTCTCCTCATCTCTGTTCTAAGAGGTCTTCCCTTTACTGAGGCTGTGCCCTTGGGTCCTAGTCTCTCCTACTAATGGAAACATCTTCCCCACATCCATTCTATCCAGGCCTTTCAGTATTCTGTAAGTTTCAATCAGATCCCCCCTTATCCTTCTAAACTCCATCGAGTATAGACCCAGAGTCCTCAAACTTTCCTCATATGTTAAGCCTTTCATTCCTGGGATCGTTCTCATGAACCTCCGCTGGACCCTCTCCAGGGCCAGCACATCCTTCCTGAGGTACGGGGCCCAAAATTGCTCACAATACTCTAAATGTGGTCTGACCAGAGCCTTATAAAGCCTCAGCAGCACATCCCTGCTTTTATATTCTAGTCCTCTCGAAATAAATGCCAACACTGCATTTGCCTTCCTACCGACTCAACCTGCAAGTTAACCTTAACAGAATCCTGGACTAGGACTCCCAAGTCCCTTTGCACTCCAGATATCTGAATTCTCTGCCCATTTAGAAAATAGTCTATGCCTCTATTCTTCCTACCAAAGTGCATGACCTCACACTTCCCCACATTGTATTCCATCTGCCACTTCTTTGCCCATTCTCCTAACCTGTCCAAATCCTTCGGCAGCCTCCACAATACTACCTGTCCCTCCACCTATCTTTGTATCATCTGCAAACTTAGCCAGATTGCCCTCAGTTCCTCCATCTAGATCATTAATGTATAAAGTGAAAAGTTGTGGTCCCAACACTGACCCCTGCGGAACTCCACTAGTCACCAGCCGTCACCCTGAGAAGGACCTCCTTATCCCCACTCTATGCCTCCTGCCAGACAGCCAATCTTCTATCCATGCTAGTACCTTGCCTCTAACACCATGGGCTCTTATCTTACTGAGCAGCCTCCTGTGCGGCACCTTGTCAAAGGCCTTCTGGAAGTCCAAGTAGATAACATCCATTGGCTCTCCTTTGTCTAACCTACTCGTTACCTCCTCAAAGAATTCTAACAGATTTGTCAGGCATGACCTCCCCTTGATGAAACCATGCTGACTTTGCCCAATTTTACCATGCACTTCCAAGTATTCTGAAATCTCATCCTTAATAATGGACTCTAAAATCTTACCAACAACCGACATCAGGCTAATCGGCCTGTAATTTCCCGTCTTTTGCCTCACTCCCTTCTTAAACAGGGGGGTTACATTAGCGATTTTCCAGTCCTCTGGGACCCTTCCTGACTGCAGTGATTCCTGAAAGATCACCACTAACACCTCCACTATCTCTTCAGCTATCTCCTTCAGAACTCTGGGGCGTAATCCATCTAGTCCAGGTGATTTATCCACCTTCAGACCTTTCAGTTTTCCTAGCACCTTCTCCTTAGTAATAGCCACCATACTCACCTCTGCCCCCCGACTCTTGAACTTTGGGGCAATTGAGGAGGATTCTTGTGATGATCTTCCCTGTGGCTGACAGCAGGGAGATTCCTCTATAGTTACCGCATTTATGATAGGTTTATCTCTGTCAAAATCTATATTCTGTTCATTCTTGTTTCATGCAAAATACATCAGTTTGTTGATCCACGGTTGTCTTCTTCTCGCTAGAATGTTCATCAGTACACCTTCCAGAAAGCCAGGGGAACAAATGCAAGATCATGGTCCAGTGAATGCAAGAGGGATTTAGTGCTATAAGATCCAGGTTAGTCTTTACAACCAGACATTAGGCAGACTGTAGGGGATGCACAGTCAACTTACAGGAGGGACCATTAATGCTGAAATCAAGAATACCTACTGTAGACCAATGACATTTAAAGCATTGGTACGCAGACACCCATACAGATCCATCATAGATAAAAATACCATTTTCTTTCATTTGAGAAGTTTATTATAAATGTTCAGTGTTAAAGTATCACACAGACCTTATTGATCACTTTAAACATCATGGTTATAAAATGTCAATACTTTTCTCTCATAATACCATATTACATTAGTGTATGAAGACAGTTAAATACCACGCTATGAAGTTTGCAAAAAAGAAAAATGTACCTTGGGAAAATGTTTTTAATATGTACACCTTACATATAAAGGTGTGGTAGCACAGAAAACATTCACTAAAAGCACGAGCAAACCAGAGCTGAACCACAGTGATGTTTAGTTCAAACCTAAATACTTGATAAATACAAGCCAGACCCGAATCATCTACTCCCCACCTCAAGCACACAACAAAACATATAATTGGTGCATTTCATTCATTATTCATCTCAATATTTCTAACTTTGTGTTAAGTGAGTGCTGGACGTGTTTATAGCTTAAGTACAGTTTTAATGTAATTCAAAATGATTTCTCTTATAGAATTTCAGTGCTCCTTTAAATAATATGTTGGTGAGTTTAGTTGCACCATCCCAATGTACAGGAGGCAATAACACAGAGGGAACCCAGCCTGCAACAAGCAGCCAAACACCGTTGGTGCTTGATCCCGATGCAGGTGATTGCTTCTCCTCCAATAGTGGGGACCACACACCCATTTGTAGTGTTTTCAATTCTGGAATTAAAATAGGAAGAGCAGACCCAAGTTATAACCTGGCCTTACTGCAGCACCTGCATATATTATCTTTCAATTTTTCCCTCACCTGCTGTTTTTACAAATAGAAATACAACCCAACAAGACTTATATTTCTTTTGGTTAGAAGCTCAGTTTCTATGTTTAGCAAGTGGAATTCACTACCATGTGGAGTGGTTGAGGCAAAAAAGCATTAAAGGAAAGCTAGATAAGTGCATGAGGGGGGAAAAGGAATACAGGATATGTTGATAGGATTACATGAAGTTGGAAGAAGGTTTGTGTGTAGTATAAACACCAGCAGGGACCTGCAGGGTCAAACAGCTTGTTTCTATGTTGATAAATACAATATGTATTGAATGAAATAAACCCTTGTTACCATTATTAATAAACTTGTATGAACAAACAGCAAATAAGTTCAAACAAAACAAAAATGAGCCAAAATCAGTTTGTGCTATTTCAGCAGTTAATAAAATTCAAATATTAAGTCTATGATTGTTGTATGAAAATAAAGATGTGAATGTCCGCTGAGGTTCCATAGTTATAATTGTACAGGGGGTGAGGGGGGTGGGGGGTGGAAGGAGAGGACAAAGAGGCAGGAGCAAGCCATGTTACCCTTGATAGTTAGAGAAATTTATGCAGTAGCTTTTTCTGCTTGCATTGGACCTGCTGGTGTGTGACAGCTTGTCATAATAAACCTCAGGTTCTATTTACAGTGAGGTAATTCTAACTCAGGTCCTTATCAGAAAACTTTAGCCAAGTTATTGATATGGAAACCTGTCACAAACTGAACACTCATCTCGTAAAGAGGAAAACTGCATCCATGAACTTCCAATATACATCTTCAACTAGTGCAAGAAAATCCTCTAATTAAAGCCCATGCCCATTATACAGGGGACATTATAGTTACTTCCTGAAGAGCCAGTGGTCATTTTACATATCCCTAACTACCTTTGCTGGGGCCCGGGGGTGTTGGCAGGATTTCAGGGAACAGGAGCAGCCACAGTTGAACCCAAGGTGTCAGTCAGGTCCTGGAGAATGCCAGGAGCTGCAATCCCAACAAGGTTTCAGTTTACTGAATAGATCTGTCGATAGGTGATGGATGACTGATTTTGCTAAGTTAAACTTTTTGCTACTAGGCTTAAAAGTAAAAAGGAATTACAGAAGTAATTTAGGGTCCTTAATAGTCATTTTGTAGGAGATATTGAGTCTGGTTCAGTAATCTATAGAATGTTCATTAACAGGACAAATGAGATGATTGTTTCAGCCTGAAATCAGATATTCACTTTGCTCAGATGTCCGTTCAAAGACTCAGTTTGAGGTATTAAGGCCCAGTTTCAGCGAGCAAGGCATCACAATAGTGTTAATTCTGTCATACACAACTTCTACTAGTATAAAGGCAATTATATTTATATCTCTTTCTACCTAAAATACAAGAAGAGTATTCATAAGTATGCGAATATCTAACATAAATGATTCCATGATGCCAATGTGCAGCCTTTAAAACAAACAGAAGCATTTCACAGCTAGATTCAATCTCATTCTTCCTGAACTTCAACTGCATACCCTCATTACAGCATCTAAATCAAATCAGAGATTCAGTAGAACTTCCTGTAGGTTACAAATGGGCCATAACGTCTATATAAACCCAAATCCTGAGCTCATATTATGGTGTCATTTCTCAATTTTAAAAGAAATGGAGAAAAGCTGCCTGCTAGATTTGTGTTAGGACCCTTCACGGAGGGCCGGAGCTGAATTTACAATTTAAATACAGGGGAAACATTTGAGATTTACCACCGCGCGCAACCCCCCCCGGACCCCAATCTTCAAAAACAAACTAATCTGGTGATCTGAAGTGCAATTCGTACATTTGTGCTTTCTCCTCCTACATCCGTGACACCAAGCTGCAATCATGGAGATAACAATGAGTTAAATGACAATTTCTAAAGTTTTACTCTCTGAACTGGAATAGTGATCTATTTAACCATGTGTAAGACAAGGGCAACTGAGCAGACTGACATTATTAGATAAGGAAATTCTCCTTCAGCAAGCTGGGTTAAAGGACAGCACATTTGATCATATTTCAGTTCTATTAACTACACTGCTTTTACAGCTGTAATTGCAGATATGGTAGGAGTTATTTTAAAACAATTGATGAAATTTCAGAACTCATTAAATATAGAATATTCTCATATCTGTTTTTATAATCAAATATTTCAAATTAAGTGGATTACTCTCCGATTACTGGGAAATGGCTAAATTTGACAAGCCTCAGACCCAATGGGAAAACCCAGTTACCCATTTAGATCAGATAGATACACACCTGTGTTCCCTACATCAAAAGAACCAAATACTCGCAGTGCTGAAAACAGAATAACATTTTCCTTTAAGTGACAGGAATGTGTTAGTCTACAATCTAATCCCAATCTTCGTCTTAGGTAGTCCCTCAGGATCAAGGATGACTCGTTTTCACTCCAGTGCAATGGGTACTGAGATGGCTGATAATCCAATGTGCGCTCTGCACACCCTGCCACATGCTGGAAAGTTGGTGCATGAAGGGATGAGTAGATGGGTAGTTGGAGGTTTATGTGCTCTCCCTAATGCTTCAACTGCACCTCAGCATGTTTCCGATGAAGTCTCTCGGTCTGTACGCTGCCTTCCCAAATGAACCTGCTCCATTTTGGTTGTCACAAGACAGGGTCTCCCACAAGTCAGCAGTAATCCCAAAAGGTAAATGATAAGTTGAGAGGATGGGAGGACAGGGGGAGTGGCGGTGATGATGTAGAAGTTGTCCATAGCAAAGGGAAGAATGTCCTGCATAGCAACTGAACCCCCACCTATGTCCACATACTGAGGTCCCCAAATTAAGCATGGCAATGCCCCCTGGAATCACAACAGCCTCTGGTGATTGGAAATAAGCAACATTCGCCAGAGAAACAACAGCAGCAGAGACAATGCCAACAGCAGCATGCAGCTTGTGGAACGGATAATCCACTGGGAGGTTACCATCCTTTCATGGTGTTTTCAAACTGGAATGTCATTCATATTTGGCAATAAACCTAAACCTAGATACATAACTGAAATAAAATGGAGTTGGTTTTGAAAATTGAGCTGTATGGACAATGGCTGAAGAAACCGGGAAGCCATCTTGCCCAATTTGGCTGGCTTCAAATTAATCAACTGATTAACATGGTTTCTTAAAATTCTTTAACAAAATGGTACCTAGCGCATCCCTCCAAGTCGGCTACAATCGTCAACGCCTCCTTGCATTCTCTCCTGCTCTACGGACTTCAAGAGCTCCTCAACCCATTTCAGTTCTGCAGCCAGTGCATCGTAACGGTTTTCAAGCTTTGTGTACTTCCGTTTCAGGATGTTGGTGGACAGCATTGTTGATTTGACTTCATCTTGCGCCTGTTTTCTCATGGTTTCTGTTTTTCGCATTTCATTCTTAATGTGCCCAAGATCCTGGCTGATGCTATCATTTTCTTCCTTGTACCAGGATTCCTTCTCATCATAAATGGAAACGAGTGCATCAATGTCCTCCTTGAAGGACTTCTTATTTCTCACCAGCTCTTGAATGCTTTCATCCACTGCATTGATTTCTTCCAGGACTTTTGAGAATCTCTCAAAGTTGACATAGGTATTGTTTGGAGGCATGCTCGAATGTGACTTGATTGTGTACTCCTTGAGGCGTGTTGTCTTCAGTCTACGACGCTCTGGCTTCTTGCCGTTATCTTCACGTCTTACGTTTCTCCTCTTGATCACCTTTAGAGGGTGGAGATAAAAGGAATAAGATTAATTCTGCTCATTTTTGAGTTAAACAAGACCTACGCTACAGCAGGTAATATATTCAACAGCACTGAACCAACCTGGCATACTCTGCATACATACATATATACCTCAAGTGTTGACTACTCCAGTGCTCTCCTGGCTGGCCTCCAACCTAGCACTCTATATAAACTTAAGATGCCAGTATTTTAATTCATACCAAATCCTATTCAGTCATCACCCCATGCTCAAGTCCAACATGGTTCCCTCCCTTACTCTGTAACCTCCTACTACCCTACGAGCCTTAAAGCTTTATGTTCATCACACCTGCACAATATGGTGCTACAGGATGAATCACATTACTTGAGCAAAGATGGAGCGGTTCACACAGGGGGCCGGCGGGGAGACATTAGCCCAGGGTTAAAATGGTCCCAGAAAAAAGGTGTGAATTTTTTTTCTGACAAGAAATCATGTAATTATAGCACTTTTTATGATGTACATTGAATGCAAAAGCTTCTAAGCCATTTTAAATGGGTGGAATTATTAGACTTCAAGTGGGCAGAAACATTAGTTTTCTCTTTGTTTACCTTCTATTACCATCAAGACTGTGAACCAATTCTGTCCCAGTGATAAACTCCATTCCCTAGCCACCAATTTCATCCCTCTTGGTGGCTGAACCAGGCTTTTCTGATTTGAAGCCAGCCAAGATGAGCTCCCAACTACATATCTGCATAATGAGTAAGATCGTTTACTTCTATCTCTGTAACATTGCCCATCCTCATCTTTACCTCAGCTCTTCAGCTGCAAAACCCTAATCCATGCCTTTATTACCTCTGGATTTGACTATTTTAACATACACCTGGCTGGCCTCCCACATTCTATCCTCTGTAAACTTGAGTTCATTCAAAGCCCTATTGCCCATATCCTTAATCACCAAGTCTTGCTCACCCATCACCCCTGTGCTCATTGAACTATACTGGCTCCTGGTTAAGCAATGCCTCCACTTTAAAATTTTCATCTTATTTTCAAATCCCTCCATGCCTCGCCCCTCCCTACTTCTAATCTCCTCCTCCTCCAACTTTACAACTCTCCAAGATCTGCACTCCTCAAATTCTAACACCATGTGTGTTCACAATTATAATTGCTCCACCAGTGGTGGCCATGCCTTCAGTTGTCTCAACCCCAAGCTCTAGAATTCTGTTCTTACATCTCTATATCTCTACCTCGCCTACCTTCTTTAAGGCACTTCTTAAAACCAGCCTCTCTGACCAAGCTTTAAGCCATCTGATCTAATACCTCATGTGACTTTGTTTTATAATGCTCCTGTGAAGTGCCTTGGGATGTTTCATTACATTAAAGTCACTATATAAATGTAGGTTGTTGCAGTACATTTTTCATATAATCACAAATTGTAGTTAGATAGGTGAACTGTATCTAAACTGAAATGAAGGTTTTAATGACAAACAAAGTTTCAGGAGCATATTAGTTTTTCAGAAACTGGAAAAGTAAGTTCTTATAACTGATATAAATTATGATACATTCGGGTAGATTTTCAACTTGTGGTGTGAACATGAAACTCATGCTGCAAATCAACCAACCATGATGAAAACTGTTCAATTTTCAGACATGAACGAGTATTTTGTCTTCCAAGTGACTTGTAAATCAGTTCTAATTTGACCTCCAACAGCAGGAGGAAAAGACGAAATAAAGTTGCACTGTTGTACCTCTTCAGAGAGCTTGCAAACTGTGCTGTGTGCTGCCTAACTCAGGGATGTCCCACCCACCCAGCTGCCTTGCACTCCAAACCACAGGCAATCTCAGAACTATCCCTGTGATGCAATGTCTACATGGCGTGTTCAATCCCTCCCTCCTCACCCAACAGCTCACTCTCTGACACCACGTTCGATAAGGCCACAAATCAGCATATTGCACAGGCACACACATATCCCTCTCTGTCAGCGTCAATACTAAGTCTGCTCTCTTGCTGTTGCTGTATTTCAAATATATCTCTGTGGAGGTGGAGGTCGGAAACTAAATTAAAATGGCTGAATTCGATGGTCCCAAAGTTTCTGGCTTAACGAGGAAGGAGGTGCTGCTAGATCTGGTTCTGGGGAATGAGGTGGGTCAAGTGGATCAAATGCTCGCAGGGGAACATTTAGGGGACAGTGACCAAAGAAGCATAAGGTTTAGGTCAGGAATGGAAAAGGACAAGGAACAACCAAAAGTAAAATAATTAATTAAGAAAGGGCCAACTTCACAAGGGTAAGAACAGATCAGGCCTAGGAAAATTGGAATCAAAGATTGGAAGACAAAATTGTAATGCTACAATGGGCTACCAGAGAAGATAGTTGTGGTGCAGTCAAGGTAGATTGCCACAAGGGAAAAAGGTATGACAAACAAATCCAGCGGTCCTTGTATGACAAAAGTGACGTGAGTAAGATAAAACAGAAAACAGATGCATATGACAGATGTCAGGTAAATAATACAATTGAGAACCAAGCTGATTATAGAACGCTCGGAGGTGCAAAGAAGTGAAAAAAAAAGCAAAGAAAGAGTATTAGAAGAGGCTGGCAGCTAAGATCAAAGGGAACCCAAAAGTCTTCTTTAGGCATGTAAATAGTAGAAGGACAGTAAAAGGATTGAAGCCGATTAAGGATTGAAAGAGACATTTATGCAAGGAGGCAGGTGGCATGATTGGGGTGCTAATTGAGTACTTTGCATCTGTCTTTATTAAGGAAGATGCTGCCGCCCAAGACATGGTGAAAGAGGAGATCGTTAAGACTCTTGTTGGCTAAAAATTGATAAAGAGCTGGTATTAGAAAAGGGCTGACTGTACATAAAGTTTGTAAGTCACCAGACTGGATGGGATGCATCCAAGGATACTCAGGGGAGCAAGGGTAGAAATTGCAAAGGCACTGGCCATAATCTTTCAACTCCTCCTTAGATACAGGGTTAGTATCAGAGGACTTGAGAATTGCAAATGTGACACCCATGTTCAAAAGAAAAGGTGCAAGGATAAGCCCAGCAACTACAAGCCAGTCAGTTTGACCTCTGTGGTGGGAAATACTTTAGAAAACAATAATTAAAGACAAAATTAACAGGTCACTTGGACAAATGTGGATCAATTAAGGAAAATCAGCATGGATTTGTTAAGGGCAAATTCTGCTTAACTAACTTAATTGAGTTTATTGGTAGGTAGGTGAGAGGGTAGATGAGGGTAATGCAATTGATGTAGTGTACATGGACTTTCAAAAGGCATTTAAATGAAGTGCCTGTAACAGGCTTGTCAGAAAAGTGAGAACTCATGGAATATTAGGGACAGTAGCAACGTGGATACAAAATTGGCTAAGTGACAGGAATCAGATTAATAGTGAACAGTTGGTTTTGGACTGGAGGAAGGCATATAGTGGAGTTCCCCAGGAGTAGTGTTAGAACTCCTGTTATTCTTGATATATATTAATGACTAGACTTAGGTGGTCAGGGCACAATTTCAGGTGACACAAAAAGTAGTGTGAACTGTGAGGAGGATGGTGATAGACTTAAAGAGGACATGGACAGGCTGGTGGAATGGGTGGACAAATGGCAGCTGCAATTTAATGCAGAGAAGTGTGAAATGATTCATTTTGTTAGGAAGGAGGAGGACAGGCAATATAAAGGTAAAATTTTAAAAGTGATGCAGGAACAGAGGGATCTGGGGATATATGTGCATAAATCATTTAAGGTAACAGGGCAGGTTGATAAAGTTGTTAATAAAGCATACACGATCCTGGACTTTGTATACTTAGATATAAAGTACAAAAGCAGGGAACCTGTATGGAATATTGTTTCGGCCTCAACTGGAATATTGTGTCCCAATTCTGGACACCACACTTTAGGAAGGATATGAAGGTATTAGAGGAGGTACAGAAAAGATTCACAAGAATGGTTCTGGGGTGACGAACTTCAGTTACATGGATAGATTGGAGAAGCTAGTGCTGTTCTCCTTGGAGAAGATTAAGAGGAGATTTGATAGAAATGTTCAAAATCATGAGGGATCTGGACAGAGTAAATAAGGGGAAACTGTTCCCCGTGCTTGAAGGATCAAGAATCAGAGGACAGTGATTTAAGATGATTGGCAAAAGAAGCAATGGCGACATGAGGAAAAACTTTTTTTTTTTAGAAACACTGTGGCTGGGGTCTGGAATGCACTGCCTGAGAGTGTGGTGGAGGCAGAGTCAATCAAAGCCTTAAAGGGAATTCAACAATTATCAGAAGAGAAAAAAATCTGCAGGGCTGTGGGTAAGGGGGGTGCGGAGAACTAGGAGTTGCTCTTGTAGAGAGCCAACATGGACACAACAGGCCAAATGGCATCCTTCTGTAAACATCAATGATTCCATGCTTCTATGATAAGCACCTAATGGTGGCTGGTTACAAACAACACAATGTGGGAAGCAGACTACCACCCTACAGCCAATGTTGGCACAGCAACGTTAAAAAGAAATTATTGGATGAACGGAGAATGGCAGCATAAAATAAGGTTACCTTAATCCATGGATGTTCTAGACTGTCACCAATGGTCATTCTTTTCCTAAAAGGACGCAAATGGTATGAAATTACAAAAGGCCCATTGCTGAACGGTCAAGTCTCCACATTTAATTTTTTCCTCCCCCATTTTCCTTCACTCACAGCTTGTTTCCCAATCAAGGTTCCTCTGCCAGTCAAGTGCAGGGGGTCAGGTTGTACTACCAGTGTTTTCATTTGTACCAGCAATGTCAATCCCCACCTTTACTAGTTGACACAAAGCTTGATTCAGTCCAGGTGAGAGGGCTGTCAAGTTTTGCCTGAATTCTAACTATTGGTACAGCTGACAACTAATAAAAGTCATGTAATGGAGATGAATTTAAGCAACCAGCATCTCTGGATTCGAACTAAGCCAAGTGTTCAATGATGAAAGCAAAATACTATGGATGCTGGAAATCTGAAATAAAAACAAAAAATGCTGGAAAAATGCAGCATGTCTGGCAGCATCTGTGGAGGAAGAAACAGAATTAATAATTCAAGTCCACATGACTCTTCTTCAACGTTACGTTAACTCTGTTTCTCACTCCACAGACGCTGCCAGATATGCTGCGTTTTTCCAGCATTTTTTGTTTTTAATCCAAATGTTCAACTGCATGAATATCTGGTCTGTTTTGAGTTGTAAGGAGGCAAGTTTGGGGTGTGGGAAGGTGATTATACTAGAGGTAGGAAATAGCAATTTTGAATAAAATTATTTTTAAAGAAGTAAATCCATAAACCTTAGAGTAAAATCTTTATGTTAAACAACTGTTCCTTCTAACTCAGTAAAGGTGCATTTGATGCTCACTACTACCATGAATTTGACAAAAGTAATTCTTACTTTGGGTCTTTTACCAGAAGCCTACGGATGAAGTCCTTCGCTAACTCACTGGTGTTGCTGAAATATTCTTCATCAAAGTCATAGTTCACAGCAGAAATGTTTGTTAAGGTTTCTTGTTTGGTTTCACCAAGAAATGGAGAAGCACCGCTCAAACTGGTGATGGGAAAAAAGACATTTCTGTCACTAAGTATTCACCAGCAACATACAACATTCAACTGGCTGGTTCTTCAGTCCAAAGTGGACGTGCAACTTTGGATCATAATTAATTCAACTAATCTGAAAGAAGGGAGATTTTTACATATTAAACATTTTCTTACAAATATAGCAATCAAGAAATAGATTTCTGTCCAAAATTTTGCACGGATGGAATCATCATACAGAAGCCACAGTTCAATCAGCAAAATTGGAATACAGGAAACAATATTGTTCGAGTATTTAACATTTAGCTCACCTCAGATTTCAAGGGCTGAAGAAGAAAAGGAGACCCATCACTAACTACTATATTCTACGCAGGCAAGCATAATATAGTTGCTAATTAATTACATGCAGCATAATAACTCAACATTTTCACACCATTCACCTTAGCTCAGGTTCAAAATCAGACCTTTAGCTATGTTCAGCATGCTATAGCCCATAAATAGCTTTGTTTCTCTTCACAGATGCTGAGTATTATCAGCATTTTCTATTTTTGTTTCAGATTTCCAGCACCAGTCTTTTAACATGTGTCACCTTTAATCCTCCTTGTATATCAGCACATATTCTTTCCCCTCCAATATCTATCTGACACATGCTTCATTATTTAGGTATATCTCAATATTTCCAGATATTTTATTACTGAGTTAACTCTTGGATTATACTGTTACACACCTTGAATTTCAATCTACAAATTTTTCATACTTGTCTCAATATAATTGCATACTGAAAATTGTGGAAATTATTCAAGATTCAGCTGTATATAGACACTAGAGAAGCTGGATTGTTCTCCATATAGCAGGAAAGATTAAGGGGGATTTAATAGAGGCAAATTATGAAAAATTTTGATACAGGCAGGGAGAAGCTTTTTTCACTGGAAGGAGGGTTAGTAACCAGCAGAGTCTATTTTTTATTCTTTCACGGGATGTGGATATCGCTGCCTAAACCAGCTTTTATTGCCCATCCTAATTGCCCTTAAGAGGGTAATGTAATGTAATTGGAAGATGAGGATAAACTCATTTACCCAGAGAGTTATGATGACCTGGGATGCATGATCTGAAAGCACAGTGGAAGCCATTTCAATAGTAACTTTCAAACTTATTAAATTAGTAAATTTTAAAGATTATGTTCTTGAAAAGGAAGAATTTGAAGGCTATGGAGAAAATAACAAAGTGGGACTAATTGGATTGCTCTTCAAAGAGACAACACAGGTGTGAAGGGTCAAATAGCCTCCTCCTGTTCTGTAAGATTCCATGAAGGTCAAAGCTAAAGCTTTAGGTACCTTCACTTGTCTGAATTAAGCTATATTTCAGGCAGCTTAACAAATTGGTCACTCTTCACCAAGGCTAGCTTTCAAGTTAAAACATAGACACAGAATATATATTTTTAGAGAACACAAAGCAAAACTCTGTGGATGCTGGAAATTGGAAATGAAAACAAAAAATCTTGGAAACACTCAAGTCAGTCAGCATCTGTGGGGAGAAAATCGGAGTTAATTTTTCAGGTCTGTGACCTGCTAAGTATTTCCAGCATTTTCTGTTTTTATATAACCTTGGATGCTTGATTTAATCCAAGATCTTAGATAGCAAAGCATGTTATTAAGAGTAGTCAAGTAGAGATTTTTTGTCTGACCAACCTTCCCCTGAAAAGGGTCTCGTTATGGTTAACTGATCAATGATTATGTTCCCCTTAAAGTACACAACCGCATCACAGCAGATTTACCACTTAACATGTTCCTTGTTAACTTTGATTATCAAGGGATTGGCACAAGGACTTCTGTTAAGAAAAGACATACAAAGTTTTTTGTTTCTCCTCTGCATATCTTTTATACTCCAGTTCGAGCACAAACTAGCCTGCAAATATCAAGGTCATATAACACTAATTCTATGGCATTCCTACTCCATTTTGCTGCTGTTAAAATCTATAAGATGAACTGTAGCAACTCACCAAGGCTCCTTCAACAGCATCTTTCAAACCTGCGACCTCTACCACCTAGGACAAGGGCAACAGATGGATGGGAACACCATCACCTGCAAGTTCCCCATCAAACCACAAACCATCATGACTTGGAACTATTTCGCCGTTCCTTCACTGTCGTTAGGTCAAAATCCTGGAACTCCATCCCTAACAGTACAGTAGGTGTACCTACACCACATGGACTGCAGCATTTTAAGAAGGCAGCTCACCACCACCTTCTCAAGGGCAATTAGATATGAGCAATAAAAAATGCTGGCCTAGCCAGCAACGCCCACATCCCTTGAAAGAATTTTTAAGAAGTTATCAGGTAACCTGGTATGGTCAAAAACTGCAGGGAGATGGAGAATTATGAGGAAGTCAATGCACCATGGTCACAGCGGGTGTCACATGTGAGCAAAATACTGCGGATATTCGAAATCTGAAATAAAACAAATAATGCTGCAAATGCTCAGCAGGTCAGGCAGCTTCTGTAGAAAGTGAAACACAAGTCAATTACATTTAATCAGAACAAAAGAAAGGTCATTTATCTGAAAATTTAACACACACTCACTTTCTCTCTCCAGATGCTGCCTGACCTGCTGAATATTTCCAGCTTTCTCTTTGTCAAATGTGACTTTGATTAGGGTTATTACAGTGCAGGGCAGAAGCCTGATTGGAGAGGTTCAAACATGGAATTGTTGGGAAAATGGGCAGAAACTTAAGGGGCTGACAATACTTTTAGGACTTGAGGGGGAAGGTGATTGGAGATGGAGCAGCAGTTTGAAAGGACAGAGGGGGTGAGGGTGTTTTCTTTGATGAAGGAGCAAGCATGGCTGTTTGAGAGGAAGCAGGACAATACCTGAGAAGGAACTACTTACATTATTGTTTTGACATTACCACTACATCATCAGCATTTAATTTAAATGTTCCTACCTATTTGAAAGAGCTGCTTTCAACCCAGGCTCACGGATGCAGAGGAAACGTGTTTCAAGAGTATTCGGGGCTACACCGCATCCCAGGAATAGGTATTGCGGGGCACTTTACAGAGGCTAAATTGGACCCAACACCTAATCCATTACTCTAATATCCTGGTAGCCAAGTGTACCAAGACATCCCATGGTAGCACTTAATACAGAGACCAAAATCTTCCAGATTTGATGTCATGTTTGTGTTGGCTTATTTCAGACAAGGCTAGTATTTAGTCACTGTAATTGAATTCAGCAGCCCTGGGCAGGAATGGAAGCAAAAATTAAACTAACCAGGTCACTGCCTCTGACCTCCTGATGGAAAGTATTTTTCTGTGAGCTTGGATGTAGACAGTTGGCTGGGAAGTGAGGTACAAGGTGGGTGTAGGGGGTTGGTGAAGCTGAGAAGGCACGGGGTCAGGGGAAGGTTGGCCAGAAAGGGAGGAGGGAGGCTGAGAGGCAGTAGAAAACAAACTAGCATTTTTTTTTTAAATATAAGAATGGCAACTTGGGTAAAGAGGGCTGCTGGTGCCTCTGGAGTGAATGTCAGAGAAGGAAGAAAAATCAGCACCAAATCAAAAGACTTTTACCTTATTGCAGGATACATGCTCAGTCACAATACTTAGCTCTAAAAATGCTTCATAATCAAAAGTGAATATGTAATTATTTCAACTGCCTACAAAGAACGTGCTTTGGCAAGACCTTACTAGATCATTTACAATGAACTGGAATTATAGTCTGAATTATACAATACTCTTCAGGAATTCAGGCGTGAAGCAGCATCACTGACATACTTACAGAATATAGGTGATCACACCAATGCTCCTGCAATTCAAAGAAAGAACATAAGAACATAAGAACTAGGAGCAGGAGTAAGCAATTCAGCCCCTTGAGCCTGCCCCGCCATTTAATACGATCATGGCTGATCTCATTTAGGCCTCAACTTCAATTTCCCGCCCTCTCCCTATAACCTTTCAACCCATTACTAATTAAAAATCTGTCTATCTCCTCCCCAAATTTATTCAGCATCCCGGCAACCACTGCACTCTGAGGTAGTGAATTCCACAGATTCACGACCCTTTGTGAAAAGTAATTCCTCATCTCTGATTTAAATCTATCACCCCTTAGCCTAAAACTATGGCCTCTCATTCTAGAATGCCCCACAAGAGAAAACATGCACTCCACATCTACTTTGTCTAAACCCTTTAGCGTCTTATATACCTCAATTAGATCACCTCTCATCCTTCTAAACTCTAGGGAGTATAGACCTAAACTGCTCAATCTCTCCTCATAAGACAAGCCCTGCATCTCTGGAATCAATTTAGTGAACTTCCTCTGAACCGCCTCCAGTGCAACTACATCCTTCCTCAAGTAAGGGGACCAAAACTGCACAGTGCTCCAGGTGCGGTCTCACCAATGCCTTGTACAGTTGCAACAACACTTGCTTATTTTTATACTCTATTCCTTTAGCAATAAATGCCAAAATTCCATTTGCCTTCCTCATTACCTGCTTTACCTGCATACTAGCTTTCAGCGATTCATGCATGAGGACACCCAGATCCCTCTGCACTGAAGCATTCTGAAGTTTCTCTCCATTTAAATAATAAGTCGCCTTTTTATTCTTCTGACCAAAATGGATAACCTCACACTTATCCATGTTAAACTCCATCTGCCAAATTTTGGCCCATTCACTTAACCATATTGCTGAGTTCTATGACACTTTGTAAACCATAACTCTCAATACACTGGCATAGTCAGCATTAGGCTTGTGTGAAGATCAAAACCAATAACAAAATGAACTCACTTAAAAGCCAAGTTCCTACAAATGGCACCAAAATAACTTAGTGACTGCACACTCTTTCTAAGGAGAGCCATAAAACAAGAACATTGGGTACATCAATTTACTGGGTTCCAGCAACCAAGAGAAGCAATGTCTAGATTATAGAAAGGCTTAAAATTAGAAATGTGATCTCAGTACAGTTGAACCTATTTCTGAAATTCTTACACCCATTTAAATCAAAAAATAGATTACTGCAATGCAATACAAAATATACTCAGGAGTTGCTCTGGTCATCTCCCAACAATGCTATCTGCAAACACGTTGCAAGGTCAAGAACATGACCAGCTGTTATACCTCTCACAGTTGGATATCCTGCTGAGATTTTATGCCTCAGCACATATGTTCAATGGTTAATTGCAAGAGCTACAGAAAGGCAGTCAGCACACATGAACTGCACTGCAGCCTAGGTTGGTCTTCAGGAGGAGGGAAGCTGAAGCCAAGGGCAGAGGAAGGAAATGAAAATAATATATCTACTATAAAAAAAACAATAGCACATTTCATTAAGGGAATAAGGGTGATCTTACCACATGTCTGCTTCCAAAGCCAAAGGCTCATAATTTACTATCTCAGGAGCTAATGGAAGAAAAAGAAAAAAAGTGTTCAATGTGCTACATTCCTAGTGCTGTAAGGGAATGGACAGGAGAAAGAGGGAAGAACAAATGATAATGGTTGATAAATATAGTATGAATGTTTCTTTTCTTAAAACCAATAACATGAATAGAGTAATTGAGATCAATGCAGTGCTGTTATATTTTTCACCCCTCCCTACAAGCACCAAGCAAGAATATTTCAATCACTGAAATTGTGAAATTCCTCAGATATTTTAGTCAGTTTAATGGGATCTTCCATGCCCAAGGGCCCTCAAAGTCATGCTGGCTCTCTGCAGAGCAATCCAGTTAATCCCAGACCCCGCTCGATCCCTGTAGATCTGCAAGTTTATTTCCTTCAAGTGCCCATCTAATTTCCTTTTGAAATCATTGATCATTTCTGCCTCCATCCCCTTTGTGGGTTGTGAATTCCAAGTCATTACCACTCGCTGCATGAGGAAGTTCTTCCTCATATTCCTCCTGCATCTCTTGCCCCAAGACATTAAATTTGTGTCCTCTAGTCCTTGTACCATGAGCTAATGGGAACAGTTTTGCTATGTCTACTTTATCTAAACCTGTCATAATTTCATACACTTCTATCACATCTCCTTTGCTCCAACAACAGCTTGTCAAACCTAACCTTGTAATTAAAATTCCTCAGCACTGGAACCATTCTGGTGAATCTACTCTGCACTCTCTCAAGACCCTGACATCCTTCCAAAACTGTGGGGGATCAATACTCTAGTTCAGGCCTAATCAGAGCTTTATAAAATTTCAACAAAATCATAACTCTGACCTGTAGATGAAGGTAAGATGGCTACATTGATAGGGAGAGAAGAGAGAAGGAAAGCAATTATGAGGCCATTGTGATCGGACTTCGAGTTTCAAAACAGCAAAGTGCTCTCAAAGTGCAACAAGCTCAGAGATAAATTCAAACCTTAGAACCATAGAAAAGTTACAGCCCATCTGGTCCATGCCAGCCCGAGGACACCCAGGTGCCCTGTCTAATCCCATTTTCCTGCATCCGGCCCATAGCCCTGCAGCTTACAGCGCTTTAGGTGCAGAGCCAGGTGCTTCCAGTAGATGCTCTGTCCATTATACGGTCTGATTTATACAAAAAGGGAGACAGAAAGCAGGAAACTACAGGCCAGTTAGCTTAACATCTGTCAGAGGGAAAATATTAGAAGCCATCATTAAAGACGTTATAGCAGGGCACTTAGTTAAATTCAAGGTAATCAGGCAGAGTCAACGTGAGAGGGAAATCATGTTTAACCAATTTATTGGAGTTCTTTGGAGAAGTAATATGTGCTGTGGATAAAGGGGAACCGGCGCATATACTGTACCTAGGTTTCTGGTATGCATATAAGGTGCCACATCAAGGTTTATTGCTGAAAATAAAAGCTCATGGCATGGGGGTGTGATATTGGCAAGGATAGAAGATTGGCTAGCTAACAGGAAACAGAGTAAGCATAAATGGATTATTTTCTGGCCGACAAGGTGTAACACAGTTATCAGGATTGGGGCCTCAACCTTTTACAATTTATGTAAATGACTTGGATGAAGGAACTGAAGGTGTGGTTGCTAAATTTGCTGATGATACAAAGATATGTAGGAAAGTGAAGAGGACATGAGGAGGTTACAAAGGATTATAGATAGGTTAAATGAGTGGGCAAAGATCTGGCAAATGGAGCATAATATGGGAAATGTGACAATGTCCATTTTGGCAGGAAGAATGAAAAAGAAACATATTATCTAAATGGTGAGAGATTGCAGAGCGCTGGGGTGCAGAGGGATCTGGGTGTCCTCGTGCATGAATCACAAAAGGTTAGCATGTAGGTACAGCAAGCAATTAGGAAAGCTAATAGAATGTTATTGTTTGTGAGGGGAACGGAATACAAAAATAGAGTTCAGTTACACATGGCATTACTGAGACCACATCTGGAATACTGTGTACAGTATTGTTCTCCTTATTTAAGGAAGGATGCTTGCATCTGCTGGAGTTTAGAAGAGTAGGAGGTGGCTTGATTGAAACATATAAGAGCCTGAGGGGTCTTGACAAGGTGGATGTGGAAAGGATGTTTCTTTTTCTTGAAGAATCTAGAATTAGGTGTCACTGTTTAAAAATAAGGGGTCACCCATTTAAGATAGAGAGGAGGAGAAATTTTTTCTCTGAGGGTTCAGTGTCTTTGGAACCCTCTTCCTCAAAAGGCAGTGGAAGCAGATTCTTTGAATGCTTTTAAGGCAGAGCTAGACAGATTCTTGATAAGAAAGGGGGTGAAAAGTTCTTGGGGCTAGGTGGGAATGTAGAGTTGAGGTTACACTCAGATCAGCTATGATCTTATTTAATGCCAAAGCAGGCTTGAGCGGCTAAGCAGCCTACTGCTGCTCCTAATTCGTATGATCACAGAATTGAAAAAGGCTATTCAGCCTGTTGTTTCTGCACCAGCTCTCCAAATGAGCAATTCACCTTGTGACATTCTCCAGCCTTCTCCCTGCTACCCTGGACATTGTTCCTTTTCCGATGCAGTTGGTCAAAATAAAGGGGCGTAATGTTCTTATCAATGGGTTGGCCGAGAATACAGATCCAGGAGCATATAAATGAAGGGAGAGATTAAGGGATTTAGGAAGGCAGTGAACTCAGATGAGACAGCATATTGAGTTGAGATGGAACATGCTGCCCATTGGCAACAATCGAAAATAGTGTTAGGCTTCAGGTATATGTAAACAGGAATATGAATAGTAAAAGGTTTGTAAAAGGAGGAGTGGAGCTGATTAGGGACCTAAAAGAGGATTTACACATGGAGGCAGGGGCATTCCCAAAGTACTAAATGGGTATTTTGCATCTGTCTTTATCGAGGAAGAAGATGCTGCCCAAGTCATAGAGAAAATGAAGGGAGTTGAGACATAATTAGGTTAAAAATTGATAAAGAGGTATTAAATAGGCTGGTTTTACTTGAAGTTGATAAATCACCAGGACTGGATGAGATGCATCCAAGGATACCAAGGGAAGCAAGGGTGGAAATTGCGAATGCACTGACCATAATTTTCCAATTATCCTTTGATACATAGGACTCAGGGGCAGGAGTGTGCTATTCAGCCTTTGAGCATGCTCCACCATTCGATAAGATATCGTGGCTAATCTGGTTGTGGTCACGACTCCACTTTCCTCTCTGCCACCCGCAACACTTTCTCCCTTATCTATCAAAAATCCATCTAACTCAGCCTTGAATACACTCGATGACCCAGCCTCCACAGCTTTCTGGGAAAGAGAATTCCACATACAGGGGTGGTGCCAGAGGACTGGAGGATTGCAAATGTGCAACCCTTTTATGAACAAGGGTTTAAGGATAAGCTCAACAACTACAGACAGTCAGTTTAACTTTGGTGGTGCAGAAGACTTTAGAAACAATAATTTGGGACAAAATCAAGTCACTTGCACAAATGCGGATTAATTAAGAAAAGCCTTGTTAAGGGCAAATCGTGGTTAACTAACTTGGTAAAGTTTTGATGAGGTAACACAGAGGGTAGATGAGTAATGTTGATATAGTGTACATGGACTTCCAAAAAGTATTTGATAAAGTGCCACACAACAGACTCATGGAATAAAAGGGACAGCAGCAACATGGAGTAATGTGAACGGTTCTTTTTTGAACTGGAAGAAGGTTTATAGTGGGGTTCCCCAGGGATCAGGGCCCCTATATGTATGTATATATGTGTATATGTTTGCAGATGACACAACACTTGGAAGTATTATGAACTGTGAGCAGGATAATGTTAAACTTCAAAAGGACATAGAACGATGAAATGGGCAGACAAGTGGCAGATGAAATTTAATTGAGGGAAGTGATTAATTTTGGTAGGAAGAACATGGAGAGGCGATATAAAATAAAGAGTACAATTCTAAAGGGACTGCAGGGATATGGGAACCTGAATTTATATGTGCACAAATTATTGAAGGTGGCAGGGCAGATTAACAGCATGGTTAATAAGGCATATGTGATCCTAGGTTTTATAAATAGGGGTAAAGAATACAAAAGCAATGAAGTTATGATAAACCTATATAAAACACTGGTTCAGCCTAAACTGCAGTATTGCATTCAGTTCTGGGCATCACACTTTAGGAAGGATGTGAAGGTATTAAAGAGGGTACAGAAAAGATTCACAAGAATGGTTCCAGAGACGAGCAACTTCAGTTACAAGCATAGATTGGAAAAGCTGGTGCTGTTTTCCTTGAAGAAGAGAAAGTTGAGAGGACATTTAATAGGAGTGTTCAAAATCATGAGGGTCTTGAATCTAGATACAGTAGATAGGGAGAAAATGTTCCCACTAGTGGAAGGATCGAGAAACAGAGGACGCTGATTTAAGTGATTTTCAAAAGAAGCAATGGCGATGTGAGGAAAAACTTCTTTTACGCAACAATTCGTTACGATCTGGAATGTACTGTGTTTTGTGGAATCAGATTTAATCGTGGTTTTCAAAGACATATTGTATCATTATCCAAAGAGGAAAAATTTGCACAACTACGGAGAAAAGGACAGGGGAGTGCATTGGTGAATTGCTCTTGCAGAGAGCAGGCACAAACACAATGGGCCAAATGGCCTCCTCCTCTCCTATAACTATTCTATGATTCTATGTATAATGACATCACCAGCTTCACCTCATCGCTACCTCTCTAAGCCCTCCACTGTCTCTAAATTGTCAAACTGCTTGTCTGACATCCACTACTGGACGAGCAAAAATTTCCTGCAACTAAAAACTGACAATGGCTTTGCTTTTCCCTTCAGTCCCCACCAAAAACTCTGTTTCCTCACCACCTACTCCTTGGCAACTGTTAATTTGAACTAGATGGCTCACAACCTTGGTGTCATAATTCACCTGAGATGAACTTCCAGCACTCATCTGTGCCATTATGATGACCGCCTATTCCCAACACTGTAATATCACCTGACTCACCTACTGCCTCAGCTCATCTGCTGTTGAAATCCCTACCCATGCCATTGTTATCTCCACACGCTCTGAAGGCTGGCAACCCAGCTATCATCCTCAAATTAAAGGTCATTCAAAACTCTGCTGCACATATTTTAACTCGCATCAAGTCCCGCTTACCATCACCCCTGTGCTTGCTGACTTACATTGGCTCCCAGTTAAGCAATGCCTTGATTTTAAAATCTTCATTTTCAAATCCCACCACGGCCTTGAATGTCCCCACCTCTAAACTCCTCCAGCCCTACAACCCTTTGAGATATCTGTGCACCTCCAATTCTGACCTCATGCACATCTCCAGTTTGAAGTGCTTGGTGGCTACGTGTTTAGCTGTTGAGGTCCTAAGCTCTGGGGATCCTTCCTTAAACCTCTTGGCCTCACTTCCCTCCTCTAAGGCGCTTCTAAGGCAAAAGTTTTTGATTATCTGCTCTAATACCTCCTTTTATAGGTTGGCGTTGAATTTTGTTTGAAACCACAGTGAAGCATCTTAACGGGTTTTAATATGTTAAAGACACTATATAAGTGCATGTTGCTGTTATGTATTGCTGCTCAGAAGACATAGAAATAAAGGAACAGGAGTAGGCCATTCAGCCCCTTGAGCCTGTTTCCCCCATTCATGTTATTATGATGATCTGTATCTTAGACAACTGACTCCTCGCCTCAGAGCTAGTGCTGCCAAAATACACAAATATTTGAATATCTTTTGTATTAGGACAGACTGCTGAATGGCTAAAACTCTCACACAATGCAAAGTAACATACTGACCAACAAACTCAGGAGTTCCAAAGATATTTTTGAACTCATTCCCATCCTCAATCTTGTGTGCAATACCAAAATCGATCAGCTTGATGCGGGGATTGGGTACATTCTTATCCAGAAGCATAATATTTTCAGGCTAGGAAAGGTAAACAAAAGGAAGATCAAGGCATTGAGAAAATTTACTGTGTATGCAGTGTGTAAAAACCTTAAAGCAGATTCCTGCAAACTAACACAATTGTCAACTCAGGCTGATCTTTATGTAACACCAGGTATAATGAAGTCATTCAAATGACATTATTTTCCTTCATCCATCTGAAACCTTTCTTGGAAATCCTAATTCTTTAGATCACTTCCATGCCTCGATTACCATTAGTCAGGTAATATGGTACGACACACACTGGGTAATGAAACCTTTTTTAAAAAGATATGAAACTTTTAAAACTTTATTTCCATACAATTTGCACACAATCCAAATGATTACGATTGTAACATTTACAACAATTTCGAGACTCAAGTAAATCAGCATATATCGATTGTCATTATATATTTTTGTATGGGGGGGGGGTAGGTCGTGTACAATTGCTTGAAGGTTAGCTCCAAAGGAAGTAGAGAAAGAAGAAAGAAATAGAGAAATACAAGAATCACGATGTATTGATAGGAATGAAAGCCAGAAAGCTGAATCTTCATGTTATACACTGAGATAATTACAGTTAATTGCAATTCAAGAGTTCACACATTTACAATGGGAGAGTGCTGATTCAAAAAGGAGAGCAAGAAGGATGAGTATTGAGAGCAGTATATAACTTAAGCATAAAAATAATGTGAATGGTATAACAGACCAATGGTCAGATATTTGTCAGTATATTATTACTAAGAATATCAGTCAAGAATCTTTTTCACTTTGGACTTGAACAAAAGTTTTGTTGAGCTGGTTCGTATGACCAGTGGGATTGACTTCCACAGATCTGAGCCAGTGTGTCTTATTGATTTATGCACTAAAGCAGTTTTTAGGTTGATTAAAGTGCAGTACAGGAAATTCTGGTAGGGTAATTGTGAATGGCACAATGAACCATTTTGTCAAACGAAGATGGTAATTGGTTGGAATGAAATCAAAACGTAAGGAGGGCATTTTGTAAAATATGTATATCTTCTATTTTCAAAGTCTTAATGCAAATAAATAATGGGGTAAGCCCAAAATAGCCAATGTCCACACAAATTCATATTCTTCTATTACAGAAGAAAGCTATATGAGGCTTGGATGAAGGAGGTGGTTAATTTTTAACCAGAGTACAGAAAACCTTCAAAACTCTTAGTGAGTTTCTCTAGTAGGCAGCAAGGCCTCCGCACAGCTCAAACATTTGGGAAAGCAAGCCCTCCTCTGATATCACTATTAACCCTTTGTTTTTCTTATTCCTCCTATTTTCCTTGAAGATAAATGCAAAAGCAAATCTGTTATAATAAACTTGCACAAGGCAATAGTTAGGTTGTGCTCCCCATTTTAAGGCACCCCATTATAAAAAGGGCATTAAAGATCAAGAAAGTGTATAGTATAGATTCACTACGATGATACCAAAGGTGAAGGACTATAATTAGCAGGAGAATTGAGAGGTTGCAACTATTTATACTGAGCAGAGAAGACTAACGAAGATTTAATAGAGAATTTTTTAATTATGAAATCTTGATAATGAATAGGGAGATACTATTTCCTCTGGTCAGGAAGTCAGTGATGAGGGATTGGTTTATAATGGTCAAGAATGAAGAGAGGAAGTGAGAGAAATGTCTGTATGTGGGAAGAGGTGCTCCAGTATGGAATGCTCTCCCACAAAGTGTAGTTGAGACAAGCAGTGCTGCATCTTTTAATGGCTAAGTAAACATTTAAAGAATAATATTCTTAATATTGTATTGACAGTTAATGAAACCACCCTAAGTGACATGATCCTCAGTATATTCACTGTAAGCCTCTGGCACTGACGCTCTTCATAGCTCAAAATTGAATCACAAAGGGAACGACTGCAAAACATAAAAAACAAAAACACTACACCCATCCTTCCTTAAGATAGCAAAGCCACTTGCGTGACATTTAATTCTTTAAGTGCAAGTCTTGGCACCAAAGCCCAACCTCCACAATACTCCAGTTTACACGGCACATATATCCTGTGACACAGTGTGCCAGCACAGCCACCTACTACAACATGGGAGTGCTGGCCTTCCAGGTTTTGTACAGGAATCTGCTTCTTTATGTGAAGAAAATCTGACAGCGTGCTCCTCTCATGGCTCAGAGTTTATCTAGCAAGTAGCCTAGCCTTACTGCCCATAAACATTGCAATTCAAAAGTGAACCGGACAGAGTTAGCTGACCTCAACCAGGGTAGGGGCAGGGGCTCAACTACCCTGCTTACAATAGAGAAAATCAGCTAGTTTTCCCACTTTAGTGACAGTGATCCATGTAGACAATAATCTGCTTTTTCTGGTGTTGATTGAGGGATAAATATTGGCAGGACACTGGGAGAACTCCCAGGCTCCTCTTTTACGCCTACCTGAGTAGGCAGGGTCTCAGTTAATGGCTCACCCTAATAGCAGTACCTCCGACAATGCAGAGCTCTCTCAGTACGGCATAGAATGCCAGCCTCATCTACATGCTGAAATCCTGAAGTGGAGCTTGAACCCATAATCTTTTGACTCAGAGGTGAGCGTTATTACTGTACCTATGTAGTTTCAAAAGTAATAATGGCAATATGAAAACTTGTCCCAACTGGCATTATCCCTTTGGTTGCTTAGTTACCTAGTCCACTTTAGGGTGAAAAGGCAAACAAATCACTGCTGCCTAACAGGAAGGAGGTGGAGGAGCAAAGACTGACAGAGAATGAGAGACTTGCTTCATCCAATTCTAATGATGCAGCTTGAAGGCCAATAGTTGCAAGTACCAGATGGAGCCTAGGAGCCAGTCTCTTTAAGGCACTTGAAATAAACAAAAATTGTTGGAAATACTCAGGTCAGGCAGCATCTGCGGAGGGAGAAAGAGTGTTAAAATTTTAGGTCACTGGCCTGTCTGCTAACCTGAAATGTTAACTCTGCTTCTCCCTCTACACATGCTGCCAGACCACTGAGTACTTACAATATTTTTTGCTCTTATTTCAGATTTCCAGCATCCATAGTATTTTGATTTTGCTATAAGGTGCCGATGCATTTTTGATTTATTATGACATGACTGGGATAATTATTAGAAAGCAGCGCTTGGCCAAATCAAATAAATCTGTCCAGAAAGTTGAATAGTAACAGGAAACTGCTGACAAGCTGCAGGGAGTGAACAACATATTGTATATCTCAACACATTCCTCAACCAAGGCCTAGCACGCAGCTGTCCAAAACAACAAAATATCTATAAATAAAAACAAAATTAACATGTCAACATGAACAACCAAGGTCAGAGTGCATCACACAGCCGAAGCTGAAAAGACATCATAAATTGAGAAGCAGTGAATAGTGACAGCAACCTCCGGTTTTAAAAACCTATTGACTATATGGTTAAATTATTTATATAGTACGCCTCATGCCTTCTTTTAAAAGCACTGAGCCACACAAGCCAAACCTTGAGGTCAAAGTGAGCAATCTTCTTCGAATGCAGGTAGTGTACGCCATCCAAAATCTGTTTGAGAAATTCAGTTGCCTCCTCCTCTGTCAACGACTCTTTCTCAGCTAGAAAGTCAAAGAGCTCCCCTCCCGACACCAGCTCGAGAATGAGAATAACATCTGTCTTGTTCTCAAAGATATCATGCAAAGTGATGATGTTTGGATGCTGGATCTCCCTCAGAATGTTCACCTCTCGTTCGATCTCCTCAAGGCTCACCCCTCGGCGGCTAGAAGACAGGCGTCGCTTCTTGATGAACTTTGCCGCGTACTCAATGTTGGTGCTTTTCTCACGACATTTCTTCACAATAGCAAATTGGCCGCTGAGAGAATGAACAGAGGAGAGTGATTAACTGAGATGGATAGAGAGAGGCAACAACTCAGAGCGCCATCGGTATTCCAGGGATCAGCAGAAAACACTAGAAGCACACAGCCCAATCATCAGCATTGAATAACAGAAAGAGTGGTTTATTTTTTCAGATTGGTGTCAGCAAACACTTCATCATGCAAAGGGTGGTGGAAATCTGGAACTCTCTCCCCTACAATGGTCTTGGGGCTAGGTCAGTTGAAATTTTCAAAACAGAGATTGATAGACTTTTGTTAGTTAGGTGTATTAAGGGAATGGGAACCAAGGCAGGTAAACAGAGTTAAGATACAGATCATTCGTGATCTAACTGCATGGCAGAAAAGGCTCAAGGGACTGAATGGCATTCTCCTGTTCCTATGCTCCGACACATGACCCTAACCTGAAACATTAACCTATCTTTTCAACTTAAAAGGCACCTCCCCCTGAGAAAAATACATACAAGCACCCAAGTTCAATCATACACATATAAATCATAGACGTGGTTTACATTTTCTATACTAATGAGAGTCACCTTCTAATTTACACATTGAACTCCACTCATCTTTAGCCCATCCGCTTCATTTGTCCACATCTCTCAATACTATCAATCTCCCTAGTCACCTACATCATGGCTTGGTACCATTAACAAACCTGCTAAAAGAATCTTGAGAGATACTATTTATCTATAGGATAAGCAACCAGAGCACATTTTTGTGAAACTCTTGTTTCTCATGTGGACAGGGTACAGTTTAAGAACATAGAACAGGAATCAGCCATTTAGGCACTCAAGCCTGTTCCACCATTCAGGGCTCTAACTCCATACACCCACCTATGCCCCACATTCCTTAATTATGATCTAAAGAAATGCATTAATCTGAGATTTAAAATTGACAACTGGCCCAGCATCAACTCTCTTGCTGAAAAAGAGTTCAATCTTTTACCATCTTTTGCCCTTGGAAGTGTTTCCAAACTTCACTCCTGCCAGGCCTGGTTCTAGGCTATGTCCCATGTCCTAGATTCCCCAGTTGGTAGAAACAGTTGCCCTCTATCTACTCCATCTGTTCCCCTTAGTATCTTGAAAACCAATCAAATCACTAATTAAACTCTAGGAAATAGAAATCTGGTTTGTATAATCTCCTAGTAATTGGAGTCTAGTTAGCATTCTAGGAAACCCACACTGCACTCTCCCAGCCCCACAAAGAAAGTACATTCTTCTTGAGGTGTGGTGCCCAGACTGAACACAGTACTCCAGGCCTGGTTTAAGCAGAGTTCTGTATAGCTGTAGCAAGACTTCTAACCACTTGTATTCTAATCCTCTAGAAACATAGGCCAGGATTCCATTAGTCTTTTCAATAATTTTATTGCACATATCTATGACAATTTAATGATTTTTGTATCTGGGCCCGCAAGATTCTTCTGACCTCTACTGTTTCTAGCCTTTCACCATTTAGAGAGTACTCTGTTCTATCCTTTTTAGATCCAAAAGGAATGACCTTACACCTGCCTATGCTGAAATCCATTTGCCAAAGTTTTCCCCAGTCCCTCAATCTATTAGTATTACCTTTTTTGTAATCCTATGCTTATGTCTACACCTGGCTTGTCAAACTAGCGGCCCATGGACTGAACTGTGGCCCACAAAGCCCCCTTATGCGGGCCCCCGAGCCAATGTACAAAATGCCAGAAAGAAAGGTTGGTAAAATTCATGATTTTGCAAGTGGCTGCTTCTCCAATCACAGGCAGTTCCTTTCCAGCAGCAAAGAGGGAGAGACACAGTCTCTGATTGAAGGAGCAGTGAAGACAAGCAGTGGTGAGTGTCCTGAGGGCTGCCAGGGCCGGGGCGTGAAGGTACACACTCTCCCCTGCCCTACCCTAGGGGTGGGGAGGGCCAGCGCGGGGGAGAGAGAATGAGTACGGGTGAGTGTGACAGAGAGAGTGACAGAGAGAGTGACAGAGAGAGTGACAGAGAGAGTGACAGAGAGAGTGACAGAGAGAGTGACAGAGAGAGTGACAGAGAGAGTGACAGAGAGAGTGACAGAGAGAGAGACAGAGAGAGAGACAGAGAGAGAGACAGAGAGAGAGTACGGGTGAGAGAGACAGAGAGAGAGTACGGGTGAGAGAGACAGAGAGAGAGTACGGGTGAGAGAGACAGAGAGAGAGTACGGGTGAGAGAGACAGAGAGAGAGTACGGGTGAGAGAGACAGAGAGAGAGTACGGGTGAGAGAGACAGAGAGAGAGTACGGGTGAGAGAGACAGAGAGAGAGTACGGGTGAGAGAGACAGAGAGAGAGTACGGGTGAGAGAGACAGAGAGAGAGTACGGGTGAGAGAGACAGAGAGAGAGTACGGGTGAGAGAGACAGAGAGAGAGTACGGGTGAGAGAGACAGAGAGAGAGTACGGGTGAGAGAGACAGAGAGAGAGAGAGTACGGGTGAGAGAGACAGAGAGAGAGTACGGGTGAGAGAGACAGAGAGAGAGTACGGGTGAGAGAGACAGAGAGAGAGTACGGGTGAGTGTGAGAGATCATGAGAGAGTGACACAGAGAGTGACACAGAGAGAGACACAGAGAGAGTGACACAGAGAGAGTGACACAGAGAGAGTGACACAGAGAGAGTGACACAGAGAGAGTGACACAGAGAGAGTGACACAGAGAGTGACACAGAGAGAGTGACACAGAGAGTGACAGAGAAAGTGACACAGAGAGTGACAGAGAGAGTGACAGAGAGAGTGACAGAGAGTGACAGAGAGTGACAGAGAGTGACACAGAGAGTGACACAGAGAGTGACACAGAGAGTGACAGAGAGAGAGACACAGAGAGAGACACAGAGAGAGACACAGAGAGAGACACAGAGAGAGACACAGAGAGAGACACAGAGAGAGACACAGAGAGAGACACAGAGAGAGACAGAGAGAATGAGTACGGGTGAGAGAGCGAGAGAATGAGTACGGGTGAGAGAGCGAGAGAATGAGTACGGGTGAGAGCGAGAGAATGAGTACGGGTGAGAGCGAGAGAATGAGTACGGGTGAGAGCGAGAGAATGAGTACGGGTGAGAGCGAGAGAATGAGTACGGGTGAGAGCGAGAGAATGAGTACGGGTGAGAGCGAGAGAATGAGTACGGAGAGAGCGAGAGAATGAGTACGGGTGAGAGCGAGAGAATGAGTACGGGTGAGAGCGAGAGAATGAGTACGGGTGAGAGCGAGAGAATGAGTACGGGTGAGAGCGAGAGAATGAGTACGGGTGAGAGCGAGAGAATGAGTACGGGTGAGAGCGAGGAGAATGAGTACGGGTGAGAGCGAGAGAATGAGTACGGGTGAGAGCGAGAGAATGAGTACGGGTGAGAGCGAGAGAATGAGTACGGGTGAGAGCGAGAGAATGAGTACGGGTGAGAGCGAGAGAATGAGTACGGGTGAGAGCGAGAGAATGAGTACGGGTGAGAGCGAGAGAATGAGTACGGGTGAGAGCGAGAGAATGAGTACGGGTGAGAGCGAGAGAATGAGTACGGGTGAGAGCGAGAGAATGAGTACGGGTGAGAGCGAGAGAATGAGTACGGGTGAGAGCGAGAGAATGAGTACGGGTGAGAGCGAGAGAATGAGTACGGGTGAGAGCGAGAGAATGAGTACGGGTGAGAGCGAGAGAATGAGTACGGGTGAGAGCGAGAGAATGAGTACGGGTGAGAGCGAGAGAATGAGTACGGGTGAGAGCGAGAGAATGAGTACGGGTGAGAGCGAGAGAATGAGTACGGGTGAGAGCGAGAGAATGAGTACGGGTGAGAGCGAGAGAATGAGTACGGGTGAGAGCGAGAGAATGAGTACGGGTGAGAGCGAGAGAATGAGTACGGGTGAGAGCGAGAGAATGAGTACGGGTGAGAGCGAGAGAATGAGTACGGGTGAGAGCGAGAGAATGAGTACGGGTGAGAGCGAGAGAATGAGTACGGGTGAGAGCGAGAGAATGAGTACGGGTGAGAGCGAGAGAATGAGTACGGGTGAGAGCGAGAGAATGAGTACGGGTGAGAGCGAGAGAATGAGTACGGGTGAGAGCGAGAGAATGAGTACGGGTGAGAGCGAGAGAATGAGTACGGGTGAGAGCGAGAGAATGAGTACGGGTGAGAGCGAGAGAATGAGTACGGGTGAGAGCGAGAGAATGAGTACGGGTGAGAGCGAGAGAATGAGTACGGGTGAGAGCGAGAGAATGAGTACGGGTGAGAGCGAGAGAATGAGTACGGGTGAGAGCGAGAGAATGAGTACGGGTGAGAGCGAGAGAATGAGTACGGGTGAGAGCGAGAGAATGAGTACGGGTGAGAGCGAGAGAATGAGTACGGGTGAGAGCGAGAGAATGAGTACGGGTGAGAGCGAGAGAATGAGTACGGGTGAGAGCGAGAGAATGAGTACGGGTGAGAGCGAGAGAATGAGTACGGGTGAGAGCGAGAGAATGAGTACGGGTGAGAGCGAGAGAATGAGTACGGGTGAGAGCGAGAGAATGAGTACGGGTGAGAGCGAGAGAATGAGTACGGGTGAGAGCGAGAGAATGAGTACGGGTGAGAGCGAGAGAATGAGTACGGGTGAGAGCGAGAGAATGAGTACGGGTGAGAGCGAGAGAATGAGTACGGGTGAGAGCGAGAGAATGAGTACGGGTGAGAGCGAGAGAATGAGTACGGGTGAGAGCGAGAGAATGAGTACGGGTGAGAGCGAGAGAATGAGTACGGGTGAGAGCGAGAGAATGAGTACGGGTGAGAGCGAGAGAATGAGTACGGGTGAGAGCGAGAGAATGAGTACGGGTGAGAGCGAGAGAATGAGTACGGGTGAGAGCGAGAGAATGAGTACGGGTGAGAGCGAGAGAATGAGTACGGGTGAGAGCGAGAGAATGAGTACGGGTGAGAGCGAGAGAATGAGTACGGGTGAGAGCGAGAGAATGAGTACGGGTGAGAGCGAGAGAATGAGTACGGGTGAGAGCGAGAGAATGAGTACGGGTGAGAGCGAGAGAATGAGTACGGGTGAGAGCGAGAGAATGAGTACGGGTGAGAGCGAGAGAATGAGTACGGGTGAGAGCGAGAGAATGAGTACGGGTGAGAGCGAGAGAATGAGTACGGGTGAGAGCGAGAGAATGAGTACGGGTGAGAGCGAGAGAATGAGTACGGGTGAGAGCGAGAGAATGAGTACGGGTGAGAGCGAGAGAATGAGTACGGGTGAGAGCGAGAGAATGAGTACGGGTGAGAGCGAGAGAATGAGTACGGGTGAGAGCGAGAGAATGAGTACGGGTGAGAGCGAGAGAATGAGTACGGGTGAGAGCGAGAGAATGAGTACGGGTGAGAGCGAGAGAATGAGTACGGGTGAGAGCGAGAGAATGAGTACGGGTGAGAGCGAGAGAATGAGTACGGGTGAGAGCGAGAGAATGAGTACGGGTGAGAGCGAGAGAATGAGTACGGGTGAGAGCGAGAGAATGAGTACGGGTGAGAGCGAGAGAATGAGTACGGGTGAGAGCGAGAGAATGAGTACGGGTGAGAGCGAGAGAATGAGTACGGGTGAGAGCGAGAGAATGAGTACGGGTGAGAGCGAGAGAATGAGTACGGGTGAGAGCGAGAGAATGAGTACGGGTGAGAGCGAGAGAATGAGTACGGGTGAGAGCGAGAGAATGAGTACGGGTGAGAGCGAGAGAATGAGTACGGGTGAGAGCGAGAGAATGAGTACGGGTGAGAGCGAGAGAATGAGTACGGGTGAGAGCGAGAGAATGAGTACGGGTGAGAGCGAGAGAATGAGTACGGGTGAGAGCGAGAGAATGAGTACGGGTGAGAGCGAGAGAATGAGTACGGGTGAGAGCGAGAGAATGAGTACGGGTGAGAGCGAGAGAATGAGTACGGGTGAGAGCGAGAGAATGAGTACGGGTGAGAGCGAGAGAATGAGTACGGGTGAGAGCGAGAGAATGAGTACGGGTGAGAGCGAGAGAATGAGTACGGGTGAGAGCGAGAGAATGAGTACGGGTGAGAGCGAGAGAATGAGTACGGGTGAGAGCGAGAGAATGAGTACGGGTGAGAGCGAGAGAATGAGTACGGGTGAGAGCGAGAGAATGAGTGCGGGTGAGAGCGAGAGAATGAGTACGGGTGAGAGCGAGAGAATGAGTACGGGTGAGAGCGAGAGAATGAGTACGGGTGAGAGCGAGAGAATGAGTACGGGTGAGAGCGAGAGAATGAGTACGGGTGAGAGCGAGAGAATGAGTACGGGTGAGAGCAAGAGAATGAGTACGGGTGAGAGCAAGAGAATGAGTACGGGTGAGAGCGAGAGAATGAGTACGGGTGACAGCGAGAGAATGAGTACGGGTGAGAGCGAGAGAGAGAGAGAGAGAATGAGTATGGGTGAGTGTGTGAGAGAGTGGGTATGGGTGTGAGAGAGAGAGAATGATATGGGTGAGTGAGAGAGAGAGAGAGAAAGAAAGAGTATGGGTGTGTGTGAGAGAGAATGTGTGATTATGGGTGTGTGAGAGAGAGTGAGAGAGAGAGTATGAGTGAGAGAGAGAGAGAGTATGGGTGAGAGAGAATGAGAGTGAGAGAGAGAGTAAGTGAGAATGAGTCTGGGTGAGAGAGAGTATGGGTGAGAGAGAGTATGGGTGAGAGAGAGTGAGAAGGTGGCTGGCTCACTCCCAATCTCAGGATTCTGTCGTCGTTACCCCGCCGCCGCCACCCCCCCCCCAAACCCCACATATTAACATATACTCTCACCTTCTTTCAGAATGGGTAAGGCTGAGTGAGTAAACACTCTGAGACTGGAGTGAGCCAGACACACACTCTCACCCTCTTAGTCTGTCTAATGGTCATTTTTATTAATTATTCTTTTTTTAAAAAACATAAATTTATTACACCAACGCTGCTTTATTTTTTTCTCAAGTTATTTATTTTTTCATTTTTTTTTAAGGAAGTCAAGCATCTTTCTGAAATCAGCTCATCAGCCCACGGAGTGAAAAAAAATGGAAATTTGACACCCCACAAAAAAAGGTTGAACAAAACCTGATATACACTGTTACTAAATACCTATTCAAGGACTTCACTTTGAAATAACTCATTGCCCTTCATACAATTACTCAAAATACATTAACAAAGCACCTTTCACCTTTCCACAGCACTCAGCAGCAATGTGATGAGTTGATGTTTTTGGTGGTAACAACATGGTCATCACCTGAACCAGCAAAGATAGCAAATGGAGTCTCAGGTTACTGTCAAAAAGGAGAATTCAATGATAGTGTGTTGAGTTCCATTCTCCACTGTACTGCACTGTCCAAGTTTCCTGACCGATGATGCCACAATGCACTATACAACCCTCCTGATTGACAACAAGCACACTGCTCAGGAATTACGAGGAGTGGAGAAAAAGTAAAATATTTAATGAGCCAGTCATCAGCAGTTCACTAACGAGAGCATGGCAATCTGCGAGTTCCAAGAACTTATGAAAAAAACGTCAAGCAGAAATCAAAACTGCAAATCACATTCGGTGTAACATTTAGACTCCTCAGTTACCTTTCAAAACACAAATCAAACAAAGCAAGACTATGCAAACAAAAAGTAAATCAGAGGGATACCAAAACATTAACTTTGTTCCTCAAATTTCTAAACAAAAGTTGTTTTGAACACAGCAACTCCTGTGCAGCAATGCCACCTTATGTTGGCATATTAATATGCCATTCCACATAGATTTTATGGCCGAGTTCCAATTAAAGGAAGAGGAAAGCATGGAAGAAAAGATCTGACATTTTAGTTTGTGGTTTGAAAATGTTTCAGTCTTCCAGAAAACATCCATCTCATGTAAAGGCTCCTAGATATTGGTCTGTAATTCAAATACTAAAGTGATGAACTAATCATAACAAATAGTGCTCCAGGAAATACTTATCCTTATAAAGGCACTTGGTCTGCCCTTCAGTCTACAGGACAACAATGACTCACTGCCTAAGAATGAGTCAATTATCTCACAGTTGGTTTGCACAAGATGAGTAAGCCAGATGTTGTGATTGGGCTCTGCCTGTCCTTCAAGGCTCGATACCAGAAATGGAATGACAACAATAGCTTCAAAAAAGCTTCAAAGAATCTGCATAAACTTGAAGCAGCAGCCATCTTAAAGAGCTCTGAACCTTTGTAATCTTCCATGCAGTCAAAAAATTTATTAGAATATAAATTTGATTGCTATCTACATCCAGTTATCTATTCCCAATAGGGGCTCCATATCCACACTGTGCCAAGGAGTGACAAGATACTTCCCATCAGACAAGCTCCCGATCCCTGTTGTTGTACATCAGCCTAGCTTATGTACTCGGGACTCTGGGGTGGGATTTAACTCAGACATTAAGACAGAGTAATCACATTTTCAGACCATCCTCACACTGGAACATTTAAAACTCCAAGCAGACACAAGCACGCAATGACGGCTGCAGCAACTCTGCAGAACCGCTGATCCACTCTAGCATGTCTCACATGATGAAGATTACCACTTGGTTGTCACAGTGACTGAAGCCTGCTACTTACATTGCTTTCATTTTGGGAAATCTGCTCGACCAACACTGGGCTTGATCAAGCTTTATAAAATTAACAGGAAGGAGCCTGGATTGCACCACGGATTTTCCTTCACTCTCCATGGATTGTTGTTTCCAACTCCACAATGGCATGACCAAATAATCTGTTCTAATGACGTTGGTTGAGGGATAAATATTGACCTGGACACTGGGGAGAACTCCCCTGTTCTTCAAATAGTATTCATTGCATCTTCTGTCTCCACCTAACAGGCTTAATATCTCATTTAAGACAGCACTCTCTCGGTACCACACTGGTTTGCCAGCCTAGGTCACATGTTCAAGTCTCTGGAGTGGGACTTGAACCTACTACCTTCCAACTGAGGCAAGAATGCTACCACTGAGCTACAGCTGAAACCTCCTAGCAGACCGAGGAATCAGCATGTAAATAATGACAAGTTATAATTCAGCTACAGTGTCCTACACATTTGCAATCACACATTTAACTCAAGGGATTAATTTAAAGTGCAAAAAGAAACCTAAAAACAATCAAAGCCAGGAGGAGAAAGACAATCAAACTCAGGTCAATGACCTTACCACTGATATTCTACTTATCTTGTTTAAATATCCAACTCAGAAATCTTTCTATGCTTTTATTTTTAACTTCAGCTTGATACATCTGAAATACGTTTGCAATCATGTACCCACATTCATTACACTCAGACAGGTGGGAGATGAAGAGATGGATGATTCCAATTTAAGCAATATCCCTCAACTTTGTGCAGCACCTGGCTTTTCTAAAATTCAGTGTGAAAAAGGGTACAATAGTTCAGGGGGAAATCATAGCCACAAGTGTCAAGGCTGTAAAAATAACAAAGTCACCACAAATTAGCGCGCCGTTATCTCACCTCCCCAGCTCTTCACCCATCTCATAGTACTTCTCCACATTATCTTGCTTGAAAATTGCCATTGAGCAGGTCAGATCCAATGTCATTATCCACTTCTCAAGTATCAACTGGAGATGCTGTAACGCAGGAAAATTCCTCCTATTTCAACAACAGGTCTGGAACACAAACATACACAACACATGGTCATTTAAGTTGAACAACTGGAAGACACATTCATAACAGCCCAAATGATATTTACTGGGAATTAAAAACATTGCATTACATTTATAATAATGCACCCAGCTTTTAAGGATTCACCATTTTTAAGAGGTCGAGGATTCAATAACAGATTGAAGCACTTCTTTGAAGGGCATGAAACAGGAGCCTTTCACAGCACCGCTTGTGCTCCTGAACAGTGTGTGACTGGGACATGTACAGTCCATGTACTGCTACTTGTCTTCCAATCACTTCTACACCATATGATCATGTCAGGAGCGAGTGGCTCCACTTAAACAGGATGCTTTCTTTAGCTTTAACGCACAATGATCTAAAGTGAACACACACAGCCTTTATCTCAAGAACCCTCTGTACACCTTTTCAATTTAATAAAGTCTTCCTGAATTAAATGAATGTACTGTATTCTTCAAAATGTTACACGGTATTTAAAACAATTTATACCATTTAACAAACAAAGAAAGTAGAAGTTGAATTTTATTGCGTTCTTGCTAGAAAATGACCTGGTTTTAAGAGGAACTGACAGAGCGCCAAAGAGGGTGCTGCACAGTATAGGGGTGTGCTGACCATGAAAGCATGCAACAAAAACACAATGTACTCACAATTCCTACACCTGGAATTAAAGTCACCGCTATTTGTTCCCCTTTGAAACCAAGGCACTGTGGATATAGTTCTGATTTGTGTCAAATGAGCTAGCACAATTCTTCAAGCTTGGTGTGAGGCCAATGAACATGTTACATATGCAACACAAGCCAGTGCACAACACAACAAAGGGACAACATGACGCCAATTTAAGGGTACAATGTACTTACTGTTACTCATACATATATGCACATACGTCTTTGCTGGAAGTGGTGTGTCAAAAAGCTACAGTGCAGTATAGGGGGACTTGTAGAACAGGATTATAGGAAGAGGAATAGGCCATTCAACCCCTTGAGCCTTGTTTTGTCATTCAATTAATATCTTAGCTGATCTGTATTTTAATGTCATTTATCTGGTTTGGTTCCATATTCTTCACTAACCCTAACCAACAAAAATCAATCCTTTCAATATAACCTTCCTAAAGTGTGGTGTCCAGAAGTAATTGTCCCTACCTCTGTCTCTGAGTCTGGGGCATAGGCACCAGTGAAAATTATCCAGGTAATGACTGAAATGTTTCTATGCTCCAGTTTGAAGTAAACAGCAGCAGCTCCTTTTGACTTAAGAGCCATAGAGGAACATAATATCTGATTACCTTGAGTTGAGTTGCCATGAGTACTGTAAACGGTGTGGGCAGTCAGTGCCTGCATCATCCAATGTGTAACAATGAGATGCCAGATGTGTAGGTTTTGCTTTAGAAAATGAGAAAATAGCAGCTTGGCCTATAGAAGCTCCCTCCTCTATCAGCCACCTCCCCTCATAATAGCATCCTGTTGCATTTGGAATAGCCCTAATGTTTTTCCTTTCATTGCACCACCTGGCAAGGTATCTCAAGCATTTATTACCCTTTGAGTAAAGACCTTCTTCCCACTCATTGCAGCTTGTGTCTCCAGTCCTGGTTTCCTGCAATGCTGTAACTGAATCCAGAAACTTTCTACAGTTTTAAATTGTTTTGGTCTCTATGCATTTAGGTTGTTGTTGCCTCCAAAACAGCACAAATGACTGTCTATTTATATCACATAACTTGCTCTACTGGATTCCTGTCATAGTTCTACTCAGTACCAGATGTAATGCTGCATAGATACAAACTAAGGAGTTGTTCCCGTTTGCAATTTATCTAAAACTAATTTTCAGCCTCAAGAGACACTGTCTCCAGAGGTTAAAATAATGACTGAACAACTTGTATTATAAAATGTTTCTAAAGAGTCCAGGAGCGGGAGTACACCATGTGGTTCCTAAACAGTGATTTATATAGGTGTGGCATTAGTTCCTTACTAAGGTGCGGTGCAGTGAATAACATCAGGCCCATAACAGTCTTACTACTCTCTTTCAAGTGCAACTGCCTGTTTCCTGTGCTCGCTGGCCTACACTGGCTCCTGGCTCAGCGACTTAATGACTTCAACCCTTCCTATCACTGTAATCTCCTCCAGCCCTGTGTTCTTTCAATTCCGGCCTCTTGTGCTGCCTCGATTTTCTTTGACCCACCTTTGGTAGTCATGCTTTAAGCCATTTAGGCCCTAAAATCTGGATTTTCCTCCCTGAACCTCTCCGACTCCCTTCTCCTTTAACATAGCCCTCTCTACATCTTCAACAAGCTTTTGGTCAGCTCTTCTAATATCGCCTGTTATGGTTCAATGTCAAATTTTGTCTAATTATTCTGTGAGGTGCCTTGATACACTTTACCAAGGTGCCAGAATAAAACCATAGAATGGTTACAGCACAGAAAAAAGGCCACTGGCCCATCTGGTGCATGCCATATCTCAAAGAACTCAGCTAGTCCCACTTGTCTGTCTTTTCTCCACAGCCCTGCAAATTTTCTCTCCAAGTATTTATTCAATTTCCTCTGAAAGCCATGATTGACTCTGCCTCCACCGCAACCCTCAGGCATAACTCGCTGCATAAACAAAGGTTTTCTTCATGCATCCTCTGGCTCTCGATCCTTCTGCCCATGGGAACAGTTTCTCTATCTACTCTGTCTAGATCCCTCATGATTTTGAATACTCATTCAAATCTCCTCTCAAATACCCCTTTTCTAAGAAGAACATCCCCAGCTCCACCAACCTATCCTCACAATTGAAGTCTCTCAGCCCCAAACCATTCTCTTAAGACTTTTCTGCACCCTCTCCAATAACTTCACAAGGTTCCTAAAGTGCGGTGCCCAGAACTGGGACACAATACTCCAGCTGAGGTTTAACCAGTGTTTTCTAAATGTTCACCATAACACCTTTGTTTTTGTACTCTATGCCTCTATTATTAAAACTCAGGGTCACACATGCTTTATTAACCTTTCTCTCAACCTGCACTGTGACCTTCAACAACTTGTCCCAGATCCCTCGGCTCCTAGACGAACTTTAGAAACATTTTATAAATAATATAAGTTACTAATTTAACCTCTGGAGATGGTGTCCCTCGAGTCTGAAAATTAGTTTTAGATTCTGAACATGTTTTTTCTAATAGTTTTCTAAATAAAAATTGCAAATGGGAACAACTCCATAGTTTGTATCTGTGTAGCATTACATCTGGTACTGAGTAGAACTATGACAGGAATTCAGTAGAGCAAGTTATCAGATATAAATAGACAGTCATTTGTGCTGTTTTGGAGGCAACAACAACCTAAATGCATAGAGACCAAAACAATTTAAAACTGTAGAAAGTTTCTGGATTCAATTACAGCAATGCAGGAAACCAGGACTGGAGACACTAACTGCAATGAGTGGGAAGAAGGTCTTTACTCAAAGGGTAATAAATGCTTGAGATACCTTGCCAGGTGGTGCAATGAAAGGAAAAACATTAGGGCTATTCCAACTGCAACAGGATGCTATTATGAGAGGAGGTGGCTGATAGAGGAGGGAGCTTCTATAGGCCAAGCTGCTATTTTCTCATTTTCTAAAGCAAAACCTACACATCTGGCACCTCACTGTTACACAATGGATGGTGCAGGCACTGACTGTCCACACCGTTTACAGTACTCAGGGCAACTCACAACGCAAAGTAATCATATTATGTTCCTCTATGGCTCTTAAGTCAAAAGAAGCTGCTGCTGTTTACTTCAAACTGGAACAACAAGACATTTCAGTCATTACCTGGATCAAAACTAAGATAAAAACAAAAAAACTGCGGATGCTGGAAATCCAAAACAAAAACAGAATTACCTGGAAAAACTCAGCAAGTCTGGCAGCATCGGCGGAGAAGAAAAGAGTTGACGTTTCGAGTCCTCATGACCCTTCGACACCTGGATCAATTTCACTGGCACCAAACGTCCCCAGACTCAGAGACAGAGGTAGGGACAATTACAAGCTTCATTAGTTCCTCCTCTACACGGCAGAGATGTTTCTGATGGCAAAATCAATATGTTGTTTAAATTACTTGAACCTTTAAGCACAGTCTTGGAACAGAGTTTAAACTCTCTGTGCTCGTCACACAAGAGGCATGGAAAGAACTCAGTTAAATTAAAGTTTTCATCAAACACACCAAGCGATTTATAATATTAACAGTGCCACCTGCTGCTATTACCTACCTCCAATTTTGGATGAAGTTTTGGTGTTTCTCATCCAGACTATCAATCTGGATTTATGCTTACCAGCAACCTAACCTTCAATGCAACATGCACTGAATAACAATGGGAGATATATCTGTGCCATGTACACCAAACATATTCATTACAAACTTTCCCATACGTCACAATGCTGACACCACATTACGGTATTACATTCCAATGTCAATGCTGGAATTATTTTTTCCTATGGTAACTCATTTGCAGAGAATGTTCAAAGTAAACATACATTCCAAAGCACGATCACACAATACCACATCCCAGTCACAAGGCAAAACCATTAAGGAACACAATGCACCCATAAAAATCTATCATCCTTTTTCATTTCAACCTAAAGATTTACTTAATTAACTGCACTTCATGATAGCTTCAAGTTCTGACAGCCACAAAAACGTGAAGATCACTTCTATGTTAAGTAAAACTCTAACAACCTTGGTGTCATTTTTAACCCAAGATGAACTTCCAACCACATATTTGGACCATCACTAAGGTCACCTAACCTAATTCCACCTCCATAACATTACCTAGCTCCTCCCCTGCCTCAGCTCATCTGCTGCTGAAACCCTCATCCGCTGCTGAAACCCTCTTCCATGCCTCTGTGATCTCCAGATTAAGCTACTCCAATACACTCCCTAGGCCAGCCTTTCACATTCTACCCTCTGTAAACTTGAGGTCATCCAAAATTCTACTGCCCGTGTTCCAACCTTCACCTAGTCCCATTTGCCGATTATCCCTGTGCTCACTGATCTACGTTGGCTCCCAGCAATATCTTGGCTTTAAAATTCTCATTCTTATTTTCAGTTCCCTCCATGGCCTTGCCCTTCTCCATCTCTGTAATCTCATTCAGCCCTACAAGCCTCTGTGATATCAGTGCTCCTTTAATTGTGGCCCCTTGAGCATTCCCAATTTTAATTGCTCCATCACTGGTGGTCATGCCTTCCGGTGCCCAGGCCCCAAGCTCTGGAATGCCAATCTTAAAACTCTCTACCTCCCCTTCCCCTTTTAAGGTGCTCTTTAAAATCTACCTCTTTGACCAAGCTTTTGGTCATCTGCCATCTGTGGTTCGGTATCAAAAGTTTGCTCTATAACACTCTTGTGAAGTGCCATGGGGCGTTTCATTAGCATGCAATGCCACTGGTTTTGCACGTGTTTTTACTGCATATTCGCTTACAGTCTAGATATTTCATTGTTTAATTTTTTAAAAATTTGAAGCATCAAGTCTGGTCCGGGATGGGAATGGCAATTGCAATATGTACGCACAAATCAAGAAAGCACAGATGTTTACTCAATAGCCAGCTGATATTAGCCGGGTTGGCTCATCTCAGCCAGAACAGCACTGGCAGGAGCTGCACCCCGAGGGCTAGGGGAGGTGGAAAAGTTATCCAGAGAGAAAAACCCCAAAATATTCACTTTTCTCCAGTGCTAACTCAGTACCTCAGGAGCTTCAATAAGGTCTCAAATTTTCATCATCCAACAGCTTCAACTAAGGCTCATAATAAATTTCTTCTAATAAGAAGACATGAGGCTTGAGAAGGGAGAATATCGTCCATCAGTGGTAGATGAATTTTACTCACAAATACTGTAGAGTTCCTGAGATGGACACACACATTCACTTGGTGGAGCTTCGTGCTGGCTCACTGTGCTTATGCATCTAGCTTCATCAATTCTATGGAATGCTAACAGCCAATGAAAAAATTTTATGGCACCTTCAAAAAAAAACTGTTGAAGAAAAGGAACAACAAAAAATGCAAAAGCAAAATACTGGAGATGCTGGAAATCCAAAATAAAAACAGAAAATCCTGGAAACACTCTGCAGGTCAGAGAGATGTGGAGAGAAACAGGTTAACATTTCAGGTCAAAAAATTAACCATTTCCCCCAGATGTTCTGCCTGAACTGCTGAGTATTTCCAACATTTTCTGTTTTAGTTGTGGAAGAACAGGCTGTCTCATCATGTCTTTTAAAAGCAGTAGCTGCTGTTACATGGGCAAATGCGAGAGTCATTTTGCATGTATCAAGGCCCCACAACAGCAAGGAGATAAATGACTAAGGGAGAAATATTGACCAGAACACAGGGAGAACTCCCCTGTGGCATGGGATCTTAACATTGGCCTGAAGCAAAACAAACCATGGTTTCATGAGCTCATGGAGAGTGTCTGGTTAGCAAACAGTTTAAAGATTAGAAGTACTTCCTCTGGCTCATGAAATAACTCTTTTGTCTAAGTTTTTCCTCAACATGCACAGATTCAGCTTGTAACAAAGTAGTACAACAAGGCCAAAGCTGTATAAAACTGTCTTGTCATTTTTAATGCATCATTTCTCAAAAAAGTTTAAGAGTATTATCTACTTAATGGCTCAACATTATCTTAGTGTTAGAAGGGATGGTAACTATACTTACTGGTGTCTTGTTATCACGTTGAACTCCGAGTTACAGACATTTTATTTTGTTCTCCTTTGCTAAAAATGGAGCTGAGCAGAGGACTATCACACTATCACCATGCCCTTGCTCAACCTCTCCACTGCCTCAGAATTGTCAGGCTGATTCTCTGGCATCCAGTACTAGATGAGCAGAAACCTTATCTAAATATTGAGAAGACAATTCCACTGTATCGTTGGTCCTTGACTATTGGCTCCATTCCTCCTGAGCTGTCTGAGGCTGCACCAGATGATTTGCAACTTTAGCATCCTATGTGACTCAGATCAGATTCCAGATACACATCCACTCCATCACCAAGACCGCCTACTTCCACCTGGGGAACTCACTGCACCAGCTAACCTGTTATTGAAACCCTCATCCATGCCTTTATTACCTCTATTCCAGTGCACTCCTGGCCAGCCTCACATCTTCCCATCAGCTGGAACTCATCCAAAACTCTGATGCCTGTATCCTAACTCACATCAAGTGCCAGTCACCCCTCGCCACCATGCTCAATGATCCACATTGGCTTCCAGTTGTGCAACATTCCAATTTTAAAATTCTCATCCCTTTTTTTCCAAGTTCCTCCATGGCCTTGTTTTTCCATATCTCTCTAACCTCCTCTAGGTCAACAAACTGAGATCACAGCACTCCTTCAGTACTGACTTCTGGTGCATTCTCAGTTTTCATCGCTTCACCATTAGTGACTGTGTCTTTAGCTGTCTGGGTTCTAAACTCTGGAATTCCTTCCCAAAACCTTTCTATCTATCTCGCCTCCTTTAAGACAAACCTTAAAAAGCTACCTCTTTCCATAACAACATGATGGGTAATGTCAACTATGACGGGGCAACGTTGGAACCCTGAGATCTGCAGTGGGGTCAAACAGGGTTCTGTTCTGGCATCAACTCTCTTTGGCATATTCTTCTCTTTGCTGTTGTCATGTGCCTTCAAGTTATTTTTAAAGGGTATCTACTTACACACCAGAACTGACGGAAAGCTGCTCAGCCTTGCTCGTATGACATCCAAGGCAAAGGTGCGTCAGGTCCTCATCAGAGAATTGCTCTACACTGACAATGATCCACAAGCATTTCATAACGAGTAACACCTGCATTGACAAATGAGTAGACTCTCTCACGCCTGTAAAGAGTTTGATTTGACCATCTGCATCAGGAAGACAAATGTCATGGTCCAGGTTGTTGCCATACCACCATCTATCAGCACTGTCAATGTGACACTGGAGGTTGTTGATAGGTTCATATGTCTGGGCTCAACCATCAACAGCGATCTGTCACTTGATGCTGAAATCAACACGCACATGCAAAAGCTGTAACTGTTATGGACAAGCTGAGTAAGAGTGTGAGAAACAACAGCAACCTGAGAACACCAAACCACAAGTCTACCAAGCCTGCATCCTCAGCGTACACCTCCACAGTGGTGAGACCTTGACAACATATGCTAGGTAAAAGAAAAAGCTGAATAGTTTGCACCTTCACTGTCTCAGGTGTATCCTCTGAATTTCTTGGCAAGACAAGGTCACCAACTCAGAAGTCCTGGAGTGTGCTTATTCAATCAGCATGCACTCATTGCTAAGCCAACAATGTCTGCGCTGGCTCGGCCACATTCATCGGATGGATGATGGTAGTATATCTAGACCTTCCGGACAGTGAATTCACCACTGGATCATGACCTCCTGGGTGTCCATACCTCCTCTAAAGAATGATATGATGATGGTGGACATTGACACTGACAACTGGGAGACAGCTGCTGATAGCCTCCAGAAGTCTTGGCTGACTGGTTTGAAGGGTGTTCGAAAGGCAAGCAGAAACAAAAAGCCTTGCTGGATGAGAAGAGGGCCCAGCGAAAACATAGGCCAGAGAGTCTTCTTAACATACTGTCTTTCTCTGCAGAAAATGGCATTCCAGAGTGGGGCTTCTGAACTAGGCGATGCTTAACACAGAGTTGACCACCTGCCACACCTCCTGTCCTAACATCACCTTAAGTGGTTTGGTGTCAAATTTTGCTTGATAGTGCTCCTGTGAAATCGGTCGCTTGGTAGTACAGAACTTGAGTATTGCTAAAAAAGAGACATGTTGCTAAAGCTTCAGCAACCGTCTCTCTTTTCAGCAATATTCTTGAGAAATTCTTTGGAATTTCTATCAATACAAGTTGTTTTTATATGGTTCTGCAGGTGGTACGAAACCTTAGTGCCTCATCCAATCTTCACTGAATGTGAGCATTTTGCCCATGAGGATAGCACAGCTGTGTCCAAACCAATTACCACCCATATCCACTTCACAGGTCACTCAGTAACTATTGTGATTGACATACCTGACTGTTTTCCCCACATCATACATGCAATAAGGCCAACAGTATTTCTCCACTGCTTTCCCAAATGAGATCAACTAACTGCTCCTGTAAACCCTAATCTATGGTGCAGTTCTAGTTTCAGGGATGTAAGCAACTCTCCAATACCATGGCCAGTCTTCAGGTGTGAGCTAAGAGTTAACACTATTCAATGATGACAGTTGTTCTATCCTTGCACAATGTCCACTTGTGCGCTCTTCCCAGGAAGAGTCACTAGACAGCACAAATCCAGACTGATTTTCCCCTCCCTGCTCTAGGGACAACGTGGACCAATAGTAGCAAACATCACAAAAAGAGCTTTGATGTTTTAAACGACTGACTTTGGCATCATTAAACATAATATCCATAGCTGCAAGAATGTGTTACACAGTATAATACAACACACACACAGTTCATGGAGAACATCCTGATATCCATTAACAAGAGCCAGATGTAAGATTGACAAATCCTGAACTTAAAATAAATCTCTAAATAAAACTTAACCAGTTACAACAAAAGAAACTCTGATTTGATAAATATGGCTACATTTTGTTCTTGTTTTAAAATAAATTAATCTGGGCAAAGCTTAGGTTACTTTGATGCATTTAAGACGTGATAACAATGATATTTGAGGGTGATGAAATATACATAATTTGAATACATATATTTCATGAATAATGTATAGCCTATGTGTACATCAATTACATCAAAGGCTCTGTAAGCATTTCAGATCCCCACACAAAACCCACAGATTCCTGTGGTTGTTTAAAATGTACTTTCCAAACGCACAGCCCTTTCTCTCCCTTTTCCCTTCATGTAAACCAAGCCCAGCCAAAATTCTCCACATTCCAATTCTGCACATAGTCCAGAAGCTGGTATCATTCAATATAAATTAATAATTAAATACGAAATTATAGTTTAAAAATTTGCCACACTTGCTCTGATACATCTCCAGTTTCTGACAAAACACAGTCAGGTACTGACTCAGGAGCTGGGGTCCCTGGGCTCCTCCTCAGCCCCATCCTCTCTGGCTCCACATTCATTGTTCAGCTGAAGGAAGACGGAGCCCATAAATGGCCCAGGAGCGACCCGAGTCACTCACAGTTTCCCGGCTCCATGTTCCTGTCCCATGTGGGGGGCGTATCAAAACCGAGGGCAAGTGATAAACGGCCTTACCCCAGTTTCAGACCGAGCTCCCACTCACCATGCTCAGGAGCCCCAGCCCTAAACCACCCCAGCAACCAGGAAGGAAGTGACGGCACAACCGCACACCTCCTCTCCGCCTGATTGGCTGCGCCGCACGTCAATCACCCGATCGGCCTTCCGGCGGAGTGACGTAACGCAGCTAGGTCCCACCTTACCTGCTCTCCCATTATTGATTGGACAGATGCCAAGTCAATTACCCGGCGCGCACTACAATAGCGTCAAAGGAGACCGACCTTCTCTCTCTTCTAATTGGTCGCCAGTGGGGACAGTAGTGTTCTGTGATTGGTCGGTTATGATGTCACACAGCGGCCGCACGGCACAATTAAAGCGCCTTCAGCTTCCAAACAGGATCTGAATCTGGTTAGTGTGAATAAGGGCATAAACCATCGGGACTCCGTTGGTATAACAACAACGATGGGGAGGCGGTGGCGGTATTGTCACTGGACTAGTAATCCAGAGAGCCAAAGTAATGCTCTGGGGACCCGTGTACGAATGGTGGAATTTGAATTCAATAAAAACCTGGATAAAAGTCTAATGATAACCATAAAATCATTGTCGATTGTCGTAAAAAAAAATCTGGAAATCTGCTGTCTTTACCTGATCTGGGGCAGGTGGTGAGGGAACCAACAAGAGGGAAAAACATACTTGATCTCATCCTCACCAGCCTGCCAGCTGCAGAGGCCTCTGTCCATGACAGTATTGGTAGGAGCGACTGCCACGCAGTCTATGTCTATGTCACATTACATCATGCCCTCCTGCACTCTTCATTGAACCAGTGTTGATCCCCTGGCTTGATGGTAATGGTAGAGTAGGGGACATGCTGAGACATGAGGTTGAGTACAATTGTGGAGATGAAGTCCTGCCTTCACACTGAGGATATCCTCCATCATGTTGTGTGGCACCACCACCGTGCCAAATGGGATAGATTTCGAACAGATCTAGCGACTCAAGACTGAGCATCATGAGGCACTGGGGGCCGTCAGCAGCAGAATTGTGCTTGTTCGCACCACACAAAGTGCCAGGCAATGACCATCTCCAACAAGAAAGAATCTAACCATCGCCCCTTGATGTTCAATGGCATTACCATCACTGAATCCCCCATTATCAACATCCTGGGGGTTACCATTGATCAGAAACTGAACTGACGAGCCATATAAATACTGTAGCTACAACAGCAGGTCAGAGGCTAGGAATCCTACGATGAGTAACTCACTTCCTGACTCCCCAAAGCCTGTCCTCCATCTATATGGCACAAGCCAGGAGTGTGGTGGAATATTCCCCACTTGCCTGTTTGAGTGCAGCTCCCACAACACTCAAGAAGCTTGACACCATCTAGGACAAAGCAGCCCACTTGATTGGCACCACATCCACAAACATTCACTCCCTCCACCACTGACACACAGTAGCAGCAGTGTGTACTATCTATAAGATGCACTGCAGGAATTCACCAAAGCTCCTTCAACAGCACCTTCCAAACCCACGACCACTATCATCTAGAAGGACAAGGGCAGCAGATAAATGGGAACACCACCATCTGGAAGTTCCCCCCAAGCCACTCACCATCCTGACTTGGAAATATATCGCCGTTCCTTCACTGTCACTGGGTCAAAATCCTGGCACTCCATCTCTAACAGCACTGAGCCTGTATCTACACCACATGGACTGCAGCTGTTCAAGAAGGTAGCTTACCACAATCTTCTCAAGGGCATTTAGGGATGGGCAATAAATGTTGGCCAGCCAACAAAGCTCGTATCCTGTGAATGAATTAAAAAAACATTTGTACACAATACCCATAACTACTGATTTGTTCCTCCCCAAAACTTTATATGCTCAGTTATTTACATTCTAAAACTTGACCCGGTACAATGGATTTGTAGTATTTACTTAAGACATAAGTACTTTATTCTTTCCTCACGCTACTTTTTTCAGAATTATAAAATATATCTTTTATTCTGCTTACCTAATTTGGAGGTTCCTAGGGAGTATTTTTCTGATGAAAAGTCATTGACCAGAGACATTAACTCTGTTTCTCTCCACAGATGCTGCCAAACCTGCTGAGTATTTCCAGCATTTTCTGTTTTTATTTCAGCATTTTACTACCATTGAGTCTCCAATGACCAACACCATGCTGCTCTTTTGCTCAGGGTTTGGATAGAGTTGTCATGTGTCATGAAGCTATTAATGTATATAATATTAATGGAAAATATTTTTCTTTTAAAATAGAGGTTTAGATTGTGGGTGTGTCTTAATTGGATTAAAGCCAGCTAGTCTGGGTGCTTTGATGTGTACTAGTTTTGAGATGTAAGAGAGATAGAGTGTACTTGCATTTTTTGAATAGAGCATTCAAGAAGAGGGGTGCAAATTGACACCTAGCTAGCAGATACCAAGCAATATGTTTATATTACTAATAAAATTGGTACTATGAAAGGGGTTTTATTGTTAAAAGGTGGAGTTCAAAGAGGCTGGTGATACAATGAGAATTTACATTCAATGAGTGGTGCTAGGTATAACTTCAGCAGTGTAATGTGTGCAGAGCAGAGGCAATGCAAGATCAACAGCAGCTGTAAGCCTTCAACTGTCTCCACAGGAACCAAAGTGAAAAGAACCTCATTTTGAATTTGTAAGATGAAAATGCTTTGCCTGGGGTCTGGTTAAGTCTATGGGTTGCTGTTGCCTTAAGGGGGATTAGTTTGAGAATTTGTTAAAAGTTATGATAGTAGTAATTTGTAGCCATATGATTATACAGGGCAAAATTTTCTGCCTGGAGGGCGGACCCGACCCAATCTCCAGCAGGCAGGGAGCCGATCCCCACCAGCAAACCAGGCAGCACCGCCATTTTACGTGGGAGGGCCAATTAAGGCTCACCCAGCATGACATCTGACGGGAAATGCTATGCGCTTCCTGTGCGGGTGGGGGAACTCCCTATAAGCGAGAATGCACTCTTTCACGCATGCGCACGAAAGAGCACGCATCTCCCTGAGGATAAGTGCTTTGAAAAATATTACAAATAGAAAGAAAAAAATTCCCTAACATGTCCCCCTCATGTGACAATGTCACATGAGATGGGACATGTTCATAACTTACAGAAAAATTTTATTATAATTTTTACAACTCGGCATGAAACCTCATCCCGGTGGATGAGGTTTCATGTTTTCTCTACTTGCCGCCAGGGCTCCTGGCCTGCCCGCCAACCTTAATGTTGGACGGGCAGGTCCTTTAATTGTTTAAATGATCCTGTCAATGGCCTCAATTGGCCACTGACAGGTCGGAGGGCCCGCAGCTGATTTTGCTGCACCCCCGCCTTCCTGAAAATTTAAATGGACCAGGATAACGTCGGGGGTTCCACCTGATGTCATCCCACATCATTTTATGTGTCGGTGAGCGGGCCCCACCCCCTGCTCCCCAACAGCAAAATTCTGCCCATATATTTTAACCTGTGTAAATTAATAAAGTTTCAGTTAGTTTAATGTAAAACCCTGAGAACTGGTGGTCTGATTCCTGAATTTAGAGTCACATCTCAAACATAACACTTAAAATTATAGGCTATGACAGTTGTTTAAAGTTTCTCTCTGGGATTTTTAATTAACTCAGCTTTACCAACTGCTCAGTCATAACACATGGTTGACTGACTACAATGTCCAAGCAAAAGATAAACACCTCTTTGCCCTGACCCAAACATGTGTGTCCTCACCCGGCTGCCCATTACAAAAAAAATTCCTAATGCAGTTAGCACAAAATTTTCACTTACTAGCTTAAATTATATGGCAAGAGCTTAAAGTAGAAATAAAGTTATAAGGTCTTCACAGAGGAAAAAAAATAGAAAACAGCTCACTCAGATACTCCAAGGTAAGTAAGCAGAACAAAAGATAACTTTTATAATTGTGCAAATTGTAGAAAAATTAATGTTTTAGGAAGGGCGAAGAATAAATAAATAATAAAATACTTATGTCTTAAGTAAATAAAGAATGAAAATGAACACTGAGCCAAAGAAGAAGGGATGACCAAAAGCATTGTCAATAAGGTGGGTTCTAAGGAAGATCTTAAGAGGGAGAGACATGGGGATAAGGTTTAGGGAGGAAATGTAGAGCATGTGCAGCAAAGGGGGGAAATGCACAAGTGGCAAGCCAAAGGAAAAGAGAGTTCAGGAGAGGATTGCAAAAAGATTTGCATTTATATGCTGCCTTTGATGAACTGACACCCCAAAGTGCTTTACAGCCAAAGAAGTACTTTTGAAATGTAATTACTGTGATAATGTATGGCTGGATTGGGTTACAGAGTGACAATTGTTTTGTCCTACTGGAAGTGATACTGGAAGTGTGACAACTTAATATGTGACTTATAATTTGGACTTCTTTCCAGCTCTCCTTAAAAATGTTCATTGATTATCAATTCTCTTTTATCAACATATTTTGTATCAGAAATTACACAGACTACCTATAATCTCTAACAGGTAGAAAACAGTATGTTGTTAAACTGTATTATTAAGTTGAGTGATGATAATATTTATTTACAGGATTAATAATTGTACAGAGTAAAAGATATGCAATGGATAATTCACAATAATGTAATATGGTGGAAAGATCAAGAACCAGAGCACACCAATTTCAGGTAACTGGCAAAAGAACTAGAGGCGACATAAGGAAATCCTTTTTACTCAGTTAGTAAATAAGATTTGGGATGCACTGTCTGACAGTGCGATATTCAGAAGGGAATTGTATAATTATCTGAACAGAAAAGATTTACAGGGGTTGTGGGGAAAAGGCAAGGCAGTGGGACCAGCTGAGATACTCTTGCAGGGAGCTAACATGGGCCTAATGGGATGAATGGCCTCCTTCTGTGCTGTGGCCATTCTATGATTCTGATATTACTCCTGAAGGAAAAAAGTATAACTTAAGATAATTAGCAAAAGATCTGGGATGTACAACCTGATAGAGAGATGGAAGTACATTCAGTAGTAACTTCTAAAAGTGAATTGGATGATTACTTGAAAAGGAAAAAAATTGCAGGACTTTGAGGAAAGAGCAAAGGACTGGGAGTAATAAAACAGCTCTTTCAAAGAACTGGAGGCCAAATGACCCTCTGTGCTATATGATTCTCCGTTACCCGCTATCCAAAACGTTGCTGCCCAACTTGCACCTAGTCCTGTTCACCTTTCAGCATTGTGTTCACTGACCTCTATTGGCTCCCAGTTAAGCAATGCCTCAATTTAAAAATTCTCAGCCTCATTTTCAAATCCCCCCATGGCCTCGACTAGGGTGGCCATTTGTCCAGTTTTATGCTGGATAGTCTGGTACCAGGTGACCATCTCCAACAAGAGAGAATCTAACTATCTCCCCATGACATACAATGGCATTAGCATTACTAAATCCCCCACTATCAACATCCTGGGCGTTACCATTGACTGGAAACTGAATGGGACCAGCCATGGAAATACTGTGGCCACAAGAGCAGGTCAAAGACTGGAAATTCTGCACCACGAAACTCATCTCCTGACCCCCTCAAAGCCTGTCCACCATCCACAAGGCACAAGCCAGGAGTGTGTTGGAATGGTCTCCACTTGACTGGATGAGTGCAGCTCCAAAAGCACTCAAAAAGCTCGACACCATCTAGGACAAAGCAGCCAGGTTGCTTGGCACCACATCCACCACCTTCAACATTCACTCACTCCACCACCGATGGACAACAGCAGCAGAGTGTGTCATCTGCAAGATCCACTGCAGCAACCCACCATGGCTCCTTCAACAGCACCTTCCAAACCTACAACCTCTACCACCTGGAAGGACAAGGGCAGCAGATGCCTGGGAACACCACCACCTGCAAGTCCCCCCCAAAGTCACACGAATCCTGACTTGGAACTATATGTGATTGGGTCAAAATCCTGGAACTCCCTCCTTAACAACACTATGGGTGTACCCACACCTCATGGACTTCAGCAATTCAAGAAAGTGGCTCACCACCACCTTCTCAAGGGAAATTAGAGTTGAGTAATAAATGCTGGCCTAGCCAGCGGCACCCACATCCTGTGAACAACTAAAACAAAAGATACCTTTATGTCCAGTATACTAGGGTTAGGACAGAAGAATAACTTAAAGGGGCAGGCATCTGAAGTAATTTCCGAAAATGCAGGAGTGACTAGCCAGGAATACATTGCCATTTAATTTGCTGTTCTCATCAATGTTTTTCACTTGAAATTACTCTATTATACTCACAGGTAGTTCTGGTGTATTTTTAGTTGTGGGCTTGTGGATGAGAGGCCTGTGATTATGTCAGTTCTGTGCGTGATGGTGTCTTTCACCCAGTGTCGCAGCGCTGCTGGGTCTGGTGTCCAGTATTCTAAGCCTCTGGCAGTGAAAACCCTAGCTCTATTTCTGTAACCTCCTCCAGCCCTACAAACCTCCATGGTCTTTGTGCTCCAATAATTCCGGCCTCTTGCCCGATCCTGATGATAATGGCCCTGCCATTGGTGGACGTGCCTTCAGTTGTTGAGGCCTTAGGCTCTGGAATTCCCTCCCTAAACCTAATGAAATACTGAAACCTGAGATCCCTGGTGTATGCAGGGTGAAGAACATTTACAGGGCAGGCTCATGCCAATCACCTTGGGACATTTTACTGTATTAGAGATGCTATATAAGTGCAAGCACTTGTTGTTCCTGTGAAAAACTGCAGCACTACAATGTCCCTGCCGGTGGCAAGAATGTGAAGGAATGTCATCCATAGTATGTTTTAAAATTACAAACCAATGAAGAACTGTTACTATGCAGACAAGCACAGTAGCCAGTTTGTTGCACAGTAAGGTTCCACAAACAGCAACAGAGTGAATGACCAGATTATCTGTTGTTGGTGGTGTTGGTTGGGGAATGTTTACAGATCAGGATAACTTACGTTGTTCTCCGAATACTGCCAAGCAAATTTTGTCATCCACCACAGCAAACAGGCAGGATATCAGATGAACAGCCTTCTCACTCAATAGTGAATATACTGTCTGCTGAGCCAGCCAGTAAACTATAGTGATATATTTTTTAAAAAAGTAACAGTTCATATCTAGTCTGATTAAATAAGAGCAGGCCAAACATGATTTTACATTTGCTGTTAATTTATCTTCACTATTGTAAGCTTTGGCTCATTTTCCCTGTGGGTTATAAGGCTGTGAGTTCCAGCTTCATTCAAAAGATTTGAGTATATAATCTACACTGACACTCCAGTGCTGTACTGAGGGAGTGCTGCATTGTTGGAACTGCCATTTATCAGGTGACATTATACCAAGGCCCCACCTTCATTCCCATGTTGATGTGAAACATCCCAAGTTCTCCTCATGTCCTGATCACTAGTTATCCCTCAAAAAACACCTAAAATAGATTGTATGCTGTTTGTAGGAGCTTGCTGTGTGCAAATTGCAGTGCTTTGCTCCCCTGACTACACTTCAAAGTACTCAATTGGCTGCAGAACACTGATAGGTCCTGGGGTCATGAAAGGTGCTATAGGAATGCAAGTTCCTTGTGCGGTTGGCAAAAACAGTTCTTGTCTTATTCCAGCATCTAGCCTTACTTTACTATCATAGGATATTTTGAATGTTTTAACCTCTGTGTAGCTGAGCCATGTAGAGCAGGAAAGGTCACAAGTTGGGGTCCTGGCCTGTATTAAAGTAGCTGATCTCAGCAGGGTCTCTATGATACGCTCCAGTGTTTTGGAGGGGAACAATCAGTTGTGGCAGCCGTAGAATTATGGGCTATGGGCCAAATATGATGCATCAACCCTGAGAATCTAACCCACACAAGCCTAAGCAGCCCAGCTCTACTTCTGTTTTCATTTCTTACTTGCAGGTTTGTCATGTTTGATGAAGTCTGTTCTTAAAGCTCATTGGCGAATAAATCCAAAATCAAAATGCCAAGATCCATCCATTTCTGCAGCTTCACTGCAAATGCAACTTAATGGGAACATTAAACCTCACGGAGTTAATATGACATTGGGTCCCCAGTGCATGAAGCCCAACCCCTCAGGGTGCAGAGGCCTAGAACCTACAATATACCGGAGTTGCTCAATGTTTCCCAATACAGTAGTGAGAGGAAAAGGGATACAGAAGTAAAAACTCAAGTGGCGCACTAAGCTCATCGGTCATTTGGGTACTCTGTAATGAGGTTCCTGCCTCATACTACATTTGGGGTGCTTGAACAGCACTCCATGTCAGCACAGGGGAGACTGACATACTTAAGAAACAGGGGCACACCTGCCCTTTGCCTCCTGGTGCAAATAACCTCTCATTAGGTGTTCCCCAACACTCCAATTGGGAACTTGCCCACAAAATGGGCAGACAGCAGCCCTTCACCAATGAATGCTGCCTAGATCATGATAGAATCTCACAGCATGGAAGGTAGCTATTCAGCTTGTACCTGTACTGGCTAAAAAGTCTTTAGTCCTAATTTTTTTTTTTATTTAAAACCCTAGAAGAGTAGACCTCTTCAAATACATGTCCAATCTGCTTTTCAGCCAGTGCATTCCAGATTTTTAACGATCCTTTGTATGAAGAAATTTCTCCAGGTTACCCCTCTTCTGCAGATTATTATAAATCTACAACCTCTGGTTACCCACCCATCAGAGGATTTGTGAATATGCACCATTAGAGTCCCTCTGCATTTGCACCACACTCAAAACAGTGTTACTTAGATTATACTGCCTCTCCATGTTGTTTCTCTCAAAACGTACCACTTCAGACTTATCCGTATTAAATTTCATCTGCCATATGTCTGCCCATTTCACCAGTCCATGTCCTCCTGGTCTACTGCTATCATGCTCACCATTTCCTAGGCTACCAAGGCTTTCCAACATCTGCCAAGTTCAAATTTGTATTCACAAAACAAGTCTGGGTCATTTATATATAACAAGCAGCAATACCTTGGGAACCCCATTGCACGTCTTTCCATCCAGTATACACTATTTTCTGCCTCCTATCATTTCTTTATACCCTTTTTGTTCAACAATGTAACCTGACCTATTCTTAAATGTTGCCAAAGTCTATGCCTCAATTACCAATATTGGTAATACACTCACAGCCCTTAGAGGAAAAATAGTATCCCCTGCTCTGTGCTAAATCTCTTGCTTTTAACATTCAAATTATTTTGCCACATCACCCAGCTTATCAAAGTATAATTATTTATTTTAATTCTTTTAACCAATACCTAACGCCTCACCTCTACTGACTTTGAATTCCATCTGCCATTCCTACCTATCACCATCACCTTGCAGCTTCCTTTGGTTCTTAGTAATTATTTACTCCTCCTGATTTAGAATTACCTGCAAATGAGGACACCACCCCTTCAAGCTGTTTATCCAAATTATCAATGTACAGGCAGATGGACAATAAATACCAGCCTTGCCTTTGACACCCCACCCACATCAAGAATTAACTTTTAATTGGAAAGATGAGACAACTCATTCCTTCTACTGCTTTTACATCCAATAAGAGCATAAGAACTAGGAGCAGGAGTAGGCAATTCAACCCCTTGAGCCTGCCCCGCCATTCATTACGATAATGGCTGATCTTATTTTGGCCTCAACTCCAATTTCCCGCCCTCTCCCCATTAACTTTCAACCCATTACTAATTAAAAATCTGTCTATCTCCTCCTCAAATTTATTCAGCGTCCGAGCATCCACTGGACTCTGAGGTAGTGAATTCCACAGATTCACGACCCTTTTGAGAAAAGTAATTCCTCCTCATCTCTAATTTAAATCTATCACCTCTTAGCCTAAAACTATGGCCTCTCATTCTAGAATGCCCCAGAAGGGGAAACATCTGCTCCATGTCTACTTTGTCTATCCCCTTTAGCATCTTTTATACCTCAATTAGATCTCCTCTCATCCTTCTAAACTCCAGTGAGTCTAGGCCTAAACTGCTCAATCTCTCCTCATAAGACAAGCCCTGCATCTCTTGAATCAATCTAGTGAATCTCCTCTGAACCGCCTCCAGTGCAACTACATCCTTCCTCAAGTAAGGAGACCAAAACTATGCACAGTGCTCCAGGTGCGGTCTCACCAATGCCTTGTACAGTTGCACTTCCCTATTTTTATACTCTATTCCTTTAGCAATAAATGCCAAAATTCCATTTGCCTTCCTTATTACCTGCAGTAATTGCATACTAGCTTTCAGTGATTCATGCACAAGGACACCCTGATCCCTCTGCACTGAAGCATTCTGAAGTTTCTCTCCATTTAAATAATAAGTCGCCTTTTTATTCTTCCAACCAAAATGGTAACCTCACACTTATCCATGTTAAACTCCATCTGCCAAATTTTGGCCCATTCACTGTCCACATCCATGTAAATTTCTTATTTCTTCCCTGCAACTTACTTTCCCGCCTATTTTGGTGTCATCTGCAAATTTAGCTATCCCTGATTCCAAGTCATTAATATAGATTGTAAATAGTTGGGGTTCATGTGGCACCCCACTAGTTGCAGCTTGCCATCCAGAAAAAGACCCATTTATCCCAACTCTGCTTTCTGTTGGTTAGCCAATCCTCTATCCAAGCTAATATATTACCCCTAACTCCGTGTGATCTTATCTTGTGTAATAATCTTTTGTGAGGCATCTTATCAAAATTACCTTTGATAATGTAGATTTACTACATCTACAGGGTCCCTATTAGCCACTTTGCTTGTCACATCTTCAAAGAACTCTAGCAAATTAGTCAAACATGATTTACTCTTTATAAAACCATGCTGACTCTGATGGATTGCATTTTGACTTTCCAAATGCCCCATTACTACTTCCTTAAAATGGATTCCAACAATATCCCAGCGACAGACGTTAAACCAACTGGTCTATAGTTTCCTACCTTCTGCCTCCCCCACCTTTTTGAATAAGGGCGTTATATTAGCATTTAGCCACAACTGGAGTATTGTGTGCAGTTCTGGTCACATTACAGGAAGGACATAATAGCTCTGGAGAGTGCAGAGGTTTCCAATAATGTTGCCAGGGTTAGAAAAGTGTAGCTACGAGGAGAGATTGGATAGTTTGGGGATATTTTCCTTAGAATAAAGAAGGCTGAGAGATGACTTGATTGAGGTGTACAAAATTATGAGGGGAATAGATAGAGTGGACAGGATAAAATTGTTTCCCTTGATGGAGAATTCTAGAACCAGGGGACATAGATTCAAGGTAAGTGGCAGAAGGTGTAGGGGGACATGAGGAAGAAATTTTTTACGCAGAAGGTAGTGGGTGTCTGGAATTTGCTGCCCAAGTTGGTGTTGGAGGCAGAAACTTTAAACTCCTTTAAAAAGTACCTGGATCTGCACCAAAAGTGCTGTAAACTGCAGGGCTATGGGCTGGGTGCAGGAAGCTGGGATTAGAAAGGGCACCTGGGTGTCCTCGGGCTGGCATGGACAAAATGGGCCAGATGGCCTCCTTCTGTGCTGTAACTTTTCTATGGTTCTATGCTTTTGCTATCAGTTTTTTACATTTTGCACTAATTTTCTTTCATAATTTACCTTTGCTCTTTTTTTTTAGTAACCCTTTATTGATCTTTAAGTTTCCCAATCTTCCAGCCTGCCACTGACCTTTGCAATTTGGTATGCCTTAGTTTTTGCCTTTGTTATCTTTAACTTCCTTGCTTAGCCGTGGATGCTTCCCCCCCCCCCCTTACCATCTTTCTTCCTCATTGGGATATATTTTACTTGGGAGGAATTGAATATCTCCTTAAATATCTGCCACTATTCATCAACTGTGTGTCCTACCTTGTAGTCAGCCTGCCCAGTCCACTACGGCCAAATTTACCCTCATACCTATGTAGTTACCTTTTTAATCTTATTAACCCTGTGCCAATTAGCTAGTGGCTCAAGTAGTAATCCGGAGAATATTATCTTTTCGGTTCTGCTTTTTAATGTAGCCCCTAGCTGCTTGTATTCCCTCAGCAGAAACTCTTTCCTTCTTCTACCTATATCATTGGTACTTACATGGACCACGACAACTGGATCTTTCCCCTCCAACTCCAAGTTCCTCTGCAGCCCAGATGAGATATCCTTAACCCGAGCACCAGGTAGGCAACACAGCTTTCGGGACTCTTGATCCTGGCCAGAGAACAGTATCTATTCCCCTAACTATACTATCCCCGATTACAACTATATTTCTCTTTTCTCCTCCCACTTGAATGGCTCCCTATACCACGGTGCTATGGTCAGCTTACTCATCCTTCCTACAGTCCCCACTCTCGTCCACACAGGGAGCAAGAATCTCTAACCTCTTGGATAAGGGCAAGGGCTGAGGCTCCTGCCGTGCTACTTCCTAGATCCCTCTACCTATCTCACTCATAGTCACACCCTCCTGTCCGACCACTGGCCGAATTTAAGGTGGTTAATCTAAGGGGTGCGACTGTCTCCTGAAAGTGTCCAGGTAACACTCCCCCTCCCTCATGTGTCGCAGTGTCTGAAACTCAGACTCCAGCTCATGTCTGCTGAACCTACAGCCATGGGGAGGTTCAATTTTTCTTGGATACCAATACTAGCACAAGGTGGTCTTATGGCAGTGGGTAGCTTCCCTGCATTGCAGCCAGACCTCTGGATTTAAGCCCCACTCCAGGAACTGATGACCACAGAAAGTGGTTCATAACACAGCTAAACGGATTATCAACCAGTAAATCACAAACTATAGTCTCTGGCTTCAGGCTGGTGACCTGTTCCAGGGAAAAAGAGCTTTTGAAAACAGACGTGCTTCACCTGCCTCATGCGTTTCTAGACATGGGAAATCTAAAGACATGCCCACCAGCAACCAAATGGATATTCCGTGTGTCCTGAGTAATAAAATATAGATTATAGAAAGGGGGTATCTGATTCAAACTCATAAGTTTCCAAACCAGCTCAACCACATCCATGAAGGAGTTCAATGTGTCACCAACACTAACAAAATGAGCATAAATTGAATGAATTGGCCCATGTGTCCTGGGATATGCATAGATAAAATGGGAGGCATGTCTGGTGAAAATATTAAATAAGAATTTGCCCAATTAATCTTGCAAAAAAGATTTGGGTATGTGAATCCTGTCTATTCTGCTCCTTTAAAATTGTTTCTTTTACTTTCCAGTTCCTCTCATCTTACTTTTCTAATGCATCACTCCACATTAAGCACTATATTAATGCATTTTTCACTATGTTGCACTTTTATTACTGATCTTATCAAACCAAACTTTACCAAGAGATAGAGTGGATACCTACATTCAGCGTAGCAGTCTGCCTGGGGTCTGATTGCTTTACCTAGAGTGTAGCTGAGCCAAACGAGGATAATTACAGATTTGGTCTCTGCTAAATTAAGTAGCAGATCTCAATCACAAACTGGCAGGTTCGTTTGTTGTAAGCTGCTGATATTCAGATTAAAAATCATTCGCCAGGCAATTTCCTGATCAGTTAGTTTTGAATTTTCCTCCCTCTGCCAGTAGTATTCATGACACCAGTCACTTTTTTGATGCACTGACAGATTAAGGGACAGTCTTGCATAAACCTAGGAAAATCCAAATATAACGCATTTCACAATGGTAAAGGGTACAAACAAAAAAGACTTCCCTTGATTGTGAAATGACATGAAACAGCTGCATTTTATTTCATTAGCAGCTGAAAAGTCTACGTTACTTCTTTGAGCCCAAAGATTCACAAAATTCCAGTGAAAAATTTCTTGCAACTTGGAATTTTTTGTAACTTGACAAAAATCCAAGGCAAAAAGGCACAGCTTAAAACAGCAGGGAATACATTTGCAGGATGCTGAGCTGAGAATTGTTGGCAGAAATGCATGGTTGCAAGTGGCAAAACAAGACAGGACAGTTAACCCAAAACACTACAAAAGGAGTGGGAAGCAGAAAATCAACATAGCTTTTAGAAGCATCAACTTCAAAGACCAACATTTCCCAAATTCACAGTTCCTAAATCGAGAGCCAAGAGAAGAGGAACTAGGAGAGACCAGTACTGACAAATGATCCAAACATTAGAGCATTGCATAAGTATTGCACAACAAAATTTCATCCAAATAATTTAAAATACTAGGGACTTGAGAAAATTCTGATGCTCAGCTATCCATTTATTTCAGAGATTAACTTCATTCTAATAATGATGTGATTTTAGGGTATCTATTATTCAAATGTTTTAAAACTCTCATCACTACAAACAGGTAATATGAAAGGCAGATAGGCCAAGCAGACAGAAAAGTGTAGGCAAAACTGACTAGAAGTACACAACTGCAATTATATCAAAGTTTATTGTTTACATACCACCAATACAATCTATTGCATTTTCATCTTTCACAATGTTAATGACAGTCAAACTCACTTCCAAGGTGCTACAAACTCCCATTAGCCTCCAGTCTATAGACTAGAGTTAATTCTCACCAACTTTCTGCAAAGTCCACTGCTGTACAACTTGCTGTGCATACCAATAGTGTTTCGTTGCCAGAATGAAAACCCTAAATTGGAAAACCCCAACTTCAAAAGCACAGTTTGCCTAATTTTAAGTACTGGCAATGGCAATAAATATCAGACCAGGTGACAAGAAGTTACCTAATGATAAGTAAATGAATGTAAGTGTATATAGCTAGCATGGCACAAGATGGTTCTTGACGCAGCAATGCAATAAAGAAGAACCCAAATACGAGGTAAACATTCTCTTTAATTTATGCCACTACGACGTCCATTCTTTTTGCAGTGAATCTCATTGCAAGGATACAATACAATACACCACCATGTCTAATCTGGCAATGTTAAATTCACTAATTAGTTCAAAGAGCCGGTCAATGGTGTGTCGGTCAGATTTCCAATGATGTGCAGCCAAACATTACAACTTGTCCAGGAAGTTATCCAGAGCTGGGATGCCCTCTTTCAGGCCCTTACGTTTACGGGTTTCAGCCACAACCTGGGATGGGCGGGTTGCTGAATCAAAAGGATCACCAGGTAGGATCTGCCAGTGGTCAAAGACACATTGTGGGAAAGCCTGGCCGCCTGTATTAGACCTCAGGTCAGCTGTGAAACCTGTATAGAAAAAAGTACAACACTTGACAATTCTCTCACTGTAATAATCATGAATTAAACCAATCAAAATTACAACCTATGCTACACAGCAGGAACATTGCCTCCAGAAAGCTGAAGCTCAGGGATCATACATCGTAAGGATTGAAGACTAACAAATCAGAAATTAATTTATACACTTTTTTTGCTTAAAAGTGCAGACAAGCCCAACGTACGCAAGAAGCCACTCACTCATCTTTGACGCTGTAAATATTCTATGACTGGCAGAACAAATTTGACTTTAGCCAGTATTGCTATCCTACGTCCCTGTACTGCAATCAAGATTGAAAAGGTCTGACTCTAAAACTCAATGGAGGAAAACAGAATGGGAAAGGAGCATTACAGACAAGTCATCCTGTTGCTGTGCTCAAGATTCAATAGTACTGGAAGTGCTTGACACCAGGACAATCAGCTCAAAACTGTCTATGGGAAGGTATATCAAATTACTTACCAAATGATTCATTTACGGGTAGGAAGGCCTTGACAACAAACATGGGTGTGCCTGCCACATGGGATTCCTCAAATACATGACCACGTTTCCTATTCAGTACACCATAGATACCACCAACCACTTGTTCAGGGCACTGTAATTCAAGAGATCATTACATTCATTAGTCCAACTCAAAGGAACATTGGATTAACACTGAAGTCAAATGCTGTTGTCTGAAGAATCATCTGTCCCCTAGATAATTTTACAACAAGTAAAAAAGGGAAACTATGGCCGTTTGCTAAGAAACATAATAGTTGATTATTCAATAGAGAACCACCAGAAAATCCATCCAACAGCTACTGGATATATTGCAAAGCCTCCACCCAGTACTTCACTGCCTTATACAGTGAAATGTCAATACCTCCAGCTCCAATTGGAAGTGCCTGAAATTGAGCTGGGTCAGAGGATCAGTTCAAGCACTCCCACTTCCAAGCTGAAAAAAATGAGGCAAGACATTACCAATGGTGAATATGTAATCATACACTGTTGAAATGAGGCAAATTGTACAGATTATTAACAACAACTTTCAGATTTGATTCTCCCAAAACATAATATTAAAAAGTCCCAATACCTGAATCTCAACCAGATAGACTGGCTCCATGAGTCTTGGCTGGGCAGTAAGCACACAGGCATACAGACATCTTCTTGCAGTGGGGATGATCTGACCACCACCACGATGGATAGCATCAGCGTGCAGGGTTACATCGTGAATGTCAAATCGCACTCCGCGCATGTTCTCATCACACAGAGCACCCTGGAGGAAAAAGATGGAAAGCATTATGCTCTAGTTTGCCTACATCAAATAGAAGCTCATTAAACCACAGGTTGGCCCTCAGAGTCTGATGCACAATCTTTTCGGAATACTAAGCATTAAAATCACAGATGTGCTCTTAATAAGTCAGCTTCACAGTATATTATATCAGTTCATTTCCAACTCTCTATTAGCCACCGTGCATCTCCCTCCATCAGGTGTTCTAAGGCTACACCTGTGGAGAGGCTACATCAAAAATCCAAAGCAATACAAAGGAAATAAGCTCACCTCTTTGGCTGCCCACTGAAATCCAGCAACAACGCTGTCCTTAATTTCATTGAGATATTGGACTCCCTTAGTCACATCAATTAGCATATTTGGCCCTGTACCATCAGGTCCAAAGCACCAGATCTTACGAGCTTCCGTAACATCCCACTCATACTTTTCAACAAGATATCTAGCACGTTGCTTGAGCTCTTGACGGGCAGTAACATCACCCTTATCGATATCTTCTGGCAGGCCCTCGGGCATTGGTCGAGCCTTCATGTACAGCCTGTTGTGCTTGTTGGGAGACTTGGACAAACACATTACGTTGGATTCTTCAGCAACAGTCTCACGGTAAGACACAACTGGGTCAGATTTCTGGACACAAAAGAAAAAAAAGCGCCAATCTTATGCTAGTTCATGTCAGCAGAAGCCCATGGGTACAATGCAAACCCACTGTCTTACCTTAATGGGGATGCAAGCGTGGTCTTCTTCAAGATCTTTCAGGCAGATTTCCAAATGCAGCTCACCAGCACCAGCAATGATGTGTTCACCAGATTCCTCAATAATACACTAAAGAGAGAGACAAAGAAAGGCTTAGCAATAAAACAATTTCATTTTTACCCACCAAAACAATTTAACAAAACCACGTGAATGACCTACCTGCACCATGGGGTCAGACTTAGCAAGGCGCTTCAGACCTTCAACCAACTTCGGCAGGTCAGCTGGGTTTTTGGCTTCAACAGCAACACGTACAACAGGGCTGACACTGAATTTCATCACTCTCAAATTGTGAGCTTGGTCATATGTGGTAATGGTTCCAGTCTTCACCAGGTATTGATCAACACCAACAAGCCCCACGATGTTTCCACAAGGCACATCTTCAATAGGCTCCACATAACGACCCATCATCAGAATTGTTCTGCAAGTCAAAATAAATGCGATAGTAATAAATAGAAAGGTCTCAAAATCATTCAATGAAACAACCCCAAAATCATTACCATTATATAGTGATCTCAGGAATCCTTACCCAATACTTTTGACTCCTGTGTTCAATGTATTATTTTTCATCTCAAGAGGGGGTGAAACTTAATCGCTATCAATACATGTTGTGGTAAATATCTAATAGCTGATTGGATAAGTTTGCTACACTCAATGCAATGAATTTTAGACAATTTCCAAAACTGCCAAAATTACTAGATCTCCAAGAAAGAAATAGAAGTTCTTAAAACAAATACTTTTAAGTAAAGACCCTTAAATCAAGGGGTCAGATTGAGTTTTTAATAGTTACAGCATCATGGAGAGCACCTACAACCTATACCCCACAATACCAACCTTTGGATAGGCTTCAAGTAAAGGTCTTCCTTCTTGCCTGGAGTATAATTTGGTCCCATGATTCGGACCTTAAGACCAGTAGAAACAACACCAGAGAAGACACGGCCAAAGGCATAGAATCTGCCCTTGTCAGTTGTGGGCACCATCTTGGAGATGTACATCATCAATGGGCCTTTTGCGTCACAGTTCTTAATGCCTTATGAAAAAGAAATAGGACTTTAAGTTCATTCTCGACACTAACTTTGCCTAGCAGCCTGAGAAAGAGCTATGTAGAAAGTGAAAATCCTCTCAGCCAGATTGTTTTGGTTTATAGCAAATGTCCAAATGGAAACTTTAACAAAATCTGGCACCGAGCCATGTAAGGAGATACGAGGCCAGGTAGCCAAAAGCTTTTAGAGATAGGTTTAAGGGGTACCTTAATAGGAAAGAGGCAGAGAAGTTTAAAGGGGGAAATTCGAAGTTTAGGACCTGGCAGCTGAAGGCACACCCAGAAAAATACTCTGCATTCAGGGTGTCTCAAAAAGCACCTTTTAGCCAATGGCTTTTGTGGGAAACAGTCAAGCAAGCTCTCAAACAGTGAGAATTACCAGATATAGTTCTGCAATGATTGAAGTGTAAACATTGGCCAGCATTTCAGGTTAACGCCCCATCTCTCTTGCTAGAGGATCTTTCATATTGATCCCAGGCAGCCTTGCTTTAACGTCTATCCAAAAGACAGGACCTCGAATAATGCAGCACTCCCTCATTACTGCGTTGGGCTATCAATTCTGCAGTGGGACTTGAACCCAAAATCTTCTGAATCAAGAGTGTGTGCTACCCAGAGCCACAGCTGAACAATAAATAATGCAAACAACACTGTTTAAGAGGCCAGAACTAGAGGAGCGCAGAGCTGGAGATGGTGAGAAAAGGGGAGTGGGGAAGGCCATGTTAAAGAATTGCATTCCAAACATTAAATAATGAACTGGGAGCCAAATGTAGATCAGCAAGCACAGAAATGATAGGTGAACAGATTGGAGGAAGTTAAGACACAGGCAGATGTGGTCAGAAGCCCATCTCAGTGTCAAATACACCAAGGTTGCAATTAATCTGGTTCAGTCTCAAGACTGGAGTCAGGGGGACAGAGAGTTGCTGGCAGGATCCGAAAACAGCCAAGACATTGGAAAGGTCAAGAGAGGTGCCTGTGAGTTAGAGCAGAGGGTCAATACATGTGGAAATTGACACTGTTTTTGAAAGCTGCCATCAAGGGACAGCAATAGATGAAAAATAGGAGGGAGCCAAGGACAGATCCTTGGAGCACACCATGGATAATGGTGCAAGAGCAGGAAGGAGAGCCATTAGAGAGGATTCTCCAACTACAATTGCATAGAAAAGAAAAGAACAGGACATGCTGTCTCATGCAGATGATAATGAAGGAGGCACTTGGGAGGAGGATGGTATCCAGTGTTGCAGACAGGGAGGGCATACCACTGTCACAGTGGTGCAACTGACTGATAAGAGCTGGTACTGTGGTAGACAGAAACCTGATTAGATGGATTCAAACATGGAGCTCTGGGAAAGATAGACATGAATTTGAAAGAGAAAAGGGAAGTTGGAGATGGGGAAGCCTTACAAGGATGGAGGGAAAAGACTGCAATATGTTGAGTTTGTCCTGCTCACACTGGAGTGGACGACAAGGAAATTTGCTACAGGGTTCTCATAGAAGGGAGTTGGTCTTAAAATACCAGATGTGGCATGCAAAAGCAGGCAACACAACTGCGAGAAACCAAATCTAATGTGGATTAACCCTGCTAGAACAAGAAAACACTGTAGCAACAGAACCTTCACTTTGGATGGGGGAAAATGGTGGAAGACAGGAAATGAATGGGCTAGCTGAGCTGCGTTAGGTAATACATTGTAAAGTGGTGCACTGATATCCTGATGGAGTCCATGACATTTACTTTGCAGCTCCATTGGAAGCAAGCTTATTCAGGGTAAACTTTGCGGCTCAACTCTTGGATAGTTTGTCTCAGCAAATGCACTTTTAACCTACCCATGGCAGCCTCATCATCAGGGGGTCCCTCGTACAGAAGGTCACAACGATATCTCTGAGCAGTGACAGGAGATGGGAGGTGAATGGTGATCATCTGTAACAGAGCATCACCCGCGGGCAACCAGCGACGCATCACAGCCTGCACAAAAGAAAACGCTTTTCAAATTCAAAATTCAAGACACATGCTAAGAAACAGAAGTACTATAGTTAGAGCAAGTGGTGTTTGTAACAAGAGAAATGAGGTGTTAATTTGAAGAAAAAAGGCATCTGAATCTGTATGCATGAAACAAGCCTAATGTTCAAACAATGCTCCAATATGGTAGCAAGGGAAAAGCTATTATACATTTGTCCTACTAGATCCTGAGAGAAGTGTGAACAGAAGAATAATCTTGAACTGAACAATAGTGCCAAGATACTTCAGCTGATCTTATGCCAGTTGGACTCTCTCTGGTTCCCTACAAGGCTGAAGAACTACTCACCTTTAGCAGAGGTTTGCCCTCTTTGGACTTATCTTCATTGTCCAGCTTAATGTCAAGCTTCTGAATTAATTTTTCAGTCTCTTCCTTCTTGAAATTCATAATTGCATCGAAGACCTGTGAAGAAAACACCCATCAGCATTACTTCATTGAAAGATTTAAGATTGGCATGTTTTAAGATCAGTCCATTCATTGGTTTATGTGGTAGCATTTACATTGAGTGCCAAGTGTTCTCTGCACCAACAGATCAAACTCGAGTTTAAAAATAAACTTCTTGAGCTTCAGACATTTGCTTTTCATCACTGAGGAGTCAGGTCAAAGTGAAGAAATTACAGACAAGTCATCACATTGAGCTCAGTATAAACCTTGTTAGTTCCCATGCGCTAGTCTGCCATCTTACCTTGAAGATCGGATCCAAGATAAGTTGACAGAAGGTTCTGGGCAATTTCTTACCATCAGCATTGTTAGAAGACTTGCTGAATTTACCTGCAGCAGGATCAAAATACCTGAAATGGAAAAGAAAGATAATGAAGAATCTGATGCCAGTTTTCTAAAGCCTACCTAGAACTGTTCACAGGAACCAGCAGCCCTATCCGACTTCCATAAAGAACTCCCAAGTCAATTACATGGGAAGTAAAAGAAGCATATTGTATGTAGTAAATGTAAAAATGACAAATTGCTCATTTCTGCCAGTGTATCTATTCTGGTCTGTTGTATGTCACAATTAGCCAACCTCAGCAGTTCTGAAGCTCGTTACAGACTGACTTGACTAGACAGTAGCCAGTTACACACAAAGGGCGTGGAGGTACAAGCTTTAAAAGATTTGAAATGGAATAAAAAGACAAAAGAAATCAAGTTATCCCAAAGGACTTTTGTAGCCATTGAATTAATTTTGAAGCTTGGCCACCATTACATGGGAATGCCTGCTTGCAAGCAGCAAACTTTTACACAGCCAAATAGTAATATTTTGTACAGGTTGAAGAAAACTGCTGGCTAGGACTCCGCAATAGTATAAATGGTGTCAATTACATGTGCTTAAATGTTTAATATCTCACTTGAAAGATAGCCACTGATCAAAACATGAACTTGAGTGCCCTGTCTAAGCTGAAGTGGGCCTTGAAATTCATCATCTTCAAGTGTGATGCCGATCTAAACTAAGACAAAATAAACCAAATGTATCCATGTTATAAATACTTGCATAAAGTACAAGTACTGCAATTTGAAATAATCAGGACATGCTGGAAACACCATCAGACAACATCGCTAGAGAAAGCTGCAAGGTTGCTGATCTGAAACAGCTGTCTCTTTACAGAAAGAACTTGACCTGCTGAGTATTGTGTGTGTGTCTTGGTTCTATCATAAAAACATTCTAGATAATAAAAGCTCACCTATCACCCCATAGTTTTTTCATCATATCTTCTACTTTCTTGGCACGCTCTTGTGTTGTGAGGGCAGCATCACCCTTGGCAGAAAATTTGGCAACATACATCTCTGCAAACTGCTTTAGGGTGAAGGCCCAACCATGGAGTCCAGAACCAAAACCAACTGTTCCAAAAATTGGATCAACCTGAAAGAAAAAAAAGCTATGGTTAGAGCTACCCGAGTGGGCCTGGCAGCAGGCAGCACAATGAATCACAATCCAAAGGAAGGTACAGGATAAGTGCTAGGCATTATCACTAGTCATACGTCCTAGCCATTCCCAGTTGTGCTAATCAGTATCCCGTACAATTCTTTGAGAAGTGGGGAGAAATAGTTATGCTTTGAGGGAGTAAGTTATTGAGAGAATGCAATTTTTTAAAATAAAAATAAGGACATGTGTACAGACTGCCCAAGTCAGCTACGTATCTATTATAAAATCTGCAATTCCAATGGCATTTAGGAGCCAAGACTGGTTGGTAAACATTTGTCAGCAATCACAGGAAGGTGAAATAAAAGTTATCAATATGCATTTAATTCCTTTACCAATCTGGCACACCTATAAGCAGGACACCAAACCCCCTCGATTTCTTCTTAGCCAGATTCATGCTACAAGTTGTTTGCTCCTTGTGCTGTTTGCAGTTGGCACATATGGACATCAGATAGAGACAGGTCAGGTTAATGCTCTAACCAACAACCATCTAAAACAGAAAATGCTGCAAATACTCAGGTCCACAGCATCTGAAGAAACATTCATTCATTCGCAAGGTCACAGTTCTGAACCTCTGTTACTTATTTTGTTTTTGTATAATACTGCCAAAAATCCTCCTTTAATAGAAAAATTACTGTCACTTCCAAAATGACAGGAACAGGAAAACTAAAGAAATGCAAATGAAAGGCTTCAAGATATGGTTAGACTTAACAACAAGCTCTCTAAGGCCTGTAACATCATTGTGCTAAATAAAAACCATAACGAACAGGAGTAAAGCTCATCTTTCTACCAAAGAACTATAATCCAATAAAGTACAAAGCAAATAAAATGTTCGCTCAGGACAGTTGGTTACAATCCAGTCAGAGATAGCAGTATGGTTCTGTAGTAGATTGGAAGGACTGTAGGGTGGTGGGGTGCAGGGTGGCGTGTGCGCAGTCCTAGAACCAGAACACAATTTCAGAATAAGAGATAGTCATCTAGGACTGAGGAGAAGGTGGACTTTCTTCAGTTAGAGAGTGATGAATCTTGGGAATTCTCTATCTCAGAGGACTGTAGAAGTTCAGTCATTTGCGTATGTTCAAAGTAGAGGTCGACAGATTTCCAGATGCCAATGAGATCAAGGGATATGAGGATAGAGCAGGAAGATGGTGTTGAGGTGGATCAGCCATGATCTAGTTAAATGGCGAAGCAGGCTCAAGGGGTTGAATGGCCTACTCCTGCTCCCATGTAGTAGTCAAGCAAGAAAGGGTCATCAGGTAACCAACATCCAGAAATCTATCAAGTTGAACGCCTCGAGAATGAAAAAATCTTTGAAATATTAACTGACAACTGATGGCAGTATAGAGGAGAAAAACAGGGACCAGAATTGGCTGCAGTGCTAGAATATACAATTGGTTTATACTCATTGGCATTAGGCACATGCATCATTAATAGTAATAAAATCTCCACATGAAATCCATTTAATTCCACTCTTACCATAATGTTTCCCATTGGGCCATTCTCATCTTCACCGTAGGTAGAGATGATGACATTGACATTTTCCACAATGCGCTGGAAGGTCTGGTAGAGCTCCTCAGGGTCAAGCTGCAGCTCAAGCAAGGCACGGTCCATTTTGTTCATCATCAGCACAGGCTTGATACGTTCAGCAATGGCCTGACGCAGCACGGTTTCAGTTTGCACGCATACCCCTGGAAAGAAGCAATAATTCCAAATTAGTCACAGGTTCAATTTAGAACCAAATCAATTTATGCCTAGAGGTGCCACCTACAAGGCCATTTTAACCCAGATGTGAGGTGATGTTATTACAGGAAGCAGCTAGACCAGCATTCCATGGGATTACAATTGCAATCCTCAAACTCAGTTGCTGGTTCCAGCCATGCATGGAGTTTCTAAGCAGAAGCCAGCATCTCATTTCACAAGAACTCAGCAGAAACTTGAGATCAGCATCTAGATTCTTGGCCACGGGTAAATAAGTTATTAGTAAAATAACTGAAAAAATTCAGTTTTAAAGCCCGTTTACTTGGTTCACTTTTTGGTATAACGCAAAATGATGGCCACTGTCATGCATGTATCACTTACCAGAGACACAGTCCACCACAACGAGAGCACCATCGGTTACACGCAGAGCAGCTGTTACTTCAGAGGAGAAATCAACATGCCCAGGTGAGTCGATCAAGTTGATGAGAAAACCACTGCCATCTTTGCACTGCTTGATGAAAGCCAAATCTTGCTCCTTGAGCTCGTAAAACAGGGAGATGGCACTATACCAAAACAAAAGTCAAAATACTTATGTTATCTCTTATTGCAACAGCCAGCACTAAAGGCTTTAACTGGAGAGTAGCAACTATGCTGCATTGTGGAGATATATTAGAATTTGCACTCTAGTGACACAGGGAAATAATATACACATGAAGGGGTGAGGTCATAACCAGGTTAGAGTAATGCTCAGTGCCCCGACTCTCTGACAGCCAGCTATAAAACCACTCAGGGAAGATGCAACTGTCGACTTGAACTGGAAACCTGATACTGTAAAAGTGCAGCCTTCAAAATGAAACAAATGGAAGAGAACTAAGTCCAAATCACTTACGTAGATTTAATGGTGATGCATCTTTCTTGTTCATCTTTGCGAGTGTCAGTGAACCTGGTTTCACCAGCACGTGAAGAGGCAATGATTCCAGCCTTGGACACCAGAGAGTCAGTGAGGGTGGACTTGCCGTGGTCAACATGCGCAATCACAGACATGTTACGGATGTTGGACTTTTTGTCCATGATGGCACGGATCTGGTCTACTGTAAAGTTCACCTGAAAAATGAGAAAGTGAGTCTCAGTGGAAGTACCAACTACATGGCCAGAAATGACAGCCTGTCAAGTAGAACAACAAAGCAAAGCTGTGTGCACACAAATTTGATTAAATTATTGCCAGATATATATGCCTTCGAGACATCAGTGACATCTGTGACGTGGCTCTCCTTACTCTGTTCCATAGTCCTACAATAAAAGGGGGGGAACTATCCCAATATGCTGAATATTTTACTTTAGCCCACCCCTCCCCGGACAAAAAACAGGACACTTGCAGATTGCACTAAACCAGATTCGTATTTATTCACAATTGCGAACCAACGCCGCATTGCAAAAGAGAAATTGGAGCACACTCTCCCTCCAATTTAAAAACACCAGAACAAATACAAGCCAAAACATACCATAATTTGACCTTAAATCAGGGACTGCGGATCAATATCCTGCATTAGAGGTCGATCTGAGGCTTTAAAAACACAGACGGGGCAGCTCTTGGAAATCCGATCACGTTAACTGCACCGTGTGCCGCAATCAATCCCCGCTTAACCAACAGGGCCGGATGAGTCAGGCTTCTGCCGCCGCCAAATAATGCGGAGGAAAAGAAGCCCAAAGGCCCGGGGGCCACGTATCCCCCGGTATCCACCCTGCAGACCCGACTGGGAGGGGGGGGGGGGGTGTGTGACACCAGCCGGCGTCACAAGGACAACGCTGCATGATTGACCCCCACCACCACACCGCCCCCCCGACCCCCCTAATGCGGCAACCGGACACCGGCTCCACGTGGCAAAAAGGGCCGTTCGCCACCCCTGGAGCTGGATCAAGGATCCGAGGCCGCTTGAAGAACCCCCTCCCCCCGCCCTGGCATCACTCAATCCGGCCTCTGAGTGACGCACAACCGCGCCCAGCGGGGCCGGAAACCACGGGACCGCCCCCACCTTCCAAATTCGCCCCGGCTTCGAGTTGGGCCATTCGCCCCCGGCAAAATCAGCAGCAGAAACACCCCCCCCTTCCCCAACCAGCCGGCTGCGCAACACCCGGGCCGGGCCTAGCGGGAGGCCCACATCCCCTCCATTGTCACCGCGCCCGCCGCCCCTTCAACCGTGAAGTGGGAGGGGGGGGCGGGGAGAAGGGGAAATATTGGCGCCGCCACCAACGCATCCACCCTCAATATTGCGCTGAAAATTTTCACCAGGGTGCCCGGCGCCCGCTCTGATTTCGAAAAGGCGCCGCCGACTTACCATTTTGCCGGATGGCGGTGGATTGTTTGGGGCTGAGGCTCCGGCTTCTATCCGCCTTACAAGACGGGCGGATGAGGAAAGGACCGGTTCCAGCAACTTCCGGCCTTTTACTAGCCGCAGCTGTGTCACGTGATCCCCGCCGTAGACCTGGTCCTCCCGGGCATCCCGCCAACTACAGGCGGGGAGGGCAAACTGCAACAACACAAACCAAGTCAGAAACTCGTCATTCCAAGGACTTTAAAAACACAAATGTATTCAACCAACACTTTCAGATGGTGACAAATCAGATTTTGTTTCCCTGTTTATGATAAAAGCAAAATACCGAAGATGCTGAAAATCAAGGAAATAAAACAGGAATTGCTGGAATTACTCAGCAGGTCTGGCAGCATCTTTGGAGAGAGCAGAGTTTGAGTAGACTATGACTTCTTCAGAACTGGGAGTGGTGAGGTATCAGTGTGGCAGTGCAAAGAGGGCTATACGGAGTCCACCAGAATCTGAAGAGATAAAAGCAACAAACTGCAGATGCTGGAAATTCAAAACAAAAATAAAAATACCTGGAAAAACTCAGCAAGTCTGGCAGCATCTGCGAAGAGGAACACTTAACGTTTCGAGTCCGTATGACTCTTCAACTGAACTCTGAAGAGAGTTGGCTGCACAGAGGATTTCAGAAGTACAGTGCAGTCAAGGTATGGAGGAATTTGATAGTAAGGATTTTGAAATTCATGGTATGGAGGTCAGCAAAGTCAAGGGTGTTGGGTGGGTAGGATAGGATATGGGGTCTAATATTATAGTTGAATTTGAATTTATAGAAGGTAAGCTGCACAAGCATTGGGCAAATCATATCATTGTCATTGGCAGCCGTCCCTCGATTCAAGGCTGATGTCTACTCAAGAGTCACAAATTTCTGCCGTGAGTCTTCATTTGACTGAACGGGCTGATTCTTGACCCACAGATCTTTGGGCGTATGGGGCAGGTAGTGGGATCCAGAGTGCAGGATTTGCCTCCCTTTTTTCCTTCTCCGTCACTGCTCTGCCTTATCATTAAAACGTTGTCACTTAAAGCATGATGCAGCTTGGTGCACAAGTTGTCATTTTGAACGATCGGTGCACTGCTGCAGCAGTGTGTACCATATAAAAAATGCACAGCAGCAACCTGCCAAGCCTCCTTCAACAGCACCTTCCAAATGCTGCATCTTCTACCATCTGGAAGAACAAAGGCAGCAGATGCAAAGGAATACCACCAGCTGCAAGTTCCTCTCCAAGTCACATTTGATCCTGGCTTAGAACTATATCACCATTTCTTCACAGTCGCTGGGTTAAAATTCAGGAACTCCCTCTGGAACAGCACTGTGGGTGTACCTACACCATATGGACTGCGGCAACTCAAGAAGGCAGTTCACCACTACCTTCTCATAGGCAATTAGGGATGGGTAATCAATGCTGGCCTAGCCAATGATACTCACACCCCTTGAATAGAATTTTAAAAAAGGTAGCTGGGAAGCACTGAGTTATGCAGCAAGGATGATAACTGAGAGGTAATCATGTACACAATACCACAGTAATGTTTTTCCTTGGGTGGTCTTAACTTACTCTTCTGAAACATCCTATCACATATACGAGATACACGGGTTCTTGGACTACCATGCCAGAATCTTATTTTGAGATCCATCATCCCATTGATAATCTATTCCACTTTCTAGCATTCTCTTACTGATAAAATTACAGCCATCAGGATTTTCCTACATCTAAATTTCTCTATATTCCTGTAATTGAAAATCTTTATTAAATTACTCCAAATCCCCTTCTTTTCAAGAGTTAAATTTCAAAATAGATTTAACCTATCCTATTGTTAGGAACTCTATCTGCCTCCTCTCTGTCCACTTACCTAACCTATCCAGATTCCTTTGGATTACCACATACTTGTTAGCTAGTCCACCCCATTTGGTCTTGTACCAGGTTTTTGAGAGCAATAATTCTCCAAATTATTTGTAGACCAGTGTTCAAACACCAACCCTCTGGAAACCCTGCAAAACTCTGAACAATTGGTTCCACTCTGATGCCTCCTAACACACTGCACTCAACACTACACCTGTTACACACCAATTCAGCCTTTGACATCTTTCCCACAGGAACACATATTATCTTTTATGTACAACATTAAGGCAGATGATATCACAGGAGGAAGCATATAAATAAGAGAGGATCACAAAGGCAAGGAAGGTTGGCATGCCATGGTCATATAGGATGTTTCTGACTGCTTTCTTGAAAAATAGAAATGCCTTGCATAGTAGAACACAGTAAAATTTCAAAATTTGCCAATGATACCAGTCTTGAACGTGTGGCAAACAGTGAGGATGATACTAATCGACTGCAACAGGACTTCAATAGGCTAGCAGAATGGGCAGATGGAATTTAATATAGAGGAGTGTGAGGTGATGCACTTTGGCAGAAGGGCTAGGGACAAGCAATATAGGCTTAATGGCACAGGTCTAAAAAGTTTGTAGGGACAGAGCAACCTGGCAGTTAATGTGCAGATCTTTGAAGATGGCAGGATATATTGAGAGTAGTTAGCAAAGATATGGGATCTTTGACTTCATAAGTAGTGGTATTGAGCACAAAAGCAGGGAAGCTATGGTGAACCTTTATAAAGCTGTGATTAGGCCCTAACTAGAGTATTGCATCCAGTTCTGGTCACAATTTAGAAAGGATGCAAAGGTCCTTTAGAGGGTGGAGAAGAGATTTACCACAACTAGTTCCAGAGATGAGGAATTTTAGTTACAAGGTTAAGGTGGAGATGCATGGGGCAAAGGTGGTTGAGGGGAGATTTGATAGAGATGTACAAGATTATGACAGGTTTAGATAAGGTAGACAAAGAAGAGCTGCTCCTATTAGCTGATAGTACATAGATTAAAGGTTGTGGGCAAGAGATATGGGATGTGAGGAAAAACTTTTTTATGCAGTGAGTGATCGTGACCTGGAACTCACTATGAGGGTGACAGAAGCAGAGGCAATATATGATTTCAAAAGGGAATTGGATAGGCACTTAAGGGAAATAAACTTGCAGGGCTAAGAGGATGTTGGGGGGTGCGGGAGGAGAAAGGAGGGTGGATTGCTCTACAGAAAGCCAGCATAAATTTGATGGGCCAAATGACCTCATTCTGTGCTTTATGATTCCATAACTGACTTGTCCAGTCTTACTACTATAATCAAATGTGTCAGTGCTGCTGTGGGTCTCACTAATTCCCAAATTGCCAGGAAACATCAGAAATCATGGTGACTTTTTAAGTTCCAGAACAAAGAAAGAACAACAAAGAACAAAGAAAAGTCAAGCACAGGAACAGGCCCATCAGCCCTCCAAGCCTGCGCTGATCATATTGCCTGTCAACTAAAACATTTTGCACTTCCAGTGTCTGTATCCTTCTATTTCCATCCTATTCATGTATTTGTCAAGCTGCCTCTTAAACCCCACTATCGTACCTGCTTCCACTACCTCCTCTGGCAGCGAATTCCAGACACTCACTACCCTCTGCGTAAAAAACTTGCTCCGCACATTTCCTCTATAGTTTTCTCCTCTCACCTTAAATCTATGTCCCCTAGTAATTGACTCTTCTACCCTGGGAAAAAGCTTCTATCTACTCTGTCCATGCCACTCATAATTTTGTAAACTTCTATCAAGTCGCCCCTCAATCTCCGTCGCTCTAGTGAGAACAATCCGAGTTTCTCCAACCTCTCCTCATAGCTCCAGACCAGGCAGCATCCTGGTAAACCTCCTCTGCACCTCTCCAACGCCTCCATATCCTTCTGGTAATGTGGTGACCAGAATTGCACGCAATATTCCAAGTGTGGCCTAACCAAGGTTCTAAACAGCTGCAGCTTTTATACTCAATACCCCTGCCAATGAAGGCAAGCATGCCATATACCTTCCTGACTACCTTATCCACCTGTGTTGCCACTTTCAGTGACCTGTGGACCTGTACACCCAAATCCCTCTGCCCATCGATGCACTTAAGGGTTCTGCCATTTATTGTATGATTTCTGCCTGTATTAGACCTTCCAAAATGCATTACCTTGCATTTGTCCGGATTAAACTCCATCTGCCATTTCTCCGCCCAAGTTTCCAACTGATCTATATCCCGTTGTATCCTTTGACAATCCTCCACTGTCTGCAATTCCTCCAACCATAGTGTTGTCTGCAAACTTACTAATTAGCCCAGTTACATTTTCCTCCAAATCATTTATGTATACCACAAACAGCAAAGGTCCCAGCACTGATCCCTGTGGAACTCCACTAGTCACTGCTACCCTCTGTCTTCTGTGACCAAGCCAATTCTGTATCCATCTTGCCAGCCCACCTCTGATCCCGTGTGACTTTACCTTCTGTACCAGTCTGCCATGAGGGACCTTGTCAAAGGCCTTACTGAAATCCATGTATATAACATCCACTGCCCTTCCATCGTCGATCATCTTTGTCACTTCCTCGAAAACTCGATCAAGTTAGTAAGACATGACCTCCCCTTCACAAAACCATGCTGCCTCTCACTAATACGCCCATTTGCTTCCAAATGGTAGTAAATCCTGTCATGAAGAATCTTCTCCAATAATTTCCCTACCACTGGCTTAAGGCTCACTGACCTGTAATTTTCTGGATTATCTCTGCTACCCTTCTTAAACAATGGAACAACATTGGCCATTCTCCAGTCCTCTGGGACCTCACCCGCAGCCAGTGAGGATACAAAGATTTCTGTCAAGGCCCCGGCAATCTCCTCCCTTGCCTCCCTCAGTACTCTGGGGTAGATCCCATCTGGCCCTGGGGACTTATCCACCTTAATATTCTTCAAAATGCCTAACATCTCTTTTTTGATCTCAACATGATCTAGACTTTCTACACACTCTTCCCTAGACAAATCGACCGCTAAGTCTTTCTCTTTGGTGAATACTGATGAGAAATACTCATTTAGTATCTCTCCCATTTCTTCTGGCTCAACACGCAGATTCCCACAGAGATAAAAACAAAAAAACTGCGGATGCTGGAAATCCAAAACAAAAACAGAATTACCTGGAAAAACTCAGGTCTGGCAGCATCAGCGGAGAAGAAGAGTTGACGTTTCGAGTCCTCATGACCCTTCGACAGAGTTCTCGTTTCTTCTCCGCCGATGCTGCCAGACCTGCTGAATTTTTCCAGGTAATTCTGTTTTTGTTTTGACGCAGATTCCCACCTCTGTCTGAGCGGGCCTACCCTTTCCCTGGCTACCCTCTTGCTTTTTACATATGTATAAAAGGCCTTGGGATTTTCCTTAATCCTGGTTCCCAGTGACTTTTCATGACCCCTTTTAACCCTCCTGACTCTTTGCTTAAGTTTCTTCCTACTTTCTTTATATTCATTTGTTCCCAGCCTTCTAGCCCTTACGAATGCTTCCCTTTTCTTTTTGACTAATCTCACAATATCCTTCGTTATCCAAGGTTCCCGAAACTTGCCATGCTTATCCGTCATCCTAGCAGGAACATGCTGGTCCTGAATTCTTATCAACTGATGTTTGAAAGCCCCCACGTCAGTTGTTGATTTGCCCTCAAACATCTGCCTCCAGTCTAGATTCCTCAGTTCCTGCCTAATATTGTTATAATTAGCCTTCCCACAATTAAGCACCTTAACCCGAGGACTCCTGTTATCCTTATCCACCAGTACCTTGAAAATTACTGAATTATGGTCACTTTTCCCGAAATGTTCCCCCACTGAAACTTTGACCACCTGGCCGGGTTCATTCCCTAATACCAGGTCCAGTATTGCCCCTTCCCTAGTTGGACTATCGACATATTGTTTCAGGAAGCCCACCTGGATGCACCTTACAAATTCTGCACCATCCAAACCCCTAGCACTAAGTGATTCCCAGTCAATATAGGGAAAGTTAAAATCACCCACAACAACCCTATTGCTTTTACATCTTTCCAAAATCTGCATACATAACTGTTCCTCAATCTCCCGCCGGCAATTGGGAGGCCTATAGTAAACCCCCAACATTGTGACTGCACCCTTCCTACTCTGGAGCTCCACCCATATTGCCTCGCTGCATGAGCCCACCGAGGTGTCCTCCTGTTGTACAGCTGTAATATTCCCCTTAACCAGCAGTGCAACTCCCCCACCTCTTCTACATCCCTCTCTATCCTGCCTGAAACATCTAAATCCTGGAATGTTTATTTGTCAATCCTGTCCATCCTTCAACCAAGTCTCTGTAATAGCAATAACATCATAGTCCCAAGTACTAATCCAAGCTCTAAGCTCATCTGCCTTGCCTATTATACTTCTCGCATTGAAACAAATGCATTTCAGACCCTCAGCCCCACTTTGTTCAGTAATTTCTCCCTGCCTGCCCTTCCTCTTAGTCCTACTGGCCATATTCACTGGTTCCCAGTCATTTATTTTACCTGCTGACCTGCTGCTCTGGTTCCCACCCCCCTGCCATACTAGTTTAAACCCTCCCAAGTGACACTAGCAAACCTCGCCACCAGAATATTGGTGCCCCAGAAGAGATCCCACTGATCCAGATATCGGAAACCCTCCCTCCTACACCATCTGTTCAGTCATGTGCTCATCTGCACTATCTTCCTATTTCTAGCCTCACTGGCACGTGGCACAGGGAGTAATCCTGAGATTACAACCCCAGAGGTCCTGTTTTTTAACGCTCTGCCTAACTCTCTGAACTCCTGCTGTAGGACCTCGTCACTCTTCCTGCCTATGTCATTAGTACCAATGTGTACCACGACCTCTGGCTGTTCCCCCTCCCCCTTTAGAATGTCCCATACCCGATCAGAGACATCCTGGCAATATACCATCCTGGTGTCTCTTTCATGACTACAGAAGCACCTATCTGAGCCCCTGACTATAGAGTCCCCAATGACAATTGCTCTCCTGTGCTTTGACCTCTTCCCCCCCCCCACCCCCCAACTGAGCAACAGAGACAGCCATGGTGCCACTGCTCTGGCTACTGCTGAAGTTTTCCCCTGATAGGCCATCTCCCCCCCCCCCCCCAAAACAGTATCCTAAATGGTATACCTGTTAGAGGGGTACAGCCACAGGGGATTTCTGCACTGACTGCCTGCCCCTTCTAGCAGTCACCCATCTATCTGTCTGTACCTTGGGTGTGACCATGTCTCCAAAACTCCTGTCAATGATGCTTTCCGCCACCTGAATGCTTCTAAGTGCATCCAACTGCTGCTCCAACCGATCCATGCGGTCTGTGAGAACCTCCATCTTCCTATTAAAATCTTTATTACATTCAAATATTTGCTAAAATGTCAATTCTTAGTAGTTATGATTAATGAACATCAAAAGTAGTGTGCTGTTCTATTACCATTTGCAAGTAAATCTGATTGCAGTGGTGTACATTAGCCTTTCTGGAACAGTGCGGTCAGTACTCAGCATTGATAATTCAGGGTCCACCCAGCTAACCTTTAAGAAACACTTAAAACAATGGATGGTCACCGTGCAGATTCAAAGCTGCTTCAAATGTACTAGTTCCAGAGCGTTCTGTCTGTCAGTGGTCCCCAAGGAACCTGCCAAGATGAGTATGAATTCAGACCCGAGTGCATTGCCAACATGTGACATAATCCATTACCCTTCCATTATTTCTAAACATTCACTTTTAAAAGTAGTTTGTTATTTATCCGAATGGGCAAGAGTTGCAAATTTCTGGTCTTGGGTTCAGTGTTACTGGTGTTTCCTATGGCTACACGTGGCACTCTTGTCTCTGAGTCAGAAGGTTCAAGTCCCACTCCAAAAACTTAAGCTTGCCATGTTGGCTGACATTTCAGTCTAGCACTGATGGTATACTGCAGTTAGAATATTTCAGATGAAATATTAAACCAAAGCCCTGTCTGCCCTCACAGGTGAAAGTAAAAGATCTTCTGTGACTATTTTGAAGAGTTCTCCCTGGTGACATGGCCAATTTTTATTCCTCAACCAACGCTAATAAGCTGTCTGATCATTGTGATAATTGACCATCATGCTAACTGCAGTGACTTCAAAAGTCCTTAATTGGTTGTAAAGTGCTTTGGGACATGCTCAGATTGTGAAGGACCTATAGAAATGCAAGATGTGTTTTCTGCAAGCATCCCCTATGTTCAGCAGTTTACCTTTACTACTCAATGTATGGTCATGTGACAATGTTGTTCAGTCTCTGAATCTTAGCAGCTTAGTGGGTGAAAAAGAGAAGCCACATTTTATCTTGCCAGTTTTTTAAAACTGAAGACTTTACTGTGTGAGTCTGAAATCCTCCGATTTCTCTATTCCTCCTTTATATTTTGTAGCCTATATTTTCCATTCCTGTCCTTTACCAAGTGGATTCCTGGCATGACAGCAAAGCTGATACAAGCTTTGCATCTATGGGAAAGTCAACAATTGTACCAATGCGATCAGTGAAGCTCTTCAGTTTTTCTGCAACCATTCTTTGCTGGCAGAAGAGAATGTTGTTTCTAATTGAGCAGCAGTTTCTGTGGCAACAGTGATTGCTCCCAGTTTGGTGTTCTGACAAATGTCATAAAAACTCACTTAACTCCTCATCAAGGAACCATCTGGGGTTTTAGCACCCAATTTTGGGTCTAGGAGTGAACACTGTGGCTAACTGGTTCACCATCGTCTTACATCAACCAATTTCTCTAATCAATCCTTGATTAGGATATCCACAAACTGAGTGAAGAAATGAAACTTTTTTCTAAACCAAATCATTAAAAAGGTCAGCAAATCATAAACTATATAATGATTGCAAAACCATAACGTCAACATAAAGTGCATCAATAATTAGTAGCGACAAGTACCCAGCAATTTGAAAAATTAATGCAGTTACTCGACAAATACAGTTCCTTAACAAAACAAGTAGCAATGGCCTGTAGGCAAGTCAATAGTGTCACCATAAGTCAGCACTAATAGAATTACTATTATTATTGATATCAGTGTCCGAGGCAACTGCAAGTTGATGAGATGCTGGAAGAGTAACTCCATATACAGCTGACAAGTTAACAGCCTTGGAGAGTGAATCTACTGAATAAATTAAATTCTAGATGGTCAGCAATGTTCCAAAGCTTATATGATATAAGTTTACAAGAAGCATTGAGTCAATTTCCTTCTTCCTCTTAGATGTCAGTAGCTCATGAAGCAATGTCAACAAGCCCCTTCAGAAGCACATGGAACTTATGCTCTGCCTGAACTGCCTCCCCCAACTCCTACAGGGCCATGTCAGTTGTTTCTATGTTGTGCTTTCCAGAGAGCTCACCCTTGCTCTGCTAGTAACACAGCCTGCCACTATCAGTATCTTCTTTAGTCCTTACCACTAACACTCCCTTTGTCTTGTGTTCATGACATCTTTGTCAATCTATCCTTAGCTCCCACCTATCCCTAACCTTCTATCTTGCTTCACCTGCTCCACCTCCTCTTAAACAATATAAAATCCATTATATTTCTACTTCGCTTTAGCTCTGAGTCATACAGATTTGAAAGGTTAACTCAGTTTCTTTCTCCACTGATGCTGCCAGACCTACTGAGTTTTTCCAGCCTTTTATGTTTTTATTCTATATTAAAGTATCTCAGCTGGCTTAAAGCCCACCTTTCCTTATCTGAAAATTTTGCACTTGCGTCTGCTGTCTCAAGTACAACCTAATTTTTATTAACTTTATCCTCTGTCCCGGATATACTTTTGTACTTGTAAAGTTAAACTAATTACAACTGCTGGGTAAAAGTCACTACAGAAGATGAAAAAAAAAATCTTGCAACTCCAAAGAAAGGTAAAAGAATCAAAAGACGACAATGAAATAAATGAAACCAGAACATGCTAGAACTACTCAGCAGATCAAGTAGTACCTGTGGAGAGAAACAGAGTTAACATTTCAGGTTGATGACCTTTCATCAGAACTGGAAAAACTTAGAAATTAAATAGGATTTAAGCAAGTGAAAGGGGGAAGGGTAGAAAAAGAAAAGGCAAGGTTTGTGATGGGTGAAGACAGGAGAGATTAAATGACAAAAGAGTTGGTAGTACAGGGCCAAAGGGAATAGTAACGGGACAAATAAAGAAACAAAAGATATTTCTTGAGGTGTGAATGGCAGAATGAACAGCTATCACTGGAAAGCAAAAATAAAGAAACAAGAGTAAAACCAAAACCTGAAAAAAGACAATGGGTTAAGAGATTACAGGCTGAAATTGTTGAACTCAATGAAAGCGTCCTTCAACTGCTATAATCTACTGTAGACTATAGTAGTTAACTTCTTTTAAGAGCTGGAACAGGTGAGTTACTAATAGCCAGGACCATCTGCTAGGAGCCTGGCCTTCCAACCAGCATCATTCTCACATGCCCACCAGTGGTTCATACTCACACACGCTGTCACCCAACAATCTTTCCTCTGTCACTTTTGCTGAGCTGGTGTTTGAAAGCTATAGAATGAATGGTGTGTATACAATATGAAGCATGACATCATCAGATCCTGAGGGGTCTGCTTCATGCTGTTATGCCATATATCGGAGGACGTCAAGAGGAGAATAGTCTCCTAATGAGTTCACATCGCTTTCAGTAAGAAAGGGAAGAGCTTGATGATATGGCCCACTAACAATTAACACAAAATTCAAGAAAAGCAGACTACAATGATAAACCCTCAGCTAGCACAAGCTCACCTACTTCTCCAGCTCTGACACCATCTATGGCCTCCTAACACATGAACTGGATAGCTTTCCCTCTCATAAGCAGCGAGGGTATCTTGGGACCTGCAATTACCCCTTGCAACCATTATAGGCAGTCTTAAAAAAAGTTGTACTTATACAGTAAATTCAGGTGTCGCCTATAATTAGTTTGATTCGATACTACAATGCTGCCAGGTTTGGAGATGGAGTGGGACATTGTACTAATTCACGGGCAATGATTTACTTTAACAGCAAGAAGGGGAACTTGCAGTGCAACATAATATGGAAGTTAGAGATAGGCTTAATGCTTCAGGTACCTGAGTTGATGTGAACAGTTCCATTTCAAAAAGGAAAAGTATATTGGAGTTCTGTGCTACTTTAAATTAACCTTAGCTGCAGGATAGTCAAAATAATTCATCTTCAAAGAACACGTGCTGAGTCAACCTTCTGCCTGTGGCCACCTATGGTTTTATGAGGACCTTATAGAAAAGGAAATTCATTTTCCTTCACATTATTCTCTTCCATAGAAACAGAGATTCAAAAGCGACTTGCTTTGATTACTTAGTTCAGGCACCATTCTTGCATCAAATGACATGAAAAATGCCTTTGTGTTGACTATCATCAGTACTGGGGCACCACCCCCATCATCTGGAATTTCCTCCCATCCAACACTTGAGAGCCAACACAAATGATGGTTTGACGAGAACATCCTAGGAGGGGAAATCTCCAATCCATGCTCAAACTCTTCTCTTACCTGGTAGTACAGGAGTGCTTCAATGCCCAGGATCTGGAGATCTTCCTGTGCCAAGAGTGGAGTTTAAATCATCGCTGTACAAAAATCTTGGCTTTCAAAATGAGGTGATTGCACTGGGCCCTGAGCTCAGTGTAGTACGTGGTTTGTAAATGAAATTGCGCAATTAGAGAAGGCAGGTGTCAGTGTCTGTATCTAAGTGCTCTGTTGAAACCACAGGCTTATATGGATCAGTGGCTTTAAAGTTAGAAGTATAGGACGTCTTAAACAATTTTCAAACCACCAGAAATGTAAAAATGTTAATTTCTAATTAAAAAAAAACCTCACCTCAGGGGACCACAGTTATAAATGCTCTAACCCAAAAAGCACAAATGAAGAGACAGTGGTCAATCTTTTGCTGCTCAAGGACTAAGCATCCCAAATTAAAGTTATAACATAGGAAAATATGTGGGATGATGGAGAGGAAGCAAGAAAAAGGCATGGGGTCCAACTATAGAGGCCACACATTTTCTTTTGGAACACTAGCCTTAGTGCTTCACCTACCTATCTCATGTCCAATTGTATGACAGTCATCCTAGTTATATGTGGTTATTGAAAGGATAAGAATAGTATAGTTGCAATTAGGGTTAAGAATTAAAATTTGAGTTAAAGGAATTAAAAGTAGATTTAAAAACTGAACATACCAGGATAATTTTATGCAAAGTCTTGCACAATCATGGCACAGTAAAAGATAAGACCTATTTTCCAAAAAAGGAGGAATGTTGAAGTATTGGTTTCTACCCATCACACAGAAGTAGGATCCCTTGATTGCTTAGTGAGTAACTGCATTTGTTTCACAGATCAGGAAGGTCCTAGGTTTGATTTATGGGCAAGGCTAACCCAGTTAGCTTTTAACAATAGTGGAAGCATTCCAACCATCCAGTGTCCCTCTAGCTGGGGTAGTAGCAAAAAAAAAAACAGCATTCCTGTCCCTGATCACCTATCCAGCAAACATTATTGAAGATTCATGCTCGTCGACGTTAGGTGAGAACAAGTTCAGGCTTGGCTGCAATAATTTATGATGCCACATCGCTAATAAAACATACCATCTAGAATCACAAAGTAATGAAAAGCTAATGGTACCCAAAGAACCGTATTCTCACGTCTTCAGAAAGGTAGAAAAACTGTGGACAGGAGGAGGCTTGAACCAAAGAGAGGGAGTGAAGAAAAGTTAGCTGTTTGTAGTCAGGTTCATGTTTGAAGGACAGAGAATGAAAGCAACATTTTCACTTCCTTTCAAAGGAACAGTGAGGTGAAAGCTTAAATGTTTATTAAATACTAATATAACCTGATATTTGTCTACATTAAACAAGAGCATCTTTCAAAACTGCTTAATCAATGCCAAACAGGAATATGAAACATGCTTAACAAGGTGCCTTTTAAGGCAAATGGTACTCTATTTATACCAATAATGGTCTTGTGCTCAAATTTAAACTCAATTGAGTATAGTGTGAATAAAGGGTCAATTTTAAAGTAGAAGCCTGTATGTGTGCTACTTGACTTTGATTCAAGTATCTAAACAAGACATTTGTATTAGCAGAATATTTGTAAAAGACAATTCAATTTGGAGGGCAAAACAGCATCTCGGTATGTGAAAGCTACAATCCACGAATATATTAAAAAGTGCACAACATTCTACTAAATCAATCTATTAGCTTTTCTAGACAATTGCTTGAGCCATGTTAAAATGTCAATGGAAAACTTGCAAACACTAATCTAAACATTTGGGTAAGAAAAATCTTCAGGTTTTGCAGTGTTTATCGTTGTTGTGCAATTTTATTCCATTTTAAAATACAGTTAACAGATATATGAAAACCTTCCTGGAACTTATTCTGTTCCACAATAAACTCCAAAGCTTCAACAGTTATGTGGAATTTCCTATACACATGGCTATGAAGCTTGGTTTTAAAGATTCAATGCTGTATTTTGTATTTACTTTTAAGAAATGTAGTAGTTTTTGTAAACCATAAAGGTTTAAATTTTAAAAATGACCAAGTGTAATGACTACTTAAAAACCAGTGCTTTGATTAGCTGTTTTATGTCAACACTCGAAAACCTTCACATGACTTTATTTAATTTAGATTACTTTCCACCCAGTGAGTGCTTTTTAAAAAAAAAAGCATAAACTACAGCTGTCAATGTTACTGATCCAAATCCTTACTTTAATGTTAGCGTCTAGAGCATAAACATTGATAGAGACTTGGAAATCATGGTGTAAAAACATTGCAATTGCAAATACCAATCTTCTTGACAATATTTTCATTTCAATAATCAGATGACAGGGAAAACATTTTTTTCGTGAAAGCATCTGAAATCATTTGGGTTTTCAACACAGAAAAATGATGTCAGAATCAAGAATATCAGAATGCGGCAATATGAAGGAAATGGAGCAGACAAAAACTGATATTAACCCAAGCTATTCTCCTTCAGAATCTTTACACACCAAGTCTAAATTTAATGCCAGAAACAGTATGTGGCATCAATGGGGGCAATTTGGAATTGTTAAAAATGTACAACCTTTCCATATCACAGTAATTACTAACCATTAGAAATCAGTGGTGGGACTGAAATATATATATAAAAAAAATCCACATATCTGCTCAGTGCTTTAACCTATTTGGTTTTCATAATTTGAGATCCTGAATTGCAACATCATGACCAACTTAAGTGTTAAAAAACTAAACTAAATAAACTATGTGCAGATATGTACAACTTTGTACAGCAATAATTTTAAAAGAAAGCAAATAACAATTGTTAAGCAAGTGGTATCTCAGTAGCTACAGCACCAGAGCACTGGGCTCAATTAAGTTGAATCCCAGGCTTGACTAGAATTTGCATTTGGCTTCCCAATCATCAATGTTTCCAGTCTCCAGGGGAGAAAAGGAAAACTGAACACTTTCCCTGCATAGCTTGAGTGCCTCTCAGTTGAAGGGTAAAGGAGCAGCAGTGGCAGAATCCACCTGCTGATCTGTTTGATTTCAAAGGTTAAAGCAGACACTGCTAGGTCTGGAAAAATAGAGCAAGAGAAAAATATACAGGAGGAAAATAAGCCAAAACAAAAATAAATATGGCCACAGCACAGGTGCCAGAGCTCTACTCCGAAAACCAACTGAGCCTCAGGATCCAGACCCCGTTTTAGAAAAAAGCTAAATGGATTGAATATGGATATTCTTTGCAGCTTTTGCTTTTCATTATTGTTCACCTGACACAAAGTGGGAGCAGATATATATCCCAAAGTCTCTGTTGAGTTGGCCACTTTGAGATTTCCAAATGCACAAATATCCATCTTTCAAGATTCTCTTCCTGTTGAGGATGCACCTTATTTCTGCTTTATACTTCTCTGGAGCCCCACTATATTTGGGAGTGGGGTAAGGATGGGAAGAAACTAAGCAGATGACCCATTCTGTACCTATAAAACAATGTACTGCTCAAGCGATCCATTTTAACAAAAGTACATAGAAGAGAATTGCAATTAACAGTGCTCCCTTACATTTAGTTCAACTGCCTCCATGAGTACTAACAATATATTTGTTGATAGGAGTTTAAAAAAATTAAACAGAGATGGAGCTTGGATGGCATAATCAATCTAGTCTATAAGATTGTTATAGCTCTAGAATTCGGCATACAAACTCTCAGGCTTCTTTGACATGGACATTTGTACTTAAAAGGAAACAAAAAGGAAAAACAAAGAGGCCAGTTAAACTGGCCATTTTTCCCCCCATATTTCATTCTGAGGACATGGGACTTGACTAGGGATCAAGGCCAACTCAGTAGTCAATACAGCAGAATTTATAAGCAATCCTCTATTACTTTGTGCTGTCTTTATTTCTCCAGATAGTTCATGAACTATGCATTGGTCCTTTACATCCACACGAACTCCTCAGGAGTATCACTTCTCCAAACAGATTAATAGTTATCCTCTATTGTACCAGTTCTTTCAGGAGGTAGACATGGCTGGAGGGGCTCAGAGGAACTAAAGCCTGCAATGCTAGAGGTAGACTTCTTTCAACAGGTCTTTCCATGTTGTGTCCTGCACGCTTGGTAGTGAATTCTCTCCAGCATTCACAGTAACATTCGTTTTTGAGCATATGACCCTTGAAATCAACAGTCTATAGTCAGGTCAATAACATCCATGTCACTCTTGCTGTTTGCAGGATTACTGAACTGATTGTTGCCAGTGTCTGTAAAATGCGAAATTGAAATGTGTCAGCTAGATACAAAAATGTCTATAAAAGAAATTTATATAGTACCTTTCTCACCACAAGACATCCCAAAGCACTTTACAGACAATTAGTTACTTTTTGAAGCGTAGTAATGTAGGAAACGCAGCAGCCAATTTGCATACAGCAAGGTCCCACAAACAGCAGTGTGATAAATACGATAATCATTTCATTTGGTGACGTTGTTTGAGGGATAAATATTGGCCAGGACACTGGGGTAAACTCCCCTGCTTTTCTTTGAGATAGTGCCATGGGATCTTTTAAGATCACAGACGGGGCCTCGGTTTAACATCTCAACTGGAAATATGGCACCTCAGGCTCTCTTAAATACTGCACTGAAATGTCAGCCTAGATTCAGTGCTGAAGCCTCCGGACTGGGAGTTTAATCCACAACCTTCTGACAAGTGAGAGTGCTACCATTGAACCACAGCTGACACCTGTACAAAGTGAAAGGAGAAGTGTAGTATTCAATGATGTCAAAGTCAAAAATATTGTAGACGCTGAAAATCTGAAATATAAACAGAAAATGCTGTGAATACTCAGGTAAGGGAACATTGGTAAGTGCAGAAACAAAGTCAATAGGTAGAAGCTTGTGCTTTTGCTGGTGGTGAGCTTTGAGTCGGGAAGGGCAGGCACTTAGGCGGGCTGGTGGTATACCGGAATCCCTCCACCAGAATTAAGTTCTGGCGGGAAGACCCATGATCGTTATTCCCGCCCCATCAATTGAGGCCCCTAAGTGGCCAATTAATGATCATTTAACGGCTTCATCCTGCCCGCGCTGGTATTAGCCGATGTGGCATGCACAGCAGCCAAAACTGTGCAGCCAGCCTGTCACTTCCAGCAGTGGCTCCCCCTCCCATCTGCTGAGAGTCAGCCCCCTGCACTCCTTTCCCCACCACATTACTTACCTGAGGCCTGGGTCCCTCTGCAATCCTGGGGCTCTGGTGCCCATCCTTCTGGCGGTAGCCACGGCCTCCCCAGTAGCGCTGCTGAGCAGAGAGATGCCGGCCTCTGATTGGCTGGCAGCACTTAGTAGGCGAGGCTTCCGTCCTCAGGGCCTCAATTCCAGGGGGAGGCCCTTCGGTTTCACCATTGCCTGATTGGCATGTGGTTTGGTAGGCCTTCCCGAAAAAAAAAGAGGCAGCACGGATCTCTTGCTGACTCTCCAGCCTTCAGGTGAGACTCTCAGCGCCTCAAGATTTTGCCCAACATTTCAGGTCGGTAACATTTCATCAGAACTGGTCTAATTCCAGTATGTTAGAGCAGCAATTTAGCCAATCCCCCCCCCCCCCCCCCCCCCCCCCCCCCCCCCCCCCCCCCCCCCCCCCCCCCCCACCCGCCCCCCTGCCCCCCCTCCCTCTACAACCATGGCAGGCCTTCCGGTTTCTACTTACTAGCAATAAGAACATAAGAAATAGGAACAGGAGTAGGCCATTTGGACCCCCTCAAGCCTGCTGCTCATTCAATAAGATCATGGCTGACTTTCAGCCTCTGCTACACTTTCTTGCCTGATCCCCAAATGCCTTTATTCATTTAGTATCCAAAAATCTGTTGATCTCTCAAGAGCTGTGCATCCACAGGTCTCTGGGATAAAGAATTCCAAAGATTCATAATCCTTTGAGTGAACAAGTTGCTCCTCATCTCAGTTCTAATTGACTGATCCCTTATTTCAAGACTGTGACCCCTAATTCTAGGTTCCCCAGCCAGGGGAAATATCCTCCCAGCATCTAACCTGTCAAGCCCCTTAAGAATTTTATTGATTTCAATGGAATCACTTCTCGTTCTTCTAAATTTTAAGGAATATAGACCCAGTCTAGTCACTCTCTCCTCATAGGAAAATCCCCTCATCCCCAGGAATTACTCCAGTGAATCTCTGTTGCACTCCAAGGTAAGTATATCCTTCCTTAGGTATGGAGACCAAAATTGTATACAATACTTCACGTGTGGTGTCACCAATGCCCTATATAAGCTGCAGCAAGACTTTTAAAAAAAACTCTTGTACTTCAATCCCTTTGTAATAAAAGTTAAGGAACCATTTACTTTCCTAATTGCTGCTGTACCTGCATGTTAACTTTGTGATTTGAGTACAAGGACACACACATTCCTCTGAATACCAACATTTCCATTCTTGCACCATTTAAATATATATTCTGCTCTTTCATTTAATCAAGTGGATAACTTCATATTTCTCCACATTATATTCCTTCTGCCATGTTCTTGCCCACTCATTTAACCTGTCTAAATCCTTTTGCAGCTTCTTTCTATCCTCTTCGCAGTTTACTTTTATCTAGCTTTGCGTCATCAGCGAACTTGGTAGATTACACTCAAACCCCACATCTATGTCATTGATATAGATTATAAATGGCTAAGGCCCAAGCACTGATCCTTGATGCAGAGAAGGCTAAATCTCTTGATTACAGGGCAGTCAGCCTAACTGTGGCAGAAAGTATTTGAGACAATAAATCAGGAGAAAATTAACAGTCATTTAGATAAGCATGGGCTATTAAAGAATAGCCAGCATGGATTTAAGGGCAAATTAGTATTTGACTAATACTAAAGCAAAATACTGTGGATACTGGAAATCTGAAATAAAAACAGAAAATTCTGGAAATACTTAGCAGGTCAGGTAGCATCTGTGGAGAGAAACAATGTGTTAATGTTTCAGGCTGATGTCCTATCAGAACTAAGGAACAGAAAAGAGTTATGGCAAATTATGCTTTTTCAGACTGGAGGGAGGTACACAGTGGAGTTCCCGAGGTTCAGTGTTTGGGCCACTGCTGTGCTTGATAATAATTCATGGATTTGAGGGCAGAGGGCACAATTTCAAAATTTGCAAATTACACAAAACTTGGAAGTATTAAACAGTGAGGAAGACAGTAATGGACTTCAAGAGGACATAGACTGATGGCATGACTAGATGCATGGCAGATGAAAATGCAGAAAAGGGTGAGGTGGCACAGTTTGGTAGGAAAAATGAGGGGAAATGAAGCATAATTAATGGTACAATTTTAAAAGGGTGCAAGATAGATAGATCCAGGATACTTGTCCACAAATCTTTGTTAATAACCTACCCGCAACTTTCAAAGAGTTAAAAAAGTATATGAGGGTCCTGGGCTTTATAAAGGGAAATGAAGTACAAAAGCCAGGAAAATATACTGAACTCATCTGAAACACTTGTTCATCCCCAACTGGAGTATTGTGCCAATTCTGGGCACTACACTTTAGGAACAATGTGAAGACTTTGGACAGGGTACAGAAAAGAGTTACACGAATGGTTCCAGGGATGAAAGATTACAATTATATGAATTAATTGGAGAAGCTGGGGCTGTTCCCCTTAGAGAGAGGAGGCTATGAGGAAATTTGATAGAGATATTTAGAGGTATAGTAAATAAAGAAAAACTGTTCCCAACAGCTAAAGGGTCAATAACCAGAGAGCAGATTTAGGGTGATTGGCAAAAGAATCAGAGGTGACCTGAAAGAAAATGTTTACACGGTGAGTAACTAGGATTTGGAATGGACTGTCTGATAAAAGGTGGGTACAGATTCAATAGTAGTCTTCAAAAGGGAATTAAGGAGAAAAGAATTTCAGGGGTACAGAGAAGTGGGACTTTACTGGATTGCTCTTTGAAAGCCATTGCAAACAAGATGGGCTGAATAGCTGCCTTCTGTATTGCACTGTTCTATGATTTTAAGGCCTCATTTTAATATTCAGTTTGCTAAGTAAATTGACAATTACAAGCCTAAACTGGTTTGTAATTTTGTCACTGATCATAAAAGTAAACATTTCTTCACTTCCCCCAACCCCTGATTGCTCAGATAACTCTGCCAATGTTAGATTCATTTCAGCTCAGATAAATGTTATACAAACAAGCAAAATCTGCCTATCCAAAAAGGTAGGTTTTTCAACTACCCAATCATAATCTACATTAAAAAAGTATGTATCATCCACTTGAGCTTTCTCAGGAAAAGTTTTTTTCTGCAAAAAGCAGCTCCAAGACTTGGTGCCATTATGTCTAGATGCTAAATTTGATCTTCAGCCATGTGTCAGGGATCAGGGCCAACCAGAAGCCATCACTTATAAAAGAGAGGAAATAAAAGTTCAGTGTAGCCAGGTCAAGGTGGAGGCTTGAGTGGGCTGTCAATCAGTCACCCCAGACACTTCATAAATGTATCAGAGATCTGGGGCAGGTCTTCTTGAAAGAAGAAATGGACATGTCTCAGGGGAACTGAAGCAAGTGATTAAACAACAGTCTAAAGTTATAATCAGGAGATGGGTAGGAATTTATTCCTATCTCTCTTCCCCATTAAACCAATGCAATTACAAGGCAGCTGAAGCTGCTTCCCTCTTCTCAAACACAGCCATTGGATAGGTACAAATTGATAGAATGGAACTAAAATCCAGGGAGATTACAGAGATAGGATAGACCAAGGCCATAGTGGAAAATAAAAATAAGGAAGAGAATTTTAAAATATAGGCGGTATCGGATCAGGAGTTAGCAAGCAAGCACTGACAGAAGATTCTTCCATGAATCCAAAGTGGTTATTCATTTTCTTTTTGACTAATTGTCCTAATATATGACAGTTTATTAGTAAATTAGAAAAGGAGAGTAAAATTAGGAAAGGAGTGTAAAGGAGCAAGAAAATATGTTTCATTTTTTATGTCTTTCATTTTTGGCATCAGGATTTAAATTTTTTATTCATTCATGGGATGTAGGCATCGGTGCTATGCCAGCATTTATTGCCCATCCCTAACTGCCCTTGAGAAGGTGGTAGTGAGCTGCCTTCTTGAAACGCTGCAGTCCCTGTGATGTAGGTACACCCAGTACTGTTAGGGAGTAAGTTCCAGGATTTTGACCCAGTGACAGTGAAGAAACAGCAATATATTTCCAAGTCAGGATAGTGAGTAACTTGGAGGGGAACTTCCAGGTAGTGGTGTTCCCATGCACCTGTTGCCCTTGTCCTTTTAGGTGGTAGTGATCATGGATTTGAAAGGTGCTATCTAATGAGTCTTGATGAGTTCCTGCAGTGCATTTTGTAGATGGTACATGCGTCTGCGAATGTGTGTTGGTAGTGAAGGGAGTGACTGGGGTGCCAATCAAGCAGCTGCTTTGCCCTGGATGATGTCAAGCTTCTTGAGTGTTGCTGGAGCTGCACTCATCCAGGCAAGTGGAGAGTATTCCATCCAACTCCTGACTTGTGCTTTGTAGATAGTGGACAGATTCTGGAGGGTCAAGAGGTGAGTTACACACTGCAGGATTCCTAGCCTCTGACCTGCTCTTGTAGCCATTGTATTTAAATGGCTATTCCAATTCAGTTTCAGGTCAATGGTGACCCCCAGGATGCTGATATTGGGGAATTTAATGAAACAATAAAAGTTCTTCTGTCAGTTAAAATGCCAAGTCAAGTTGAACTCAAGTGTGCTCAACCCAGTTCAAATTGGGTATGGGGCTACAGCACAACTTCCCCCAATTTCACTTGGACACCACAGCATGACTGCTCTGGGAAACAGGAGTTAAGGGTGCTTTGAGATTGAGGCTAAGATACAGGTTGGGGCATGGAAAGGAATTATTTAGCATTAAGCACTCTCAGTACAGGAGGCGTTTGGTCGGGCACACTGGGTGTCAAAATGCTCCTCTTTCTAAATCTTACAAGCATTAAAATTTTCCTCGTCTTCCCCCACTGAAACAAGTCGAAAAGAGATCCCAAATGTGCTTACAGTTTGTGCTCATCTATAAATGGCCAATTATATCTCATCACTCAATCATGCTGAAGTCAAAGAAACCAACCTTCTAATTCCACTACTGAGTATTTAGGGCCAGAGTTCTTCTGAGGCTGTTTCTCTGGTTTTATTGGTGTCCAGCTGCCATCATCCTTAAATTGAACCTCAGTGGCATCTTCACACTCCTTTAGAATATCTAAAAACAGCCTAAATAAATTAAAAACAAACTTGCATTTATTCCTCATCTGTTCATTCTTTCTTGGCTGTCACCATCAGGTTAATTAAGCTTTGAAAAAAATAACAATTTTTTGTAGATTTCTCAATGCAGTGTAGATACAGACAAGGTACATGCATGACCTGAAGGTTTCACCCGTGTGAGAATGCTCCCACATTCAGGACTTTGATCAGAGGTAAAATGCAGACAAAGTCATCTGTTTGCATTGGAGGTCATTCTACATGACGGGCAGATCAACAGAAATCAGCGTGATAGGGATTCCTGCATGAGGTTGCCACACACACTATTGAAATCTGCAATTCTAGGCTTTCAAAAATTCTGCTTCAAACAAATTATTTTGTTTTACATTGTGTACTCCAATTGTCTCTCACCCAGTAACAGTAAATCCCTTACCAAATTACATACATTGAGTTCTACCTCTCAAAAATGGCAGTTCTACTAATTACTGAAGCCAGATGAAATGGTCATCATCATGGTGAGCAACTATAATAAAGACACATAAATCTGATATCTTGAGGTCAATGAAACATTCGCATCATAGGGCACATTATTCAATTGAGGCTTTTCTACAAAATCTAAGACCCTGGCGTTAGTAATAACATACTGAGCTAGACTGAGAACCAGCTGGAAGGCTATTGACAGGAAATAGTTGTAGCTGGACTTGGATCTGTTGAAGACTGACTGCCTGTTGTGTCCAGCAGGGATCAATGATGGGAACTGCTGTTCTTTATTTTTATTTTATGATTCCAATATAGCAGCTGGGGTCACGACCCACAAATTTGCAGATGACAGAGACTTGTGCGAGTGTCAAGACAATGGTGGACTCCTACAAGTCTTGCAAATCTCTGTCTGAGGATTGGCAAATGATGTTTAACTTACAAAAATTCAGTTTTATGCATGTGGGGCAGGGCGAATAATGAACATGCAAATGCCCATCAGGTAAAAGCAGTAAAGTCAGTGAGTTGAGAGAAAGCATGACAGACAGACAGAGATCTGGATGTTCTAGCACAGATTTATTTTTATTCATTATTGGGATGTGGGTGTCATTGGCAAGGCTAGTATTTATTACCCATCCCTAATTGCTCTTGAAAATGTGATAATGGGCTACCTTCTTGAAACTGCTGCAATCCACAATGCTGTAAGTAGGGAGTTCCAGGATTTTGACCCAGCAACATTGAAGGAGTGGTGATATGTTTTCAAGTCAGGGTGGTGTGTCGCTTTGAGGGGAACTTGCTGATGGTGGTGTTCCCACATGCTTGCTGTCATTGTTCTTTTAGGTAATAGAAGCTGTGGAAGGAGGTGTCACTTGGCGAGCTGCTGCAGTGCACCTTGCAAACAGTACAACTGCTACCATTGTGCAATAGCGGTACAGGAAGTGAACTGGTAATGTGACGGACGGCATACTGATTAAGCAGGCTGTGTTTTCTTGGATGGTGTTAAGCTTCTTGAATGTTGTTGGTGCTACAATCATCCAGGCAAGTGAGAGGTATTTCATCATACTCTTGACTTGTGCCTTGGGGAATTAAGGAAAGACAGTCTCGCCATAGTATTCTCAACCCTGACCTGTTCTTGTAGTAATAGTATTTATATGACTGGTCCTGTTACACTTTTGGTAAATAACGATCCCCAGGATGTTGATGGCAAGGGATTCAGCAATGATAATGCCACTTAACATCAAAAGGAAAATGGTTAAATTCTCTATTGCTGGAGATGACACTTGTGTGGCTCAGGCCTCTTATTAGAATATGGAGTTGGAGTCCAGTTTTGGCTTCTTCATATGATAGGTGATAGAGAATTTGGAAAATGTTAAGAGATGGGTCACAAGGTTAATTTCCAGTTTGAACCACCTTAGTTATCAGTCAAGATAGGCTAAGAATTGGGGCTTAAGGGAAGAACAGACAGAGGCAACTTGATCGAGGCATAAGATGAAGGGACTAGATTGCATTCAAGTAATTGTTTTATTGAACTAAATAGGTTTGGGAGGACCAGGGGATCTCAATTTATACAAGGCCAGAATTAGGACAGATATCTGGAGGTGAAGAGAATAGTGGACCTCTAGAACAGACTGCATGCTCATGCAGCGGAAGCCGATTTGCTGAACTCCTTCAAGCAAGAGCCGTACCAGGTTCTGGCTGGTGCAGAGACCACTTTGTACAAAAGATAGGTGCTGCATGACAGGACAAGAGTAAATTCCTGAACTTATTTTGACAGCCTAAAGCAGGATTGGAGAGAAATTTTTCCAGATTTTTTCTTCTGTCCAAATTGCCCTTGGCTTTTATCTGACTTTGCTTGTCTCCTAGGAGATCACATGCTTTCAAGTGGGGGATGGCGTCTATATATTATGATGTTCACAGCATTGCAGTTGTGAGGAGCAGGTGGATGGACCAGAGGGTCTTTCCCTGACTGTCGTTGTTTATATAACAGGAACACCAATAGCTCCCCTTGAGATATCCCAATTTTTTCACTGGAAGTAAATGATTTAGCATAATTCTACGCTATTTATTTTAACTTTTTTGGTTTCAAAATGAAGTAGTTCAGGCTTAAAAAGACCATAGCAGATTTAGCCAAATATCTAAAAAGATTTCCACAAATCTCCGTTCTTCCGGTTTACATTATTTTGAAAAAGTTTTTAAAAATACAATAGGCTGCTAACTCCAGATACGGTGTGGCAGTCATCATTTTTTTTGGAGGTGGAGCAATCCTTCTTTGATGAAGATATATGCACAACGTCATTAGTAATTTCCTTATACAACTAGGATGTCAGGAAGAAAAAAAGAAGAGAAAACAGGAATATTGTTCAAATAGACAATTTGGTTCAACAAAATAGGTCAGGCAAAACCAGAGAATTTGATTTCAAATTATGCAAGGCCAGACTAGATTAGATATCTGAAGCTGGTTCTTTACCCAGAGAACGTTGGATCTTTAGGGCAGAATGCCTGTGTTCCCATCTAAGTCACACACCACTCTGACTTGGATATAAATCACTGTTTTCTTTGTCATTGGGTTAAGACCCTGGAAATCTCTACATAACAGCACTGTGGGAGTATCTTCACCACACGGATTGTAGCAGTTCAAGGGAAACTAGGAATGGGCAATAAATGCTGACCTTGCCAACGATGCCCACAGCATGCAAATAATAAATTTAAAAAAAATCTGGCCCCTCAAAGATACTACCTTTAGTTAGTTTCCACCAAAGATAATCATCAGATCTGTAGGCGACTTACAAGAATTCTATTATTCTGGAGGGGGGCACACAGCGGAAGATTTACAATACCAAGTACTTAACACATTACTGCTTATAAAACCAGCACCATGCACTGCGAATTGACTAACCAAAAGTGGAATAAATCAAAGGACGAAGGTGGTCAGGCTTTTGTCTTCATTCAAAGATTAATGATACTTTTGAATTAATCCACATTTTTTCATTCAAAAACATTGGGAATATTTAACTTGGCCCATGGGGACTGGGTGCAGCGAATATCAGAAAAATTGGCAATTACAGAGCATGCCCATAAACTAACTTGTCTGATTTGTCCATTACTCATCACTATCCCCTTTTTGTTTCCAGCATCTCTCCATGGGGATTGCGATGAAGTAGCTTATGATAAATATAATGTTGTACTCAGAAGCCTCACTTCAACTGATCCAAATCTTCCCCAGCTGAATCTCGCTTCCCAGCCTTCTCCATTTTGCACCCTTCACCAAATCAAGCTGGATTAGATATGCTTTGTCCAATTGCCTGCTGACATGAAGCTGGTCACGCAAGTAGTACAGACTGTTTGGACAATGAGAAGATGCACATACAATATTAACATTTTTTTTTGGGTGGGGGTGCAGGCAGAACTTGGTTTGTTATTTTATTTGACTGTCTGGATAAATGTATATTGTAAATCCATAGCCTCATTGGAAATTGCATTTACGTAAGTCTGTAGAATAATACTCACTGGTCTACAAATAACAGTTCATAAGGAGCTGGCTTGTCGCAAACAGGACACATCCACGTAGGCTTTTTCTCATTCATCTGGATATAAAGCACTGCATCAAAACACTGTAAGTGTGTGCAGGTAATACCACGACAGGGAACCGAAAGCCGCATCTTGCCAAGCTGTTGAGTAACGACATTGGAAAGTTAGATTATTAGTGTATATAATATAAAATGCTTCCAAAGTCCAATAAATGCATTTTTGACATTGCGAAGAACAAATTGCACTGACACTTAAAATTTCTGTTGTGTTGCAGTGTCATTATTTAACTGAAACTTTAATTGATGTCTTTTTGATATTAATATAGATGGTACAACTCCACCTTAAGGCACATTATAATGGCATCAAGAGAGTGTGACTCAGAGTAAGACCACTGACCTCAAGGGCTTGTACTCTTCAATTTACCTTAGGTTAATATGCTAATTCTCTTTCTTTAGGCCTATTACAATTTATTTGGAAAATGGAAGCCTGTATTTTGATAACATCACTGTTTTCAATTACAAAATGATGCAGGGTTTGACAGAGTAGATAGGGAGAAATGGTTTTCACTGGTAAGAGGATTGGTAACTAGAGGTACTAGATTTAAAATAGTAGGCAAAAAAGGAAGGGTGGAGATTTTATGATGATCTGGAATACACAGACTGATAGCATAGTGGAAGCTGATTCAATAGTTCCAACGGAAATTGGATGGCTACATAAAATTTAAAAAAGCTGGAGGGCAATGGGGAAAGAACAGCAAGTAAGACTAATTGGTAGCTCTTTCAGGGCTGGCAGAAGGACAATTGGTGTTAATTCTATGATACACATATAGTAACAACGTGTGTAACAATAGGATATAGTTATTCATTTATGAATATTGCTACATACAATATAGTATGGAAATACATTTATGCATGTTGTTACAGCCTGAGCTCCATTACTGAAGAACCTGAGAATATTCATATCATATTGTGCATTGAAAACTAGCTCCATACATTCAGAAACTGAGTACAGACTATGACAGCAATTTCCAAAGAACCAACAAAATTTGGGTTATTGACTCTAGAACAGAGGCTTATTCTGAAAAGTGCTGTAAAAGAATAAACATACTTATCCAATAGAATTCACAAAATTGCTGCAGCATGCACCTGGTTTACCGTAGCTTATGTGAAATTAGAAGCAAAGCAGATAAACCAACGGATCAGTTCTAAGCTTTGCAGTCCTGCCACATCCAGTTGTAAATGGTAGAGGACAATTAAACAACTCACTGGAGGAGGCAGCTCCACAAAGGTTCCCATCCTCAGTGATGGGAAAGCCCAGCACATCACTGCAAAAGATAAGGCTGAACCATTTGCAACAATCTTCAGCCAGAAGTACCGAATGGATGATCCATCTCAGCTTCTCTGGAGGTCCCCAGCATCACAGATGCCAGTCTTCAGTCAATTCGATTCACTCCATGTGATATCAAGAAATGGCCGAAGGCACTAGATACTGAAAAATGGGCCCTGACAAATTCTGGCAATAGTACTGAAGACTAGTGCTCCAGAATTTACCACACTGCTAGATAAGCTGTTCCAATACAGCTACAACACTGGCATCTACCTGGCAATATGGAAAGTTGCCCACATATGTCATGTACACAAAAAACAGGACAAATCCAACCCGGCCAATTACCGCCCATCAGTCTACCCTCGATCGTCGGTAAAGTAATGGAAGGGGTCATCATCAATGCTATTAAGCAGCACTTACTTAGCAATTACCTGCTCACTGATGCTCAGTTTGGGTTCCGCCTGGACCACTCAACTCCTGACCTCGTTAGAGCCTTGGTTCAAACATAGACAGAAGAGTAGAACTCCAGAGGTGAGATGAGTGTGCCTGTCCTTGACATCAAGGCAGCATTTGACGGAGTGTCGCATCAAAGAGCCCTAGCAAAACTGGAGCCAATGGGAATCAAGGGGAAAACTCTCTGCTGGTTGAAGTTATACCTAGCATAAAACAGTGTCAAGTTTCTTGAGTGTTGTGGCACCGTCCAGGAAAAAGCAGCCTGCTGGATTAGCACCACATCTACAAACATTCACTCCCTCCACCACCAACGCACAGTAGCAGCTGTGTGTACCATATGCAAGATGCACAGCAGGGATTCACCAAGGCTCCTGAGACAGCACCTTCCTATGATCACTACCAGCTAGAAGGACAAGGGCAGCAGAAAGATGGGAACACCACCACATGGAAATTCCCCTCCAAGTCACTTACCATCCTGACTTGGAAACATATCATTGTTTCTTCGCTGTCGCTGGGTCAAAATCCTGGAACTCCCTTCCTAATAGCACTGTGGGTATACCAACACCACATGGACTGCAGCGGTTCAAAAAGGCAGCTCACCACCACTTTCTCAAGGGCAACTAGGGATGGGCAATAAATGCTGGTTTGGCCAGTGAAGCCCACATCCCTTGAATGAATAAAAAAAAACTATACTCCGTGCATTCACATACATGCATAGTAACCCTGATTTGATTTTGTTACTTTCTCCCTCAGCCCGACTTTACCTATTAGCACTAGTATATAGAATAGTAAGCTATCTGTCCCTCCCAGTATTTTGTGCACCCTGGTATTCCTCTCTAATGATATTCCTCTCTTGGTTCCCACACCCCCGTCTATAGTAAATAAGATTGGGGAGTTGCAAGCACAGATTACCATGTGGAAATATGATGTTGAAGGAAGGGCAGAACTGGGTGTTAAATATTCACAGGTACAAGGTATTCAGAAGAAACAGGAAAGGAACGAAAGGAGGGATGGGAAAGGAGGAGGGGTGGCGGTGTTGGTTAAGGAGAGCATTGCAATGCTGGAGAAAGAGGATGTCTCAGAGGGTTCAAAGACAGAATCAATTTGGCTACAGCTAAGGAACAAATAGGGTGCAAATACATTGCTCAGTGTAGTTTACAGACTCCAAATAGCGAGAATAATGCAGAAGAATGAATCTACAGGGAAATTACAGAGTGATGCAAGCATTATAGAGTAGTTATAAAAGGGTGACTTTAATTACCTGAATGTAGACTAGGACAATGGTAATGTAAAGGATGGAGGAGCAAAAGTTCCTAGATTGTGTTCAGGAGAATTTTCTACAGCAGTATGTATCCAATCCAACAAGAAAAGATCTGGTTATTGGAAATGAGGTGGGCCAAGTAGATCAAGTGTCAGCAGGTGACCATTTAGGAGGCAGTGATCATTGTATTGTATGTTTTTGGATGATGATAAAAAAGAAAGGTAGGCAATCCAGAGTAAGAATAATTAACTGGACAAGAGCTGACTTTGATGGGGCAAGAACGGAGCTGGGCCAGATAGACTGGAATGAAAGACTGGCAGAAAACTGTAGCTGAACAATGGGCTATCTTCAAAAAAGAATTGGTTTGGGCACAGTCAAGGTATATTCCATCAAAAGGGAAAAGTAGGGCTAAAAAATCCAGAGCTCACTGGATGAGAAAGCAGATTGAAATTAACTAAAGAAGAAAAAGTGGGCACTTATGATAGGTGTCTGGTAAAAAATACAATTGAGAACCAAAAGGAGTACAGAAGGTTCAGTGGGGAGATGAAAAAGTATATTAGAGAAGCAAAGAGGGATTATGAGAAAAGACTGTGAGCCAACATAAAGGGGAATCCCAAAGTGTTGTACAGACATATAAATAGGAAAAGGGTGGTAAAAGGAGCAAAAGGAGGGATAGGGCCGATTAGGGGCCTAAAAGGGAATTTTCACATGGACAAAGAGGCCATGGCCGAGGTATTAAATTAATACTTTGTATCTGTTTTTACCAAGGAGGAAGATGCTACCCAGGCCATGGTGACAGATGAGGAAACTATCACTAGAAGAGCTCAAAATTGACAAGGAGGAAATGTTGAATAAGCTGTCGGCACTTCAAATTGACAAGGCATCGGGACTGGATGAGATGCATCCAAGGTTGTTGGAAGAAGTGAGAGTAGAAATTGCAGGCGCACTGGTCATAATCTTTCAGTCTTCCCTAGACTCAGGGGTGCTGCTAGAGGACTGAAGGATTGCAAACATTACGCCCTTGTTCAAAAAGAGTTGTAAGAATACGCCCAGCAATTACAGACCAGTCAGTTTAACTTCAGTGGTGGGCAAGATTCTAGAAACAAGTATTCAGGATAGAATTAGTAGTCACATGGAAAAATATGGGTTGATAAGGAAGATCCAGCATGGATTTCTAAAGGGGAAATCATATTTAACTAATTTGGACTTTTTTTGAAGAGGTAACAGAAAAGGTTGGTAAGGGTAATGCTGTTGATGTGGTGTACATGGACTTTCAAAAGGCATTTGACACAGCACCACACAACAGATTTGAGAAAAGTTATTGCTCATGGAATAAAAGGTAGCAATGTGGATACAAAATCAGCTAAAGAATAGGAAGCAGAGAGTTATGGTCAATGGATACTTTTCAGGCAGGAGGAAGGTGTGTAGTGGAGTTCCCCAGGGGTCGGTATTGGGACCTTTGCTTTTCCTGATATACATTAATGATCTAGATCTTGGTGTGCAGGGGACAATTTCAAAGTTTGAGGATGATACAAAGCCTGAATGTGTTGTGAACTGTGAAGAGGACTGTGTGGAACTTCAAGAGGACACAGACAAGTTGGTCGAGTGGTCAGATAGGTGGCAGATGAAGTTCAATGCAGAGAATTGTGAGGTGATGCATTTTAGTAGGAAGAGCATGGACAGACAATATAAAATAAGGGATGAAATTTTGAAGAGGGTCCAGGAGCAGAAAGACTTAGGTGCATATGTGCATAGATCATTGAAGGTGGCAAGACAGGTGGAGAAAGCAGTTAATAAAGCATATAGTATCCTGGATTTTATTACTAGGAGCACAGAGTACAAGAGCAGGGAGGTTATGCTGAATTTATATAAAACACTCGTTAGACCTCATCTGGAATATTGTGTACAGTTCTGGGCAGCACATTATAAGAAGGATGTGAACATACTGGAGAGAGTGCAGAAGAGGTTTACAAGAATGGTTCCAGGGATGAGAAACTTCAGCCACGAGTATAGAATTGAGAGGTTGGGTTTGTTCTCCTCAAAGAGAAGGCTAAGAGGAGATTTGATAGGGGTGTTCAAAATCATGAGAGGGCTGGACAGAATAGATAGGGAGAAACTGTTCCCGCTCATAAAAGGATCAAGAACGAGAAGGCACAGATTTAAAGTGATTTGCAAAAGAAGCAGATGTGACATGAGGAAAAAAACTTTTCCACACGAGTGGTTTGGGTCTGGAATGCACTGCCTGGAAGTGTGGTGGAGGCAGGTTCAATCGAGGCATTCAAGAGGGCATTAGATAATTATTTGAATAGAAAATATGCAAGGGTACAGGGAAAAGGCAGGGCAATGGCACTAGGTCATAATGTTCATTTAAAGAGACAGTACACACATGATGGCCAAATGGCCTCTTTCTGTGCCGTTAAAATTCGGTGATTCTGCCTCTCCATTGCTCTTTCTTCCTTTAAGATGCTGTTTAAAATCTACCTCTTTGACAAAACCTTTGGCTATCTACCCTAATATTGCCTTGTGTGACTAGGCATCAAATTTTGACTTACAACCCTCCTGTTACATTTTATGTTAAAGGTGCCAAATAAATACGTTGTATCATGTTTTTAAGCATAAATATGAAACATTATTCTGCCAGTTTGACCTAGTCTTTCTTCAGAGTCAAAGATTCAAGCCTCATCCTAAGATTCAAGCAAACAATGTAGGCATGTGCAGTGGGTAGCAATATCACATTGTTGGAAATGCTGTCGTTTGGGTGATTCCATTGATTGTGTAGATGCTAACCCATTCCAATGGTTATGTAGATTATAAAGATAACAAGGCAGGATTTGAAGACTACATAGTTCATCCAATATCTCGCTACATTCCAGCTTCAATCAGCATCAAAGCTTAAATTAACTAGTCAATTATCCAAATGCTGTCTGTGGGATCTTGCTGCATACAAATTGGTTGTTGCAGTTACCTATACAATAGCTATTTCCTATAAATGAAGCTTTTTGAAATGTTTAGAACCAAAGCACATACAAACATATTCCTGATTTAAGTCAAACGAAGCTGTGATGAAATGAAATAGTCTTTGCAAAAAGCAGAAACAACATTCACAATTATTAATTTTTAAAAATCAAATATGTTTGATGATATTTTTTTCAATTTTTAGTAGTGGGAGAATTTGAGATTTACTATTCTTTTACAAGTCTTGTGAAAATATTCTGCAACAGTATAGGAATACTTACACTACACATAAGAGAAACACGGAGGCCTGTGGTGGTAACATCATTGTCGGGTTCCAGTCGAAGCTTTTTTCGAACTTTAATGTAAAAAGGATGATTTCTGTTACCAAAATTATACCACCAGATACATATTGATGTAAAACAATACTAACAATAACTTTGATCTTGCATTCAGAAGATATACTACTTGGAAGAAGAATCATGAATTTGCAACTTTTTGAATCTTTGTAAATCTTTAATCTAGCACACAGAAATCATATAGCACAGAAGCAGACCATTCAGTCCATTTTGCCCATGCCAGCTCTTTGAAAGAGTCTCCTTTAGTCCCAAATGCCTGTTCTTTCCACACAGCAATTTTTTTCCTTCAAGCTTATTTACAATAAAAAGTTACTACTGAACTTGGTTTTCAGACAGTGCATTCCAAAGCACACAAAGATATTTGGACAAAAATTACCCATTTACATCATTTGTTGATGTTTATCATGTTAAGCAACTGGTAACTTATCTAGTATGAGACACCAACCCCAGCCATTCAATTCAATTGATAAGTTTAATGCAGCTTTGGATTTGAGCTCAAAAACTTAGCTTGGGAGACTGAACATTCCCCTTCAGAAGAGAGTGGCAAATGTACTTGACCACGAGGAGTTACCTTGATCTACTATTTTCTTTATTCTTTCATGGGACCTGGGCATCACCGGCAAGGCCAGCATTTGTAGCCCATCCCTAAATGCCACAAATGAGTACCTTGCTTGATCATTTCAGTGGGCTGGTAACAGTCAATCACATTGCCGTGGGTTTAGAGTCACATGTAGACCAGAACAGGTAGGGATGGCAGATTTCCTTCCCTAAAGGGCATTATCAACCAGATGGGATTCAATAACAATTGATATAGTTTTATACTTACCAGTACTGAGCCTAGCTTTCAATTCGAGACTTACCACTACAGCAGAATCTCCCGTTATTATGCAACTTCTGTTTAGGAAGCTCCAACATGTTAATGGTATGTTAAAATTTCTAAGCTTCAACTTCAAATTTTAGAAGTAATTGAAATTAGTCAAATAAGCACCTTATAACATGGTCATTGCCTGCACATCTCAAAGATAAGACTGCCGAGCCAGTGACCAGCATGCTCATTAAATGATGGGAACTAGTAAGTAAAACTTGAATATATTATCCCATTTCTGGCAAAACATTCAGCGGAGTGGTTTAGAAAAGAATGACCATGCTTCCTGTTTTAGAGAAGCAAAGGACAGTAAGCAATAACATGTTTCTCCCCTATCAGCTAACAGTTTACTAACTCCCACAACAAGACACAAGAATTAGGATCAGGAGTAGGCCATTCGATCCCTGGAGCCTGCTCTGTCATTTGATAAGATCATGGCAACTCCACTTTCCTGTCATCTTCCCATAACCCTCAACTCCCTTGCTGATCAAAAATCAATTAATCCTTGAATACATTCAATTACCTAGCCTCCACTGCTGTCTGGGGAAAAAGAATGCTACAGACTAACAACTTTCTGACAGAAAAAGAATTCTCCTTACCGCAGTGTTAAAATTGTGGCCCCTAGTTCTAGTCTCTCCTACAAGAGGAAACATCCTTTCAGCATCCACTCTGTCAAGTCTCTCAGGATCTTATGTTTCAATAAGATCACCTCTCATTCTTTTAAACTCCAATGAGTTTAGGCCCAACCTATCCTCATAACTCCTTCATCCCAGGAATTAGTTGAGTGAGCCTTTTCTGAACTGCTTCTAATGCAATTATATCCTTTCTTAAGTAATGAGACCAAAATTGTACTCCAGATGCGGTCTAACTCAGGCCTTGTACAGTTGCAGCAACACTTCCCTACTTTGATACTCTATTCCTGTTGCAATAAACACCAACATTTGCCTTCCTAATCACTTGCTGCACCTGCATACCAACATTTTGAGATTCATGTAACAGGACACTCAGATTCCTCTGTAGAGTTCTACAGTCTCTCTCCATTCAAATAATATACTGCTTTTCTATTCTTCCTGCCAAAGTGGACAAGTTCACATTTTCTCACATTATACTCCATCTGTCAAATTTTACCGACTCCCTTAACCTATCTAAATCCCTTTGTAGGCTCTTTGTCCTCTTGACAACTTACTTTCCTACCTAAGTGACATCAGCAAACTTAGCTACCATACATTTGGTCCCTTCATTCAAGTCATTGAAATAGAACAATCACTTGTTTGAATATATCATAATTCAACTATTATATATGAAAAGCCACAATATTGGCACTCTCAGAAAAACTACTTACTTAATTCCCTGGAAATTTCAGAAGCTCTAGTTTCATTTGCCTGAAGTTTGTGCAGTAATTCTGCTACAATGTGTTGCTTTACCAGGTACAAAACCACAGAATACCGCTAAAAGAAATAATCAAAGAGAAACAGTTAAATTCAATGGGCAGATACAAACCTCCTTCAAATCAAATGCTCGTGTGGATACCTACATAACAAAAACTCACACTTATAATTCAACTCTCAATACATTATTTTAAGGAATAAAACGTTGGTTCTAAATGGTCACATATAGAGTGCAATGAGGGTTTTACCTTGGCAAAATGTCCCCAAAATATATTTAAATAGTTAGCTCCACGAGATGTCAAATTGAGTAGTGGTGTGATATCAATGGGTCGACATGGCCTTTTCGGTTCTACTCCAGGTTTATTTGATGAAAAGTAACTCTTAAATTAAAAAAAAATACAGAAGGTTAAAAACTTTTGGTAATAAAATTCAATGTCAATCAACATCGCAAGTTTAAACCATCGAAGATAATTCTGGCCTTCAAAGTGTTCAACCTAAAGCTAAAGAGCCTTTTGTACAACATATTCACAATATCTCAAGCTTTTGAGGAAACATCACAAAATTTCAAAGTTTTCTCAGGAGAAAATATTCTTCTTCACTCATATGGAGGGAGGCAAAAGCAACAGGAAATTAAAAGCTTTTTATTTCTGATTCAGGAGCATAAAAATAACCTCAGGAACAGAAATCTCAACTATAAATTAGTAAATTTGATTCAACTATGCTAGTGTTCATGTCTCCTTGCACCCAATCCAATTAGCATATCCTTCTATTCTAACCAGGGGTCAATGAATGACCAGAAAGAGATCTTGACAGCAACAAAATGGGATGTGGAAAATAACAGAATAGCTTGGTCAAACACTGTTCTTCAAAAACAAAGGCTAGAATTTTTACCTTGCCGGGCGGGCGCACGCCCGAATGAGTGTTAAATGACGCGCGATGACGTCGGGCGAGTGCCCCAATGTCATTGCGCCACATTTTGGTCGGCAGGCATGTGCGGGAGTCAGCAGCCCGCCATCATTTCGGTTGGTGGGCAGGTGAAAAGACCGAGTAGCCTTTGCATCTTTTTTTAGAAACCTCATCCACGGACGGGATGAGGTTTCCAACAGCAATTTAAAATAAAATTGTAATCTTAACTTTTCATTAATAACATGTCCCTGTTCATGTGACAAAGTCACATGAGGGGACATGTTTTATAATATTTTAAAAATCTTAATTTTTGATTTTTTATATCTTCAGCTCCTTAAGGCAGCTCCGGACTGTTGTAAAGAACATATCTTTTTACTTTCCATTGGACTGTGAAATAAAATTACAATGGCTGCAGTTTGAAAGACATGTCCAGTGGAACAGGATGAGATATATATACAGAATGTGTCATGAAAGACAGGATGGTGCCAGAAAGGAGTCCTGGACCAAGGGAGCTGTCTGGCAACAGCGTTTTAATTGGCTCCTGACCAGGTGATCAGATTTTGTGTGAGGGCAGTGAAGCTGAAGAGTTCCTAGCCTGAAAGGAACTCCTGTCAAGAAGCAAGGGGGAAAATCACTGTTAGAGACATTGAAAGGCAAGTGCTCAACCAGTGAACTAAATACTGAAAGTGCTGGAAGACCACCTCGTGTCATCGACAAGAACTGAAAGGAATTTAGAAGACATCAATCAAAATCAACCCATCAGATCCTGTATTCCGGAATTGGTGCTGTTGAACTGTTTTATCCCACCCTTAAAATCCATGTTTTTCTGTGTGTATGTATGTATATCTAGGTTTAAGGGGGTACAGTTTAAGTTATAGTGTTATAAGTTAGCAGTTCATATTTCTTTCTTTTGCCACTGTTTAACGACAGTTTGTTCAATAAACAGTTACATACTTATTAAGTTTACCTGGTGCTTGTATTCTGTTAACCTAAATTAAACAGTTAGGGGTAGAATTGGGCCAATCTGGTGGTTTGGTCAAACTTTTCACACTTGTCACAGCTCAAGGAACAGTGGGGCTTGACATTACAGTGCACTCTTAGGGAGTCATAACAACACTGCAATACTCTGACTTCAAACTCCATTCCCATTCTGTTCTCAAAACTAAACTCTTCCATGAAACCAGCCTCCTATTCTCAATTGTTTTCTGACCAACTCTTTCCCTGGGCCAATGCCAGTGAACAACTGCTTTCCCCCTCTTCAAAACTTCTACAGTGTATCTCATTAATAATTGCAGCTTTGATTCTGCTATTTGTCTATCAATCTAGCTGTTCTTTCTCTCAAAGTTCTTGAAACATGTTATCAATGCCAAGCTCCTCATCCATTTCTTCCACCATTCTCTCTTCAAATATAGTCAGTCTGGATTTTAGCCACTCAACACCAATGAGTCTTATACAACTTTCAGCAATTTCTCAATCATTCCACTCCCTTCAACATAGGTCAGCTCAATTGCTTCTCCATGGTAGCCCTCTGTATGGAGTTATTATGCCATGTCTGCTTGGTCTAACGTGGTTACCACACGTTCTGAAAAAGAGCTGTACCATAGTCAGCACCAGCATGGCAAAACGTTCCATTTTTAACTGTCCTCTATTTCACCCAATTTCAGCAACTATCCATAAGCTTTGAGGTCCATGTCCGGATATCCATTACCTGGCTATACCTTTACACAACTGTTTTTGTACTTCCTTGCCATGTGAATGAGCCAGAACTTATTCCAGCTGAACATTAGCAAGACAAACGCATTTTTGGATGAGATTTTAAACTGAGGCCATGTCTGCCTTCAAATGAATGTAAAAGATCACATGGTACTATTTCAAAGAACAACAGCGATTTCTCTCGATGGTTTGCCCACTATTTATCAATCAATTTAATAAATAAACTATATAGTCTGTATTACATTGATGTTTTGTGGGACCTTGCTGTGCACAAATTGGCTGCCGTGTTCCCTGTATTACAAGATGATAACACTTAAGGTATTTCGTTGATATAGGAATAAAAAAGTTAAAAAAAATATAATTTTTTTGGTTCAATTTTATTTTAGTTAATGATTGCAAAACCTCAATTTTGAGATCCAGTGTGTCTCTATTTTGTCAGTCTTTTGGAGGCAAAACACTTGAATATTATAGCGGTGTACAAGTTGCTGTCCCTGTTATTTGAAGACCTAAAATGCACGTGAAAATATGACCTGTTTTTTATTTAAGGGGAAGTTAGATATGTACTTGAGGGAGAAGAAACAGAAGGATAAGTAATTTGAAGTGGACTAAGTATGGTACTCACCATTAGCCTGCATTGGTTCTAGATCTGACATGATTATGTCTTCAGTGAATTAATTAATATTGTGCAGAATGTGATTGACCCTGATTTCATTTATTTTCATCTGATCAGGAACACAGCCACTAACATTTTAAGTGTCTAATTTTTAATATTTTCAGTTCATGCATCATGATCCTGTAAAAAAATGTTACTGTGATGCTGAACTCAAGAATAAGCATCTTCTACAAAAACCCAAAATCATGATCATTATCAATGAAGCAGTAGGTGTTATTCTCTGGATATTAAGAAGGCATGTGATAAAACTGTTGTATTTTTTATCTAACGATGTTATTTTGTTTTAATTTGGCACAAATTAGCAACCTCACTCAGAGGCCACAGAACAGGCAGTGTGAAAAATGGAAAAGTGGTCTCACTGCTACAGTAGAGAATAGTCTTCTGAGATTAGGTCAATGCTACATTGTTGGTGTTATGGGGGAAACTTTAACTGTAATTAGCTGTGCTAAACTGATATGGGCTTGTCTGTTGTTAACACTGGTTTTCTAATATGGAAAGAATTACAAATTTCAACAAACATGTGTCACCCTGATCAGCACAAAAGTGTCAAGAAATTTATAATAAAAACTCAAGTTGTTGTGCAAAGGGAATTCAAAAGCAACTCTGTCCTGAAGCAGTGTTGTTGTCTTTCTGATAACAGGCTTGAGAGGGATTCAAACACAGTTTTCGAAACTATACAAACTGTGACTGATTCACTTTCTATTGGCTGCATTTGAGGGGAAGCTGGATCAACATACCTTCTATTCCTTTGTCCTTTTGTAAGATGATTGGGGAAAAGGCTCATGTGCAACATAACCAGCATGGACTAGATGGGCTGAATGGTGCTTGTGTGCTGTATTATTTCACGTAAAGCATTGTGGAATGTACTGAGATTATGAAAGACATAACATAAATGCAAGTCTGTCTTTCCTTATGCAGCTTCCACCCTAATATTTATTTATACTTGTACACTCCCTTCCACTCAATTCCCCAGCACGCTCAGGCAGGACTCAACAGTACACTTGCTTGACCTCAACCTAATATTTCCATTTCACCCAATAGCACATCCTATTCCCACACCTATTTCTTCCACTCATACCTTGTCCACTCTATCCCGGTGCTTCCTCTAACTGCTGTTTGTTGTATGCAGCTAGCTTTGTTGCCCCTTGTTACACTGAGCCAGGTCACATATAAGCCATGCTTAGAGATTTTCTGAGCAAGCTCCCAATTTGTGAGTAGAAATTAAAGAGAGACTACCCATAATCATTTCAAATAGGATCCTTACAGCTGGATGATCATCTCATCTGGCTGGACTGAAATCAAACCCTGGTTGCAGTGGTAAAATAAGTCTCAAACCCTTTCATTCTGATCCTACAAGGTACAGAAACAGTTGCTAATTACAAAATTCCTAGCATCAGGCAGCACTCAGTGACAACCAAAGAACTAGTTCATTGTAACACTTGCTGTGCTTTAGAACTTGCAGCTTAATAAATGAGCAAACGGGCTACTCTGATCAAGATATGTTCTACAAAGACAGACAGAGAGAGAGAGAAAGAGACAGAGAGAGAGAGAGAAAAAAAAGAGCCAGAGAGAGAGAGAAAAAAAGAGCCAGAGAGAGAAAAAAAAGAGCCAGAGAGAGAAAAAAAAGAGCCAGAGAGAGAAAAAAAAGAGCCAGAGAGAGAAAAAAAAGAGCCAGAGAGAGAAAAAAAAGAGCCAGAGAGAAAAAAAGAGCCAGAGAGAGAGAGAAAAAAAGAGCCAGAGAGAGAGAGAAAAAAAGAGCCAGAGAGAGAGAGAAAAAAAGAGCCAGAGAGAGAGAGAAAAAAAGAGCCAGAGAGAGAGAGAAAAAAAGAGCCAGAGAGAGAGAGAAAAAAAGAGCCAGAGAGAGAGAGAAAAAAAGAGCCAGAGAGAGAAAAAAAGAGCCAGAGAGAGAAAAAAAGAGCCAGAGAGAGAGAGAAAAAAAGAGCCAGAGAGAGAGAGAAAAAAAGAGCCAGAGAGAGAAAGAAAAAAAAGAGCCAGAGAGAGAAAGAAAAAAAAGAGCCAGAGAGAGAGAAAAAAAAGAGCCAGAGAGAGAGAGAAAAAAAAGAGCCAGAGAGAGAGAAAGAAAAGAGCCAGAGAGAGAGAAAGAAAAGAGCCAGAGAGAGAGAAAGAAAAGAGCCAGAGAGAGAGAGAGAAAGAAAAGAGCCAGAGAGAGAGAGAAAGAAAAGAGCCAGAGAGAGAGAGAAAGAAAAGAGCCAGAGAGAGAGATAGAGAGAGAGAGAGCCAGAGAGAGAGAAAAAAGAGCCAGAGAGAAAAGAGCCAGAGAGAGAGAAAAAAAGAGCCAGAGAGAGAGAGAAAAAAAAGAGCCAGAGAGAGAGAGAGAAAAGAACCAGAGAGAGAGAAAAAAAGAGCCAGAGAGAGAGAGAGAGAGAGAAAAAAGAGCCAGAGAGAGTGAGAGAGAGAGAGAGAAAAAAGAGCCAGAGAGAGAGAAAAAAGAGCCAGAGAGAGTGAGAGAGAAAAAAGAGCCAGAGAGAGTGAGAGAGAGAGAAAAAAAAGAGCCAGAGAGAGTGAGAAAAAAGAGCCAGAGAGAGAGAGACAGGGCGGGGGAGAGAGAGAGAGAGAGAGAGAGAGAGAGAGAGACAGGGCGGGGGAGAGAGAGAGAGAGAGAGAGAGAGAGACAGGGCGGGGGAGAGAGAGAGAGAGAGAGAGAGAGACAGGGCGGGGGGGAGAGAGAGAGAGAGAGAGAGAGAGAGAGAGAGACAGGGCGGGGGGGGAGAGAGAGAGAGAGAGAGAGAGAGAGAGAGAGACAGGGCGGGGGGGAGAGAGAGAGAGAGTGAGAGAGAGACAGGGCGGGGGGGAGAGAGAGAGAGAGAGAGAGAGAGACAGGGCGGGGGGAGAGAGAGAGAGACAGGGCGGGGGGGGGAGAGAGAGAGACAGGGCGGGGGGGGGGGAGAGAGAGAGACAGGGCAGGGGGGGAGAGAGAGAGACAGGGCAGGGGGGGGAGAGAGAGAGACAGGGCGGGGGGGGGGAGAGAGAGAGACAGGGCGGGGGGGGGAGAGAGAGAGAC